>NC_140584.1:185399102-186041602 GCF_964204655.1 Triturus cristatus | reverse complement strand
TATATATATATATATATGTATATATATGTCAACTGCTCGCTTTCCTTCTGCGTCGCCTTGCTGCCAACAAATATATATATTACCTATTATAGATAGTTATAGTTAGGACCTATTATCCATAGAAAATCATAACATTCTTTTCCCAATAACTTTGGCGTTGGTTGACGAATCTTCGCGAAATTTTCAAAACTCGTGGGGCGCTCTGGTCAGCTCCTATCTTAAAAGTTTCAGGGTGATTCGGTAAGCGGGGGCCGAGAAAAAAGGGGGGTTCCAAAACATGTTTTCTCCATGTTAATTCCATAGGAAACTTTGGACACAGCTACAGCCCGAACTGCTGAATGGAATTACACCAAATGTGGCAAAAAGGTAGCCCTTGGTTCAGAAAGATCCCTTTTTGTTAAATGGTGTAAATCCATTTAGTAGTTCATGTGAAATTAGAAAAAGAAAAAGTTTCAATATCTGGGCGAAGCCTAATGACACATCTCATTGTGAGATCTGATTGGCTGTCAGCCCTTCATCCTGGAATCGCTGGCAGCCATCTTGGGACCAATATACATGATAGTGCCCCATTGAAATGCATTGTAGTGAATCGAAGATTTTGAGGGTTACCAAAATGAGAACTATAAAGGGTGATAACAGACTTTAGTTACATTAGAAATCATTTGTTGATGGTACCATACTAATTTCAGGAATTGTGGTGTGTTCTAAGGTGATTTTACCCTGTGAAAAACCTTCTACTGGGATATCATGAATCATGTTTGAGAGAAAACTGAAGCTAAAATGAGAGCATATTTTCAGTAAATTCACATTATCTTTCTCAGTCATGTGAGAATGAAGTCAGTCATTCTCAGTAAATCATATACATCCAACAAGGGCAGAGACTGTCAGTTGATTCCTTTGTGTTCTACTGCAGCTTCCCAGAGTGTTCTAAAGAACAACTAGACCGCTAACAGCCTTACTTATGACAAAAGTATGGCACACCTGAAGCCATCTTGATTGGAATAAACTGGTAACACCTAAAACATTTAATTTAAAAAGGAACAAAATGATGGGGTTCATTTTGTCAAAAAAATTATGGTTAGTGCTGTAGAAAGACAAATTAGGACATGTTTCAAGTGTGATCTCAAATATCTTCCTGTTATATTTCAACAGGAGCAGCCTGTCAGTTGATGCCTTTGTGTTCTACTGCAGCTTCCCAGAGCGTTCTAAAGAACAACTAGAGCGCTAACAGTCTTACTTATGACAAAATTATGGCACGCCGGACTCTGGGTGACTTAGATGCCTTCCCTGACGCTCTATTGACTAGTTTGTCAGGATACCTCGCGCTTTTATAGCGCCGACTAAGTATGAGGCCGAATTTATTGAATTAAGAATTGCTGCATTCATTGCGCTTTGAATGCCCCCATTATCCACGAGTAGTACCCTCGACTTGTTCAGAACCTCTTAATCACGTCGCTTTTCCTTCTCTGGAGCATGTCCAATTGGTCCACGTCCAGACTTTCATTGAACCGTACTCTCTAGTGGTTTTCCTTATTTAAGATTGATTCATGTCTACAGCACTGTCTTGAATATTACAGCCCAGTCCTGATGATGATCCTAATTTGATCGGATCGAAACGCCGTCGACTCCTCAGCTTAATTGCTGGCCTTATGGTTCTTTAAAATGAATATTTAATTACTTCTATTGTAAAGAAATTGAATTCAGAACCCTTGTACATATTATTCTAAACTTCACCTTCACTTCACTTTGCGCCGTCCTCTGCTGATCTCACCTTGTCACTTGCGTCGCCGTCTCCGTGTCACGTACACTTTAAGCACCAAGTACAAGTTCGGGTTGTTCTTATGCGTCATTGATTTTGCATACAGTGCTGTTACAACTGTTCCATTATCTTGTTCATTTACATTATTGTATGTCCCTTTGTAAAAAAATGTTTTATCTAATACATTATGACTTTTCTCAATCTAATTTTTTCAGAGTCTTCCTTATTCTAACTGTAATGTCTTGTACATACAATGTATCTGTCTGTGTTGAATGATACCAATTGAGAATAATTGTTGTTTCTTACACTATTACCCCAGTCTCAACGAGGTTTATGGGTTTATGCTCCTGTTGTTTATTATAATATTTCAACAGGAGCAGCCTGTCAGTTGATGCCTTTGTGTTCTACTGCAGCTTCCCAGAGGGTTCTAAAGAACAACTAGAGCGCTAACAGTCTTACTTATGACACAATTATGGTACACCTGAAGCCATCTTGATTGGAATAAACTGGTAACTCTTAAAACATTTAATTTAAAAAGGAACAAAATGAAGGGGTTCTTTTTGTCATAGAAATTATGGTTAGTGCTGTAGAAAGAAAAATTAGGACATGTTTTAAGTGAGATCTCAAATATCTTCCTGTTATATTTCAACAGGAGCTGCCTGTTAGTTAATGCCTTTGTGTTCTACTGCAGCTTCCCAGAGTGTTCTAAAGAACAACTAGAGAGCTAACAGTCTTACTTATGACAAAATGATGGCACACCTGAAGCCATCTTGATTGGAATAGACTGGTAACCCTTAAAACATTTAATTTAATAAGGAACAAAATGAGGGGGTTCATTTTGCCATAGAAATTATGGTTAGTGCTGCAGAAAGAAAATGTAGGGCATGTTTTAAGTGAGATCTCAAATCCTCTTCTATTTCATTAGCAAATTCTGACATGCAGACTGAAACAATCACTTTCAATACCAGCAGTAGACTTCCAGTTAACTCCCTGGTGAGCAGTAGCTTTACTACAGTGATCTAATGAACAACTAGAGTGCAAACATTCTGAATTTATGGCAAATGTGTGACACATCTGAATGCCTTCTTGATGGAATCAAAGTAAAAAAACTGAAAGCATTTCCTACTGAGGAGACTGCAGTAAATGAGGAAATTAGGAAACTTCATAACAAATAAGTCTCCCAAGAAGGCCACCAGAGAACAATGAGTCCAAATGTAGCACAAATATCACCCAGTTGTAGCCCACAAATAGCCCAAAGACAGAAGTGTGCAAAACACTTTTTATTTTTATTTTTTCTGCAGTTTTATATAGTGCAGACTAGTCAGGTATTTGAGCGTTACATCTTACTTGGACCCCTTATTGCATATTTTGCACGAAGTATATGAGATTGATCTTGCGAAACATTGAACTTTACGATTCTGTTAACCTGAAGTTACTCTGAACCGGACTTTGTAACCCCCGTTTTACCTACTGGTTTTAATTAATTCTCACTGTATTGTATTAGGAAAGAGGATTTACTGTTTTCATGTACACTTTTATGATCTATGTTTCTATGTTTCTAAATCAGATCGAATAAAGTTTAATGAATTCTATGGCAGGACGGAGGCGAGGATTATGCATATCTTTCCTCACTTTATTTGCATAGCAGTTCAAAGAAAACGTAACACAACAATCATGAAATAAAAGACTACACAACACATGAACCACTAGGGGGGAGGGTCCAAGGCAACTATAGACCAATCATATCATAGTCCATCGTATATAATATCGTGACGTCTCTTCCTCTTTCTTCACTGCACGTCAGTTAAGTGCATTCCCTACATTCTTGAATTAATCTGATGTTGTTGCCATTTGTATAGCGGTTTCTTGTGCACGTTATTAGCATTATTGCCTTGGTATTGTTTCATATTCCCTGTGCAGCAGGCTCTTGCCTGAGAGCGTTCTCCCCCTCGTAGTTTCTCCCGCTGTGCACTCTGCGCGTGGTGAGATCCTGCCAGGCACGTCTTGTCCGAGCGAGGCAGCTCCGTCAAGCGCTCCCGCTGGTCTTTACGTGCGTTTGGGAGTCTGGTCACTCCTTTAGTGTCCACTTGATTCCCAACCAACCCTCGCCTAATTTTGACAACGCTACGCGGTGATTTCCCCACACGGCCACGTTAGTGACCAGCGCCAACTGGTGGTGGTAATTGGTATTGCGCCTCAGTCTATTCTTATAACAACTTCGGGGAAAGCCCAGCTGTTGGAGCACCGGAGAGTGGGATGCCTTAAGGATTTTAAGGGCATTTGTTCTGTGCTCACACCCTCTGCTATCATGTCTTCTCCAGAAGACCATTTTTACTCCTCCTACCAGGAAGTGAAGGAGGAATGGCCCCCGAACTTCTCCCTCCAGCAGTGGACCAAGCCCTCTCTCTGGCTATTTCTAGGGCGCTGGCTCCTCTTAGGGATCAGGTTGATAAGCTGGCAAAAAGCATCCCTGGGGTGTTCAATGACTCAGATCTGGTGGTGGCGGGTCCCAGTAGCTCCCAGATGGGGAATAAAAGGGCCGTTAAGCATAACGCGGGGCACTTGGAAGGATTTGATAAACTTACGGAGACCTTCCTCAAGAGTGCGCGAACGCTAAAACATGTACCCTGCCGGGAGGAGGAGGAGTCTGGGGAAAATTGCGACGTTGTCACCACTATTTTAGACCCCGACGGTGGGTTTCCCTTAGGGGAGAGGGTGTATCGGAGAACGATTTCTCCTCCGATGAGGATAAGGACTCAGGGCGTCCCTGGCATCCAGAGTCCCACTCCTCTCAGTCCTGGGTTGGGGACGGGGCCCACTCGGACATGTTCGAGCCTACCCAAATTTACCATCCTAGGTCGGCGGAGTGGACTCCTGACACCAGAGTATGTGGTGGGGAAAATCCATCAACCCCTTGAAAGGGAGGACAGGAATAGGATGAGAGGAGAATGCCCCAGGCCCTCACTAAAGGGGAAGGTGACACACACGCCTGAAATTGATGAGAAACTATGTAACTTTTTCTCCAAGTATATGAGGGATCCCAAGAAAGGAATTGATAGGTCTTGGACGTGGTAGGGCCCTTGACCCAAATTATTCAATTGGCGGAGCGTTCAAAAGAGTCAGGATCCCCTTTGTTCACGGATATTGTGGCTGGTTGGGCGCACTAACCTAAACCCTAAAACACTACCCCCTCCACTACCCAAACACCACTGCACTACCCTAAACCCTAAAACACTACCCCCAGCATGACACCCTACACTACCCAAACATAACTGCACTACCCTAAACCCTAAATCTACCCCGAGCACAACCCCCTACACTACACAAACACTACCCTAAACCCTAAAACACTATCCCCAGCACGACCCCCTTCACTACACAAACACCACTGCACTGCCTTAAACCCTAAAACACTACCCCAGCATTACCCCCTACACTACACAAACACCACTGTATTACCCTCAACCCTAAAACACTACCCCCAGCACGACCCCCTTCACTACATAAACACAACTGCGCTATCCTAAACCCTAAAACACTACCCCCAGTGAAGAACCAGAACCTTTTGGACCTGGCGGCGCAGGATACGCCTTAATCTCCTGGGTTCTCCTGCTTAGCTACACAGAGACACGGGGACACTCTGTCGGCGTAAAAGATCAGATTTATTAGCTGCAGCTAGTACAGTTGTCCTAGAAGTACACACGGTATGTTCTCAGGATACTGCCACTTCACTCCGTGGCACATAATCTTATATAGTACATAGGTGACATATACATTAACTAAGAACACACCTAAAACGTATAAAAGGAGCCAATAAGAAAAGTTGGAAAACAGAACAGAACCAATAGGAAAGATTTAAAAATAAAGTATCGAGTAACTTGAAGAAGCCTCTCCTCTAACTGTGTTTGTCACCCCTCCCCACAAGCTAATTCATTAACTGACTTGTAGCTGTCTTGCAGGTGACGAGATACGTTTGTGTGTTTTGGAGGACAGTTGTGAAACAAGAGAATACGAGCAGAGGACAGCGAAGGCCAGACGATAAGATAAAATCAGAAGAGAATAGTGTGAACCAACAGATAGTTGAGACAGGGATTAGGAAAACCAGACAGGGATTAGTGTACTCGGCCAGTCTCTAACACCAGCTTTTGTAAACAGAGGCACAAGGTTATTTCGACACACTATTGCAGGAAAAGCAGAAAAAGACTTCGATCGTCGTGCTGCCTGAGTGAGGGCAACACAAAATGGCGGCGGAGCACAAAATGGCGGGTCGATACGATCACGATCGAAAATCGAAGTTCCTCAGACCCTCCTTTTGCCAGAACTCAGGCAAGATACACAGACTCACATTAATCTGAGTCAATGTCAATGGCCATGAGGTCATCGAGCTGTTGCTATAGCATCATTCGGATATTCTCTGTTCTTTGTGACTTGGGTTTAGGGATGAACATAGTAGCACAAAGGTCGCAGATGGCGGGGCCACAGTGCATACAAAGGCAACAAGAGAAAATGATGGCTAAGACTATTCCAAGGAACGTCAATATCTTCCAACCCCATTTAGACAGTAGTCCCCAAAACCACTCCAATAATGACCAATCTCCGTCGTCCTGATGATTCGACTCAGAGATTATATGTAACTTAGAGATAGCTTGGTATACTGTCGGAGCGTCATCAGGTATGAAAATACAGCAACTTGACCGATCAATCTGCACACTCCACCACGGTCTGCAAGAACAAAGTCTAAGACAACTCAGTTTTGTAAAGTCATAAGACGATCTGCCTGTAATTCTGCCGTGATATTACTTAAGGCTCCTACAGTGATGTCTATGGTGGTTTCTACAACACGAACCAGTTGCCTTATATTTCTGCTGTTGGCCATTGGACCCCAAAAAGGAAGAAATCCTTCGAGGAAATCTCCTCCCTCTTGTCCTGCTGTGTCTTTGGAATCAATAATTCCTCTGCCATATCTGTTTCGATGATGATTTGTAGAAGCGGTGTATGTAGGGGGAAGAAGGAAAGCTATATAACAGGTACCAGAAAAAACAGTTGGCAACCATGTGTAAGCCCTATTATAACAGATGAAATATGTACCTTGAGATGGTACTAGGGGCGGCGAATTCTGAGAAGAGTAAACGTATGTGTGGGAACAGCTATTTCTTTGTACGGTGTCAGCAGACTGACCATTTATCTGTAGACAGAAATTGCCCTGATGTGGTATAGTCCAAATCGGTGAAGATTTTCCTTGTTTAACTTTATCACTAAGGCTAGTGACATAATGGGTGACGTTCCAGTTAGTGTACGCTTTTCTTTCGTCAACGGAGATCTTACTATTTTCCATGATTTTAGCCATAGCTACCATTCCCTTTATCAATGAACTATGACTAAAATCCGGACCACCAATATATGAACTAACGGATCGTCTGAATTTGCTTTGATAGGCATTAGAGAAGATAACAAAATAAGCCCAAGCAGAACCTTCATAGGAGAACGGAAGAACTAAATACGGCATTACTTTTTCTACGGTATGTGGCATAAGTCCACACACCCAACAGTTTGTTGTATTTATCACTAATTGATGTTGATGTAATAACAGGACAAATGAATTGTTGTAATATTCTGTTCTTCTAGTGAGTTCATGTTGAGGAAGTGTATGAAATAGATGTGGAGAGACAGTAGAAGAAGACGAAGAGGTAGAAGGAGAGACAACTTTTCGCTGCAGAGCAATAACAATACAATTTATACACGCCAAAAGAATACACAATAATATAATAATACATAAAGCTATACCACAACAACTATACATTGATTTGTGATGTTTTTCCTTCATCTTATCCTTTCTCTCTTTTTCGCCTAATGTAGTCTCCATCTTTCTAAGTGGATGCTCACGGCAATCTTCCTCAATCACTTAGTCACGATTGTCTGCCGTCCTATGACACTGCAAGTCCTGCAGGCCTATTGCCACTACTCAGGTCGCAACCAAGACTCCTACCGTGACCCTGCAACCGGGATAGAATACTACATAGGAGAGAAAAATCTTAAGTGTTCTTTAGTCTAGGTCTTAGGTTATAGTGTTCTTTATCAGGTGTAGTTTGGTCTCGGAACAATGTTCACGGATTGGTCGTATTCAAGCGACGATGTGGTGTTATCGCTTCCTGAAGAATGTCGTCGTCCTCTTTCTCAGACAATGTTCCACTCAGGCGTGCATCACTAAAAGGTACAAATCGTGGAACCTTTTCGCTCTCAGAGTCTCTAATGCCCTTACGTACCCAATGATCAAACGGAAGAGGCAAAGGCACTTTCTTGCAATGTACACCGTGAATCCAATTTTTCTTTCCTTCGACTTTCACTGCTGTTCTCGTGGTGAGCAAAACCATTCGGGGCCCTCTCCACCTGGGTTCCAAATTTTTCGTCCTTTGGAAGTTCTTTATGCAGACCCAGTCACCTGGCCGGATGGAATGACCTGGGTCTGTGGAAACCTCCGGCAAAGCACTCTGAACCTGTTGATGGAGAACACGCAATTTAGTCGTAAGGTCACGCAAGTAATCAATTAACATTGGATATGGTAAGTCTGAGTATTTCTTAGGGCGAGGGACTTCCCATACATTAGCTGGGCGTCCAAAAACCACTTCATAAGGGCTAAATCCCAAACGAGAGTGTACTGCTGTTCTGGTGGACAGAAGAGCCAATGGTAAAGCATCGGGCCAACTAAGTCCTGTAGTAGCCTGCACTTTCGCTAGTTTGAGTTTTAGTGTACCGTTGTAACATTCTACTAAACCCGCTGACTGTGGATGATTTGCCGCATGGAACTTTTGCTTGATAGCAAGACCCGCACAAACTTTTGCATGACTTGGCCCACAAATTCGCTCCCATTGTCACTCCAGACAATGCACGGCAAACCAAACCTGGGGAAAAATTATTTTAGTAGAGCTTTAGCTGTGGATAAGGCTGTATTGTCTTTTAGAGGGTATGCTTCTATCCATCTAGAAAAGGCGCATACTACCACCAGAACATATTTGAGGTTGTTGCATCGTTCCATATGAATGTAATCGATCTGCAACACCTCAAAAGGATATGTCGGAGGAGCAAAGTGACCTGCCGGAGTTGGGGTTCCCTTTCCCGGATTGTACATCAAACAAACAATACAATGTTTCACTACATTGTCTGCACACTTTGGGATTCCTTCATTCTGCCACACTGGAGCCAGAAGCTTGCATTTTCCTTTCGCACTTAAGTGGGCTGGACCATGCGCCATAGTGACTACTGGCAGTACATTGGCATCTGGTAACAGCCAACGTTGGTGCTTAGACAATTCCACCCAACATCCCATCTCATCCAACATTCCTGTACTTTCTTTCCACTTGCTCAATTCTTTCTCTGTAGCCTCTTTCTGAATCGACCTTACACTTTCTACTGTATCCTCATACATTCCTCTCTCTCTAACCCAATTCGCAGGACCCGCAACATACATTCGACTTGTAGCATCTCTCGCTGTCTTTTTCGCTACTTCATCCGCAAATGCATTTCCTCGACCAACATCGTCAGTAATCTTTTTGTGTGCACTACATTTCACAATTGCTATCTGAGCAGGTAAAGAAAGTGACTCAAGAAGATCAGTCACCAACTGACCATGTTGTATTTTAGTGCCATGTGAAGTAAGGAATCCCCTTTCCTTCCATAAAAGCCCAAAATAGAACGCTACACCAAAAGCATATTGGCTATCGGTGTACACGTTCACCCTTTTTCCTTTGGACAACACACAGGCTCTCGTCAAAGCTATCAGTTCTGCTGCTTGAGCTGAATTATGTCTAATGCGTGCTGTTTTCACAACTGTATGTAAAGTAGTAACAGCATAGGCTGAAACTGTATCTCCATTAGGAAGCTTGAACAAGAACCGTCCACCCATAGAATTCCATCTGCATTTTCTTGGGTGTATCTTTTAAGTCAATTCTTCCTTTTGTCTCTTCCTCAGTACGGAGGAAACAATCATGTTGTTCTTGGTCATCTTTGTCTACTGGATCTAACGTAGCCGAAAAATATGCACATGGTCGCTGTTTATCTCCAAATCGCTGTGTTAAAACTGACAACGCACAACCTTCTCTTTCATGAACGTAGAGCGTGAACGGCTTACTGTTTCGGGAGTACCCAATACAGGAGCAGAACATAGCGCAGTACGCAAGTCAGTGAAACTCTTCTGACATTCGTCAGTCCATGGAAGGGGCTGAGGCGTATCTTTCAAAGTGAGTGCCAACAGAGGTTTAGCCAACAGAGAAAAGCTCGGAATCCACTGCCTACAATAAGAAGTAATACCCAGAAAGGCACGTACCTCCCTTTGTGTGGATGGCACAGACATTTGCGCAATCGCCTGAATTCGTTCTGGGGTTAATCGTCGTCCCTCCTTTGATAGGAGATGACCCAAGTAGGTAACCTCTTGACGAACATATTGTGGTTTAGAAGGTGAAACCTTATGATTCAGATTAAACAGATGGTGTAACAATGCAACAGTCACATTTTTGCAAATATCTTCTGAATCAGCAGCAATCAACAAGTCGTCCATGTATTGAATAAGAGCAGCACCAGACGGCAAATGAAAAGCATCAAGATGACATTTTAAAGCTTGACTGTAAATAGAGGGACTTTCACAATAGCCCTGAGGTGCGCGCTTAAACCGGAAACTTCGGCCTCCAAAAGAGAAGCCAAAAATATCCCTACTTTCTTCTGCAATGGGAATACTAAAGAAGGCATTCTTTAGATCGATAACAGAAAACCAAGTCGCTGTGGAAGGTATCATCGTCAACAGAGCAGTGATATCTGGGACTACAGGAAATTGTGGTACAACAATTTTGTTTACCTCCCGAAGATCAATTACGAAACGATATACAGGAGGCTGAGAAGGATCAGTGTGTTTAAGAACAGGAAGAATAGGACTATTGCATATGTTACCTCTCGTTTCCTCAACCACACCCTTCTGAATCAAATCATGAATGATTTCCAAAAGCGCTTTTTCACCTTAAGTGGAAATTCTATATTGCGGAATACGTGGCAATTCAACATTAGGCTTAAGAGTGACAACATAAGGTGGAATCTCTAGACAGCCCACATCGTTCGGACCCGTGGCCCATAGCGTTTCCGGAAGAGAAAGCAATTCAGATGGAAGCTGATCTTTGGACAAATACATTGGAGAAGTCAGTTTCTGTCCTAAAGTAAGATGTACACCAGAAGGAGAACAATATATCGTAGCATGCATTCTTTTCAATAAGTCCAAACCCAACAGATTTTCACCGCAACCATTCGTCAAAAGAAGCGGAGCTTCCAAACCATAAGGGCCAACTGAAATACGCAAAGGGCAAGAAACCGGATTACGAACAGGGGCGTCAGAAAATCCTACAGAAACATTCGTTAAGCCAGACAAATGTGCCCCAGGGAGTTTGGAATGAATGATAGAACTTCTCATCGCACCAGTATCTAGGAGAAATGGCTCTGAAACACCCATTGTAGTGACATTAACATAGGGTCCATTCTGATCTACTGGAATCGACACAACTCCCTTACTTTGTCCATGGCTGTCCTAGTTAGTATGAAGACTTTCATTCTCGCCTTCAACATAACAATCCTCATTGTAATACTGTGTAGACCTAACATTTTGCTGATCAAAATAATCGGACAACTATTCATAAAATGACCTTCCTCTCTACAATAGGCACATTGATTAGGTCCTAACAAAGGTCGCGGAATATATGACTCAGGTTTTTTATACAACCTCTGAAACTGCGGAGGCTGTTGAAACTGAGGCTGAACATAGCGAGGAGGATAAGCTTGTTGCAAGAGAACCTTTGTTTTCAATTCTTTCGTCTTTTTCTCTTGCTTTTCTCTTTCTTCTTTATCTCTATTTTCATAATATTGTGCAGTAGCCAATATCTGGGCAGACGAAGAAACAGCTCATGAACTTTCAGAATCTTTCAATTTGTGTGACAACTCGGGAAGCAAATTAAATACGAATTTGTCCACAAATAATCGCTGACCACCCTCTGTAGCCATATCTTGACCACTGTGATCAATAAATGTCTCCTCGAAACGAGTAAAGAAATCAGAGACGCTCTCATCTTTCTTCTGTTTGCATGCTGCTAATTTATCCCAGTTAACTCTCAAGGCAGGCATCATCGTTTTCATTAATGTAATAATCCTACCAGGGAGTTCTGAAACCAAAACATCAGGCTTAGCACCACCCACTTGAGCTGCATCTGCAGCAATTATAGCAGCCCAATCACCACCTAATGCTTGAGCATGATTCTCTCTACGAATCTTAGCCCATAATGCTTGTGGAACTACATTTCCCATCAACATATCGATATCAGCTAGATTCATGATGCAAGCATCACCCGTCTGTGATAATTCTTTATAATAACCCGCAGGATTCTTATGAGGATCCGGTAGAGTCTGCTTAAGTGCTAAAACTTCAGATCGTTTCCAAGGGACATGTACCCATATACGTTGGAAATGAGCAGGAATAGCTGGATTATAACCTTGAGCCGCAACTTCTTCCTTCCAAACTGGAGGAACCTCTCTCATGGGATAATTTTTCAGTGTCAGTCTAACCGACGGATCGGAATCAAGGAAAGTCTGAGAGGACAACAAGGATCTAAAGGAAATAAGTGTCCTTACAGCTTTCTCAACCTTAGAACCCACAACAAGTCCTTTATCGAAATCAGTCTGAACATCTAACAGACCCTGTGGAATCGAACTCGAATTCACATCCTCCCATTCTTTAATGAGAGTATCACACAATACATTAAAAACATATATTTGCGTAGGCGCATTCCATTGTGAGAAGGTAGACATAATATCGGGCACACTATACTGGGGACCCCTCTTGATCCATTTACGTGCGAGAGAGTCCAACCTTTCTCGTTCTTCAGAATCTGGGAACTGACTACGAGACTGTCTTCGAGCAAAAGCCAGAGACACATTTAAAGCTTCAAAGAAAGGAGATAGAATACCAGTGACGGTGTCCGTGAGACGCTTACGCACAGACAGAGAATTGGACATAAGAATAGAGGACAAGGTATTAGGCGAACTAACGGAAGGAGAACCGGTAATTGCAGAAGGAGCAGAAGGCAAAGGAGATCGAAGATCAGGAGATGAGGGCAAAGAAGTTGAAGTTAAAGGCAGAACTGGTGAAGGCGGGGATACTAAAAGGGGCAAAGGCGGAAGAGCCGGAACAGGCGGAGGTACTGCTGGCGGCTGAACAGGCTGTAACAACTGGGGTGCATTAGCACCTTGTGCATAGGGTGGAGGCAATCTCAATAAATGGGACATTAGGGGATCTTCTTCTAAATCTTTCTTGTTATCGGAAGGGAAAACAGGCAACACCGGATAGCATTTATCTATCGCCATACGATGCTGTCTTTCTGAAATTTCCATCGCATTATTAATTTCGTCATCTTTGAATTGTTGGGCAGCCTGTATAATTGTCATACCCTGTGCTTTCCTATCTCGTTTTGCTTGCTTAATTTCTCTCTGTTTGGCTTCCTTACGCCAAAGGCGGAAAGAGTCAAACATTGCCGGCCGGGCTTTTCTTTTGAATAAAACTGCTTCCAAATTATCTAGCACATCAGAATCGAACCTACCATTTTCTGGCCATTTTAAAACACCATCTTTCTTCGTGTATCGGGTCTATGTCTCGTTAAAGGCAATGGGGCCAACACCATGTTTAGAATAGAGCTCATATGTGGGAGTTCCAACCAAAGGAATCGGACAAGAGTCCTCAAGCCGGGAATCCCTAATACAACCAAAGCAACAAAATTTTCCAAACTTAGTCAGACCAGGCATCTCGTGATTTCACCTGACTGTTCACAAACTTCAAGGGGGTAAAACTCAGTTTACGCAGCACAAATGCACTTACCCTCGGCTTCAGCTATTGCAATAGTCGAATCTAAGGACCAAAGAAACTAAGGAACAAAGAACCAAAATTGTGGGCGCGACTCACCAAATACTTAACTAAGGACGTCTTCTTACGCCAACAGAGGCCATCTATCGTCTCGCCTTACCATACATCACCAAAGGAAGGGCCAAAGCAGGGCAGCAGTCAGGGCAGCAGTCGTTAGTAGCCGTCAGGAAGGAGTAACCGCGCTGAAAAAGACCTTCTGACCACTTTCGACATGCAGGGGTCGCTTGACGTGGCTCGCGCTTCCTCTCGACCTTCAGGCAGAACCGGTACCACTGAAGCCGCCCCATGTTGGGCGCCAGTTGAAGAACCAGAACCTTTTGGACCTGGCGGCGCAGGGTAAGCCTTAATCTCCTGGGTTCTCCTGCTTAGCTACACAGAGACACGGGGACACTCTGTCGGCGTAAAAGATCAGATTTATTAGCTGCAGCTAGTACAGTTGTCCTAGAAGTACACACGGTATGTTCTCAGGAGACTGCCACTTCACTCCGTTAGTTCAGGTAACTATAACTCGCGCGCCCGCAATGCACTGCTGATGACGTCACATATTACATCACTCATGACATGGTCAGTGATTTCACTCATGACATCACTGATGAAATCTCAAATGACATCACTGATGACATCATCCAGTGAATGTGTGTTTTTCTGAAAATTAAATATGTTTTATATATGTATATCTCAAGGTCGATGGAAGAATAAATGGGTATATAAGTGTCTAAATGGATGATATTTTTTTTTAATTGATTGTATAACTGACTGATTAAGTGTATCTTAGTGAATACATGGGTTAGTGAGTAATGTTTAAATATGTATATATCTGTATCAGTCTCTCACTTTGTGTATAAGTGGCTACATGGGTTGGTGAGTAGGTACATGAGTGTCTATATGGGTTATTAGTTGTTTTTTTGAGTATCAGTATGAGTGTCTGAGTGTCTGTATGGTTCGGTGGGGGTATTACTTAGTGCATAGATGCATGAATGAGTGACTCACTGTTTGTATGTGTTGAAGACAGCATGTGTGCAGGACTGTATAGGTGGATGAGTGTGTGTATGGGTGTGTTAGTGAGTGAATGACTGTCTCAATAGTGTCTTTATGAGGAACTACATGTGTTTTAAACTAGTATATGTGAGTATTGGTGCATATAAGTGAGTATATGTGAGAGTGAGAGATTGGAAGTGTTCCTGTACAAATAAGTAGGGGTTTCTATAAGTGATTGTTTAAGAGAGTAAGTATGTGTAAGTTTCTGTAGAAGTAAGTGTGGTAGTGTGTGTATAACTGTATATGCAAGTAAATGGATGTTTGATACTTTGTTTACATATGTGACTATGTCTGTGAGTAACTCAATGGATGAGTGGTGGTGTGTAACAGGATGTATAGGTGTATGAGAACATATGATGAGTGAGTACATGTATGAGTGACTGTATAGGGACTGTTGGTGAATGAGTGGATGTGTGTGTAGATCTTGGAATTACTGAATAGGTGTGTTGTAACTGGTATTGGTATGTCCATTGTTTTGAAAATGTTAGTTTGTATTTTTGAGTGTGTGTATCAAAGGTTATATTAGGGTGAGAGGAGGTCTGCCACTCTATCACAAGGATGATGTCATCAGTGATGTCATCAGTGATGTCATTTGAGATGTCATCAGTGATGTCATGAGTGATGTCACTGACCATGTCATGAGTGATGTAATATGTGATGTCATCAGCAGTGCATTGCGGGCGCACGAGTTATAGTTAGCTGAACTAACTATAACGGGGGAATTTCTATGGTTTTGTACGAGTGAAATGTCCAACTAACTATAACGCCTCTGAAACCTATGGTGTTTTCAGTGAATTTATATATATGGATAACACTCTTATAATATGAAACATAAGCAATTAATATGTCATAAACATATGTATTAAGCAAACTGAAGCATGAATAAGTTTTAAGCTTTGCTTTGATTAAAAAATATTCATAATAGTAGTGTCAGTCTAAAGTATTTCTACTGATGCATCTTAGCAATCAAACATACCAGTGCTAATATTGAGTAGGCCAGATTAAAATTATGCTGTAAAAAAAATACATTGAAAAAGTAAAACAGGTTTGAGCAAAAAAGTTCATGAAAAACTTTCTTTGAGTTTGTATTAAATGCAGGCTTTATGGCGTTCATAGTGAGTTCAGTTCTCAGCAAAGAAAATGTTGACATCATTGGGTGCATTTGCAGCATACACATGAACTTCACGGAAATCATAAAATTCATATGACATATGTTCATTGTCATTAATCCACACTGTCTTAGCAATTGGTTGTGGGTTTGAAACACTTGATGGTGATTGTCGCTCTTCTCCAAGAGCTTCGAGCTATAGCAGTGAATCGAGCAATTCATCAAAAGCTGTGTCGAAAAGTACCACTTGTGACATTGCTCCTTTGTAGATAGCATTCTATGGAAGGGAAAGATGCATTGCTTGGCATTGTCCCTGGTGCTCCTGTAAAGGTTGAATTATTGTTTCCGTAGCCAGATAAGCCACTGGGGTTGTTCTAGCTGTAACTCCAGGATGTTTTCAGTCAGATAGTTTGTGCACCAGAACACAGGTGTTACTTGTGTAGCATCCATTGTGCAAAAGGTGAGCATCCAGTGCTCAATGAGTACAGATAGCTAACCATATCCCATATGACATGCTAGAGTTTCTCTGCACTGTTGTTCAGCTGGATACATGTATTTCATGTTGTTGATTTCCTTATCGGAACAGGAGAAAGGTGATGATACCACAGCAGATTAGCAGTATGTTGATGGGGAATCCACCAAGAAAGCTGAAGAATAAAGTGTGAAATAACTATGGAATCATGTCAAATACTGCTTTAAATCCAGGAACCAGACGAGACCCAATGTTCTTAAAAAAATTGTACAACACTGGTCATCAAATAGTGTTGGACCTAACCCTTTTTGCAGGGTTATCCATAACCTTTTTGCCTTCTTCCTCCTATTTTTCTGAGCTTCTTTTTATTCCCTTTAGGACTCTAGGAACTTTACCACTGCTAAACAGTGCTAAGGTGCATGTGCTCTCCTTCTAAAACATGGCTTGATTGGTTTACACTTGTCTGGCATATTTCATTTACATTACATGTGAGTCACTTGTAAAGTGGTATCCCATATACCCAGGGCCTGAATATTAAACGCTACATGTGGGCCTGCAGCACTGACTTAGTCTTTCAAACCTGTCTCAGGCCTGCCACTGCAGGGCCTGTGTGCGCAACTTACTGCCACTTTAACTTGCCATTTAAAACTACTTGCCAAACCTTAAACTCCCCTTCTAATGCACATAGGTCACCCATAAGGTAGGTGCCAGGTAGCCCAATGAGCATGGTGCTGTGTACGAAAAAGGTAGGACATGTGCCTTTATTGTGTGGCATGTCCTGGTAGTGACAAACAGCATATGTTTCTCATTGCTGTGAGGCCTACTCCTCTCATAGGCTAGCATTGGGAATTCCTTTATGTATGTTTAAGGAATAATTCCTGATCTGAAAGGAGTAGTGTGTCCATATTTGGTGTGTTTAGAATGGTAGTGAAAAGGCCTGCTTACTGGTGTAGCTGGATTTTACATTACCATTTTGGAAATGCCACTTTTAGAAAGTGATTTCAGAAAATGGCAACACAATCTACCCTTGTGGGCTTAGGTACTCAAATCTAAACAGGTACTGTGCCAACAAGGGATGTTGTTATGAAATACTCTGTTTATGAATTGCTTCACAATTAGTGATGCTTATCATTTGCATCTGAATCTAATTCAATATTAATGCAATGAACAAAAAAGACAAATTGATTAACAAAGCTGTATCCATTGATTTTTTTAAATTGAATATAAAGTATCAAAATAGCATTCAAATCAACATACACACAGATTTTCTCCAGGGGTTTTCTATAAAAAACATTTCAAATACATTGAAGTTTATAACACAAGTTAGGTTGATGTTCTTAAACAGACGCCGATGTACTGGATGCCCACTTTGAGAAGCTGGTCTGGTATATGATGTCCACTTATGTAAGTGGACACCCTGCACCAGTCCAGACAACTCTTATGGTGATTTAAAAGGTCTTAGACAACCTTAGAATGCTCTGTAAGTGGTAGATATGGAGAGCAGCATTCAGGCGTAGTCCAGAAGGAGTGTAAAGCAGCTTGTTTTACCAGAACGCAATCTTATATGTATAGATTAATTGAGAAAGAACCACTTAAGGTATTTATACAAATATGTATTTATTGTATAATACTCTCTAACCCATACAAATATCTCCTACCTGGATATATACACAATACACACAATACTTAGCGAAGAATGCAGTAAATAGCACAGAATACACAGTGGACCCCAGAGGGGGGACCAAATCATATACTAAGAAAGTGGTATAGGAACCACGACTCAGATCATGACACCTCTGTTAATCATTTGTCTTTTCGATTTTGAATATGTTATGTTGCTTGCAATAATATTGAATTAGATTCAGATGCAATTGATAATCATCACTAAATGTGAAGAAATTCATAAACAGAGTATTTCATAACAACATACCTTGTTGGCGCTGTTACCTGTTTACTTCTAGAAAGTGGGCATTTCTCTGTGTTTATGACTCTTTGTGCTCTACAGCCTGACTCCAATCCACATCTAGGCCTGGGCAACAGCTACACTTGTGCATACATTCCCGACAGCCACCAAACAGAAAGGGCTGGTTTTGACAGGGGTTACATCTGCATTCAACTACATACTGATGCTCTTCCTGGGCTGGGAGAGAGGGGCGTTAACACTTTACATTTGTATAGGTTGTTCCCTGCCCTCACACAAAGGGCTGATTTACACCCTACTAATGTCTGGAGCCAGGGCTGGGTTGATAGGGAGTGTTGTGTACTTCTAAGGTTTCTTTTGAAGTGCCCCCTTAAACAAAGACAAATTTGATGTAAGTACAGGGGCTCTGACCCCATGCTTTTAGAGAACTTTCGGATTGGGACCGAACCTCTGTCAGAAGGACTACTGTGCTGCTCAACAGACTCATCTGGACAGCTCTCTTGCTACTTGTTGAGTAGCCTAAAGGACTCATTGGATTGCATTTCCATGTGTTGCCCTACTGCCAGCTGATCCCTGACTCTGTTCAGTCAAGGCACTGTGGTGCTGCCAGGAGAGATTGCCATTGAAATTAAATGTTTTATTGTGCTGATCTGCCTGTCCACTGCTGTCTGATTGTGTTCCCCCAAGTGTTCTCCCAGGAGCCCAGTGTCCGGTGAGTGCTGGTTGTTGCTCCTGACCTCCTCAATCACAGGCGCCTCCTGAGCGCTTTTATTCCACAGTCCAGTGCGGGGTGAGCGCTGATTGTGGCTACTGGCCTCTTCAAAGTTCAGCGTGTGGCTGTGACCATTCCTCACCCTGTATCCAGCACTGTGAGTACTCCATTATTTTCCCCAGGGCCGCTGTGTCCCTTGGGATTGACACTGCACCTGTGCTGCGGTACAAAGCCCTCTGTGTGCATATTTTCCACGAGGTGCAAGGAAATCCTCCTGTGGCCACCATTCTTCTCCCACCGCGTTGACAAGACAACCAGGTTTTGTGGAAGAGACACTGCTGTAGAGAAGGGACCAGCGCAATGGCGGGCAGCCCCAATCCCCAGAAGGGATCTTCCACAGCCAGCACTGTACCATCGGGACCGTAAAAGGGTCCCCGTCTCTACAGACCACCGAGCTACTACAAAGTATTGTCAGGACAGCGGAAGAGGCACTGCTGCCCTGTGCACCTTCCCTGGCAGCCAGGCCTGTCAGAACAGGCAGTGTTTTCGGCAGCAGCACTCACAACCATGCACACATGTGGACCAGCTGAGGTATCCCAGAGGGTATCTATCTATCTTATATGCCCCCCCACAGTGGGCTGCGCCTTGGTGCATTACATTGCAGGGTGATTCCTCGATGGAGGTCTCCATAAATGCCTCATGGGTGCAGGAGCCCCGCAATGGAGAAAGTGCCGTACTCCCAATTGTAGAGGTGTAGTTGCTGTTATGCCCTACAGGTGGGTGTACCATATAAGACCTAATATAGGCACAGAGGTTTCTGTGCCCCCTACTAAAACATATGTTTCCGACAGTACAAAGGGGTTACCTTGTCTTTACCAATAGGGTAACAGGTGGCCTATGTCTCTGTTTGCCTTCTGGGAATCATATGCTTTACTGCTACATGTCATGTACTAAAGTTTGTGAGGCATATCATTTTGATTCTCGTAGTACCAGGACAAAGAATGAAGATGCATACTTGTATAATGTTCTCAGTTATCATGCTTTATGTGTTTATATTGACACTGAGTGATGTATGTGTTGTACTATAACATTTCATGCCATGATAGTATGTCCTTTATCGTTTTGCCACTTGCATTACCAGGGTAACCAATCTACTATTTCAGCAATTGCAATATATGCACATTACTTATGAGTTATGTCGCTTTTGGTCTAAGATATATATACAATACAGAAACAAACTTTTATATAATCATGTGTGGAGTCTCCTTTGTGAGTATTCATTGCATTTCTGTGTGAGTATGTTGTGCAAACACCTTGCACTTTGTCTCTGATGATAAGCCTGCCTTTTCTGCACCAAGCACAGGATATCTTTGGGGTGTAACTTTCTTGCCCTGACTAGAGTGGTGGGTTCTGCCTGGCTTATGTGCATAACCTAGCCAACCAGAAACCTCATTTCTAACAAAGAGGAATTACATATTGATTGTTTTATATCAGCAAAATGTGTCAGCTGCATGTGTAACAGCCTCTGAATTTCTAAAGCAGTTATGGCTGTCTGTAGGTTATAGGTCTCAGCCACTGAAGTCATACAGACTTCTTTTTGTAATAAAAGCTTGTTTAGATCTTTAAAACGAATGGATTTCATAGCTACACTAGACCAAGGGATGGTCCTGATTATGTTTGGAGGTGGCGGATACAAGGTCTTTCCGCAACACTGTATTGTTTCAGAATCTCTCATCAAGTATGACTGACCAGGTTCCAACCCACAGGAAATAACATTTGTTAAAAATAAATGAGAACCATTGTTCAAGAGTTCATGATGTGTGGGAATAGGAGTAGATGTCAGGGGAAAGCAGATAGGACACAACTTTACCATGGCATCAAAGTTCTACACATTCCATGTAATAATATAGAGTCACACAGAAAGAAATGTCCAAGGCGATTTCTATAATTTGCTGTACTAATGTACGCAGGGTTATCTTCATTTCTGTTCAAACAGATATAGGAAAAAGGAAGCTTTCGTGAATGGAACAATTGCAAATTCTGCATAGCCTCATAACAACCTTTCGATTTGTATTTTTGGCAATCATGGAAATTAACCCCTTCGCCTCGGCAGGAATTCCGCCGCGGCGCTGGGGGGGTTTGGGGGCAGTTGCGGTGCCGCTGTACTCATGACGGAACCACTCCGTCACGAGTCACGGGTGAGCTGTGCTCATGACGGAGTGGTTCCGTCACGTCTCCGCCCACAGCGCTAATCGCCCGCACAGGCGGGGAATTAGCACAGCGTGGGCGGAGCGGCCGCCAACGGCCGCAGCATGACAGAACCACTCCGTCATGAGCACACGGCACCCGTGGCTCATGATGGAGTGGTTCCATCATGAGCACGGAAAGGGTTAAACATTGTTATGGGTAAAGAAATGATACCATGCATTAGCCAGGTAATAGGTGGAGTATCACTAACTGTAAGCTGTGCACCCTCAATTTGTTCAATGCTCAATAGTGTGTTCGTAGATTCTTTCTTGGCCAATGCATTCTGGGTGAATGTCAAATTATATTGCTCAAACATAACTGTTTCATTGAGTAGTTGACAAAGCACGAACCCTGCTCAAAGTGTTTGTAATGCTCAATTTAATAGTATAATAGCTCTTAATTGAGCCTGCCCTTATGTAACAAACCCAGGTCTTCTTTTATTAGGTGTAGGGCTAAGAACAGAATGTGATTTAAGGAATACACTCTTTTAGGAAGTGTGTGTATCCCATTATCGATAACTTTAAAAACTGTTTGCAAGTTTTCTTCATCTATTTGTCTAATTCTTTCTGCAGTTTTTTTCCGAGTATTTCCTGAATTCATTTTAAATGGCATATTTTCCTGGAGACAGGAACCTTTTATTTCTTTTTGGACGAGGTCCCAGAAAAAAGTCAGAATTATCCAAGTTTTCACTAATTAGGGAAAAATGCTCTTTTGCTGCTGGAATACTGGAATGTTCCAAACAGCGTTGGCATAGCTTACCTGTACTATATGTGATAACTACTACCGGTATTTGCATTTTATAATGTGGGTCAGGTGATTAGCTTTAGGTCCAGGAGTGTTGGAAAGAAAACAAAGCATACATGTGTCAGAGTTACATGGCCATAAGGCTACCTCTTCAGTAGGGAAGTGAGTAGAGTTCTAAGTTCCATTATGGATCATTTTATTTATATCCAGTTCCGACATATTTATTGGCAAATGCAAGTTATTAATCAAGGTCAAATTGACTTCTGGTATAAAAGGTTTCTTTAAATCCTTCATTGTTCCAATTGCTAGACAGCTAGTATTTTGAATTGTTTTGTTCAGAAAAAGTATTTCCTTCAGTATTATGCATGCTCAAAATAAGGCTTCTTTCCAGTAGATTTGCCAGAATTTGGTCATCCAAATACTTTTCTCATCAATGATTGCTTTCCAATACTTATATCCTTCAATAGCTAGATGCTGAACATGAAAGAGTTTACCCTGACCCCATAAGAAAAGTGCATACTCCTGTAGAAAAATGAACGTTTCACTTATAACTTTAAAAGGGCAAACTGAAATTCAATTTGTTCTCGCTTTTACTTACACTCACAATAAGAATCCGGGAGAGTAATTTAAGCAGTTTCTGCACAGCTTAATCATTCTGAGGAAAATCACTTTAAAAGATTTGTGCCAACTCAATTGGACAGGTAAGCGTCTTCTCATTCACTCCTGTCCCCAGGCCAGATTTGGTTGCAGCACTGAGATGGTGACCCAGCGGGTAGAGGGCAAACAGTACTGGATAGTACGTGATATATGAACCTGTACTCAGACACTATTGGATCTCTCAGCAACCTTTCTTAAGTTTGACCATAACATCATTGATATTATGCATCTTTAAAAACCCAGGTGGGTATCATGGGCAAGGATCAAAATATCTGTTCCCCTTTATGAATTCACACAGTAGGGTATTGTGATGGAAGGAACCAAACACTTCCTGATTGAGATGCTTTTTAACAGAACAAGAACAAGTCATCCAAACACGATTAATTGAGGAAAATACTGATACAACAAACACTCGCTAGATCAACTCCAAAGAGCTGTAGATGGGAAGAATTATTTTTTGGGTCTCTGCTAGATACTTTAGGTGTCAACTAGCAGGCCTATTTCTTCCAATACAACACATGTATCAAAAGCGAGCTTTGGGTCAGACTCCTGTTTATTATTGGATGGCTTTGTGTGCACCGCAAAGTGTCAGTTCTAGATTTGATGTCTTTCCTCTCTATTCTTGTCTTTGTTCACCCAGGAGCATTTCAGTCTTACGTGTTCTGATTGAACGAGTTGTATCCTTCCATTGCTGACATAAGGAGACTCTTTTGTCTTTACCAGTCTGCACTCCGGGGGAGGGCATGTGTTTCCCTGGTATTGCTCCCACTTCTTCTGCTTCCCCTCTTCCCCCACGTGCTCTTTTTTCACTCCCTCATCCCTCTCCTAATTTAATTTTTTTAAATCTTTTTTTACAAATGCATGGCAGATGTAAAGTTTACGCAGTTATTTTTTCCTTTTTGAATTAATTTTATAAATTGGCCATCCACCATGTTAGAACAGTACAGTAAAAATAACAAAGTGTCCGCCAGTGCATTGCACACATGTGTCACAACTCATGGAAACAAAGAGTGAGTTGATGCATTTGTGTGTTTGTTGTTTTGGTGATAATCCTCCCACCCTCCCCCTTTTCCATTTTTATAGAAAAAATATATCATCCTTTGTATTGGGTTTCAAACTCCCCAACCCTCCTTTTCTTTTTTGTAATTACATGAACTCCTCTATTAGGTAGTAAACCCCCAGATGCCCCCTATGTTTTGTATTTGGTTTGAGGAAATCACCACACTGAATAGTGTCATTGCAACTAGTGACTCTATTACTCATGGATATCTGAGTGCGGGCAATTTTCTTAGCGGAATTAAAACAAGTCATGTTTTGTATAATGTGTATGTGTGTGTGTGTATATATATATATATACACACATGTGTGTATATATATATATGTGTGTGTGTGTTTGTGTGAGTGTGTATATTACCTACTGGCGGTCGCCAGTAGGTAGTTATAGTTAAGACCTATCATCCATAGGAAATTCGTAACATTCTTTTCCCAATAACTTTGGCGCCGAGTGACGAATCTTCGTGAACGTTTCAAAACTGGTGGGGCGCTCCGGTCAGCTCCTATCCTGGAAGATTGGGGGTGATTCGTCAAGCGAGGGGGGAGAACAAAGGGGGTCCCAAAACGTGTTTTCTCCATGTTATTTATGATAGGAAATTTTGGAACAGGCTACAGCCCGAACTGCTGAACGGAATTACACCAAATTTTGCAAAAAGGTAGCCCTTGGCTCAGAAAGAGACCTTTTTTTAAAATGGTGTAAATCCGTTTAGTAATTCCTGAGAAAATCAAAAAATAGAGGTCAAAAAATTAATTTCCCATAGGAAAGTTTAGACACAGTTATAGCAAAAACTGCTGAACGGAATTACACCAAATTTGGCAAAAAGGTACTGCTTGGCACAGAAAGCGACCTTTTTAAAAATGGTGCAAATCCATTCAGTAGTTTTTGAGAAATTTAAGAAATAAAGATAGTGATATCTATGGCCACGGAGGATCCGCGCTCCCTCCCGAGCATGAGCTTCATGCTAATTGGCTGCCAACACTCCAAACCATGAAGTGTTGGCAGCCATCTTGTGCCTCAGTAGAAGCGAGGCACAAGAAAAACAGAAAAAGCAACGAGTAAAACAAGATAAGGGGGCAGGGTAGAAACACCCTGACCCCCTAGGCCTGCTCAGGGGGACCCACAAGGACCCCCAGGGCCAAAAAAAGCATTAAAAAAAAAATGGCGAGAATCGCACACCCAGCGCGAATTTCGGCCCAAAAAAAAAAAACGAAGCGCGCTCTTCCGCGCTTCGTTTAATTGAAGCCCCCGGGTGGGCCAAGTCCCAAAGGCAATGCTTATATTGTAATGGGGGGCCAAAAGGGGCCCCGCAGCCCCGGGGACCGCCACCCCACGGGGCTTGTCTCTTAAATGTGGCAGAGTGGTGTAAAAAGGGGCGTGGCGCTTACTGGAGTTACATGGTGGGCTAGTTGGACCCCAGGGACCCTCAGGATTGAAGAGGAATTAATTCCCCAATGTAAAACGCGCCACAGGGCGTGTTTGCACACGTCACCTCAGGCCCGCCCCCTTCCTTCACCACTCTGCAAATGCACCTCCTGGCGTGTTGTAATTCGGGGAATTAATTCCCCTTGAATCCTGAGGGTACCTGGGGCCAACTAGCCCACCAGGTACCTCCAGTATGCGCCAGGGAGCTGTGTTGCAGAGAGGTGTTCAGAGGCCATGCCCCTTTTTACACCTCTCTGCAACACAGCTCTGTGGCGCTTACTGCAAAAACCTTGTGGGATAGTTGGAGCCCAGGGACCCTCAGGATTGAACGGGACTTTATCCCTCAACTTAAAACGCGCCACGGGGCACATTTGCACATTCAATCCTGAGGGATCCTGGGGGCCAACTAGCCCACCAGGTGTTTCCAGTAAGCACCACTGAGCTGCGTTGCAGAGAGGTGGTCCAGGTCATGCCCTTTTTTACACCTCTCTGCAACGCAGCTCTGTGGCGATTACTGGAGGTACCTGGTGGGCTAGTTGGATCCCAGGGACCCTCAGGATTGAAGGGGACTTTATCCCCCAACTTAAAACGTGCCACGGGGCGTGTTTGCACACGTCACCTCAGTCCCGCCCCCTCCCTTCACCACTGTACAAACGCGCCTCCTGGCACGTTGTAAGTAGGGGAATTAATTCCCCTTGAATACTGAGGGTCCCTGGGGGCCAACCAGCCCACCAGGTACCTCCAGTATGCGCCAGGGAGCTGCGTTGCAGAGAGGGGTACAGAGACCAGGCCCCTTTTTACACCTCTCTGCAACGCAGCTCTGTGGCACTTACTGGAGGTACCTCGTGGGATAGTTGGAGCCCAAGGACCCTCAGGATTCAAGGGAACTTAATCTCCCAACTTAAAACGCAACACGGGGCGTGTTTGCACAGTGGTGAAGGAAGGGGCGGGGCCTGAGGTGACATGTGTGCAAATACGCCTTGTGGTGCGTTTAAAGTTGGGGAATTAATTCCCTTTCAATCCTGAGGGCCCCTGGGGGCCAACTAGCCCACCAGATGCATCCAGTAAGTGCCATTGCGCTGTGTTGCAGAGAGGTGGTCCAGGCCACGCACCTTTTTACACCTCTCTGCAACGTAGCTCTGTGGCGCTTACTGGAGGTACCTGGTAGGCTAGTTGGCCCCCAGGGGCCCTCAGGATTGAAGGGGACTTTGTGGCGCGTTTAAAGTTGGGGAATTAATTCTGTTTCAATCCTGAGGGACCCTGGGGGCCAACTAGCCCACCAGGTGTTTCCAGTAAGCACCACTGCGCTGCGTTGCAGAGAGGTGGTCCAGGTCATGCCCTTTTTTACACCTCTCTGCAACGTAGCTCTGTGGCGATTACTGGAGGTACCTGGTGGGCTAGTTGGATCCCAGGGACCCTCAGGATTGAAGGGGACTTTATCCCCCAACTTAAAACGCACCATGGGGTGTGTTTGCACACGTCACCTCAGTCCCGCCCCCTCCCTTCACCACTGTGCAAACGCGCCTCCTGGCACGTTGTAAATTGGGGAATTAATTCCCCTTGAAATACTGAGGGTCTCTAGGGGCCAACTAGCCCACCAGGTACCTCCAGTATGCGCCAGGGAGCTGCATTGCAGAGAGGTGTTCAGAGGCCATGCCCCTTTTTACACCTCTCTGCAACACAGCTCTGTGGCGCTTACTGGAGGTACCTTGTGGGATAGTTGGAGCCCAGGGACCCTCAGGATTGAAGGGGACTTAATCTCCCAACTTAAAATGTGCCACCGGTGTGTTTGCACAATGGTGAAGGGAGGGGGCGGGGCCTGAGGTGACATGTGTGCAAATACGCCTTGTGTACCGTTTAAAGTTGGGGGATTAATTTCCTTTCAATCCTGAGGGCCCCTGGGGGCCAACTAGCCTGCCAGATGCATCCAGTAAGTGCCACAGCGCTGCGTTGCAGAGAGGTGTTCCAGGCTACGCACCTTTTTACACCTCTCTGTAACGTAGCTCTGTGGCGCTAACTGGAGGTACCTGGTAGGCTAGTTGGCCCCTAGGGGCCTCCGGATTGAACGGGACTTTATCACTCAACTTAAAACGCGCCACGGGGCACGTTTGCACAGTGGTAAACGGAGGGTGCGGGGCCTGAGGTGCCATATGTGCAAACACGCCCTGTGGTGCGTTTAAAGTTGGGGAATTAATTCCGCTTCAATCCCGAGGGACCCTGGGAGCCAACTAGCCCACCAGGTGTTTCCAGTAAGCGTCACTGCGCTGCGTTGCAGAGAGGTGGTCCAGGTCATGCCCTTTTATACACCTCTCTGCAACGCAGCTCTGTGGCGCTTACTGGAGGTACCTGGTGGGCTAGTTGGATCCCAGGGACCCTCAGGATTGAAGGGGACTTTATCCCCCAACTTAAAACGCGTCACGGGGCGTGTTTGCACACATGTCACCTCTGGCCCCCCCTCTCTTCACCACTGTGCAAACGCGCCCCGTAGCACGTTTTAAGAGTTAGTTTTAATCCCCTGCCCTATTATGTACTAGGGACGAACAGAGGAGGTCATGCTAATCACAGGGGTATCCCACCGCATAATGTTCTCTAGTGAATGTAGGTGTTTTCACTGTATTCTAAGTGGCTTTTAGCATAGCATTGGCTCTAGGCTTGGTTAGTCAGAGTCAGTTACCACCAGTACCCGTCTGAAAAAGTTGTGGGCACAGGATGATTTTGCAACAAGGCCTCTTTCTGCTCCTCTGTTGGTTCTTTCTGCACATGTTTTGCTTCTTCCTGGACTTTTCTTCATCTTTGTGGACTTCAGTTGCCTCTTTCTGCATTTCTTTTGCTTCTTTCTGTGCGTTTTTTCTTCTTTCTTCAGATGTCCAACCTCTGTAGGCATAGTTAGAAACTAGCATTTAAAAACCCTTAGAAAGTCACTGAAAAAAACAAAGGTTTCAGGCTCGTTATAGTTAGAAATTAGCATTTAAAAAAACCTTAGAAATTCACTGAAAAAAAACATAGGTTTTACAGAAAGTTATAGTTAGCAGGACATTTCACTCGTACAAAACCAGTGAAATTCCCCCGTTATAGTTAGTTCAGCTAACTGTAACTCGCGCCCCCACAATGCACTGCTGATGACGTCACATATTACATCACTCATGGCATGGTCAGTGACATCACTGATGACATCTCAAATGACATCACTGATGACATCACTGATGGCATCATCCATGTGATAAATTGATGCATCTTCTCTACCCTAAGATAACCTTTGATACACCCACTCTAAATTGCAGACTGCCATTCTCAAAACCATAGAAACTCCAACGCCAATAACTACATACCCACTCACTGATTTTGAGGTTTACACACACATCTACTCACTCACACTTACAATCACTCATACTTATGGTCACTCAGTACAGGACTATCATATGCACTCATACACCTATATAGACACTCACACACTGCCACTCATCCATCGAGGTACTCAGACAGCTAGTCAGTCATGCAAATAATTAATCACACTGCCATTTACTCACCTACACAGTTATACACTCACCAGCTCAATTACTTATACAAATACTAGCACATTTTTACGCTCTTATACAATCACTGATACAAGCACACACTCATCCATACAGCCACTCTCACAATCACAGACTCTCACTTATAGCCATTTATATACTCCAACACACATATATACTGCCTTTCACATATGTAGTTACTCACACATGTACCACTGATATATACATTCACTCACTAACACACCTATACACACACTCACTCACCCATACAATCCATCACAGATGCACTCTTGAAACCATTCACCCAGTGAATCACCCACTCACACATCTATGCCTAGAGTCACACACCCCAACCACAGACCCATTCCCGCACCACATCTTCAACAAAGCCAACAGCTCCATCGCACCCCACCTGCGCAACATCATCAATCTCTCCCTACTCAAAAAACCCATGACAGACCCTTGAGACCTCAATAACATCCGACCCATCTCTCTGCTCCCGGCCAAGTTCATCGAGAAGATCGTCAACAGACAGCTAACCCAATACCTCGAAGAAAACAGAATCCTGGACCATTCCCAGTCAGGGTTCCGCAGCAACCACAGCACTGAGACCGCCCTCATTGCCGCCACCGACGACATCAGGACCCTGCTGGACAACGGTGAGACCGCAGCCCTCATCCTCCTGGACCTCTCCGCCGCCTTTGACACCGTCTGCCACCACACACTATGCGCATGCCTCCACGCTGTAGAGATCTGAGACAAAGCCCTGAAATGGACCACCTCCTTCCTCCCCGGCAGAACCCAGAGTGCCCACCTCCCCCCATTCGGATCCGAAGCCTCCGAGATCATCTGCGGTGTACCCCAGGGATCCTCCCTCAGCCCGACACTGTTCAACATTTACATGGCCCGCTCGCACACGTCACCTGACAGCACGACCTCAACATAATCTCCTACGCCGACGACACTCAACTGATCCTCTCCCTCACCAAGGACCCCATAAGCGCCAAAGGCAACCTCCACAAAGGAATGAAGGCCGTCACCCACTGGATGAAGTTCAGCCGACTGAAGCTGAACATGGACAGACTCGACTACAGAAACGCCCTCTACGCGGGAGCCCCGACCAAGCTCATCAAACGACTGAACGCAACCAAAACGCCTCGGCACGACTGATCCTCGACGTACCATGCCACAGCCACATCAGCCCCCACCTGAGAAACCTGCACTGGCTGCCCGTCAACAAGAGGATATCCTTCAAGCTCATCCACGCACACAAGGCACTCCACAAAACCGGCCCAGCCTACCTCAACAGACGCCTTTCCTTCTACATCCCCAACCGCCAGCTCCACTCAGCCGACCTCACACTCGCCACCGTCCCGCACAACCGAAGAACAACCACCGGCGGGAGATCCTTCTCCCACCTCGCCGCCAAGACCTGGAACACCCTCCCACTGAGCCTACGACAGACACCAAGACCTGCTGACCTTCAGGAGGCTACTCATGACCTGGCTGTTCGATCAGTAGCGCCCCCCCACCTCCCCAGCACCTTGAGACCCTCACGGGTATGTAGTGCGCTCTACCAATGTTTGATTGATTGATTGACCCACACAAACACTAAGGAACCCATACAGACACTCAGAGAACCTATCAATAACTCTTATAGACACTCATGTAGCTATTCACAAACCCATGCATCCACTTACACACCAACAGACAGAAGGATACAGACATTTACACAGTTTAGTCACTAACCCATGCATTCAGTAAGATGCATTTAATCACTCACTTATAGAGTCAGTCATGCACCTAGTAAATCACCCATTCAGACACTTATACACCCACTCATTCTTCAATATGCCTTTCTCTATACATATTAAACATATTTAAACTTTACAGAAACACGCAGTCACTGGATGATGTCATCAGTGATGTCCTCAGTGATTTCATCAGTGATGTCACTGACCATGTCATGAGTGATGTCATATGTGACGTCATCAGTAGTGCATTGCAGAGGCGCGAGTTATAGTTAGCTGAACTAACTATAATGGGGGAATTTTACTGGTTTTGCACAAGCAAAATGTCCTGCTAACTATAACTTTCTCTAAAACCTATGGTTTTTTCAGTGAATTTCTAAGGTTTTTTTAAATGCTAATTTCCAACTATAGTGTGCCTGAAACCTTTGGTTTTTTCAGTGAATATATATATATATTTATGCTCACAAATGTAGGTGCACTAACGGGGTGTCGTTTCAAAAGTGGCTTTGTTCATCGCAGACGCTTTTCAGCTTAATGCCTTCCTCAGTGCGATAAGCCCATGTCTACAACGCACAGTGACAGCCTTCACATTGGTTGATCAGTGGCCAATAGGAGAGCAGCAATTGTGCCAGTGGGTGATGAAGTGTTGGCATTCCCGATCTCTTCATTTCATTAAAAGACCTCAATGCCTCATCCGTCCATCTAGTCCTGATGACACCTATATGCCAACTGTTACCAATCACACTAGTCCTGCCACCCCTCGATACCTCCTTTAATAGGCGGCCACTTTCTAGGTAAGTATTATCATTACACCCCACTGCGTACATCACCCGACGTCTGACGCTGGATTTTGCACATGAACCCATCTTAGGTGTCCGTTAAATAACTGGGCAGCCCTGAATTTGTATAATTCACGACCTTTTTGTCGGCAGAGGTTGGCAGCGGCGGTACCTAGAAAGTGGCCGCCTATTGAAGGAGGTATCGAGGGGTGGCAGGACTGGTGTGATTGGTAACAGTCGGCATATAGGTGTCATCGGGACTAGATGGACGGATGAGGCAATGAGGCCTTTTAATAAATTAGAGAGATGGGGAATGCCGACATGTCATCACCCCACTGGGACAACTGCTGCCCTCCTATTGGCCACTGATCAACCAATGTGAATGCTGGATGGTTTAAATTACCCCATCACTGTGCATTGTGGATATGGGCTTATCACACTGAGGAAGGCATTAAGCTGAAACGTGTCTACGATGAATAAAGCCACTTTTGAAAGGACACCCCGTGAGTGTAACTACGTTTGTGAGCTGTTACGAAACAAGTGGATCCTACCTACGCTGACAAGGCTGCACCCATCATGAGTTCGGCAACCGTGATGGGAAGTTGTATATATATATATATATATATATATATATATATATATATATATATATATATTTATATATATTCTTCTGCAAAAGTTGTCACGAGAAACAAGACTGTGCACTCCGCCTCGTAAATTAAATTACTTTATTCCAGCTCCTTCAGGAAAATAAAACTGACAAACGCGTTTCAGCCACCTGGCCATCGTCAATGTATATTTATATATTGTACAAAACATAACTTGCTATTAATTCCGCAAAGAAAATGCCTGCGCTCAATTCATTAATCTGCAATTTGATTCACGGCTTCACCAGCATTGACAGTGGGATTTGTTTGGAGTTATTTTGAAGTTCTTGTGAGTGAATTATATCAGCAGAACTCTCCGTCCAAAGTCAAGCAGCAGATTAATGAATTCTTCTGACACAAGGAATCAAGTTCCTACGTTTGTTGGAAATTAATGGTCTTCCAAGAAACCACTAAGAGACACAACTACCGTTGTCTTTTTCAAGGCAAAGAACAATTTAAGAAATGGTCCAGTCTAGATCCTGAAGAAAACCCTGAATATATAGGGGTATGAAACTCATCAACGAGAAAGGCCAGGGCAACATCAGAAGAGTTAACGTGACGGCTAGTGGAATACACAACTAAAGTATCCACCTCACGCCTGATCACTATAGCATGAATCTATAAGCCTGTTCCAAGAGTGTCACATATATTTTAACTTTCAGTCTCTGGTTCTCCTTATTAGTTAGACTGGCATTGACACAGCAATTCTGCCATTGAGATTGTGTCATAACAAATCTATCAACTTGGTTTGCGATATAATGTTGTTCTTTAATGTTTCACAATGTCTTGTAGTTTTTATGTTTAGTCACACATGTTTCAAGATGTTTTAATGGTTAGTCATATATGTTTGATGAATTTGTTTCTCATTTCTGTTGGATTTACAACTCTTCATTGATATGGAGGACGTTGTCCCGTAGGACACACCTAATTGTAGCACAGTAATGTGTCAAAAATTGTTGAATTAGATGTGAAATAAACACACAGACCACGTTTATGAACTAATTTGATTTGGTTTTTGCAAAATAAGTAATTTCTAATTGTCACAGCCGGATCTCTTAGTTATATAATCATATTGAAGGGACCCTCTGGCTGTGTTTTATAGGGCCCAACCTTCCATTTCATTAATTTATTTAATTGCAGAATGTGCCCAAACTGTAATAGTAATCAATAAACAGGACCCACAAAGGATTTGTTTAAGCAAAATGATTGATGATTTAGAAAAATTCTAAATGCCAACATATAAATCCATATATCACTTCAAATTTATTTAAGAAAAATAATTTACGAAGTAATATAACTCTTCGAGCAAAAATAATTCGATGGCAGGAGTAGTTATTCAAAATTCGATATTCAAAAAACATATTCATTAATATATAAAAAAGAATGTACAACGGTGTTCAAGATTGGAGAGAAGAGAAGAGAAAACAGACATTAACTATGGTATAAATTTTATCTTGCATAATTTTCAGAACCACAAATCAGTGTGTTTAAATGTCCAGATCATATATAAAGTTTGAAAGTTTTCAGTTACAAAGTAGCCCAAAGATCAACCTATTCAGATGGAAATTGAACAATGTGTCGACGTTTTGGTTTCTTTAGCAATAAGTCAGCGAGACCATCTTCAGGTCTGTAGATTTTCAAAAGGATATAAAAGGACCCCTCGGCCGTGTCTTAATTTAACTCCGACCCCCAGATCTCATGTCTCATCCAATGTTTGACCGTCAGATCCCAGTCCCAAATAATTAAAATATGAATATTTGATGTGGACCACTTAAATGTACAAAGTAATATACACTTTTTAAATTACCTCAATTCAAGTTTGCCTTTATCCTTGATTTCATACATTTTTGTTGAGGGGTCCTTTTATGTGCAGTACATGTGTGTTAGTAATTCTCCAGATGTGTCTGAGTACTGAAGTCAGCGAGATCCATTTTGAAAGCTGCCCTTGGCAGAAAATGGAGGATGAGGGCAGCTTCTGAGGCAGTGGAAGGGCATTGCCTTCATTCCTGTGGCTGAAGGGTGGAGTTCCAGATGCTGAAGTGAGGTGGATTGAGACAGGGCTACCTTTGTAAGTTCAATTAAGACTTTATTATCAAGGGCCTGCTGGTTAGTTCTCTCTGAGCACCTACACTTGGTTGATGGTACGGGTGAGGATGGGACTTCAGTTTCTGTGGTGCAAGGTGATGAAATTTCTAGGTCAGGCTTGTATTTTGCCTTTTCCTTGTTACTGCTTCAGTAAGGCTGATGACAGCTAGGTGCAAACATTTCTACTTCACAGTGCCTTCTTATAAACCTTTTCCCTCTTTTTGAAACCCAGTGCACCAAGATAGCTTTATATGTGACCTATGAAATTGCAGGCTAAACAGGCAAGAGAGAAGTACCAATGAGTGTATTATATAAAATAAGTGTGTGACTACAGAGGACACTGTCCCTCCCCAGACGGGATGGCGGGTATTCCCTTAGTGAGGATAAGATTTGGAACAAGCCATTGTGCATTTTTGTTTCAAACTTTTGCACATGATGTGTTCATGTGTTTTCTGTGTGTTACAGTGTCTTTTCACATGTGACCCACATATGAGGTCCTTGACCTCTTCATGTAACATGTACCTCTATTTGACGATATGTGGCTGATGGAAAAAAACTATTTTTGTTTGTGTATTTTTCTAGGTTTACTAGCACTAAGACCAGGTAGGATTCATTCTGGTCATTCTAGTACATGGTTTTCACCTTTTACTATTGACTATTTGTTAGTCTAGATCTTTAGGGATCCTTAGCTCTGACGAAGTGTTCCTGACCCATATAGGTTTCCTAGAATTGAGCAGAAATGGGTACTTTTAACTTTATGTGGATCCCACTGTTTTGTCCAGGAAATTATCTTATTTAAGAACTCCCTCCATTGGATTTACTAGGAGGTTGAGTCCGCCCTGGTGGTCTTGTCCTACCAGGGTGGGGAGAGGTTAGCTATGATGAAGCATGTCACATTATGTGAGCAAGGGTTCCTCTTCCAATAAAACTGACCTTTCTCCTTCTCTTTGGCTTACCCTCATCCACGCCACAATCTTGATGATTTTGGCATCAGTGATTTGTACCATAACACTGATAAAAATGGCATTGTAGAAGCCACCATGCTTTTATAATATGGGTGCTCCTGCTTGTAGACAGTCCTAGTGCTACCTGCTGTGATAAGCATCACTTTACACAAAGGCTTTGTCTGGAAAGCAGCCTGAGAAGGAAATTTCAATACGAACTACTCCAAATTGGATCTGAGGTTTTAGATGGTAGATCAATAGCCCTATCTAGAAAAAGGGGGATCCAATCCACCCAACTTTATTTACGGAAGGGAGTGCTCCACTGAGTACTCAAAGGACTGGTGTGTCTGCTTGACATCCAGTCTCCCAAATGTGAGGGAACGTCAATAACAGCTGCATTTTCTGTTGGAGCTGAGGGTCATCCTAGTGCCTAGAAGCCTGCCTGCTAACTGAGAAAGGGAAGAGGTCAGCCTGGCCTGCAGCATGAAAGACTGTTCAGGAGCAGAAGCCCAGCATGTTCCTGGCCGAGGAACACCCAGAGAATGGGGGTCTGCCTGAGACAGCAAAGACAGGAGAGAAATGTGCTGCAGTGGATTTCCCAGTCTCTCTAAGTGTTTCCCGTTGAGAACCACACTAGCCCAAGCTGGACCACAACTTCATTGCTGTGTGATTCATACACCTGTCCAAGTTGGATTACAACTGCCTTGATGCCTGCATCATAATCCGGTTGAAGTTCGGCTACAACTGCCTTTCTGCATGAAACATGCACTACCTTGGATTGGGCTACAACTGCCTTGCTACACGATATGTGCACAAGCCAGGGCAGGCTGCAAATGCCTAAACATGTGCTCTGAATACACAGCCTGCAACAGTCAATGACCCTAGGATCATTGCCCCAAGGCCACCAAGCGGCATTTGTCTGTTTTCTTAATAGGGCACACAGTTGAAGATGTTGGGTGCATATTTGAATTTATGGGGAACATAATCTAAACCTGTACCCAATTTATGTTCCTGCCATGAATTACAGGGGGATTATACAGTCAAGGCTTACCTTGGGGTGAGAGAGCACAGTAAGAGGGGGTGTTGTGCCCACATAGGAATTGTGATCAGGGATATCACCCTGCAGTCTCAATCTGGATCATGTAGGATTTAATTTTGCTCTGTGAATAAAACTTTATTTTTCAAAAAGACAACCACTGAGCGGATTAGAGATTTACTGCCTCTGTTGGCTGATTACCGAGTTCTGAGCTTGCAAACCTTACCTCGCACACTACCTCACTGAGAAGCCTATAGCTGCTCACCCTCACTACTTAAGAGTCAAGTAAAGAAAGTGTTCAATGGGCACAGTTTGCAGAGTCATAATAGGATAGGTGCAAGGACACCAGCAACAAACTACCTCAATCACCATGTTTGGTGTCTAGTAGCCCAATTTGCCCAGTAGCCCCCCAAATGGGGCGTGATAACCTGTCTATAAGTAATAAAATATGAAGACCACTCAATATCCTAATTAACACGTTTACAGGTCAGTTAGTTCCATAGACTTTGGAAATAATTCTTCAAATCATAATTTTCTATTTTTGCATAAATGTTGTTAACACAGCTCTGTTCCATATCTGCATGATGTCTTGTGTCAACGTTCTCTGACCATCAGCCTGAAATATACACTGAATGACCTTTAAACCCTAAAATCTTATTTGTTTTATTCTGGCTATTGTGACTTATGTATACACTGGCCTGCCGATTTAAAAGCATTGGTCAATGCAAGTTATACAAAAATAAAGCACTCAATCCAGTGTGTTAGTCCCAGTAGAAACACTGAGACTCTGCCTGCTTTCTATTACTTCTACTATAACAAGTTCATACATTAGTACCCTGACTATAAGAACATGCAATCAGCTGAAGGGCAGCTTTAAAATGTACTTGTTCCTATTGCATTGATTCCTTCAGTGTAACAGCGGTACTTATTCCATCTCTTATTATCGTAAGTATAATCCTTTTTTTCAAGGCAACATTATGAACTAGATGTACATAGAAACAGACTGCAAAAAGTGGTAGTAAATTGTGCACTGGCTTTTTGATATCCATCTCTGTTTTTTAGATGTGACCTATGTACTATGATGTTGCTTTGTAAAATCTCCATTCACCCGGTGTTGAGAATGACCTATCCAATGAATATTCATTAGGCATGATTAGCTACAAACACAGGTATGGTGAGTTTAAAGGAATAGCAGCTTTCCATCTCTATGATTGCATTCACAAATGAGAAACATTTTTTTAAGTACCCCATGTTCCTTAAAGGAACCAATGCTGTTTTAAAAAACAGTTATTTATTTATATAAGTTTGATATAGCGCTAGCTAGAGCCGGAGGTGTCAGATCTCTTTACATGGTCGGGAGCGAATCCAGTGAAACAGGAATACAATAAACGTTTGGGGAAGATACAGTAGGTAAAAGTACAAAACACAGCACAATAACAAACAAGCAGATAGCCAACTATGACATAACTTTCAATCCTGCGCACAAGATAATAGACCAAGAACAGTAGTCTAAGATTTGGAGTATTTGTTGAGGAGGGGAAGTTTCAGGTCTCTTTTGAAGCCAGGGAAGGAGGGTTTGCATCGCAGATCGCTAGGTAGAGAGTTCCATATGCTCAGAGCATTTCCAGAAAAAGAACGAGACTTGGTAAATGATGTAGATGATTTTTTTAGATTGGGATGTAGGAGCAAAAGTGTGTTGGAGCTTATCAACGATCTAGAAGTCCCTGCTTTCTTTAGTTTGCCTTCTAAGTGGTTTGGGAAATGTGAGTGGAGGGCTTTTTGGATGATACAGGCAGTCTTGAAAGTACATCTTCCTTCGATAGGAAGCCAGTTGAGGCGCTTGAGAGCAGGAGTGATGTGTTCAAACCATTAGATATCAGTAATGAGCCTGGCTGCCATGTTTAGAACTGATCTCAGTGGTGCGAGGTGAGATTTTTGGCGTTCCAGTGAGAATTACTTTCGGTAGTCTAGTTGGAGAGGACCAGAGATTGCATCACAATCCTGAAATCATCTGCGGGGATGAATGGTTAGAGTTTGTTGAGGTGTTTTAGTGCGTAAAGCACTCCTTTGGCCAAGTTTTTAATGTGTTGTCAAAGCAAAAGCCCTGGGATGTAGGGGAGTTGGATTGAGAGAGAGAGCTATTTAAGGCGTTCAGTTTCTGATCCATTCGTGAACAGGAAGATGGTTGCATCTGGGGGAGGATAGGATTATTTCTATTTTGTTGGGGGTTAGTTTAAGGTGATTAGAGTGAAACCAGGAATTAATCTGGTTCAGAGTGACGTTTAAATGTTGAATGTCAATGGGTGATTTGATTTTGTAGTACATTTGAGCGTCATCCACATAGAGGTGATATTTGATCCCTGCTTGCTTCAAGATGACCGTAAGGGGTTCCATGAAGAGATTGAACAGGGAGGGGGAGAGAATAAAGCCCTGTGGAATTCCCAGGGTGAGCTGTGTGGGTTTTGATAGGCATGAGTTGATTTTGGTTTGTTGCGCAAGGTGTTGTAGGAAGGATGTGAACCATTTCAGGACAGTGGCATTGACACCAATGCGAAACTTCAGAGATTCAAATAGAGCTGGGTGATTAACGGTATCGAAAGCCACAGATAGATCAAGCAGTATAAGAAGGCAAGCATCTCCCTTGTCTAAGGATCTGTGAATGCCATCCAATATATCGAGCATGGCAGTTTCAGTTCTACAGCCTTTCCTGAAACCGTACTGGAAGGTGTCAAGGAGGGAGAATTTACGTATCTGATGATTAAGTTGTTTCAAGACGCATTTTTCCAATGTTTTGCTAGGAACGGGAGGTTGGAGATAGGTCTGAGTCTGTTGAGATCATTGGGGTCAGCCATGGGATTTTTGGGGATGGGTGTTATTTGACCTAGTTGAAGAGAGATTGGTACACACCCCATGGAGAGAGAAGAGTTGACGATTAAAGAATCCAGAATGGGACAATGATGTGGATGAGATCTTTGAGCATCGTGGATGGGAGGGGGTCCAAGGTGTGGGCCGAAGGTTTTAAAGTTGTGATTATATTGAAGACTTCCAATTCAGTCAAGAGTTTGAAGTCAGCCCAGTTGGCATTTTTTTTTTCAGCTTTGAGTGACTAAGGTAGCCTTTAGTATCTTTAGGGGTACTTTTTATCAAAGATGGGATAAAGAGGGGGAACTGCTTTGGGTGGAGGTGGGTTTCTGCAGGTGGTGAGGACGTAGGGAAGAGTGGAGACTTGTAGGAAGGATTGCTCAATTTTGGTGACTTTGTCAGAAAAAAAGCTAGCGATTTCTTCACAGCGTTCATTAGTGGTGATTATTACTTGAGAAGGCGAATGCAAGGTTCGGCCTTTGACGATGTTAAAGAGCTTCCTGGGTCGATTCTTTGCAAGGTCCAATTGGTTGTGGAAGAAGTAGGCTTTTTCTCTAAAGATGTGTTTCTTGTATGAGGTCCTGGTTGTGCTAAGAAATGCTAGGTGTTTTGTCGAGGGGTTTTGCCTCCATGTCCTTTCTGCTTCTTTCATAGTTTAAATCTGCATTAAACCACGATTTAGATTTTGTTGATCTCAGTTGTTTTAGCTTAGGCACGGCCAATTGATCGAGGACCTGTAAGATCGCTGTGTTGTAGTGTGTCGTGAGGTCTTCAGTGGTGTACGAGGGGGGGATGTTGTAGTTGTTCACCAATCTTAGATTCAAGTTCAAGAATAGGGGCTTATTTGATGTTTCTGGATAACTGCCACGGTTTCTTGATCACCTCCGGTAGGAGTTCGACTGATGTATTGATGTTTACATGTCGATAGGAGCGATCGAGCTGATGGCGATCAGGTAATTTTTTGTGATAATCGCATCTAGAGTCGAGCCTTTGGAGTGTGTCAGTTTATTATTAGGATCGTGAATTTCAGGAAGGTTCGTAAGGAGTCGGACAGAGGTGTCATCTGGGTTGTTCCAAAGGATGTTGAAATCACCCAGGAACATATCTTTCATGTCAAGTCAAGGAAAACTTTATTCGACTCTTATTTTAGCAGTCATAAAAGCACATACAAAGACAAAAATTCATATTATCACAGCAATATACACTTTTTAAAACATCGGACATATATTAGTATTAGAATATCAGGTGTTATTAAAGCGACAGCAGTAAAACCATAAAAATATTAAAAGCTCACTATGCTATACTTCATTTGGTATAAGCGATTTCCTATGAAGGAGTACTTTCTTAAAGAACATGGTTAAGCACCAGGCAGTTTGTTCATTCTCCAACATCTGAAGTCTAATTAACGCAGGGTGGCATCCACAATCCTTGTTGTTTTAAAATTGGTAAAATCCATGCTTTCCTCAACGCAATATAAAATTTGCAAAATAAGACCAAATGAATGGTGGACTGAGTAGAATGATTGTCACATGAACACAAAAGCTGATCACTCGACCAATCATTAGTTTTTGGGAGGGTCACAAGTCTGTGGACAATATTCAGTCTGAACCAAGTCAATAACCGTCTATCAACGTTACCCGGTACGAATGTAAGGTAAGCTACCATATGAATATTAGTTATAGTTAGCTGATGTTGCCTTACACTAGCTTTTAAGATTTCTCCTGTCATCCTTATGTACCCAATAGTTCAAGACACTCCTTTCTTAAGGCCTTTCTGGAAATCCCCTGTAAGGCAATAGTTCAAGTTCAAGAATAGGGGCTTATTTGATGTTTCTGGATAACTGGCACGGTTTCTTGATCACCTCCGGTAGGGGTTCGACTGGGGTATTGATGTTGAAAAGGATTTGATGGTGGCCAGACATGTCGATAGGAGTGATCGAGCTGATGGTGATCAGGTAATTTTTTGTGATAATCGCATCTAGAGTGGAGCCTTTGGAGTGTTTCAGTTTATTGCAGAGTTCATTAGGATCGTGAATTTCAAGAAGGTTCGTAAGTAGTCGGACAGAGGTGTCATCTGGGTTGTTCCAAAGGATGTTGAAATCGCCCAGGAACAGATCTTTCATGTCAGTTAGGGAGAACCTGGTAATTAGGTCAGATAACTCTTCTCTGTAGAGGGCTCGATCACCAGGAGGGTGTTAGATGGTGTGGAATTTGATTGAAGGGGAGTCTTTACTTAGAAGCTCAGCCCCAAGGTATTCGAAGGACGAGTATTCGGCCTTATTTGAGGTGTAGAGTCATAATCCTAATTTGTGAATTATGGCTAGGCCTCCACCAGATCTTTTAGGTATGTCTTGTCTAATGATGGTGTACCCATGAGGGGTTAGCAGGTCAAGTATGGGGAAGGTGTGTTCATTTAGCCCACACTCCGTGAGGAAAGTGATATCTATTTTTTCCCTTAAAATAGATTCAACTATATCCATAGTGTGCTTGGCAGATGATCTACAGTTTAGGAGCATGCAAGAGAGAGGGCCGGGCTTTTTTTAGAGGAAGGAAGTGTTTAGATGGTGGTGAATTGAGATGGCGTCTGGGTTCGTTTATGGTCATGGGGATGCTATTTGAGCTCATGATAACTGGGATTGTGAACACAGGTTTGGACAACCTAGTTTGGGACTTTGTAAGGTAGGATTTGCTGAGATCAGCGGCTTCGAGATCAGATAGGGCGGGGAGGGCCCGATGGGGTCTGTGGGATAGATGACATAAGGGTGTGTGGGGCCAGAGTATGTGATTAGAGGCTATGGAAGGAGAGCCTGAGAGTGAAGGTAACTTCTCACTTTCGGGTGTGAGAAAGCTGGGATGCTTAGCCTGTCTATAGATGTCATGTCTAAGGAGTGTTATGTCATTTGTCAGGGAGTCAAATTTTGTTCCATCCAAGACAAGATCTGTGTGAGAGAGGGATTGCTGCTTTCTGCAATGTGAGTAGAAGGATTTAATTCCAGTCGAAGGAATAGAGGAGAAGAGCTTGTTTTTAAAGGATAGGGTTCCTTATCATTTAGACTAAGCTTGTGGATTGTTCAGTGTCTTGCTCCCCCTTTTAGATAATACAGAATCTCCCACACGGTGGCAGACATAAAACACAACAATACCTAGAAAAGGGTTTTACTTCATAAAATGCAAGAATTCTCTTTTTGAAATAAGGTGTGGGCTTTTATTGAAAGACATGCTTGCAGTACAGCAACATTACATTACCAAAGGGTGAGAGGCGATCCGGAAAATAAAGTCACATTTAAAATCTTTGATATCTGCAGGAGAGCAGAAAAAGCAGGCACTATTACCAAAAAAGATATTGAATTCCTCATACCTACTTTGACTTGGATCCCTGTGATCTATGGGGTACCAAAAATTCACAAAAATCCCCTAGATCCTCCTTTACGACCCATTGTGTCGACGATAGGATCCGCAACGGAACCACTATCGAAGTATATCGATGTTTTCCTCAAACTCATCATCACACAATTACCATCTTACATTAGAGATACTGGTCACCTCATCTCTAAAATTGAAAATATACCATTCAATACCAATACTCAAACCTTGGTTACAATGGATATCGAGGCATTGTATACTAATGTGCCACAACAACAGGCACTTTTAGTGGCCCGCCAATATCTGGACGAACTACGAGTGGAACCTAATACAGAGTTCATTAGCCAATGCTTGAACATTGTACTTAGCGAAAACTTCTTTGAATTCAATGGAGATCTGTTCAAACAGGTGAAGGGAGTTAGTATGGGGGCCGCGTGTGCCCCTAGTGTAGCCAACCTTTACATCGGCGACTTTGAACAAAAATTCATTTATAATGAAGTTGCCCCCTTCTATGAGAACATATTATCATGGCACAGATTCATCGATGATATTTTTTTCATCTGGGAAGGTGAAGAGGCTGATCTTGACCAATTCTTGGAATGGATCAACCTATGTGATTCCAACTTGAATTTCCCCCCTAAAAGAAGTAAAGAGAAAGTAGAGTTCCTCGACATTTGGATCAAACACAGAGACCACCATATTATGGTATCGCTGTATACCAAACCTACAGCCAAAAACACACTCTTGCACTACAATAGCTATCACCAATGGTGCCAAAAAGATGGGATCCCATTTAGCCAGTTCCTGCGCCTGTGCAGGAACTGCACCGAAATCCATGATTTTGATATGCATGCAGATGTCCTTAAAACCAAACTTTTATCCCAAAAGACTGGTTCGGGACTCCTATAAGAGGGCAAAATACTTTAATAGGGACGCCATGTTCACACCCAAATCAGACCCCACGAATAAGAAAATTGTGTGTGTCACTCGACACTCCAATCTGAATTATAAAATTCAACAAGGCATTTATTCTGAATGGCATTTACTCAATCTCCGAGATGGTCATCCCTAAGCTTCCCAAACCTACCTTTGCATTCCGAAGAAATAAGAACCTTCGGAACCATTTGGTAAGGGCCAAACTGGGCTCTACTAACTCTTTCCTACAGAGGTCCATTACTGGTGATATTGTCAAACTACTACGTCGTCTCTTACCTTTTGGTGTTTTCTCAACGTAGTTAGATTTCGCAGGGACGCAAGAGACCAACTTCCCAAATATCTAAGTAATACCTGTACTTTTAGTTCTACTACAAGATATGAATTTAGAAATTTAGGAGGAGGGCCGGATACTGGACGTTTGGTTGGAGTTTTCTGTTGTCGACCTGTTAAACAATAAGTACATAATTACCTATCTTTCCTAAGTCTAATTGTGATTTAGTATTTTTTATCCTAAATAAGCTGCGTTCAGATTCAATGATTAAGCCTACCTGCGTACAACTGTTGTTAGGCCTACGTCCGAGTATTTTCTTGTGTTGCGCGAGGAGGGTTGACTGACTGGATGTGATGATGGTTGCAGTATTCTTGGAGGTTCTCTGGATAGAGCGCCGGAATTCTGATGTTCTAAAAGTTGTACAAACAAACAACATAAGTAACCATTCCCTATTCCTAATCACACTTCATTTCCATGTCTCATTAATCCTACTGTAGTAACTAACTTGTAATGTGTACTCACTGTATTCCCACTTTGATGTTTAGTGTAGATTATTCCGTCTTTTCTTCTCTGTCTGGTTTGATCAAAAATTATTTGCATACATAAACATTACACAAATACGAAACTCTTCTCTGCTAGCCAATACTATACTCAATTCAGCCCCTTTCATTTAAAACACATTTCAATTGCACAAAAGAAAATAAACTCTTCAAGTCCTTGCTTTTATCTGGTTCTCAATCTGTCCTTGAATTTCCTGTGACGTTCGCTTTTACCAAAAGCTTTCCAAAAATTGTTCAGTCTTTCTTTCAAAAGGACCTTTCTTTCGTTGGGCGCCTTTAAAAATGAAATGTACTTATCTCCGTATCTTTGTCTTTCTCTCTCTAGGGCCTGCCGTCGATGAGGAAAGAACTTTCAGCTCCGGGGATCTCCGAGATGACTTCCGCTTCCAGAATCAGGTAAGACTGTGATAGCGAGCGGAGGCTTTCCAGCGCGGTCCGACGCGCTGAACAGAAAGAAGGCAAAGCGCCTTCCAGAACACTGGGTGCGGTTTAAATAGGAAACCGCACCCGGTGTTTCCGCGTGCCCCTCACGTTACTAACCGTGCGTGTGACTCGTGAGGATGCACGTGACTCACGTGCGGCTCCCAGCTCTCAGATACAATGCCAAACGTGAATTCCGTTACTTTACTGATGCTTGTGCAACGCGTGCAACGCCTGAACAGATGTTTTTCAAACATGCTCATTACAAAAGGTGACATCGCATAATTCGCAAACCTAACACACAATATAAAGCATACAAACTGCGCATAGTATATACATTGTAACACTTATATACACATATGGTCGTGCTGGTGCACGGGTCAGGGGTGGGTTTCTTAAAGGGCGAACGATCAGTAATCATGAGATTCATGACAGTACTCCCCTCTCAAGATTCCCCCTAAAAGCCTGGCTATCGGTTTAGGTTTCTGTGGAAATCGTGTATGAAAAGTCTTAAGCATTTTTGGGGCGTTCTTCAAATTAGTTAAAGGTTCCCAGGTTCGTTCTTCTGGGCCATACCCTTTCCAATCGATTAAGTAAAATAATTTTCCGCGAACTCTTTTGGAATCTAGGATTTTCTTAACTTCGAATTCTGGATGACCTTCAATAACAACAGAGGGAGGAGGACGAACTAATCGAGTGTGGGGATGAAAAGGTTTGATTAATGACACATGGAACACTGGGTGGCATCGATATCTTTGAGGCAGTGTAAGTTTAACACAAACCGGATTTATCACTTTTTCCACCAAAAAAGGACCTATAAACCGAGGATTAAATTTTTTATTACCCTTGAGTCGTAAATGTTTTGTATTTAGCCAAACTTTATCTCCTACTACATAAGTAGGTTGAATGGTTCGATGTTTATCAGCTGCTTTCTTTTGACTCTCCTTAGCTTTGGCTAAATGATATTGAGCTTCCACATGGATTGAGTTCAATTTGGAAATGTAGTCATGTATTGATGGCACCTCAGAAGAATCTTTCATCTCACTAGGGATGTTTTTGGGGTGAAATCCATAATTACAGAAAAATGGTGACATACCCAAAGAAGAATGATCCAAATTATTATAGGCAAATTCCAAAGCACATAACAAATCTGACCATTCCTCATCAACATTAGTTAACATACATCGTAAAAACTGCTCTATAGTTTGATTGGTTCGTTCCGTTAACCCATCGGTTTGAGGATGGTAACTAGATGATAACCTGACTTCCATATTCAATAATGTACTTAACTTCTTCCATACATGTGAAATAAATTGAGAACCCCTATCAGAGATAACTACTGACGGAAGTCCATGTAGTCTTATCACATTGATCATAAGAATGTGAGCTAATTCCATAGCGGTAGGAAGTTTCTGTAAGGGTATGAAATGAGCCATACGAGACAGCTGATCTACAACTGTCAAGATAGTAGTAAATCCTTTCTTGGTTTGGGGAAGTTCTACCACAAAATCCAAAGAAATAGTGTGCCAAGGTTGAGGGGGTATGGGCAAAGGTTGTAACAAACCACTAGGTGCTTGATGAGATGACTTATTTTGACTACAAACACTACAAGTTTCTACAAATCTTTGTACATCTCTGAACATGGCAGGCCACCAAAATTTTCTTTTGATGAGCTCATAAGTCTTTGTAATGCCTGGATGGGCTGACAATAATGTATCATGATGAAGATGCATAATCATTTGTTGACTTTCAGATGAGGGTACCAAAAGCTGATCATTAACAAACAAAAGTCCATTTCTTTCTTGGATAAAAGGATAATCCTCTTTCCATTTGTCAAATTCTTTCATCGTAAATGACTTTTTTAAGTCTGTAATTACATCACTAGTATTCAGACAAGCTTGAAAACATGTTGCCGGTAATACTGGCTTCACTACCACATCTTTGTCGAAGTCCTTTTCTCCTATTCGAGATAAAGCGTCTGCCTTTAAATTTTCTTTTCCTGGTCGATAAGTGATTATAAAATTATAATCATTGAAAAACAAAGACCATCGTAATTGTCTGGCTGAGAGGGCCTTAACAGATCTTAAAGCTTGTAAATTACGATGATCAGTATAAATTGTTATTGGATGTCGTGCACCCAACAAGTAATGGCGCCATTCTTCAAACGCTGCTTTTATAGCCAGCAATTCTTTGTCTGCTATGGCGTAGTTTTGTTCGGGTGCTGTTAATTTTCGGGAATAATATGCAATTGGGTGCATTTGACCCGTATTTTTATCGCGTTGCGATAAGATGCCTCCTAAAGCAAACTGAGAGGCATCAGCTTCCACAATGAAAGGTTGTGATGGATCTGGATGACTTAAAATAGGGGCTGTGGTAAATTTAGTTTTTAACTCTTGAAATGCCTTTTCCGCAGAATCAGACCATTCAAACTTTACCCCTTTACGTAGGAGACGTGTTATCGGGGTAATTACTTGAGAAAAGTTTTGAATGAATCGTCGGTAAAAATTTGCGAAGCCCAAAAAGCTTTGTACCTGTTTCACAGAAACTGGGTTTGGCCATGCTGTAACTGCTTCAACCTTTTTGGGATCCATTTCTATGCCTGAGGGACTAATTATGTAACCTAGGAAGTCTACATGAGACACATGAAACAGGCTCTTTTCCAATTTTACAAAAAGGGAATTTAAAAGCAATTTTTGAAGAATGGCACGAACTTGTTTTACATGTTCTTCTTTCGAATTCGAATAAATGAGTATATCATCAATGTACACTACACAACACACATCTATGAATTCGTGTAACACCTCATTTATAAAAAATTGGAAAGCAGCTGGAGCATTACAGAGTCCGAAGGGCATTACTTGATATTCAAAAAGGCCGAATTTGGTGCGAAACGCAGTCTTCCATTCATCGCTCTCCCGAACCCGTACAAGATGGTATGCTCCGCGCAAATCCAATTTAGTATAAATCGTAGCCTGTTTTACTTGATCCAATAACGTAGGAATAAGAGGCAAAGGATACCTATTCTTAATGGTTATGTTGTTTAGCGCTCTGTAGTCAATACACGTGCGTAATTCTCCCCCCTTCTTTGGTATAAAAAAAAGAGAAGAAGAGACTGGAGACTTAGAGTGCCTAATGAAGCCATTTTCTAGGTATTCGTCCAAATAGGTTCGTAAGTGTTCATTTTCTTTTTCAGTTAAAGCATATATCCTACTACAAGGTAATGTAGCTCCAGGAACCAAATCGATCCGACAATCAAAGTCTCTGTGAGGAGGAAGAGTATTAGCCCTTCTTTTGTCGAAAACATCAACAAGATCCGAATACTCGGATGGTACACCTTCTAACAGTAGAATACTTGAGGACTTGATGGGGAAATCATACCCTTGTACCAGATTTTCTTGATGATCCCCACTAAAGCAATGATGTTGACAATGTTTTGATTTAAACAGTAAGCTTCGAGCCTCCCAATCAATGCTGGGATTATGAAGTTTTAGCCAAGGTATTCCTAAAATTAACCTAAATTGAGGTGCATCTATGATGTCAAAAGTTATGTATTCCTTATGTATGCTAGAACTTGCCATGCTCAAACATTCTGTTTGCTTCTGAATTGGGCCTGACGACAATTCTTTCCCATCTACTGCCCTTACGATTTCTGGGTTTGTCTTATACTCAGTTTTGAAGCCTAGAGTCGTTAAGAATTGTGTATCAATAAAATTGCCTGTGGCCCCTGAGTCAATCAGAGCATCAACATCCCATGAACTACTTGGATCAGACAAGGCTGTTAATTTTACCTTTATACACAAATGACGACTCCCTAAAGGAGGAACTGTAGAGGCCAGACTAGAAATAGCACCCGACAAATTGACCTCTTCTTTCATCGAGTGTACTAGTTTTCCGATTGAGGTTGTACTAAGGCTACCTCTGAAGTCTTATTTTTCCATTTATTTGGACGTGTTGGACATTCCTTAACAAAGTGACCAGTCTTGCCACAGTAAAGACACTGATTGAGTTTCCGCCTCTTCTCCTTCTCTTCTTTAGTTAGAGGACCTCGAATTGTACCTATTTGCATAGGTTCTACAGAATCTGTCTTTGGCGTCGCGTCTTTCACTGTGGTAGATCTATCTTTGATCATAAACAACTTATGATCGGATTTCCCTTTTTCACCTCTTCTCTCAGACAGTCTGTGATTTAATTTTACTACCAAATCTATGAACTCAGATATGTCTTCAGGAGGCTCTAAGATTTGCATCACCATATCCTTTAATTCCTCTTTTAGACCTCGGTAAAAAAGTGATACTCTCTTGTGTTCCGGCCAATCTGCCTCGAGGACCAGTCTATTAAAGACTGAAATATAATGAAGCAAGTCAGACGTTCCTTGTTTTAAATTCAAAAGCTCATTATCAGCAGATTGAACAAAAACATGCTTAGCAAAAAGCTTTTTCATAGCACGCTCAAACGCCTTGAAATTATACAAAATAGGGTCATCTTTTTCAACTAAAGGTACAGACCAGAGAGCTGCGTCTCCACCCAAATAGGATAAAACAAAAGCTACTTTAGAGGAATCATCAGGAAATGCATTTGCTTTGGCTAAGAAATGTAAATGACATTGATTCATAAAAATGGAGTACTTGCTATTATCTCCATAAAATCTCTCTGGTTGTGCAAGAGGTATAGGTACCGGGGTAACTACCTGAATCTGAGTTGACGTATTAGTAGACGAAGTCGTAGAATCAGAAAATGCCTTGGGAAATGTTGCTGGTTTTATAAGAGGTTTCTGTTGGATAACGCCCTGCAATATCGACAGATCTCTGCGTAAAGCAGCATTTTCTGTCTTAATTTCAGTCAAAATAGCTGCAATGTCTTGAAGAGAGATTTGCGAGGTTTGGTCCATTGCGTCCATGCGAAATATTTTTCTTGGGCTTTGCCTTCTGTCAAACTACTACGTCGTCTCTTACCTTTTGGTGTTTTCTCAACGTAGTTAGATTTCGCAGGGACGCAAGAGACCAACTTCCCAAATATCTAAGTAATACCTGTACTTTTAGTTCTACTACAAGATATGAATTTAGAAATTTAGGAGGAGGGCCGGATACTGGACGTTTGGTTGGAGTTTTCTGTTGTCGACCTGTTAAACAATAAGTACATAATTACCTATCTTTCCTAAGTCTAATTGTGATTTAGTATTTTTTATCCTAAATAAGCTGCGTTCAGATTCAATGATTAAGCCTACCTGCGTACAACTGTTGTTAGGCCTACGTCCGAGTATTTTCTTGTGTTGCGCGAGGAGGGTTGACTGACTGGATGTGATGATGGTTGCAGTATTCTTGGAGGTTCTCTGGATAGAGCGCCGGAATTCTGATGTTCTAAAAGTTGTACAAACAAACAACATAAGTAACCATTCCCTATTCCTAATCACACTTCATTTCCATGTCTCATTAATCCTACTGTAGTAACTAACTTGTAATGTGTACTCACTGTATTCCCACTTTGATGTTTAGTGTAGATTATTCCGTCTTTTCTTCTCTGTCTGGTTTGATCAAAAATTATTTGCATACATAAACATTACACAAATACGAAACTCTTCTCTGCTAGCCAATACTATACTCAATTCAGCCCCTTTCATTTAAAACACATTTCAATTGCACAAAAGAAAATAAACTCTTCAAGTCCTTGCTTTTATCTGGTTCTCAATCTGTCCTTGAATTTCCTGTGACGTTCGCTTTTACCAAAAGCTTTCCAAAAATTGTTCAGTCTTTCTTTCAAAAGGACCTTTCTTTCGTTGGGCGCCTTTAAAAATGAAATGTACTTATCTCCGTATCTTTGTCTTTCTCTCTCTAGGGCCTGCCGTCGATGAGGAAAGAACTTTCAGCTCCGGGGATCTCCGAGATGACTTCCGCTTCCAGAATCAGGTAAGACTGTGATAGCGAGCGGAGGCTTTCCAGCGCGGTCCGACGCGCTGAACAGAAAGAAGGCAAAGCGCCTTCCAGAACACTGGGTGCGGTTTAAATAGGAAACCGCACCCGGTGTTTCCGCGTGCCCCTCACGTTACTAACCGTGCGTGTGACTCGTGAGGATGCACGTGACTCACGTGCGGCTCCCAGCTCTCAGATACAATGCCAAACGTGAATTCCGTTACTTTACTGATGCTTGTGCAACGCGTGCAACGCCTGAACAGATGTTTTTCAAACATGCTCATTACAAAAGGTGACATCGCATAATTCGCAAACCTAACATACAATATAAAGCATACAAACTGCGCATAGTATATACATTGTAACACTTATATACACATATGGTCGTGCTGGTGCACGGGTCAGGGGTGGGTTTCTTAAAGGGCGAACGATCAGTAATCATGAGATTCATGACAGATATCCCCATTAAAGGCAACCACAGATGTGGTAGGTGTTAGGTGTGCGACAATACCATTGTTGCCGATCATATGAACATCAACAACAAAACTATCAAACTTAATCGTATGACAAACTGTAGGACCACAAATGTAGTTTACTGCATTCTCTGCCCATGCAACTTCCCCTACGTGGGCGAAACAGGGAGAGAGATTAGAACGCGGATTGGGGAACACAAATCCAACATTCGGACATCTAAAATATCAGCACCTTTGGTGCAACATTGGTTACAAATGGAACACACTGAAATAGATCTCAAGTTGACAGTCTTAGAAAAAATTGCCTCTTCTAAAGGCCGTGACAACAGCAAGATCCGCAAAATCAGGGAAGTGTTCTGGATCTTCTTTTTGAATTCTGAAAAGCAGGGTTTGAATGAACACACTCCCTGGGAACAAGTCATTTCATGACTCATGTCCTGGCACCTCACTATTACCTGCTGCTGATTAGGGGTGGGCGGAATTTGCGGAATTAACCTTCGCAAATTATCGCGAGAATGTTTAAAATTATCGCAAACAAGCAGAAATATCGCAAAGATGCGGAAGTTTTTTTCCGGCATGTTCGCGAGATTTTCTGCATGGTTGCGGGTCGCCAACTTACCCATGTGGTTGCTTGCGGGCGCGGCCATCTTGTTTTGAGTTGTTCTCGCGGTGCATGATCGCGAGAAGAAAGACGTGATCGCGCGACGCATGACGTCACTGCGGGCGCGAACTGTCGCGAGACAGCGCAAATGGCTAAAAACAATACAACATCTCATGGAGAACGCGACCGGATCAAGAAAACTTGTCGGTGAACGCAGGGATTCAGGTAAGGCGATCGCGCGCACGCGAGAATGTATCATTTTACAGCGCGAGCAAGAAACAAATTATCGCCAAGCTGCGGAAACCGGAATTTTTGACATTTTCGCGCTCTCCGCGGAACGCAAAAATGTCAAATTATCGCAATTTCCGCGAACGGAACGAAATTTTTGCCCAGGCCTACTGCTGATCCTCATCGGTGCTCCCTTTATTTCATTTTATACCTTTCATGACCTACCTGTACATTGGGAAGTCTCGTCATGCACACCCCCTGAGAGCCTTTTTTATTTGGTAGCCATCCCTTTTGTAGACGTTAGACTTCTCCTTTTGCAGGTTTTCTTAGGTATGTCTATCCACCCCTGTGTGACTTTATTGCTTCTTTCTCAGGAGAAGCCTGAGTATTGAATGGGGTCTACCTCTTGGACCATTTCCATATTTCTTTTTATTGCTTATCATTTTTCACGATCTTCCATTGAGACCGGGTTTCCATTCAGACATTGTGTACTTGGAGTTTTAACTTATCGGGTTTGATTTTTACCGGAAGTTTTCTCCTGTTCTTACAGCTTCCCGCGTGACCTTTCTTTCCCCTAAGATGGAGAAACTGGACAGTTGTCCTTTGTTTATTTTCCTTATCCTCTCAGCAGAACACCTGCTCTTTACCCCGCCTTGCCATTGGTCATCTTACACTCACACTGCTGCGTGACTTCTCGCTTGTAAAAACTCCACTATTCGTCCTATCCATCATGATATTCTACGTCATTATTTGGCGTTACCCAACCAACAGTTAGGAATATAAACCAGCCCACGTCCTGCGACTTCTGAGATTTCCACTAGACAAACTTCCTTCGTCTCCCGGAAGGCCCGCAGTCACCGGCATTCGGCCGCCGTGCTTGCAGGAGAACGCTGTTTTACCCTCTCGCCTCCTGGGACTTTTCTGCCCGCGTCTGGATCCGGACCGACACAGCGCCTACCCTCGTAGCTCGAGGTAAGACTCCCAACCCCTTTATCTATCTTTTTTCCAGTTCGAGCTCCAGAGACCTCCATTCTTCCCCCTGTGCCCCCTTTAAGCCCCCCGTTACCTAACGATTTTTACTTTACCCACCTGGATTTCATCCCCCTATCCGACTCTTACACCCTTTTGGACCCTTACTATTTGAATCTGGTTCTGAAGTCGTCGGCCCGTAGCCGGTCCGTGCGAACACAGTACCCTTGCTCCACGCATCTCAGACGGCTTTGTTATCAATACTATGCATCCCTATGGCACATCTTTTCATTCACTCTTTGCCTTTTGCTTTGGCTGCAGAAATGTGACTTCCTCGCCCTGGGATACATCTGCGATTTTTTGTGAGGAGCCAAGGCTACTAATCCGTGCCTTAAACCGGACTCTCTCTTTATATTGGACAAGATTTACTCTCCCAGGAAAACACTCTTCTTGGTTGAGTTTTGAGTTCCCTTTCCTCTTTTCCCGTTAATGATTTTTGTGTGTCTCCTCAAGCTACTGCATGGCTCCTTTCTATGCTTTATGGCTGGATCATTATGTTTCCTTAGATCCGACCTCTCTTTGATGCCGTTTACCCAGAATTGACCTTTTTGTGACCATCCATTTATTCTGTATATACTGACGACCGGACCTATAGTAAGTTGGTTAGCACTTTTAACTCCTGGTTTTCTCACTCCAGTAGTATTCCACCACCAATTTCTGGGTAAATCTTGGGTTGCTTATTTGTCACCCGTCTGTTTTTTTTTTGGACACACCTTCAGGCCTCGAGCCCAGCTTTCTCAGATATATAGGAACTCCTTTTCCTTTAGACCCTATGGCTATGGTGGGGAGGTAAAAAATATTTTTTCCCTTGAAGCCACCCTTCTTTAAATTGAGACACCTTTTTGCTTCTTCATTCGGTTATTTTCGGGTTCTTCAAACACCATTTTCTATATTTCATTTCTGCACTACTTCTCAGGGTGAAGTTACAAGGAAACCGTCCTTGTCTGTTTTATTTACTCATCTGTAGGGGAGAATGCCTTTAATCTTTTGTTTATTTTACTTTATAGCCTCTAAAGTGCTGTTGGTCATAAGAAACATACTTGTGATATTCAGGCAGAGCTGACTCTACAATCCCTTCTTTATTATTGTTTCTTCTGCCTGGCTTCCCCTACTCTAGTGCTCTTTTCAGAATCTTAAATCTCCAGTGCCCTGAGGAAGGTGGCCGCTACTTTGTAGCTTAGCACCGAAACGCGCGTCGGCACCGTGCAAAATAGAGACCCCTGGGCGACAAACTATCAACAACACCAAACTGGTGTTCTTTTGCCCTTTATTTGTTGTGGGTCCCTGCCCTTTGTATATATTGTATATATTGATTGCGTCCTACATGAATGGTGTGAGTGCATTGTGTGAATGGTAAGACTGATGGATATACATTTTCATGTCTGTGTTATTTTAGGTTTATTCACTGTTTTGAGCTCTTTGGTGGGGTAGAAAGAATTTACCTATTAGTTCAAAATATCTACAATTATTGTAATATATTGGTGTTGTCAGTTCATGATTGTCAAATTTATAACTTTGTGTTTATGTTGACTGTTGTTTCTGTTGGCTCCATGATTGAATCTCAGAAATACCAATACATTTGTATTTATTACTCCCTATTAAAAAATGTATGAATAATGCATTTCTGCATTTGGTTTACTTTTGGCTTGCGATAGCTCTCCTCTAAACTTTATTATTTGCTTTTTTCATCCTTCATGAGACGTTATCTCGCTCTATGAATATTTAGTGGCAGGTGACAACTTCCTTCCTTGCCCCTGGGGTTGGATCATTCTGTGGGCTTTTATTTATGCAATGCTCTCTAACAGAAAGGTTTTCCCAGATGTCAAAAGAACAACATTCAAATGGATATGGAGATATATTTATATGCAAGCAATAATAACACACTTGGTAAATGCAACAGCTAAATGAATGAATAATACTAATGAATAAACAAGCAGAAAATAGCACCGGACGACTTGCCGGCAAGAAATAATCAGAAAGATACATACAGTAAATACATCAAATGATTACTTTGGATGTGCACCTCGACTCCCTCACACATCACAAAGCAAACACCTCAAATGATCAAAGCCACTGGCCACACATCACAATGGCAATAATCAAAACTCAACACTTCACCTGGTGCAAACACTGCATCTTAGCCCACTCCGGACCGGGGAATTTAAGAGCCTCTGTAACCAGGGTTACGCTGTGCTGAAGTAGATGCGTCTGTCCCCATTCGGATTCCAAAATCCCGGTTTCTAAGTCAACAACCCTCAGCTTTTTAATCTCAAAACACACTAGAAGTTTCGAGAGTCTTTCCCTCTGCACCAAGGAAACTTATTGGAACTGGCCAGTTTCCAGGCAAGCATTCCACGGCAAGAAGGAGTTCCCACGTTCCCTCTACGATCTCACATGTTCCAGCCTTTATCTTGACAAAGCTTACAAAAGCCTTCCAGGGTACATTAAACAATCTCTCACAAAACAATCCTTGAACGCGATTGAACCAAGCAACTTGCAAACACTCTGGGGACCTGTCTGTGCGCGCAGAAAGCTCAAGCAAGGCAGAGTCAGAATTCAAGATGACATGAGGCCATGTCAAAGCCAATAGTAGGAACTTCATAATTCTTCCCAATGTACAACATAATGCACATTTGTGTGCCATTGCCTATAGCATCACATACATGATCTCTCAATGTACAACACAGTGCACATTTGTGCACCGCTGCTTATAGCATCACACACTTCATCTCTCAATGTACAACACAGTGCACACTTGTGCACCACTGCTCATATCACTGCACTTCGAGAACAACAAGTATATGCCACACCTCTCTCTCTCTCATGCATTCAAATGCACATCCCACACGTTCTGTTCTTGGCAAGGCTGTTCTACTGTGACAGCTCCCACTTTAAAACTACAAGAAGAGAAACAAGGCATATGCAGGACGTCGTACATTCAGGCTATGCTAAAATAACACACCAAAGTCAATTAAAATGATGGTAGTCAAAGGTCATCACATGGTGTCAGACCACAAGAGTGCCTCTAGCACCACATCCAGTGGGTTGAATGGGGTCATTAATGGTAGGGAAAGGTGTGTCTGCAGAGGGTTCCAGTGAAGCCGGATTAGCGATGGGGCTCAAGAAGCTAGGATTTTGGAGACCTCCATTGCAATTAGGGATCAAGGGACAGCAGATTATGGTGGGCACAAGAGAGGTCTCACCTGTGATCACTTGAGTGCTGTGTGTGACGGATGGGGAGGTAAGGTTGAAAGACAGTACAGGGGGTGACTCCAAGCAGGACAGTGAATAAGAGGGAGGGATAGGGCTGGTCGGTTCTGAGGTGAGTGTCGGAGGTCGGGGATGGGGTTTACAGTTTTAGAAATCTTTGAGGGGAGCAGTCAGTGGTTTCCTGGGCCACTACCTCCTCCCTCTGAATTCACCGACACCATTCATAAAAGGATAGATACCCAAGCCACTGATTATTGCTCACCTCAGTGTTCCAGCAAACTCATTCTGAGCCGCGCTCACTCTTCTCCTATTTGCCCTTATCATGCATTGGATCTTCAGCCACGATTCCTCCAATGCCTTGCTGTTGCTCCTCTCACTCGGCAGCACTACTCTCCTCTCCTCAGCATCTTTGGCATCTGTATTCAATAGCACTAGGGCTAGTTGCAGTCTTCCATTGCCAAGTGAGAGGTTAGCTATTGACTTGCTTGAAACGTGTAATTTTGTTACATTATTGATTTCTAAACAAAGAGTCCTATGTGTTTAAGTTCTGTATTGTTTTTGTCTAAGATTACCAAGCGGTGGTTCTATGACCACTCAAGGCTGCTGCCCTTCTGGTCCAGTGTCTTACCCTTTCCCCCTTTTTCTACAGTTCCTAATTGAGGTATTACAATAAGTACCTTGATTAGAATAGGTTGACAACTGGGGCTGTCATCTTTATCCTTTGGGGATCTATTACATTAATGAAATTATTATAAGGTTAAAACCAAAACACAATTAGGATGAGATGCTCCTTTCACAGCTCTTTCTCATTGAGATTCAGTATGTGTCACCTAACCATTGTGTGAGACATAAAGGCTTTTATGATTCACAAAATGGATTTAAAATATACCTGAAAGACATTTTGCAGGGGAAACGGTTGGAACAATGAAGCCTCAGCCACGCATGCCCAAACCACACAAGCGCAACCACACATATGCCTTAACCACCCATATGCGTGGTTAAGGCATATGCACGGTCTAGATGTCCAGAACGGTCAGGCTCAGGAAGAGGAAGGATCAGGAGATGACGCGGTGAGGTAAGTGGGGCTGGGGTCAGGTATTGGGGTGGGGGGTAGTTTAGAAGGGTTGGGGTAGTTTTCAGGGCAGGGGGTGTCAGGATATGTATTTAGGGCTAAGGGGAGTCGGACGTTTTTAGGGCTCAGAGGGTCAGGAAAGTTTTTAGGACTCAGGGTAGGGTAGTTTTTAGGGCCTAGGGGGTTCGGGAAGTTTCAGGAAGGCGGGGGTAGTTTTAGGTCTCAGGTTGGAAAGACAGGGGTAGCCTTTTGGCCAGTAGGTCATTTTAGGGATCAGGGTGGAGGGCAGGGATCGGGTCGTTTTTTTAGGCTTGGGGAGTTGGCGTTTTAGGGCTCAAGGCAGGGGCTAGGGATAGGGTTATTTTTTGGGCTTCGGGGCTGTATTAGTGTTCAGGGTGGGGTAGATTTTTGCCCAGGTGGTGTTTTTATAGGGCTCAGGGTGGGGTTCTGAGGTCAGGGTAGATTTTTGCCCTCGGGGCGTTTTAGGGGTCAGGGCAGGGCGCGGGGGGCACGGGTCGGGTATATAGGTCAAACTGTTCCCAGGAGGCACAGGGTCAAGACTGATTTGCATATGGCTGGGTCTGAACTGGGGTGGTGAAGTGAGCTAAAGAACGATGATGGATTCAACCCAGATCTTTCACTGGGGGTGAGTGTCTGAAAAGTTTCAGCGCCCTGTCCATCATCTCCTTGTGTTTGCTTACCTACTAGTATACATTTACAAATCAGTAAAGAAAAGCGCATAACCTTCTGATGCGGTGTTAACTATAACCCACTATTGCCCATTGGGGAAACAATATCAATAAATTATAATAGGAGCATTCTTAGTTAATGTGGCTTAATGAACTACAAGTAATCATTATTTCAGAGGACATACATCATCTTTTACTTTTGTGTTACGTATATAGGCACATACCAAAAAATTAGAACAACCTGAATTTACTTAACATCAAAACAGATAAAAATTCGAATTGAGGTGCTACTTAAATCCATCAGCTGTCAATCTATGTTTCTTCACAGATCATCAGTTCATCAATATACACCAGATATGGCAAGGAACAAAATGTTTTACCTAGAGTATTCACCCTTACATTCTCATTCTACTAATTATAACCTTTGGCCTGTCATACACTTTCAGGGCCTGATTCACAATGGGCCTCCACACTCGTGGCGGAGGCCACGGAGTTGTGGTGGAGTCTCCGCACTTGGGGCGTAATCTCCACAATGAAAGTTCTCATTACTGAGATTCCACCCCAAGTGTGGAGACTCCGCCACGAGTGCGGAGGCCCTTTGTGAATCAGGCCCTCAGTCCGTACCAATAATGTAAACTTCTTTTGGCACAAATGTCAACATTTCAGGACTCTCTTTAGTTGTCAATCTCCTTCATCATTAAAGAACACACAGGCAGTAAAAAACACCTGTAATAATCATGTCCAACTTAGGGATCCAGTAGTCTGACATTACAACTCAGGATCTAATCCAAAATACTACTGATGTATTTGATACCATATTGGACATCATTTATCACATATCTGGACTGTAAGTGTCTGAACAATTACCAGGTAGCAGAATGTAACCACATACCCGGACTGTAAATGAATGAACAATTTCAATGTTGGCAGTCTATAATACATTTTTTATCATCTATTAATATATTTCTACTCTGAAAAAGGTTACAGTTAATGAGCCCATGTTAATATTCAGGCTATCTCAGAGACCTGCCATTATTGCATTCTTTGTAGGAATAGGATAAATTGTTAAAAAGCGTACTCTTCTACATGCATGTTCAGGCATATGGGACAATGTGCTCGAGGCTGCTTCTCATGGAAAACAAGATATGTTGAGCTACATGGGAATCAATCTTTATGGTTGAATATTGCCCCGAGTTGTTTGCTAGCTAGTTTACTCTTGCCTGACTTCATTTACCCATAAACTGCTCCTTACCATTTAATTTATTTCCTCACTCATTCAATAATATATAGCATCGAGTTACTTTATCCTCCTTGTATTACATAATATCATTAACTTTAAGGGCCTCATTTACAAGCCTATTGCGCCGCCGGTGCGTCACTTTTTTTGACACATCGGCTACGCAGTGTGCCTGACCATATTTACAAGAGCATGTAAAGTCACCCTGCATAACTTTTCAGGGTCTTGTAAATATGGGTCCTTTTTACGCATCACTCTGCGTGAAAGGGGTGTTCCAAAGGTGTTGCAGTGGGTGATCCCACCCATTATCCATGGAACCTGACACATTCTCAGATTTAAAAAGTTCTGTGAAACTGGGAATGCTTCAAAATCCTACGCCTCCCCAGGGGAGGCATAGGAGTGGCCCAACAATGAGAAATACTTTGAATTCTCCTAATTTTTTCCTCTTTCTATTCATGCTGTATTCTGCAGCATGCATAGAAAGAGGAAAATTACATCAATTTTTGTTTTTGTGCAGGAAGGGATGCCTTCCTGCACAAAAACAATCATCCCCGCAACACAGGCACCCTTACAACATGATGCAAGGATGCCTGCGCTGGTGCATGGCAGCCAATTTTGCACCAGCGTAGGGGAGAGCAAACGGATGTGTCGAATTGAGTTAATACGACGCATCCCTGTGCTTTTAAAATGATGCCGTTTGACACAGCAAAATGGCCAGCGGCGCCACAAGGTGCCATTTTGTAGTAAATGAGGCCCTATGTTTTTACACTCACTTAAAGCAGACTACTCTACATTTCTAGGCAGAGTGGTGCATATATTTTTCTTTACATCTACAGTTAGTTGATTAAAAACTTTTAAAGATAAAGTGATTGTTTTATAAGTACATTTATAATATCCACGCAGAACCTTTGCCAAATACTATTCTTTCAATGAGGGTTATGGTTAGATGTGTCTTTCTGCTATTTTTTCCAGGAATACACAATGCTTGTGAAAGATTAAATAGAACTTTAAAAAGTTTGGCAGAACTTTGTCAACTCTGTCCTGCCCTAGAAAAAATAGCAGCATGGGACATTCATTCTTATTAGTCATGGAAAGAAGAGCAATATCAGAAACGGCCTTATTTAGAGTTTGACAGACTGCGATAAACGTGGCAGATATGTGGTCCACCTTTATACAAGTTCATATATCCTATGGCACTTGTAATAAGGCGCACAAGATATTCGCCATGTTTGCCACACAGTAATTCGTCCACCTAAGTCTAAATCAGGCCCAATGTTGCAAAGATATCTTGAAAAGTGAATCACAGGTGGAAATTCCACAATCACCGGTTTTGCCCTACAAAAATCCCTGCAAACCTACATTTTGAAAAAGATCCCCTGGAAAAAACGTAGTTTTACGAGTAGGCAAACTTTTATGACGCTGACACATTTTCTCTCTCAGTAAGTGAAGAAGTTTGCCAATGTGGCAGAACTTTGCGGCAAAATTTTAAATGTGAATTCCCAAAATGTGTACTCATGGCAGATTTTGTTTCAATTCTGTTTATTGAAAATGAAACACACAAGTGAAACATATGTAGCCCCACCAAAAAGGCATAAAAATAACATCGTCACTCAATTTGGGTGTCAGAGCATTACAAATAAAAAGGAAATAAACGAGTTAGTACCTATACATCCTGGCCCACAGTGTCATAGAGGAGAGAGGAAGAAAAGCATGAAGAAACAATATGCCACTGATCCTGTCTTGATTATATAACTTTTCTCAGAGTTCGAGGGAGACACAGGAGAGGCAATAGAGATCACTAAGGTCTTATGGAGATTTTCCCCAGCCAACAGTATTGGGTGTTTTATAGAATGCAACCAGAAAGATAACCTGCTCACCTGCTCATGCACTTAACAACCTATTAGATCAAATTGATCGACACTAGGGTCATATATCTCACAAACAATAAAAAGGAAGAAAGAAGAGGAAAAAAGACCAAAAGAGGAGGGGGGTCAAACCGCTCAACCAAGCGAGGGAGCGGGGGAAGTTGCGTTAAATATAGCCTGTGGATGGAGGGGGGGGGGGGGCAGAGGTCCCGGTGCAGAGGGCGAGGTGAGGCTTTTTCTACTGAGAATTCGGTTCAGGAGAGTCTTGCCTCTGGCTCCTCACATAAGGTTCGAGAGAGTCTTCAAACAGCTGCAGGGCACGTAACCTAGGGTGAACCAATCGAGAATATTCCATTCTAGACAAATGTCTTATTAGGGGCTGCGAAACCCAGGTGAATTTGGTATCAGCGTGATTGATACGTGCAGTGAGCAATTCAAAGGCTAAAACATGCCACAAACGTAGAAACTAAGTGGCCATTGGGATGGGGGGTTCTTCCAAAATAAAGCTATGGATTGCCTGGCTGCGCCCAGCATCTGCAGTATCAACCGCCAGTCTGCATATTTCATGGCCGTCATTGTCGGGGGTCTAATGCTCAGTATGGTGACCATCGGGGAGGAGGGTATAGGGAAACCCACTACGTCCTTTATATGACTGAGGAACTCTTTCCAAAACATTTCAAGGCTCGGACAGGACCACTAAATATGTAGAAAGTCTCCTCTGTCAGCCTGACATCTCCAGCAAGTCAGGGGGAAATTTTGTAGCAATTGAACCGGGGTGAAGTACCAGCACGACATAAGCTTGTATGCTGATTCATGCTGGGGTATGCTATGATATTTTCAGGATATCCTGCCATAGCCGGGTCCAACATTCTGGAAGTATGTCTTTCCCTAAGTCAACATTCCATTGTTTTTGGTAAGTGTGAGGCAGGGGCTGATGTGAGTGTTGCAGGATGGTGCGAGAGATCAGTCCCCTCGACTCATCAAATGGTCAGACCATGAGATACTGCCACTTTGTCCTAAATCTCAAGAACACGACGGGGACGAGTTCCACGAGAAAGTCAAGCCATGTCCCATAGGGGCCTACAGGAAACTGTACCATCCATATGAATGCAAAGTTTCTCACTCTCTTGGACTGCCCACTCTGAAATGTACTGAAGGTGACATGCCCAATAGTATTTAAAAAGATTAGGGCAAGCGAGTCCACCTCGGTCCCGAGGTAACATCAGGATCTTGTTAGAAAAACGTGGGCGCGACCTCCCCAATATGAAAGAGTTGAAGTCCCGCTGAAGCAAAAGAATGTTCGCCTGAGGTATCGAGATAGGGAGGGATTGGAATAAATACAAAATCTTCGGAAGAAGCGACATTTTTATAGCAATAATGCATCCCAGCCATGCCAAAGGGAGACCCTTCCTTTGTCCTAATTCCTCATGTATCGCCGCTCTAAATCTAGGCCAGTTTGTCGATGTCCAAGAAGAAAGAGAGAGAATCAAATTCAATCCCAGGTATCTAATTGACTTATCTGTCCACTGGAAAGGAAGTAAACCTTCTAGGTCCTGAACCTCCGAGGCCGATAGAGTGAGGTTGAGTGCGTGAGATTTAGCAAGATTGATTCAGAATCCTGACACTATCACGAAAGCTCGTAAAAGTGTGGCTAACGCTGGAAGAGAAGAGGATGTGGAGGTAAGAGAGAGCAGCAGGTCGTCTGTGAAAAGGGAAACCTTATGTTCATATCCCCCAAAAGGAGTACCCCGGATTTCAGGATTGCGTCTGATGGCAATAGCAAGAAGTTCTACCACGAGGGCAGATAACAGAGGGGACAGGGAGCATCCCTGTCTGGTACAGCGTCGAATCGGTATGGAACTAGTGTGGCGTCCATTAAACCGGATACGGGTGGTACCATGCGTGTAAGAGGCCATCAATCTAGAGATCATTTGTGGACCCAGACCCACCCTCCGATGGACTTCCCGAAGAAAGCGCCAGTCTGCGCGATCAAAGGCTTCCTCCACGTCAAGGGACACCAGACAAGCCGGTATATCCCTGACCTGCGCTTTTTCCACTATATGGGCCATTGGGCGAATGTTGTCCGCTCCCTGCCATTGATGAATAAACCCAACCTGATCAGGGTTAATCAGACCCGAAGATGGAGCTCTAGCCGGTTCACCAGAATCTTAGTGTAGATCTTAGCGTCTATGTCTAAGAGGGCAATAGGGAGGTATGAGTGAGGGAGAGAGTGATCCTTGCCAGGTTTTGGCACAAAGAACGATCTCTGCCTCCGCCATGGTCGGAGTAAGGCCTGAAGCTTCTGTAAAACTGTTAAAAAGGTGTAATAAATGTTCTCGGAGTTGCGAGTAAAAGATCCGATAAAAGGCTACCGGTAGGCCATCGGGTCCCGGAGTTTTCCCCGTTGGGAGTTGTTTCAAAGCTTTCGCTATTTCCTCCTGCGAAATGAGTTCCTCCATCAGACCCTTATGATGGGCACTAATAGTGTCCCTGGGGCAGGAGTCCAAAAATTCCCTGACCGCATCATGAGGGCCGAGAGCCTCTGTGTAAAGTGTCTCATAAAAATCCAAAAGAACCGTAGACTTACCGGATTCTGAAATAGCCCATGTACCATCTGGGCACTTGAGTTTGGCTACATACGCTCTTGTGTTCTGAGCCTGAAGACGCCGCTCAAGACATGTCCCATCTTGTCTCCACCCACATACATTTTCTGGTTAAGGGCAAGTAACAATCTCTCCGCCTTATTAGTGCGGTGTAAACGTAGTTGACCCCGTGCCTCCGCAAGGAGACGTTTATTACGAAGAGAGGGCTGGAGGTGGACCCGCCTTTCTAATGTTTAAATGTCGCCAGTGAGTGTGTTCTCTACAAGGCGGGATCCACGGATTCTCGCAATTGAGATAGTAAGGATAACCCCCCCCCCCCATGGTAGCCTTAAAGCATCCCACCTGATGGCCTAAGAAGTATCCATGAGGTCATTCACCAAAAAAAAGACCGCAATCTCCTTACGGATGTAGGCTATGTCGACAGGGTCTCATAGAACCTGAGGCGGGAACCTCCACCTAGGGCGGCTTCCGCATGAGGCCTGGGGACTGTAGAGACATCAGTCGATGCGTATGGTTCGACAAAGAGATATCAGAAATCTCAGCCGTGGCGAGCGTGTTTAATAATGGTAAAGAGAGAAAGAAATAATCAATACGGTAATATGACCGATGTACCTGGGAATAAAAGGAGCAATCTTTAGAGTCCAGGTGTAAGTACCTCCATCCGTCTATTAGTCCCAAGTCCGTGATAGCATTTTTTAAAACTGTCGACATTGCTCCAGTATTGTGGGGGACAGGCTCCGTATGATCCCATTCTGGGCTCCAGACCAAATTAAAGTCCCGCCCAAGAATCATCGGTGTGGTGACTGAGTGAAGGAGGTCATGGAGATGGGTGTGTAAGTATGTATCCTGATTCTGATTGGGGGCAGAAATGTTCACAAGGGTCAGAGATCCCCTACCCCAGGTTATTCAGATCTTTAAAAACCTCCCACTCTCGTCTTTTGTAACCCTAGCACTTTGGACAGCCCATTCGGCTTTAAGGAAAACAGCTACCCCACCCGTTTTAGTAGAGGCACTGGCCCAGAGTTGTCGGGGTGAGTCATGAGACAAGTGTCAGAGGAGAGGAGATGGGTCTCCTGGAGAAATATGATGTCGGTTCGTGCTGAAGTAAATACCGTCATACTTGGCGCCTTTTATTGGGAGAGTTATGTCCTTTACATTCAATGAGAGAAACTTCACAGAATCAGCCGGGTCCATTCTAAACTAACAATTCGCCCATAGCTATGTCTAAGCCAACATAGCTGCAGCTCCCCTATAGCGCAACATTAGACTCCAATAGAGCTTCAACACTTCTATGTTTGCTAGATATCTCCCAAGAGTTCCCAAAGGTTTAAGAGAACCACAGGCTAGTCAGCATACTTCCATTATCATTGTTACAAAGGAAAAAAAGAGAAAACATAGAAAAAGAAAGAGAGCAAAGAACACTAAATTACGTGGCCAACTGAGGCAAACAGTGTCATAGTCCCTGAGGAATAGCCCAGAGTCCAGAGGACAGGCCATTCAGGAAAAGTCACTTTCCGAGAAATCCCTGTAGGAGAAGGGGGCGGTGGGGCAGCTAGCGCAGGGTATCTTGTGGGTCTCCGCATCCAGTTGCTTGTAGCCGTGCAAGATCAGCTGTAAAGTCCTCCCGCCACGGGGTCGTTGCCGATGCCGCCAGTGATGGCTCGATCAGAGACAGTGCCCAGGGGACCCTCCCAGCAGCAAGTGCAGTCCTGGTGACAGTTTGGTATTACCGACATATGATGTCCTACGACCAGGTGCCAACTGAACATAGTCATTTAGGGGGGAAGAGCCAATTGGGACGACCAAGGTCCCAACAACACAGGCGGCAGCGAGGCACTGAGAGAAGAGGCTAGATCTAGTCACCTTATTCCGTGTGGGCCGGCGAGCTAGATGACAAAGAGGAGTCACTCAAGGCTAATAATTTCTTGCTTGGCCTGAGAAGAGTCTCGCTCCTGCAGGCGTCGTCTGTGAACCAGTTTTAGCGTAAGGGTCCTCCAGGACGGTCCCGGGAAGTGGAGAGGTCTGCATCCTCTGGTTCGATCGGGAATTGAAAGAGCTTCCTCGCCTCCTTCAACGATCGAAGGGCTCGCCGCTTTCCTTCCCATGTGACCAACAGAACAAAGGGATGGCCCCATTGATACTTGATATTAAAATCTCGGAGCATGTCTGTGACTACTTTAAATTCCTTATGCCTTTCCAGAGTAGCTGGAGCCAAGTCCAAGTCCTGAAAAATCTGGATCGACAGACCATTGTAAGAAATGTCTTCAGCTCCTTGCGCCTTTCTCAAGATAGCCTCTTTTCCGCAAAAATGTGCACTCTTGTGAAGATGTCTGGGATGAAGTCAGGTCTATTACGAGGACCCTGCACACGATGAGCTCTGTCCAGCATAGGGGGTGAAATCTCCTTCCCCTCTCGGATTGCATGTAGGAGGTCAACCGTATAGGACATGATGTCATTGCCTTCTGCCCCCAACGGCACCCTTCTAATAAGTAGGTTGTTTCCCCTACTGCGATTTCCCAAGTCCTCTTGCTTCAGCTGCAGGTTGATGTTGTGGTCCTCCAGCTCAGCCATTCTTTTCCACAAGCTCTCGTGATCCTCGGATCTAGCATCCATCGTGCGCTTGAGGTCGTCCACCCTTTCGCCTATCTCTGTGACCTCCCTCCGAATGTCTTGAGCCAATTTCGTCCTTGATCTCCTGAAGGAAGGACACCATGAAGGCCTGTGTAATCGGTACGCCCAATCCTGCTTGGTCAGGAGCAACCACCGTAGGCGTAGGGGCGTCCTACAACTCAGTACTAGTTTTAGACAATAGAGAGGTTACTGGATTATCTCTGGACGAGGCCGCGTCCAGGTCCTTGTTGGCTTTGGCCTTAGGGGGCATGACTGAAATATGGGGGGTAGTAATGTAGCAACTATATGAACAGAGTCTTTCCACGGAGGTCAGAGCAAATGCGATGGATCTGCCCCCACCAGGGATAGAGAGTCAGAAGAAGGGATACAGGGGGCACCTCAGAACCTGGCACCCTCACTCACGCTCCTTCCAAAGGAGAGCTCCCCCTGTTCCATACCCTCAGACAATGTAGACTGCCTTGGAATCCACTGAGCAGAGTAAGGGGGTTCCCACAAAGCGCCGCTGTGGCTGCAGGCTTTCCACCCCACCTCCGTGTCCAGAAGGAGCTAGTGCAGGATGCAAAGGACAAAAGGAGGACTCCAGAGAGGCCCCAGCAAACTCTCTCTGCCCCTACTACTGGTCCAAGTTGGCTAGGGGGTAGACACTCACTGCATGAAAGAATCAGCAGTACCCATAAGGCATGGGGCAGTCGTGACACCAAAAAACTATCAGACCTCCAAGTAAGCCCTAAAGTCACCAGTCGCAGCAAGGAACACTAGTTGTTACTAGTTGTTGATGAAGAGTGTTATAATTGTCCTCTGTGCGCCACAGGACTCAGGTCAGGACAAGACACGTAGGCAGGACCCAAAGAATGATAGGAGGAGAGGTCACCTATTCACATCCGTGCCTCTCAGAGCAAACTTCCAAGAGACAAAGAGGCAAATCCACTAGAAGGTTGCTGTGTTCAGCATTCACCCCCAGCCACTGGTGCAACAGTCAGATCCAAGCTGTCCCCCTCACCAGGCGGGCAACTAGAGCAAAATTTCGGGGGGGGGCTGAAAAAGATTTCGGGGGGGACTGAAAAAGATTTCGGGGGGGCTAAGTCTTCCAGCCATAGGGAGAGGGGCTGTAAGAAGGGGTGAACACACAACAAAAGCCTCATTAACGAGTAAATGGTCTTTTAAAGTCCTGTTAAGTACTCGGGTGCGGCTGCAATCAGACGGACGCCAGCCCGCGAGGCTATCTCAGCCGGGCTGACGCACATGACGGGGGGGGCTGAAGCCCGGTGAGCCCAATGGGTGTTGCGCGCCTGCCTCATACCCAGGTTCCACTCTGCAGGGTGTCAAAGAGTCTGAGGCCTCCAGCACTGCCCCCAAGGCTCATCCGTCAGCACTATCAAGTTAGTGTGTAGGAGCCCCCAGTATCAAGCTTGTAACGGGGCTAAAGTGTCTCTAAGGGGCACTCATTTAAAAGCTCCATAGATGCTTCGTCCAGAGCTGAGGAAATAGCACTTAATGCTGTCCTCCAAAGTGGCATCGGAAGGACTGCTAGAGTATCGGATCACAAACCTGCTTATAATTTAGCCCCTGAAGGTCCTCGCGCCCGACTCAGCTGAGTCTCCTAGGTCAGGAGTGCACAGGGGCCCAGCTCACCTGTTTTGTGGCGTATGCAGTGAAGCGAAGTCCTCTGTTGCAAAGCGGAGCCGCAGTGAGAACCCACCGTTCCTCAGGGCTCAGCTGGGCATCTCGTTGTACCGGACTGCTCCCACCCTGCAGGTCACCACAGACGGGCCTCTCCCCCGCCACCACTCCAGCCACTGCGGGTCCATAGCAAGGGAGCACTGCATGAGGGCGGTTACCAAGCATCAGCGAGATCAGCCCAGGATACCAGCTCAGGAGTCCCTCTGCACCGGGTCGATCTCGCTCACCTGAGCACTTCGAGCGGGGCCTCTCCCACCGCTGCATCAGCCGCTGTAAATCCTGGGTCAAGAAAGGCGATCCAGCGGGGTCTGCACCACGCAGAGGCTCGCCCAAGATGACGGCTACAAAGCCGTGGCGGGGAGTCGGCTCCGGATACTGGATCGGCAGGGCAGGTAGGACTTCGCACGGGCAACCGGGATCGCCCCCAATCCTTTAGCCACAGTAAGGCACCAGGCAGAAGCCCCGGCGACCGGTGTAGGCAGCTTCAGTCAAGCGCTATGGAGTGAAGACCCAAGCAAACACGTCTCACTCATTGCACGACTTAGCCATGCCCCCTCATGGCAGATTTTAATACCCATACCTTACCTACAGCATGCTGTTGGGTGGTAAAGAGGTAAACAAACTCGGGTGTATGTTTTGACTCCTTTCATTCAAGCGGATACTGCCGGTGAGCATAGCAGAAGTCAATCACCAAAAACATGTGTGCTCTGGCATAACTCTTACCTAGTTATTTAGAGAGAATCATATCTGAGAAGATCCCACACAGTTGCACTCCAGTCCTCGACTTTACTGTGTTTCACTAACATTCTATAGTTTTATTTTCTATTTATTGCGAGCCATGACAGGAGCTGTAAATATTTCGTATAACAATTTAACTGACTTTCAAGTAAATGTATTCTACTATGCTCATAACTCCAAATGAATACATATAAACTAGGGGCATCCTTTATGGGGAATTGCCATAGGGCAGCGCCGCAAGTCTTCCTCCTGCGCTGCCTTACACCAATGTGAAAGGGCAGGAATGCACAGTATTTATGAAATACAGTGCATTCCTTTAATTTCCCCCTCTCTTGGTGCACAATTTGCTGCCTAGCGCAAATGCAGGCACCCTTGCAAGGGCGTCTGCGTTTCATCCAGGATTGTTTTGTGGCACCTTCCATCACAAAAACAATCCCCAAAGGCGTTTTCCTCTTGCTAGAATGCAGCACACATGAAAAGAGGAAAAATCGAGGAGAAATAAAAAATATTTCTCCTCGTAACACCTGCTCTGGGGAGGTGTAAGGTTTTGCTGCTGCCCCACGTTTACTTGATTAAGTAATTCTGGGGCAGCGTCAACATCTGTGGGTGCTGCATGGGAAAACCCACTGCAACTGCCATGGACCGCCTCCCTGGCACAGATTAAGGCAATGAAGTGACTTGCGCTACCTTGCCTTACTCAATATCTATGAGGCCATGCAAATCAAATCAAATAAAATTCATTATTAAGTGGCTTTGCATGGCCTCATAGATATGGTTGAGAGGTTTGCATGCCGGAATGTCAGAAAAAATTACGCTCCGGCAGCGCAAGCCTCTCATATATAAGCCCCTAAGAATGTTAGCTAACAGAAGACTAGTATCAACATTCCACAGTGCACCATATACCCTAATAATACAATGAGGTAAAGCATCAAGAAACAGACTTATCATTTAAATATTTAGGGGCTTATTTATGAGCCTTTGCGTCACTTCTGCGACGCCAGTGCGTCACTTTTTGTGACGCGCCAGCGGCGTAAAAAATGAGCCTTGTTGCACCATATTTACAAAGTGACGTATCTAGGTAGATGCGTCACTTTGTAAACCCCTGCGCCACATTACACCTGTGCCAGGTATAATGTATGTGGGAGGGCGTTCCTACACAAGAAAGGGTCGTAGAAGTGACGCAGTGAAATCTATAAGATTTCACTGCGCCACTTCTAGGACCCAAATACGTCAATATCTTACTCCTGCCTCATGGCAGGCGGAAGACTGACGCAGGCACATTTCACATGAGACTTGCCCATGTGTAATGACCCATTGCTGGAGTTGCGTCACTTTTTTGACACACTCCAGCAATGCGTCATTTTTGCGCCTACAGATACGTCAGAAATACTGACGTATCTGTAACTCCTTGCGACATGATGCGTCATACTGTAAATATGGCGCATCATTTGTGTCGCAAGGAGGGCGCAATGAAAAGTGACGCATTGCTGTTTTCTTGCAGCGATGCGTCACTTTTCATAAATGAGGCCCTTAGTCGCCAACTGATGTTGTTTCTTTGTAAATTTGTTACATTTCATTCTTCAGACAGCAGTATCGAGAAACTTCTATTTATCTGTTAGAGGTTGATGTAATAGCTGTTGAAGGCAAAAATCTAGTTTGAAGATAAAATATTTGCTATGACATTGGACTGTATCTATGAGATTTGAATGCCCACAATTTATTGTTGAAAGTAAATTAATTCCATTATTTGATTGTTGTTCCGTCATATGTCTGAATTTTCTGATATTAGCATTATCCCACTAGAATGCATTTTCAAATATTTTTTACATATGGGTGCCACTCCTATTCTCTATCCTGAACTGGCTTTTCAAAGTGCTGTTTTTGACTACAATGAAGTCTCAGTGGAGAGAGAAACACCGCTTGTCTTCCGCTGCAGCGACACAACACAGCTACGTCATGAAGCTGGAGTCTGACTTATTTTGTCCATGTATGTTCATTTCTGTCTAAAATACCACAATTCAAAACTTCTGTTCGCAATAGGGGGGTGTTTGGAACTGATATTCAACATGTGGATTGTAAATGGTTATCTGAACGAAGGGATTTATTTTCAACGTCAGCGTTGTTAATATCATTACAGAAGACGCTTTTTGGTGTCTATTTCTTGTCACGTAAAACCCTTTACTGAAAAAAACCTCTTATTCACAGTTATTTATATATTTACAACTGATTGATAATCAATGCTGTTTATTCGTAAACTGGCCATTGTCCAAAATTGGTAAAACACTATGGGACATATTAGCAAGGGCTGGAGATATATTTATCGCCGCTTTAGCGTCCGTTTTTGGGCGAAAAGCGGCGATAATTATATCGCAATATCATCAAGGACACGCTAGCGCGTGTTTCCTTGATGTAGAGCCCGTTTTTTCACAGCCTCGCCTCACATCGCTAATGAGATGCAAAGAAGGCGTGGCTGTGAAAACAACACATGTTAATATCGTGAAGGCAGCTTCGCGATATTAACAAGGAGGTGCAGAAATAAAAGAAGTCGCGCTACCTGAGCCTTAACTCAGGAATTTAACGTCTGTTAAATTCCTGACTAAGGCATACTTTTAATGGGAGATGGATTATGCTGATAGGACCACAGGGTCGCATCAGCAATGTTATCGCTGTTTTCACATCGCTGGAAAATCAGCGATGTTCCATTGAAAACACCGCTATCGCTGAAATGTTATCGCCATAGCGCTATGCGTTGTAAATATAGCGTTATCATGGCGATAATATTCAGCGATAGCCAGCGATAATATTTCTATCGCTATGTACGGCCAACGATAATTATCGCTGGCCGTTGGTAATATGGCCCTAAATTATTGTATTTGTTTTTTTCCATTGTTGTTTCTGAATGCTGCATTTGTGCGATCTAAGAAGAACACAAGCCAGAAAATAACCACAAATGAAATGAAAACCGATATGCTTTAGTTCTGTGTCTCATTTAATTAAATCTAAACTTGGTTTAAATATATATATCTACTTGTAATGAAGCCCTGCCAATACTTTAAGATTTGGTAAAGGTCTAAAACACCACTGTAAATGGTACACTGATGTCATTACAGGGCCTTAGGCCTACACCATGGTCCATCAGGCAGATGCAGGAGGCAGGAGTTAAAGTTGTGTCAAGTGCCATTCTGGCCGGGCACACAACTCTAATGAGTGGTGGCTGCAATGTAACTATAAGTACCAATAGTTGTAGTCTCGAGGTAAGAGAATTTTAAAGACTTACGAGACAAACAATATCACGGAAGACGTTTTGAAGGCCTTGCCTATAAATAGAGAAACACCCTTTGCCACATTCCAGTTTTTTGGTTCCAGGAGAAGAGACAAGTGTTACAGTGAAGCAGCAGAGCGCTGGCTAGAAGACTTTGGCTTAGAAGCAGAGACCAAGGTCACAGGCAGGAGAAACCTAACGTTTGTATTTGTAACTGACACATGAGACATTCTTTGAGTGTACTGAAAAGCCCCCCAGAGACTTCCAGGAAGAGAGGAACTTTAAGAAAAAAATGTATTTGGTAAGGAGAAAGACAAAATACTTCTCTCTTCTTGTGAAGCTACAACACAGAAGAAAAATTTGAAAGATTTAAATGAACATTTACAAACCTAACAGGGATTGCATATAGTAAGTAACAAGAACATTTTCAGAAGTTCCAAGGTGATATGTTTAATAGAATAAGACTAGTGCATTGATACTGACGTGGTGCAGTATCAAAATATAGGTCAATCTAAAAAGACCCAGTAATTAAAGCTAGCCCGAGAAGATATTGCTAGCTATCAGGTGATAGGGAGAACCTTCAAACTACTGTAGATGATATGTTTATTGGAGGAATTTTTCAACTCATCATCTGTTCCCGTGGTTCTAGCTTGCCTTACCCACAGTACCCTGCCCAAGTCCCTTCCCTTCAACTACCCACTACGATAGTCTAATAAGATAACTTCAGAGTCGGTGCTGCAGGCTTCTGGAGGAGTTGCTTCTGAGGAGTGGTAATCTGACAAATGGTGAGAAATAAGTGGACTATGCCACAACCGTTAACTATGTGACTATTGTGTTGAGTCCAACAAGTAGTTCCAGTCCAACTAACCTGGCTAAAATGTTATACCTCCTCTCGGGTGTACAATGATACTCCTTTATATCCAGGGCTGGACTAGGAACCCAAAGCAGCCCTGGCAGTTTTGTAGAACCAGGCCCGAGATGGGGAGGGCGTAAGTATGAAGCACTGCTGCTTTTGGTACTGGGGACCGATATTGCAGCACCGCTGCAAAACCACCCCCCACTAACAAAAGAAACGGCCCCCACTGCTCCAAAACCGACCACATCCCTTCCAGCCTCCCGGGAAAATGCCCGCTATGTCCAGTCTGGGCCTATTTATAGTAAACCCAAAAGCATCCTGGCTTTACTCCTGCTAAATATGGTTAAATCTAAGCTACTGTAGTCCATGTGTTACGGTTACAAAATTTTGCCAGGTAGGCTAGTGAAGTGGATTGAACTGGCTCAGCATTACAATTATAGACATTTCGTTTGGACTGCCTAATTCAACTAGTCAGGCTCAGATTAATCTTAAATTTGGCTTCTGTTGGACCTGGCCCTTTTTGCAGGGCCTCCCTTTGCCTTTGCCTTCTGTTGCTGAACCTATTTTGTTGGCATCCTGTGTACTTTTTCCCAGCACTTTTACCCTGATAACCAGAGCTAAAGTGTTTGTGCTCTCTGCTAAAACATGGCAAAAGAGCCCTACACCTGATTGGCACATTTAATTTACTTGTACGTTTCTAGTAAATGGTACTACATGTTGTCAGTGTCTGTACATTGAATGCTACCAATAGGCCTGCGGCGCTCACTAAAGTTGCCTTTTAAAACATGCCTCAGGCCTGCCATTGCAGCCTGTAGTGCCGTTAACACTGTATTTTTGACCTGGCAAAATACACCTTTTGCCAGAACTAAGCCTTCCTTTTTATAGGTTATCAGTTGCCCCTAAAGTAGGCCCTAAAGGCTCTTAGGACTGGGTGCATCACATTTAAAAAGTAGGACATGTGGGTTTAAGTTTTACATGTTCTAGCAGGGAAAAACTCATAAAGTCATTTTTCACTGTTGTAAGGCCTATCCATACTATTGACTAACACTGGTTTATCTTATTACATTTCATGAGTGAAACATTTTGATTGGGAGCATATAGAGATATGAGGCCTGATTCACAAAGCTGAACTTACACTTTTGTGTGATTTTACATTTTGTTTGTATTCACAACCTACGAGTTAATAGTAAGTTACAACTGTGGAGACTTTGTGGTTGGGGCAGAGAACTCTGCAAATAAAAAGATAGGCCTAAAACAGCTATTATTGACATATTTTGAGCATACCTGGCCTAATTATGGCTATCCATCACATAATCATGTTGATCCTTGAAATAATAATGTTCATGACTGACATCTGTATAGGGTTTATTTAATTAATTATGTGGAGGAATATTATATTGCTAAAGCTTTTCTTGACATTGCTGCTAGTAGACTTGTCTTATGTGTTTGGTTTGGTCAATGTTCTACTACAATATCAAGTTTTAAGTATCATCCAGCCAAAATAATGTATCTAGAAAATAGATTACCACAATATCATGAAGATAAGTATTTATAGGTAAGTTTACATTTATTTACATTCTTGACTCCACATATCTTTATCTTTAAGATACATATATCTTTGAGCCACATCGAAGTGGAATGCAGACAAGAGCACGTTCAAATCTGCCCTAAGGCTCTACCACCAAATGATCTGGACAACAAAACACGCCACTCTGGCAGACCACATTGATGCCAGCACCAGCAGAAGCAAATAAATCTTCACCATTGGTGGCCGCCTCCAACTCAATCACCCCTTTACAGGACCTCTGCAACAATCTCTCTCAATTCTTCAGCAACAAAATCACCACCATTTATAGCAATTTCAGCCCGCAAACAGACAGACAGACCTTGCCAAACACCTATCGAGCTTATCCAAAAAAACAATGCTGACCACATGGCCCATCATCAACCCAGAAGAAACCACCACCACCATGAAGTCCATCCATTCAGGGGTCCAATCAGACCCCTAACACCACAATGCCTACTCCAGAGGACTGTAGCCCTTCAGCGCCATGGTCCCATCAATTCTGAATGCCTCCATCTCTTTTGTGACCTTCTGAAACATGCAACTGCCCTCCCTTTGCTTTAGAAACCCTCTGTGGACCCTTCAATGCTCACCAGCTACAAACTAATCTACCTGCTGCCATTCCAAGCCACGTCTTAGAGGAAATAATTAACAGACACCTGACCAAATACCTCAGCAACCTCCAACTCCTTGTCATCACTCAGTCTGGTATCAGACCCAAAAACATCATGCAAAGTGCCCTTATCACTGCCACGGACAGCATCCTCATGACTCTGGCAGAGGAGACACAGCGGCCCTAATCTGGACCTCTCTGTAGCATTTGACACAGTCTCCCACTCCATCCTCATCCTATGCAACATTGGAATCCAAGGACACATGCTCCGATGGATCTGCTCTCTCCTGACTATAAGGACCCAGTCTGTCAGCTGGGCATTGTATACCTTGAATGCTCGTGACCTCATCAGTGGAATTCTACAAGTATCCTCCCCGAGCGCAACTTTCTTCAACACATTCATGATTGTCATGAGCACCATATCTCACATCACTGAGCAAGAAAACATTCCTAGTGCCACTGCACAAGTACACACCCTTTGTTTGTAACAAACATAAATATATGCCACAGTATGTCTGTTTCCCTCTATAGCCTTCCCTACATATGTGAACTATCCCTGGTGACAATGGTAGGCCCCTTGTACATTTATTATGATTCATGAACACTGTATACATACACATCATTAGCCACATTTACTAGCAGCCATGTACAGAAGAAAACACCGCTTGCACATGTGCTCATGAAAATCAACGTCATTGGAACACTCATCAAGCGACCATTTGCACGTGGACTCATGTAAGGCTTTTGCAGAGTAATTAGCAACGTGTGCAGCATTAGCATATTGCGGTCATAAGCAACGTGTGCAACGTTATCATAATGGCAGCGGCAGTTAGCAATGTGTAGAACAGCGCGAAGCATCTCCACATGTACTGAGGGCTATTTAAGCACTGCAGAAAAGACAGCGGTCACTAAGCCTCACAGCAATGCAGCACTTGCATGACTCCAGTCGGCTTCCTTCCTAGACCGCAGTGGTGACTCTACAATTTTGTTGTAGCACTTACCTGGCTCCAGTTGTCTCCCATCCCGGACTGGGGTGGTGCCTCTCCGATCCCGTCTTTCTTCCCAAGGCCTCAATGCTCCTTCCGCTGTGATGTCTGCAATTCTCGTAATACCTGAAAGAGAAGCACAGCAGAAAGTAAGCCTGACTACAAACACAGCGCTCTTGTTGGGCTCTCCTTGCTGAGATTAATTGACATTTACAATGTAAACATTTTCCATTTATTTCTATGCGCAGAGCTAATAGACTTGAAGACTGCACTGGCATTAGCATTTAAGTCCCCCCAAGTGTAGAGCCTAATACATAGAGCCTACTATCTCACAAAATACAAGTTACTCTGACCAAAATCTACATGTTATCATAACAACTCCCACGTCTGTGCCATTAGCAAATCTAGAAAGGTTCCCTGGGGATAATTCAGGTTATGCTGCCTTTAGGAGTCAGTTTCAGTTCCATTTTTTATGCAAGCCTCAAATCTTTGTCAGATGCTTTCAAGGTAGCCTTTGTGATTTCTTACCTGGATGGGGTAGTGGTAAACTGGTCTATTCCTCTCATAGAGACAAATGATCCAATTGTGTATCATTGTCCCTGCTTTAAGGCAGCCAAGAAGTGTTTATTCACTAAGCATGTCTTAATACAATCCAGCGATAATTAATTATTGAACCTATGTCAAAGATCCAAAGATCTTCTCATTTACATCACTACTTTTAATGGTTTAATTACTGGAACTCATCGGCCTGAAGAAAACTGCACCTCTCCCTTCTACAAGGGTCTGCGGGATGATCTTAAGAATGGGCTAATACACATAGTAGACTTGCCAGAAGACTGCTCTGAATTAATTGATACAGTGGTTAAATTAGATCATAGACTGGGTGAACAAAAAACAGAGCGCCCTCAGGTGGAAACCAGAGTAATAGTGTTGAAAACTTGGCAGGAAGTAACATGAGGATCAGTTACCTGAATAAACCCCATGCAGATTGGAGGGATTAGAGGTTCTCTATCCCCTCCAAGAAAACGCTTGAGGACAGAAAGCAAATTTGGGTCTTTACTGTGGAAAATCAGGACATCTTGCACATGATTTTGCAGCAAAAGCCAAAATGAAAAAGGTGGTGGCTAGCATAGCAATCCCCTAGCAGCAGGAAAACGAACTCTCTCGGGATGTACGGAGATCGCTTCTCCAAGAGAGTCGTTCTTTCAATTCTCCCAGTACCTCACAAATGTCATAAAGCATGTTCCCAGGCACCTGACCATTAGGGTGAGAGTTGTCCTCTCACCATAAAATCGGCAAATCCTGTCTGTGCTCATTGAATCACTGGCCACTGGCAGCTTTTTTTACCTAACGCTAGTGACAAAATTGGGAATGCCATGTGTAGCCAAGTTGAAACCAGAACCCGTTTGCACTGTCAATGGGTCTGCACTATCTTCTGGCTTAATCCACTTTCACACACATTCCTTAGCACTAGTGTGTGACAGTGGTTACATGGAGGAAACAACCGTTGATCTCATTAACACCCCAATGTTTGTGATCATTCTTGGCATACAATGGTTTGAGCAACATAACCTTACAATAGATTGGGTCTCACAAACCATTACACTAGATTCACCATTCTGCATGACTACTTGTTATCAGGAGGCTCAATATCCAGTGGCCATGCTTCATTGCGCTGTAACTCACACACCTTGCTCTGACCAGCTCCCAAGAGAATAACGATCACCAGGATGCATTGAAGGCTACCCTGTTACCCCCACACCAGGTTTATGATTCCGTATAGATCTTGTCCCTGGAACAGTCTTTCCATGCAGTAGGATGTATGGATTAACCGAACCAGAAACACAGAACTTACGCAAATATCTTGACGAACTACTGAAATTTGGGTTCATAAGGCACTCCACCTCACCTGTCTCCTCGACCCTATCTTTCATCCCAAAAAAGAATAGGGACTTACAGGTCTGCATCGCTTATAGATTGGTAAAAAAGGCCACTAATAAAGACCGGTACCCTGTGCCCCTCATTCCGGTACTTTTAGATCAGGTCCGGGTTCTACCATATATACCAAGGTGCTCATCACCTAATAAACGTAAAAGATGGGGACGAATAGAAAACCGCAGTTAGGTGGAAATTGGGCTTTTGGAATATACTGTGATGCCCTTCGGGCTCTGTAACGCCCTTGCAGTCTTTCAATACTTCATTAATTAAGTTCTCTATGACTTTCTTGACATCTCTGCTGTTGTCTACATAGACAAAATTTTGATCTACTCAAAAAATGTACAAGAACATATCCAGCACGTTTGAGCCATAATAGAGCACCTGCACGAACACTCACTGTATCCAAACTGGAAAAGGGAGCCTTCAGTATCACCTCATACCCTTAGGAAAAACCATGGACCGGAAAAAGTTTGACGCTATTCTTTATTGGCCATCCCCAACTTCAATTAAAGACATCCAGAAAATTCTTGGATGCACCAATTTTTGCAAGCGATTCATACCTCATTGTACTGAGATAGTGGTGCCCATTATCACCTTCCTAAAAAAGGGGCAATCATTTGTGTGGTCAAACACAGCTGAGCAGTCATGTAATACCCTAAAACAACGTTTCATATCTGCACCCAATTTATTCCACTCAAGGGCATTCCCAACGGCTTCAGCCCTCAGCACCATCTTTCTTCATAGTATAGTCCAGTTGCACGGATTGCCATAAGAAATTGTGTCTGATCGTGATAGTCAGTTTACGTCCAAATTTTGGAAAGCCTTTTGTTCCTTATTAGAGATAGAAATAGCCCTCTCAACAGCATCTCATCCACAAACAGATGGCAAGACAGAAAAGGTCCACGAAACACTAGAGCAACCACTCAGGTGCCTTCTAACTACACTTACTAGCTCCTAGGATTAAGCTTTGCCCTTAGCAGAATTTACGTACAACAACACTATTCACACCGCGTTAGGATATTTGCCATTTTATTGCCTTACTGGCTTTCATGCCCGTACTCTTCCGGTGGACCAAAAAGTGAGACCAGCATCTGTCCCTTCCATCACAGAAAGATTAGCTGCCATACAAGACATTCAACTAAAAGGCAAGAAGGGTCTTGTTAAGTACAAAACACAAAATGAAAACACAAGCTGACAAGCACCAGACTCTGGCACCCCACTATCAGGTTGGGGACCGCATTTGACTTTCCAACCATAACATTGCCTTAGAGACACCAAGGAGATGGCAGCCATGCTTTATAGGACCATTTAAAATAAAACAAGTATTAGGCCCATTCACTGTATGCCTCCATTGCCCCAGAATGCACTATTCACCCTGTGTTTCATGTCACCTTATTGAAACTCTTTCATGCCAACACCAGAGCAGACTCCCCACCTTCTCCAATACAAATCAATGGACATAAGGAATATTAAGTTCAGCGTATCTTGGATGCAAAACGAATTCAGGAAAAACTGTACTATCTCATAGACTGTAAAGGGTATGATCTCTCTGAACACTCATGGGAACCTGCATCATTTGTTCAGGCCCCTGACTCATACGACGTTTTTACACCCTCAATCCAACTAAGCCCCATCCTGTAGGATGGGCTTTGGGGGGAAGAACTGTCATGAGTGCCATATCTCATGTCACTGTTCAAGCATCAATTCCAAGTGCCACTGCACAAGTACACACCCTAAGTTTGTATCAAACATACATATATTCCACAGTATGTCTGTTTCCCCCTATAAATTCCCCTACATATGTGTACCATCCCTGGTGGCAGTGGCAGGCACTTTGCACGTTTATTATAATTCATGAACACTGCATGCATACACAACCTTGCCCCAACTACTGGCAGCCACATGCAGAAGAAAACACCTCTTGCACATGTACTTGTGCAAGTCAACGTCAATGGAACACTCATCAAGCGACCGTTTGCATTTAGACTCGAATAAGGCATTTGAAGAGTAATTTGCAAAGTGTGCAGCATTAGTATATTGCGGTCGTAGCAACGTGTGCAACATTAGCATAATTGCAGCGCCCATTAGCAACGTTTGTAATAGCCTGGAGCATCTCCATTTAGGCAATGTGGAAAAGACAGCAGTTGCTTAGCCTAACAGCAAAGCAGCACTTACCTGACTCCAGTTGGCTACCTTCCTGGACAGCAGTGGTGACTCTACAATTTCGTCGCGGCACTTGCCTGGTTCCAGTCGGCTCCCATCTTGGACAACGATGGTGCCTTTCCGATCCCACGCTCCTTCCGCGGAGCTGTCTTTAATTCCCATAATACCTGCAGAAGGTAAGCCTGACTACAAACATAGCGCTCTGGACGCACTCACCTCAACGCCCTCCTCAAAAAGCCCAAGGCGGACCCCAAGGACCTCAAGAACTTCCGGCCCATCTCCCTGCTCCCTTTCCCAGCAAAGGTCATCGAGAAAATCGTCAACATGCAACTGACCCGCCACCTCGAGAACAACAACTCCCTAGACCCATCCAAGTCAGGATTCAGACGAAACCACAGTACCGAGACAGCCCTCATAGCCGCCACAGACGACATCAGGTGCCAGCTAGACAAAGGCGAAACATCAGCCCTCATCCTCCTGGACCTATCGGCCGCCTTCGACACAGTCTGCCACCGCACACTAATGACTTGCCTCCAAGGAGCCGGAATCCAGGAGAAGGCCCTGGACTGGACTACGTCCTTCCTCACTGGCAGAACCCAGAGAGTCCGCCTCCCACCTTTCCGATCCATAGCCACCGACATCATCTGCGGCGTACCCCAGGGCTCATCCCTCAGCCCGACCCTGTTCAACATCTACATGGCTCCCCTCGCACAAGAGGCCCGCCAGTACGACCTGAACATGATCTCCTACGCTGACGACACCCAGCTCATCCTCTCCCTCACCACCAAAACCAACCTCCACGAGGGAATGAAGGCTGTCGCCGACTGGTTGAGGAGCAGCCGTCTGAAGCTGACCTCGGACAAGATGGAGGTTATCATCCACGGACCCACCCCCTCAGCCTGGGACGACTCCTGGTGGCCGACCACACTGGGTACAGCACCGACACCCACAGACCACGCACGCAACCTAGGATTCATCCTCGACTCCTCCCTCTCCATGTCGAAGCAGGTCAACGCCGTCTCCTCCTCCTGCTACAACACCCTTCACATGCTCCACAGGATCTACAAGTGGATCCCCACTGAAACTAGAAAAACGGTGACCCAAGCCATCGTCAGCAGCAGGCTGGACTACGTCAACGCACTCTATGCAGGGATCCCGGCCAAACACCTACGACGACTGCAACACATCCAAAACGCCTCCGCCCGACTGATCCTCAACATCCATCGCCACAGCCACATCACCCCCCACCTGAGAGACCTACACTGGCTCCCCGTCAACAAGAGGATCACATTCAAGCTCCTCACCCACGCACACAAGGCACTCCACAACACCAGACCAGCCTACCTGAACAGCAGACTCAGCTTCTACACCCCCACCCGCCAGCTCCGCCCTGCCAGCCTCGCCCTCACCGCCCTCCCCCGCATCCAACGAGCGACCTCCAGTGGAAGGTCCTTCTCCTTCCTTGCCGCCAAGACCTGGAACACCCTCCCTACCCACCTGCGGCAGACCCAAGACCTGCTCACCTTCAGAAAACTCCTCAAGCCCTGGCTCTTCGAGCAGTAGCAGCACCCCCTCCCCTCAGCGCCTTGAGACCCTCACGGGTAAGTAGTGCGCTCTACAAGTGACTGATTGATTGATTGATTGAGTCTCCTATAAAAGGTGCACCTTGTGAATAGTTTTGGTTCACGGAACGTCATCGTGGCAGGGAACTATGGCCAAGTCTGAGCCAAAGGCATTACAATTAAATGACTCTGAACTTGGTGGCCCATTGTTGTTTGCAGTTTATTTTAACCTGAGACAGAGGTGTTTAAAGTATGCTAACATTACAATGAACAACAGAGGACTTGCTAAATGTTAACGCTGACTTGTACGAGTATGTCAAACCAATGATTTGTATACATGCCAGGGTGGGTTGTGGTCATACCTCATGTCTAATTGGTGGTTTCCCTTGCTGGACGTAAGACATAAAATACTGCAGATTACATATTAGTGCAGTAACCGAGAATCCAATTCAAGAACCTGAACCCTCCCGATCCCAGCAGTCTCTGACACAAGAACCCTAGAAGAAGCTGGTATTTCTCTTTCTCTCGTATCCCAATCCCCCCTTCCCTTTGGAAACTCATGAGGGGGCAGTGTTTCCATTAATTGCTTCTGCGTCAGGTCCAGCTAGGATTTGGGGACTAACGGCCGCCCAACAGAACCACCTGGAGTTGCAGGTGAGTGACTCGCAACAATGTTCCCTCTAGCCAGCATCATCCACTCTGAAGACATCAATACACTCCCCTACATTGACAACACACAACACAGATAAGATGCCCACTACCCGGATCAAGTTTAATGTCTGTATGACTGAAATCCCCTACTGGGTGAAGGCCAACTGCATGAAGTTAAACACTAATAGGATCCGTATTATGATTTGTGGGAAGACCACCATGGGATTCCACCTGGTGGTCAACAGAACTAGGACCGCTACCCATCACCAACGCCAAGAACCTTGGGATCATCAGTGTTGGACTTGGCCCTTTTTGCAGGGTCATCCCTGAACTTTGTTCTGACCTGTTGTTGGCTGTTTTATGACTCTGGGCACTTTACCACTGCTGATCAGTGCTAAAGTGCATATGCTCTCCCTATTGTAAATTGATGGATTGATTAGTGATTCCATGATTGGCTGATTTGGTTTACTTGTCAGACCCTAGTACAGTGCACTGAGTGTGCCCAGGGCTTGTAATCCAAATGCTGCTAGTGGGCTTGCAGCACTGGTTGTGCCTCCCACAGAAGCAGCCTGTTAAAGTGTGTCTAAGGCTTGCCATTGCAGAGCCTGTGTGCAGTCTGGTACTGTCATGCTGACTGGGCAAGTGCACCCACTTGCCAGTCCCTAAACCTTCCCTTTACTTCATATCAGACACCCCTATGGTAGGCCCAAGGGCAGGGTGCATTGTAAGTGAATTACAGCCATTTTCGTTTTTCACTATTGCAAGGCTAACTGTTCTCCATAGGCCAGAATGGGCAGTTTGATTATTACATCCTATAATCCTAACTGACTCAGGGAACATGGTAGAAATTCGAGTTTAGTATGCCTGAACTCAAAATGATAAAATACATCTTTTAGTGAAGTTGTTTTTAACATTCTGTGAAAGTAGGTATTTTCTTGTCTAACCATCCAAACCTGTCTCTGCTAGGCTGTGTATTCCTTGTCTGGAGTTTGAGTGACAGGGGCTGGGGAAATTCCAGGAGACAGGGTGAGTCAGCACCGGGCTAAATAGTAGATGGGTGGGAGGAGTTGCACCTGGGACCTGAACAGGACTGTGCCTTCCCTCCACAATGCTGGCTCCACCTCCTGTGGTGCGTCTGATGTCTCTGCCCTGTACTCTGAAAGGAAAGGAGTCTTGTCAACAAAGTGCTTCAGGACTGACCAGAACTGGTTTGGACTAGGCAAAGGCCTCTCTGCCTTCAGAGAACAAAGAGAAACTGCGTATAAAAAGGGGGACCCAGACCCCAGAACTTTAGATCACTTTGGGAAACAAGAATAAACCTTTGCTGAGGAGTGGAACCAGAAGAAACTGAGGAGAGACTATCCCTAAGCTGAAGTGCTGCTTGGGGGATTGGCCTGCAGTGGTTGCCTGACTGCCAAAGAAAGGAGAAAGGACTTTGTGTGCACTTTTATTCAACTTGTGAAGGATCTCCAAGGGCTTGGAAAAGAGCTTGCCTTCTGCTGAAGTCTCAGGGCCAACAGACTTCACCCACCAGCACCCCAAGGGTTCTCTTGAAGTGCCTGCAGTTCTGCTGGACTTTTTGAGGACTTGCGTGTTCCAAGGAGCTGGAAGCGCGACTCAAGAACAAGAAGCTTGTCGCCGAACTGCCGCTGCCGCTTCACAACACGAAGCGCCTTGCATCGCCGGAGAAGAGGATCGACGTCCCATCAGACGCGCCGCATCACCGGGAAGCATGTCGCAGAAGAATCGTTGAGTCATCGCAGGTCCACCGAAGCACCTCGCATCACCCGAGAAGAGGATCAACGTCGCATCAGACGCCGCCGCATCCCTGGGAAGCGTGTCGCAGGGCCTGTTGCGGCTCATCGCCGGAGAAGAGGATCGACGTCACATCAGGCGCCGCCGCATCTCTGGGAAGCATGTCGCAGGGCCTGTCGCGGCTCATTGCCAGAGAAGAGGATCGACGTTGCTTCAGATGCCGCCGCATCACCAGGAAGAGAGTCGCAGGGCCTGTCGTGGCTCGCATCGTTGTGGAAGCAACTCGCATCGCCAGGGGAGAGGATCGACGTCGCATCAGACACCGCCGCATCACTGGGAAGCATGTCGCAGGGCCTGTCGCGGCTCACATCGTTATGGAAGCAACTCGCATCGCCAGGGGAGAGGATCGATGTTGCATCAGATGCCGCCGCATTACTGGGAAGCGTGTCACAGGGTCTGTCGAGGCTCGCATCGTGAGGAAACATCTCGCATCGCCGGAGAAGAGGATCGACGTCGCATCAGGCGCTGCCGCATCACCGGGAAGCGTGTCGCAACAAGAAGAGAGAGCCATCTTTGTTTATTTGCACCGGATCTTCAACGCATCACTGTCCTTGCAACACTTTCGTTGCCCTGCGTGTCGCATCTTGAGGTACATTGAACTCTGAGTGTCGCATTTACCATCTTAAGAGAACTAGGCTAAATTCTACCATTTTAAAGTAACAGTATTGTGGATTTGTGTCGTTTGCGGTCTTGTGATAAGTGTATAGAAAGAATACCTATTTTTTATATAAAACGTGTGTGGTGTCCATCCGTAGTGTTGTCACTTGATTACTGTATGTGTTCAAAAATGCTTTACACACTGCCTTTGAGATAAGCCTGTCTGCTCGTGCCAAGCTACCAAGGGGGTGAGCAGGGGTTATTTTAGGAGTGTACCCCCTTATCCTGACTAGACGCAAGGGTCCCTATTTGTCACAGGTACCTACCTATGCCAACTAGAGACCCCCAAATCTAACATTGGTGGCAGCGGTGGGATTCTGGACTTGCATTTGTGACTCATGTACAGTGATTGGTGAACACTACTAGTGAGTGCCGACCAAAACGCGACCACATACTTTTGGTAGATTGTTTTTTCTGGGACTTTCTATTTTTTTACAAAGAACTGCCAAGTTTAACAATCATGGAGAGAGCAGCATCCATAGCAGCTGTTGATTTTGATTGGAAAGGGGAGAAACTGGAATGCTACAATGTAAGGCAGCTGGAGGGGCCATTGGGCCCAGGAGGGAGGAAAGCACCTTCCCCAGCAGGTAGCAGTGTTTCTGCCAGAGGCCAGTTCCCAAAGGAGTTGGCAGACAGGAGAGAAAACAGGATGCATGAGATGGAGCTGACTAAGCTCAAGTTAAGTGGGCAGTTGGAATTTGAATTGCAAATTAGGAAATTAGACCTAGAGGATACAGTTTGAGCATGAGTTAAGAATGAGGGAGCTTGAGTTAGAGCTCGAGAGGCTTGAGGCCATAAGTGTCTCAGCCCAGCCACAAGAAATATGTGTTGCTCAGAGAGTGAGCTTTGCTGAGTTGGAGGTGGAATCCAACTCAGATGGTGGCAGCAATATAGAGTTATCTAGTGCTAATAGAGTAGTACACACACCCAGAGATGTGGCGCCTGACTTGAAGGAGGGGTTTAATTTACACCAGGAGGTTCAAGGATATGAGGTAGCTCCAGTGGTGCGCAGTGTCCCTGGGATGGATTGGGGAACTGGCACAGGGGTTCATAGTCCTAGTGGTGGGAAGGACACTCTACTGACTCTAGATGAGAGGTGCAGGGAAAGGGGTTCCCCCATGGTTGAAGTCCGGGTGTGTGAGTGTGAAGACCGCCCAGAAGAGTGTGGGTTGAGTGACAGAGACAGTCAGATACTGTCTTGCCAATCTCAGGAGAGTGGTGTGGGGCACGTGTGCGAGGCACTGGATGGTGAGGTGAAGGATAGTTTGGTTAACCCTTGTAGGGGACTGTGTGATCCAATTGTGGGAGAGCATATTGTAAGTCTCTGTTTTTCAGAGCTATGCCAACACCTGTTGGAGAGTGAGTTATTTGACCCCAGAGAGCTCCCATTGGAGGTGGACCTTTTGGTGGATTCCAGAGGGTCTGGAGAGGCATCAGGAGTGATCCCAAGAAGAGTGGTTCAGGTATCTTCCAACCCAGAGTGGGGGGAGAGGTTCAGTGTAGCCCAGCTAGGTCCCAGAGTAGTGGGAAGGGTGTAGGGACTCACGTCCTGTCTCAGTGGGGAAAGAGTGAGTGTGGGGCTGCGTGTCCCAAGGTGCCCGAAACCAAGTCTCAGAGCCTGGATGGTTCTTTAAGGGGACACCAGGTGGGGAGCCTAGTCTGTCCTGAGGGGCTGCCAGTTGTGCGGGATCCCCTAGTGTCTAGTGAACTGGGAGTGTCTGTAAGCAGGCCTCCATCTGTTCTGGTGTCTGGCAGTGCCACTCCTAAGTGGAGGGTGCAGCAGTCCAGACTGAGGGGTGAGAGGGGGAAAGAGTCCCCAGGGGAAGAACTAGTGGGACAGGGGCCAGCCAGAATGGCTGCATCACCAGTGAATGACCATGGTGACACCACTTCTGTACCAGGAGATCTTTGCGCACTGTCAGATGGACAGGGGTCGAGAGGTCTGCGACAGGCAGACTATCACACAACACATGAGTTATGTGTTACCCTCGGGGGCATGCGTGCTCCCCAGGAAGTCCTGGTGCGCCAGGCAAGTGTTTTACCGCATGGGTTGGTCCCTGGGTTGGGAAACCAGGTTCAGGTGTTGTCTGACCTGGAGGAAGGGGCAACTGTAATCAGTGTCCTGACCGATGTAGCTTCTAGGGGTACCACCCCAGTTGGGAGGGTGCAGTACTCTGGAAGGGGGTGCAGAGGGAGGGAATCCTCGCCTCTGACCCCGGTTCAACTGGAGGGTTTAGACCCTAGGTTGGAGGGCCAGTTTCCAATCATCAACCACAAACTCGATCACTGTCATGCATACCCTGGCCTCAAGAAACCTAGACTACAGGAACACCATCTATGCCAGAACCAACAAAAACACATGAGAAGGCTGCAGACCATTTAGAACTCGGCACCCAGAATCACACTGAACCCCCCATGCATTTTTCCTCAGATTAAAAAAAAGCTAACTGGGGTGGAAGAGGCTTCATCGTATGCACATCGAGGCTGTGGAACTCTCTTCCGACAGAACTAAAACTTAAGACAAGTCTTTTGGACTTCAGGAAAAATCCACGGGGCCGATTCACGGAACTAACTTAAGACAAAATCCTAACCTTACTACTTTTGGTATTCACAGAAGTTAGGATTTTGTCTTAAGTTTGTCTTAAGACAAACTAAAGACAGACTTAAGACAGACTTAAGACAAAATCCTAATTTAAGTCTGTCTAAAGTCTGTCTGAAGTTTGTCTTTAGACAAACTTAAGACAAAATCCTAACTTCTGTGAATACCAAAAGTAGTAAGTTTAGGATTTTGTCTTAAGTTAGTTCTGTGAATCGGGCCCTAAGAACCTGGCTTTTTAGCAAATAACTTTGGCATCTTCTGGATCTTCCTAACCTGTAGTGTCTGCTTAGCGCCTAGATACCCCTTCGTAATTGTCGTGCTTTTTACATTTATTTTGCATTTCATTTCATGCTAAATTCATATCACTCCACATCTGAAGGAGATTCAATGGCTCCACATTCACAAATGACCACAGTTCAAACTTCTCACTCACATTCTCAAGGCGCTACATAACACTGGACCAGCATACCTCAACAATCGCATACCCTTTAATAGACCTTCAAGACCCTTTGCTCATCTGGACTTCTATTTTCAAAAATCTCACACATGCGGAAAACAAGATCTGGCGAGCCATCTCCTACAGTGTTTCTAAGACATGTAATAACCTGCTGACACACATCACAGCCTACTCCTCAAATTCTTAAATTCCACCAGAAGATGAAGACTTGTTTTTATGAGTGCTCCCACCAGGCCCTAGGTGTGGCTAGACTCAAACCTGTTCAGCACCAGAATACCCTCATGGGTGATAGTGCGCTCCAAAAATATGCATAACATAGCATAGCGTACTTAGTTTCATGATATTGTATTAGTTAATATTCTGTGTATATTTTAGCAATGCAGTATTTTGTCACTGGATATTGTGAATTATTACCTCGGGACTATTTCCATTCCTTAGAATTAGCTCCCATTATAGAAAAGGTTGGAGACCCCTAGTACAGAGTTTGTGTCCAAAACAGGATTAACGGTCCACGGGACCAAACAGTTGACCTATTGAGATGACGCAGTCTTCATAAACTGCACTAAAACATGCCTTTGTAATGTTATGGAATCTAGCAATAAACATGTTTCAACCTACTGTAAAATGAGGGGCCGGAGCATATGTTGTGTATTCTTTTATGGCTTTCTTATGAGTTTTCACATTGAAATAATTTGTACTAATTATTATTATTTGCATTAATTTGTATGAATTCATTATTGAATTAATTAAGATTTTTAGGAATTCAGAAAGTGATATGTTTTTCTAAAGCAGATGGGGTTGGCTCATTTAGAGACAACATTTCTGTGCAATCGAGGGGGGGGGGACAGGGAGATGGTGCCGCCATCAAGTTGATCAGACTCCATTTCCTAAAATGCCCTAGCAAGATTCATATGCAAAATGAGCAACTTTTTTGCAGCTTTTTGATTCTTTGCAAAGAATAAAACGTCAGAGGAATCTATTGAGCTGTAAATGCTGGGAGGAGGATGTGTGACAACAAGCACAGGCTAATACAAATGCACACTTGAAAATTGAAAACAGAACAGTGTGAGAAAGATAATATTGCCCTTCTCGTGAATGATCACGCATTGACTGTTTTCCAGTGCTTTGTCTAGCTTTTGTGTGTATGGTCAGTGCAGTGCACATTGTTTATAAAAGACGCAGCGGCTGGCTGGAGACTTCACTGTGGCCAAGTCACATACAAGGTGCACATTCGCACCACAAACCGCAACATACTGAGGCATTTAAAGTTCTAAACATGTCCGATGGTGGCCGTGGAGCCTCCATCTACCGACAGCATGTCCCCCAGCCCGCCGCATCCCCAAGAAGAATTCCCAGTGGCAGACAGTGATGGATGACCGGCATTTTATCCATTATTACAGCGGGAAAAACACCCCCCTGCCACCTCCTGATAAGCCCTCCTGATATACTTCAAGGCGATTATCAAAGCTACTCTGCAGTTCTTTTCTCTCGCTGAAGAACAATGGCGATTCCGACAGCTTGTCCGCAAATGTTTTGAACTAGTCAATTGATTTATTAGCTATTTCTATCAATTTTTTGTTTTGGAATATGTTTTTGTGTGCAGTGTGAAGGAGAAGACCCCACTTTTTTTAGAAGCAGTGTTGCTTTATCGGATTTTTCTTTAGAGCTCAGTTGGTTGCCCTGCCACTGTATTAAATGCATCTCAATTTTCAACAAGACTAAGGCATTACTATATATTTCATAGATACATACGATGCTTGAGAGCTGTGTGGGTACTTTACATTTCAACAACATAACAGCTGCTGAAATGGTAAACTTTGAAGTGGTCTGAAAGGAAAGGACAGAAAGTCTCCTAATGTATGTATGGTTACAGATAAAAAAGAGATAGACACTTATAGTAAATGTAACCAATTCACTCAAGACCCTTACTTGAGTTTACATGCTATGTTTTTACTCTTTTAGCCAAAGAAAGCAACTTTATTTAAAACTGTAAATCAGAAACTGATTCCAGATCATCCTATATTTGATGGCAGGCCTGGAGGAAGTACACTTGAAACAACATCGCCGTTCCAGCATCACTTGTTTACACATGTTTGTACTTCCAATTTGTGTTTTCAAAACAAACCTGAAGGGAAACTAAGATGGCAGCCCATTATACCTATTAGAAGCCTGGCAAGAGAGCTACCTAGAGAAACAGGGGCAGATTTATGTTCCCTGGCGCATCCCTGCAAATCAGCATGGATGCGCCAGGGAAGATGCGTCACGCAAGTTTGCCCTCGCGCCACCGCAGATGCGCCGCATTTACAATGCGGTGCATCGTGGCGCAAGGACAAGCAGATACGTGACGCATCTGCCGGCGTAAGGTTGGCGCAGTGCTGAAGTTGCGTCGCAAGCGCGACGCAACTCCAGCACTGTTCCAACCTACCCTATCCCTAACATGGTGCGTCAAGCCATACGCCTGCTTCAAGCAGGCGCAGGGTTTTGACGCATCAGCGTTGGGAAAGTGACTCAGTGAAATCTTATAGATTTCACTGAGTCACTTTTCAGGGGCGTTCCTGAGACGGAACGCCCCCCCCTGTGTCGAAACGCCCACGTGAAACCTGACGCAGGATTCACGTGGCGCAGGGCTTTACACCGTGACGCATCTCCATAGATGCGTCACGATGTAAATGGGACGCAACGTGGCGCAGGGTTTACGCCGCCGCTGCGTCACAAAAGTGACGCAACGGCGGCGTAAAAGGGGCGCAAGTCCCACATAAATCTGCCCCACAGTTCTTAGCCTGGAGTCCACGGACTCTTGGGAGTCCACAACGCCTACTAAGGGGGTCAACAACTGTTTAGAAAATTAAATAATATTAGCAGATTAAAAAGTCTCTATACATAAAAAAAGGAGATTTTAACATTTTAAAATGCTTAGTAGATGTGAAGAAATTTGAAATAGGAGGCTAAAAATTAAGTTGGTATCCTTACATCGGCTCGGGTGAGCAATAAAAGTACAGCAAACAAAATGTAGTATGGATGATTGGCGGCCTCACTTAGAACATTCTTTTGTCGATAAAAAGAGAGCATGAATTAGAAAGAGAAAGACAAAGTGTTATACTACAGTCTAGCATATTGCTTCATCTTTTAGAAGCAAAACCACATTTTGAAAAGCCCCCACCTTCCGTTTGAATTTAAAATTGCGATTTTTGTGTATTTTGTTTGTGAAATAATTGAAATATTTCATAATTTGTGCACATGTTTGGTACCCACTTGTTTCTGCATGTGATTATTGTTTTGAGGTTCAAATGATAGAAATTTCTTAGGCTGTGTTCCCCGGCTTCCAGTAGTGATTCTGTGGGTGCCCAAAATATTCAAAGGGTTAAAAACCATTGACCTATGGGATTGAAGAACATTTTTGGGAAACAATCACTTGGCTCATGCTTGCAGGTTAGTGGAGACATCTTCTAATGATCGTATACGTAGGCTTTGACGTCCTCCACATGTATTTCTGCTGTTGAGGAGTTAGATACGGCCCACTCCTATTACATGATAATTGTCTTTTCCCTAAACATAGTGGAAGCAAGGGAACAATCGAGTATAAATAACAAAAACTGTAGAAAAATAGCAATCAGGCACGTGGCATCACCCCCCAATCATCACACAAATGAGATATGTCTGTCTTCCAGGACATCGGTCTTATGCCAATAGCCAACACGGCACATGCAGCATACCTGCCACCTCACACGGTGCCATAGTATGACACACTATATGGGCTCCCATCACACGGTCTCCCGGTGAGGAGCCAATATCACACAGTGGCAGGAAAACCACTGCATACAGTGGATTTCCATATTATGTTTGGAGGCTTTGAACTGCTGACGTCCATTAAGGGGTGTGAAAGCACCCCAGGACATAGGCACCTGCCTCAGCAAGCTTTTTCGCTGGTTTTGGAGGAGGGTGATTGGGGGTAGTGGGACCAAAAGTGTTTCTCAGGTACCTGAACTGCGCAAGGACATGCCCCTACAAGGCCCTGCGCCCCCTACTCACACCGTGACATTTGTATCTTAGCTGGCAGGTAGGTGAAGTTATTGAGTTCCTTAAACTTGATATGCTTTTGTGTTCATTGTACATGTATGTTTCTGGTTGCCCTGCATTCTCAGTATTGTTGCAGATAAGCACTTTGATCGATGGAGTCTTAAGAGGCAAGCACAAAAAAATTGCAGTTCCATAATTGTACGCTTTCTATTGTCTTTGCTTTTGTTTTCCACCACAGTTATGAAAAAAAAATTCTCTGGTGTTTTTTTACAGTTGGGCATTAGTCGTGGTGTAATAACGTTACAACGGATATTCTCTGCCGGTGATTCACAATTTTACTCTGCATTTGGTAAAAACACACAGGCATCAGAAGTAATATTCCCTTTTCTCTTTCTATAGCAGGCACCTTTAAGACAATTTTGTAGGCATAGATGTGGTTAATGTACACCAGAAGCACAAAAGGTGATGGCAGAAATGATAAAAAATTAATCTAACCACTGGCAATTGTTCAGGGTACCCTTCAAACCCATCTTATTTTTGCACACCATGCCACAGTAGATTAGACCCAGTCATATGTCAGGCTATGTTATGTGCATTTGTAAAGCACACTATCACCCTCAAGGGTATCCTGGCATCATATGCAAATCAGGCTTTGTCCTGCTGCAATAGTCCAGCCCAACCCAGCCTGAACTGCCTAGTCAAGTCCTCTCTGAACTGGAAATATTCGAGTCTCTTAAGTCAGGTGAAGCTTGGGTGCAGTGGCACAGAGAGCACAGGATCCACTTCTGGCATACTCATGGCCACTTAGGGCAAAACATCAAAAGAACAAAAGTGACCCACCATGCCACATCAAAATAGACCCACCCATGTGCAAATCATACTTGGTCCTGCTCCCATGTAAATGGTCCAGACCAAATTCCCTGCCAAATCTGAAACACAAGTAACCCAAAACGGGTTTCAGCCTATTTGGTTATGACACACCAGCCATCATTGAAGAGTTAACATTCCTGTCATAAATAGGTCTGGCGTGACAGTTTTCACTGGCTGACAGCACCTTGTAATCACACAAAATAATGCATTTACACCTAAACAGAGAGATTTTGACTCTGCATCCTTCAATGATTGCTCTGTAGCTGTGTCATTCACTTGTATCAGCCCACATACAGCAAACATAGAATGGGTCAATGGTCAGCCCCTTTGGTCATCGATTTTGTTGTAGGCGTTGTGCCCACCAAACAGCAACTCAGTCTTTGGCGGGGTTAGGCAATGCCAGTAATAACATTTCTCCTGTTTCCTACAGCATAGGTTTTGATTAGACTACAAATCGGTCAGCTCGCCTGGGAAGTTGCCCAAAGCTTTTTCCTGTTTTAGTCCACTGAAATTTTGAAATGTCCAAAAACTTTTTTGCCAATATTGTCCTATTGGGTCTTCCAGAGGTATTGATCTTATACTGCTTGGAGACCTAAGTGAGCTACCGGTGAGGTTTAGAACTCATGTGCACCGACCACTCCCACCGTGTAGTGGTTCATATTCCCTCTCTCTCCATCTTAGAATCCTGAGCATCTTGTTCCAAATGAGAATTGACTAAAGCATAACAATAATAACATACATTGATATTGATGCAGCATTCTGCTATAATAAAGTAAAGAATATCAATTAAAAGACATTAATTTAAAGGTATAGTAAATCCTTTGTTATTCAAGAGCAAACCTATGAATAAAAATGATACCCAGGCCCAGCTTACTATAGAAGTCACACAATGCAAGGCTGCAAGTAAAGTTGCTGTGCTGCTTTGCATGAAAGGGAGAGAGCAGAACAGTGCCAAACTACTAAGATGTGGCACTATTCTGCTTTCTTCCTGCTGTAGCTCACTTTTTGTTGCCATGGACCAACACAGATACCCTTGTGCCATAGTGTAAGTGTTGTGGCAAGAATGTTTTTTGTACAGATGGTGGTAATTTAAAGTATGTGCCTCTAAATATGTGTGCTATAGAATGCAGTGCACATGCAAAGGAGAGAAGATGTGGCCTTAGGGACAGAACTGCCAATTTTGGAACTGTGGGGCCAGGTTTAAGGTTCACCATCAACTCAACATTCTGTGAATCTGGGCAAATTACTTAATCTCCGTACATAAAACAATATATTTGATCTTGTGTAATGTAACTGGTGTTCATGTGAAGTGATATGAAAATGAAAAATGTATTTATAAAGTGCATTAAACCAGACAGAATCTAAGTGCTGTGCCCGGAAAACAGAGCTCCAAAACACAGAAAATATCCAGAGAGCTTATGATAAGAAAAACCATGTTTTTAACAATTTCTTGAATGAGGCAAATGAGTCAAGACTAGCAATGTGGGTGGGCAGGGAATTCCATAACTTGGCAGCAGCTCCAGAGATGAACCGAATGCCCCATCCGACTTTCCAGAAGCTGGGCATGGAGACGTTCCTGGCTGAAGAGGATGTGAGTGACCAGCCTGGACTGTACCAGCTAAAGAGGGATGAGAGATGTTTGAATCCCTTGTGATGGAGAGTGAGGAAGACTAGGCAAATAGCCTTAAAAACAATGTGCTTCCTCACAGGAAGCCAATGCAGCGCTCTAATGCCATCTCTGACAGACACTTGTTTGGGAGTGTTAAGAATAAGGCGTGCAGCCACATTTTGCATCGCTTGTAGCTTGTTAAGCGAGGAGGCATTAATAGTCAGATAGAATACATTGCAGTAATCGAGTCTGGAGGAGACTAAAGCAATAGCCACCGAGCGATGGAATTTAACTGGAATAAAAGGAAAGACCTTCCTAAGAGTCCTGATCCAGCGGTGTTACCAACCTCAGGTACTCAACTACCATATACTCACCTGGGCTCATAAACACACACACATTCACATCCACTGGGGTCAATTTGTTGTACTAATACCTGTAAGATGAATTTATCTAATCATTTCTTATCAAACCTTTCTGACCAAATGTACTTTCCGCTGCTCAATGGACCTTTCAGTTAACTTTTGTGGTAAAAATTGACATAGACTAAAACCTTTTTAATAACCACAGACTCAGGAGAGTTTTAAATGTTTATCTAGTTAAATTCATGTGAGCCAAGAATGAAAAATACAATTAGAACACTGTTTTCTCCAAGGAAGGGAATAAACTGTAAGACAGAATAATCATTAAACAAAGTTATTACGATGATAGTACCTGAATAGGGAGAAAACAGAGAGAGCAGTACAATGACATACTACACAGAATTAAAGTTACCTAGAATGGTGTGGAAACCAGCCCTTGGCCAAGGAGCTGGAATGGGTCCCCTAGGACAGATCAGGTGACAAAGGCTTAGGACAGGATTCATTGACAGGATAGATGACCTCTTCTAGATACGACGCCAGCGTCGCACCCCTCTCTCACACTACCTTCCTCCTCGATTCTTCCGCGATCTTCTTCTATTATGTGCCTCCAAGGTTCTTCTGTGATGTTCTTCTAATTAATGGGCTCAAAATTTTAAGTCTGGAAAATGGTTCTTCTTCAGCATTTATTCAATTCTCAGACAGCATCCCGGTCTCTCAACATTCTGGTCTTGCTGTGGTGGTTTTTTGACTGACTAACTAAACTACCTCAATTATACTTTTGTAATGGCATGTACCACCCCTAAATGGTTCAAATATATGAAACTCCTACCTCTGATTGGACAGGAAAGCGGAGATGATCATCACACCATGCTAAGTTTTAATGCTTTTCTTTTAACTTATTGCTCAGTGTTCCCGCCCCTTAATTTTCTTTCCCAAGATTTATTGCCCACCCGCATTCACATTTTTATCGATCAAAAATATACATTTAGTAGATTCTTTATTCATCAGTCAGGAAGACAACTTCTTTCCCAGGACATGTTGCGGTCGTGTCCTTGGCTGAGTTTCAAGTACATCTTCATGGTTCCTGGCGTATGGACATCGGTCATCCTTTGAGGCCCAAAATATGAACTAATAAAGAAGTCAGAAAGAGACATATTAAATTCAAAATAAAAATGATTTCACTGTATACCACCTATCTCTACTCTAACCCCCTTTACTTATGTAAATATTTCGCAGTAGCATTTTATTAAATTTGCATGGTTTAGTTTCAGCAAAAGCATTCGCATTAACATGTATGTTCCAAGCGGCCATCTTGAAAGCGATTGCGCAGCTGCAAAGATTTCCCTCCAAGCAACAACTTGTCATTACTACGTAGATGTAGTTGACGCATGTGCAGTACAGAATTTTGCATTAGCAGCCATTTTAGTCTCACTCGGGTTACTTGTTAGTATGACACATAAGCAAGCTTCCCCTGAGCTTAAATGTACGAATTGTGATGCATTATTAGTATTTGCAAACACAATTATTACAGTATTACGAGTTATCTGAGAAGATTGCATCCGAGCAAGTCTCTTTTATACGAGTCCTTGCTCCATCAATCCCCTCTCTGATGGCATTTTATGCCATCACTAATTTCCCACCACCTAATCAGACGCCAACTTTAGCACATCTCAATTCCATCTTCAACCTTTTAATTTCCTTCCTTTTCATTTCTGTACTGTAAACCCTTCATCCTTTTAAATAGATTTCCTTTCATTTCTTCCGGTTGTATTTCCTCATACTTTCTTTTCTTTCCATTTTCATTCACTTCATACCTTTTTCTTTTCTTACAATATTTGAACCATATCATCATTGCTAAGACTAATAGTGTTATTCCCAAGATTGGTAGTATTATTTGACCTATAATATTCTTCCCTATGTTAGAAAACCAGCTCCCTATGGTAGTAATACTATTTGTTAATTTCTTCCATACACTGTCACCTTCCAGTGGTTTCAAATCTTCCTCCAGTTTTGTGATATTTTTAATATATCCTCCAATTTCAACACTTTTGTCTGGAATGTATGTGCAACAATGTTGCGCTTTCAGCATTTTACAGACTCCGCCCTCTTTTGCCAATAATACATCAAGAGCAAGACAATTTTGCAAAACCATAGATCTGAGATTAATGAGCGGGCTGCGCTTATTAATGCCCGCTCCTTAGTCAAGTATGCCCCAGACATATATGAACTCCTTTCTGATTACACCTTGGATTTGCTGTTTGCGACCGAATCCTGGCTCAATGACTCTTGTGCCCCAGTCATTGAGGAAGCAATTCCTATGGGATATAAAATTGTTAGGGCTGATCGTCTGACCGGCAGAGGGGGAGGGGTTGCCGTAGTGTTAAGAGATTCCTGGGTTTTCACCTGCGAGGTGACTGTGGGGCTGGTCGACGGGGAGGCTCTTGATTTCTCCGTTGTCCTGTCTCCACACTTTACACTAGGTGGCACATTGGTGTATCGTCCCCTGGCCCCTCGAGCGCCTTTTTGAAGAGTTTGGACGACATCATCGTGCCTCGTGTTCTTCGTTTCCAACACTTCCTCTTGCTGGGTGATTTCAATATTCATTTGGACTGTCCGGGGTCTCAGGGCTCTAACGATCTGAATGACTTGCTCAATCTGGCGCATTTAACTCAGTGGTTGAAAATGCCTTCTCACTCTGGCGGTCATACGATTAACCTGGTGTGTTCCAACTTTGGACTATCTATAGAGAATCCTATCCAGGTACCCTGGTCTGACCATTGCTTGGTCTATTTCTCTTGGCCACGGGAATCATTAATGCTCCCTAGTGCCTCTACCCTTTGTAAACCCCCCCCGAAAATTGAAATCCCCGCCCTCTACACTGCCCTCTCACTTTCTCGCCCGGTGCTTTCTAGTGACCTGGATTTGGCGGTTGACAACTTTATCACCTAGATTAAGCAGGGGGTCGGCTCTGTCTCTCACCCTAATTGTAAAAATCAGTCACGCCTTTCTCCCTCTAGCCCTTGGTATTCTGGCGCATTAAGAGAGCTCAAACTAGGTAGCAAGAAACTGGAACGCCTCTGGCGCTTGGAGTATTCTCTTTCAGCGAACTCTGCTCTGCGGAAAGCTCAAAACATCTATTATTCAGCTATCAAACTGGCTAAGAGTAGTTTTTATTCTGAGCGTATTGCCAAGGCAAAAAACAATGGTAGAGAGATCTTCTCCATTTTAAGAAGCTTTTTGACACCTTGCGCCGAACAAGTGGCCTCCCCCACCTCATTCCAATGGTGTGAGGAGCTCTCCTCTTTTTTTATCGGGAAAATACAAGCCATCCAAGATAGCGTGCTGAAGGGCCTTCAGGGATTTGAGACTTCTAACCATCTGCCTTATTCTCCCCAGCTGTCTGGACCGTCTATATGTTCTGGCTTCTCTCCTGCTACGGGCTCAGATATACTGGCCATTCTTAACACTCTTAAGTCAGGCTCCCCTTCTGACCCATGTCCTGCCAGAGTACTGGCGGGTGTAGCAGAGGTTATTTATGCGGAAGTTACATCAATCATTAATCTGTCTCTGTGCACGGCGTGGGTCCCTCTGTATTGGAAGCAGGCCAAACTTTTGCCACTCTTAAAGAAGCCTTCACTGGATCCGCTATTAGCGGCCAGTTATCATTCCATCTCTCTTCTTCCAGCCTTGTCCAAGGTCTGCGAAAAAATCGTTTTCTGACAGCTGGATACTTTTGTTGAAAACTTCGGTGCCCTCCATCCGGCTCAATCCGGATTTAGGAAAAGCTACAGCACCGAGATGGCTTTAGTGGAAATGGCTGAATCAATCAGAGAGTGCCAGGACGCAGGCGGCAGGGCGGCTGTAGTTTTACTGGATCTCTCTGCTGCCTTCGACACGGTACCCCACCATCTCCTACTCTCTCGCCTGGCTAACATCGGCATCGCAGGCTCTGCCTTGGACTGGCTGAAATCTTTTCTGGAAGACCACTCCCAGCAGATCTGGTCACCTCCCTTCTCCTCAACTGCTAGGAAAGTGGCCACCGGAGTCCCTCAAGGTTCTACCTTGAGCCCATTACTCTTTAACATCTATTTGACACCTCTTATTTACTTGGCAGAGGAGGTGGGGGCAAAAATAATTGCCTATGCCGATGACACCCAGCTCCTATTCACGTGGAACGATGGTGACCTGTCTACTTCTCGAGCGCAGAATTGCCTCTCTTCCGTGTTTCAGTGGCTTGCACGTGCCCAACTGAAGTGCAACGAGGATAAGTCAGAGATTCTGTTATATGGCTCTTTTCCTCCTGCCTTTCATGAAAATTTGTGGCCAAATGACTTTCCTCATCCGAAGTCAGTGGGTGCGCCCGCTAAGAACCTAGGAATATGGTTCGGCGACGATCTCCGCTTTGCAATGCAAGTTAGGAAACTCACCGGAGCTTGCTTTGGCATACTCAAATCTCTTAGAAGATTTTTTCCTCTTCTTCCTAGCCAAGCAAAGGAAACGGTCGCACGGGCACTCATTCTCTCCCGCTTGGACTACGCCAATGCCCTCTACTGTGGCATTCCCGGCTATTTGCTGAGAAAATTGCAAACGATTCAAAACGCTACTGTTAGACTTCTATTTAACATCTCTAGAAGATCTAACGTGAGAAAGCATCTGCGTGACCTGCACTGGCTTCCAGTGGCCCAAAGAGTGTAATTTAAAGCTCTTACGGTGGCCCACAGAGCACTGCATGGTTTGGGTCCTGTATACATAAGGAAGCGGTTTAACTTCTATGTCCCTAATAGAGCCTTATGATCAGCCACCCAACACTTGATGACCATCCCCCGTTTTCGTAGGTCTCGGCTGGGAGGTCAGTCTATCTCTGTCAAAACTGCGCTGGCTTGGAATTCTCTCCCTTTGAATATTCGGAGCATTCAGGAGCTCGGTCCGTTCAAGAAACAACTTAAAACATTTCTTTTTAATTAGCTGATTCAAACTTCCCGTCTCTCAGGTTCTCCGATAACTGCTCGCGCCAGGACACTCTCGAGTAATTGAGCGCGCTATAAAATCCTTTATAACATAACATAACATAATTGCAACCATTCTGTGTTGATCATTAAAAATCCTCCAGCAGTGTGAGTAGATAACCGATCAACTACTGTAGACAGGTGACAAATTTTTCATGAATTCAGAATTACTCCCACTGAAGGTATCAATGCACTAAATATATCACCTACTATTTCAGAAACACTAGCTCTTTTTATACGTGTTAGTTCCTCTGCATCTTCATTGCTTCCAGTGATTCTTTTCACATGGTACACTTTTGGGAATACTATTCCAAAATAGCAACTCCCGTACCAATGATCAGGCAGCCTGAAATAGACTTTATTGCCAAATACGTAATAAACTCCAGGAAATACTGGATCTATTCCACCTTTTAGTCCCCATCCCCCAATAACTAAGAAATTTTGTTCACATTCACTGGAAACAATAAATGCATTGTTATATTCAGTCTTTAATCTATGGAGGCAGATCTTCCCTTTCTTTTCAAAGTCCAAGGACATAGCAGCATGAGTCTTGCAGTTGTATAAATTGTTTCTTTCTCAGCCCATTGAGGTATCTGAGGTTTTGGTTCTGATGCCCTCCTTTGAAAGTTCTGTCTCCTTTGTTCAACTAAATTCAAAAATATCTTTTCTTCTTCGTGTAATTTACATGTTAAATTGTGCTTGTGTGCTTCAGCTATATCTATTGATTATATAGTTATAAAATATTCTCCCATAAACTGTGCATCCTTAGTACTAAGAACTGGGTTCCTGCTCTTTTGCATAGGAACCTCGTAAAAAATCACATCTACATTAGAATAATAATATTGTAACCTTCCTGTTATATATATATATATACTTTATTTGGATATAAAAATATCCTTAAAAGAACACCTCAAAGTAACAACAGCAATACACATTATTAAAAAAGACAAAAAACCATGGCATTAGAGCAGTGGTTGTTAAAAACTTCAAATTGCATTAAAAGCTTCACTGGTGTGTAAATGGTAAAGGAACTTAGTATGCAAAATGGCAATGACAACATGACGTTTAAAATGCATTCGATTTCAGGTGTTTAACAGTCAGCCATAAATGCAATCCAATATTTCGTAAAATAACAGCAGATTGTACAAAGCAGCAGTCAAGTAAGAGCAATTTTAGCAGCATTAAATAGATTGCAGAATGGAATGGAATAGCTCTTAAAAAAGGGCACGATGACATACCATTCCCGTTACTGCCTAAAAGTGCGGTATGCATGTCGTATAAAGGTTGTAAAAGCAATATTTAGAGCTGTGTTTTCTGGCATTAAAGCTGCAATAATTGCTTGTCTACACGTCCGGATTCCCAGCCTATTCCACTAAATTTTCAGTTTACGTCTACGTTGTGACATAAAAGAGGGACAATGGCATACTATGTGCTCCAGGGTTTCAGGAGTCATGCCGCACCCTCTGCACGTTACATCCTGTGACAGACGGCGCCAGACGGGCAGTTCTTTTAGGAATTGCCAATCGCCCAGTCTGACAGCCATAAAACTGAGTTTTAGGTGCAAGGAGTAAGTACAGGAGAGGTAGGATGCGGGGGATAACCAACCATACGAGATCATTGTTGCCCATGCATGTCTGCGTTTAGCAAAATGAGCTTTATCAATAATCAGGGACCTCATTCGAATGCATTTCTTAATGCTAGTTTTAAATACTGACTTACTAGGGTTGAGGTCCCATAATGCACCCACAGACATTTCTTGGATCGAATCCTTAAAAAAACGACTATAAGAGCCGCATGGGTTTTTCTGGGAGATATCCAGCCAAATTAAAGACTCCAATGAGCATGTGTTTGCTTGTCTCAATTTATGGCACAGATTGAAATACATTCCTGTGCCAGAAATTTCATAATTTAATAAGCTCAATTTAAGTCTAATCTGAGCAGCAGAGGCAGTTTTGGGCAAATGGAGAATTTTTTCGTAGAGTTTGGTCACATGTTGGTTAAAGATGGAGTTTAGTTTCCCCCTAAACATCTCAGCGCCGTATGTCAATGTCGGCCCAATTTTTGCTCTCATAACTTCCAATAATGGGGATAGACTTGGGCCAGACAGATTTCTTGAAAGCTTGCAGAGGTTCACCTGGAGATTCATAGCTTTTACTGAAATGTCCTTACGCTGTTTATTGAAGTTGCCCCTGGAGTCAAAATTGACCCCTAGATATTTATATGCATTTCCTATTGTGAGACTCATGTTGTTATACAGCCATCCTCCACCACGGTAACGTTTTCTACCGAAAATAACCACTTGGGTTTTCTTTAAATTCACCTCTAATCTATTCATGGTGGTGTAAATGTCTAGTTTATTTAGTAGCCTTTGCAGCCCTACCCGTGTCAGACTAAAAAGGACCAGGTCATCGGCATATAAAAGATTACTTATTGATACACCTCCCATCTTGGGCGGGTGGCTGTTTATTTCTTCAAGGGAGGATGGCAGGTCCGCTATGAACAAATTAAAAAGGAGGGGGGCCAGCACACATCCCTGTTTGACCCCTCTGGTTGTCATGATTTTCCGAGAGAGATGTGTGCCAGTCCCCAACTTCACTTGTACCCATGTGCCCGAGTGCAGTTGGATGATCGCATCCAGGAGTTTGGCTGGGATCCCCCATTTTTTTAACTTCTCCCATAGAGCAGCCCTTGGTACCTGATCGAATGCGGCTTTAAAATCTACAAAACAGCAAAAAACCACCCTAGATGTAACTAATGCTTTATCGACAATTATAGACAATGTCAGTAAGTTGGTCACAGTGCCGGAATTAGCGGTGAAGCCAGTTTGATTCATTGGAATCAAGTTGTTCTGCTCGGCCCAGGATCTCAGCTCCTCCAGTAGGGTTCCTGCGTAAAACTTGGCCTCAATGTCTAATAAGGCAATTAATCTATAGTTATTTGGCGAGGCATGAGAGCCTGACTTGTAGATCGGGTGGATTATTGCCCCTCGCCATGAATCCGATATAGTTGAGCTTGTCAATGCGAAGTTAAAGAGATTGGTTAGGTATCTTGACCATAGGTCAATATTTGTTTTAAACAAGGTCTGTGGTAGGCCATTTGGACCCAGAGGGCCATCTGGTCTTGCTTTTAATAATACTTTAGTGACCATTTCTTGGGTGACCTGTAGGTCTTCACTTCGTGGGTCTAAACAATCCATGGACCTGCTCCAGTTCAAATATGAATTTGTTGTCAATGGGTTAGAAGCACATGAAACTATAGACGCTGAGACCTCTGAGGCCCTAAAATGGTCTGTCAAATAGGCAGACCAATTGGCTTCTGCAATGTTTGCTGTCCCAAGTCTAGATGAGCTGGAGTTTTGGCGATTGATTAAGGCCCAGAATCTTCTAGAGTTGCAGTTTTTGCTCTCCCATAAAAGTTTACACCAGAATTGGCCTAGATGGCGCCGTTTGTCAATTTGTATAGCCTCCCTGAGTAATTTTTGGTTGGTTTTATACCCATTCAAGAACTTGTTGTTTCCTGGGGATGACTTGAGAATCCGCAGAGCTTTGTCTCTAGATTTCTTCAATACCCTTGTTTGACTGGAGATTAAGACCTGGCGGCTAAAATGAGCCTTGTGTACATGTTGTTTAGATGGAAAACGGCTTATCAATTGGGAGCAGAAGGACGACCACGCGCCAGTGGAGAAAACCTTCCTGTTCTATAAAACAAACTTGCTAAAATACTACAAGAAATACCATAGGTTAATGGAATATGGTCATATGTTACACCTTCTGCTACTGATGAAGGTAATTTCATACACACATAACAATCACTAACTTCCATAGTGTCCACGTATTGCACTAATTACTTTGTAAATACATTTAAAGCAGTGTCATTTTTTGTCACAGTATGATGTACATTTAACTCATCTGGTGCTCCTAAATCTACTCTGTCTCTTTTAATCTTAGATTCATCTGGTGCTTCTAATGCTATTCTATCTCCTTTAATGTTAGCTACCCTTTCATATGTTTTTGTATTATTCCTTTCTTTTGTAATCGTCAAATAAGGGATGGCTACGGTTAGTACTAACCAAATTATAAGTACTACAAATATAATACATGTACATATTCTACAACATCTTTGTACACAATTTTGTTTTGGTTTTCCAGCAGCCCTATCATCAGCCATCATGGCCTAAGAAGATTTTATTCTTTACTTTTGAATTAATGGTGAAATATAACATTCTTGGGGAATTTTCGGGTTGATCTCTCTTCTTCGACAATCTGTTCTGCATTTATTTCTTCATCACTTTCTTCATTTAATTCTAGATTCTCAAATTCTTCAAGAATTACCTAGATCCATTCAGGACCCTTGAACTTATTATTCAATAAGTTTAATCTTTGACTTCTTCATTTGGGCTTATCAGTAGATGTCCCAGACTGACTAGAAATTTTGTTTACCTGCTCAGGTTCTGAATTAATTGTCACACCACCTGGCCAGCTATCACTTCTTCTGACCCTTTTTGCTTGCACTGCACTGTCAATGTCTTCGAGTGTTCTTTTATTTCATTAGGTTGTGGCACAATTTGGTTATTTTCGTTTTCAGAATCCCTCTGTCTGTCCAGGGCTTATTTCTGTAACGTCATTTTCTGTCTGGATACGTTCTTCTTCCCTGGTCTGACCCTGTTCAGGTTTTATCTTGTTTTTCTCTTCTTCTTCTACCTGAACTTGTTCTTCTTTTCCTAACTGGTCCTGCTCAGGTCTTACTGCACCTTGGTTTTCTGCAGCCTGAACGTGTTCTTCTAGACCTATCTGTCCCTTTTCAGACTCATGAATGGTTTCATTCACTTCTCTCTGAGTAGATTGTTCTCTCCTTGTCTGATCCTGCTCAGGTTCTCCAACAGCTGTATTTTCACTTTTATGAGCTTGTTCTTCTATACCTGACTGGTCCTCACTATTCTCCTGTCTCTCTAACCGGATTTGGCTTCTTGTTCTCACATTTACTTCAGGTATGTCCGCCACTGGTATCCAGTAATCCTGACTTATGCTCGGTTGTTCTTGATCAGCTACTTCAGGACCTGTTATTCTAAGTCCTTCAGCTGCACAACCTTCTGCAGCCTCAACTACTTGAGTCAGTTGGGGGCCTTCCTCGTCAGGTGCTGGTACTCTCTTAGTGTGGCTTGCATGAATCCAATTAAGCAAGCCTGCACACTTCACTGCTGTTGTTGTAACCAATATAACCTGATGTGGTTTTTCCCACCTTGAGTGTGATTCTTCACTAACACCCAGTCACCGGGATTTAGATCATGTGCGTGATCCGGCTGCCTGGCAACTGTGTCCTCTCCAACCTGGTGAGAGATAGAACATACTAGGTCAGCCAGTTCTTTGCAATAGTCTGATACCAAATCATCAGTTATATTCAACAGTGTGTGTCCTGGTGTACATGCCTGCCTCATTGCTCTTCCCATGAGTATTTCATGGGGACTCAATCCTGTATTCTTGTCAGGAATGCGTCTGAGTCCCATCAGAACAAGAGGTAAAGCATCAGGCCACTCCAGTGGGGTGGATCCACATACTTTTGCCAGTCTTGTTTTTATAGTGCCATTTATTTGTTCTACCACTCCAGAAGCCTCTGGGCGATATGCACAGTGCAGTTTTTGTTCAATTTTAAATGCTTCACAGATTAGTCGAATTATTTCACTATTAAAATGAGACCCTCTATCTGATTCCAAAGTTACTGGAAAACCGAACCGTGGAATCAGTTCTCTCAGCAATAGTTGGCAACTGTTATACTGTCATTTCTTCTAGTAGGGTGTGCCTCCACCCACCGTGAGAATAAACAAACTGTGACGAATATGTACTTCAAACCTCTGCAAGTTGGTAATTGAATGAAATCTATTTGTAGCCTTATAAACGGACCTTCTGCCTTTCCAATTCATCCCATACAGACCACTGTTTTCCTACCTGGATTCATTTGTTGACAGGTTAAGCATCTCGGCATAGACTCTCTGCTACATTCCTGAACTTTGGATTAACCAATCCTGCCTAAAGAGTCTGATCATGGCATCCCTGCCTATATGGGTGTCTCCGTGATACATCCTAGCCAATTGTGAAAGCATACAGTCTGGCATTACTGGCCTGCCATCTAGGTAAATCCATACATCATCTTCTGACCTCTTTTGGCACCTTACTTTCACTCATTCTTCTTTTTCTCTCATTTCTACCTCATCTTGTAGTTGTCTTACTTCTTCCCATGTTTCTAATCCTGAAAGTAGCATAAGTTGGAAGCTAATTCCACTTGTTTCGATTTTCTTGTTTACCACCAATTTGTTTCTGGCACAGTATTGGGCAACCTGATCAGCATACCTATTACCGGCTGACACATAGTCATCTCCTGACTGATGTGCGGCACACTTGACTACTGCCACTTCTTTTGGCAATCGTATTGCTTCAAGCAGTTCTTTTACGAAGTTTCCATTTTTAATTGGGGATCCTGAAGAAGTCAAGAAATCCCTCTGCATCCAAAGTTGGCCAAAATCATGTACAACCCCATAACCATACTGGCTATCAGTAAAAATGGTTACTTTCCAGTTTTTCCCAATTTTGCAAGCTTTAATCAAAGCTATCAATTCGGCTACTTGTGCAGATTTGACTCCTGGTAAATAGGATGCTTCGACTATTCCAGCCAATGTACATACAGTGTAAGCAGCACTTAGTCCTCCCTCCTCATGGCGCATACACAAGCCGTCTACAAATAGCTCATGTTGAGCATTCTGCAAAGGTTCTTTCTGCATGTCTGGACGGAGTTTGGTGCAAAGTTCAGTCACCTCCAAACAGTTGTGCTCAACTTCATCCCTCACCTCTTCTCCATATACATCTGGTAAAAAGGTGGCAGGGTTTAGCACAGTACACCTGACTATTGTCACGTTTTCAGCACCTCATATGATACTTTCATACTTAATCATCCGACTAGGAGTGAGATACTGAGTTCGAGTTCTTGTTAAAAGAATCTCAACTGAATGTGGAACATGCACCTTTACCGGATGTCCCATCACAATTTGTTCACTTTGTTCCAGACTCATGCAGGTTGCAGCTACTGCTTTTAAACAACCAGGTAAAGCTGAGGCAAGTATGCCACTGGGCGTCGCATCAAACCATGTCTCTGGGTTAAGACTGAGTGCACAACTATTTCTTTCATAACAAAACAGTGCGAATTCTTTTGAATAATCTGGCATACCTAAGGCAGGGGCTCACACAGACACTTCTGTAATTTCACAAATGCTTCCATACTTTCATCATCTCATTCTATTGGATCTTTTGCTCGTTTCTTGGTCAATTGTCTAAGGGGTTTGGCTAGCAGAGAAAACCCTACAATCCACTGCCTACAGTATTCCACAACTCAAGAAACATTCTTATTTTTCTCTGGGTTTGCAGCAATTTCATTTGTCTTATTATTTCTATTCTTTCAGGGGTCACTTTCCTTACTCCACGTTCTATTTGTTGTCCTAGATATTTGACTCCGGATCTGCAAAACTGCAATTTTTCTGGGGACACTTTATGTCCACCATTAGGCAAATGATTCAACAAAGCAATTGAATCAGTAACACAGTCATTTCTTGTCTTAGACGGGACTAGCAAGTCATCAATATACTGTACCGGTACTGATCTCCTGGGTAGCACTAAGGTTTCTAAGCACTTTTTCAATATTTGATAAAAAATTGAAGGACTTTCATTATACCCTTGAGGAACGCGATTCCAGACTAAGATACGGTCCTCAAACTTAAATGAAAAAAGATACTGACTATCTGGGTGTAATGGAATGGAGAAAAAGGCATGGCATAGATCGATTACAGTAAACCATCCTGCCTTCCATGGTATCTGGTACAGAATCACTGCTGGGTTGGGCACGACAGGGCAACAAGGTACAACAATCTTGTTAATCTTTCTTAGATCTTGAACTATTCTATATTTCCCGCTAGGTTTTTTAATGCCAATTATAGGTGAATTACAGGGACTGCTCATTATTTCCTTTAGAATGCCTTGATCAATCATTTGATCAATTTCTGCCGCAACACCAGCTTGAACTTCGGGACTCATTTTGTATTGTTGAGTATTTGGATAAACTACACCTTCCTTTAAAGTTATTTTTACTGGGTCTACATTTGCCATTAACCCTACTTCTTTTCCAGTAAAATCCAACACATTTGGATTTACTGTTAATTTGACCTCATCTGGTAAATCGTCTTTTGTCATCATGGAATACATCTCGTCTACCTCTGTGCCTTGTTTAGCTAACATGATTTTGTAGACTCCGTCTTCATCTGGGGTTTGAATTGCAACACCGTCCGGTGTGCAAAATATTGTGCAATTCATTTTGCACAGTAGATCTCCTCCTAAAAAATTTACAGGACTGGAGTCACACACCACGAATTTGTGCATTTCCCTGAAATTGCCAATGCGTACCTCGATGGGTTCTGTAATAGGGGTTCTAATCTGTTTATTTGAAACGGCCACTACTTGGATCTCTTCTCCTGAGAGGGGTAGGTTTGGAATGTCTGCTGTTGTCACAGTAGAACGGGTAGCACCAGTTCCAACAAAAAGGTAATATCTTTGCCTTCTACTTTAACATCAATATATGGACCTGACTGATCTACCGGTAAGCATGCGCCAAGTACGCACTTCTTTTTCTCCCCCCTCAGGCACCGTCATTGGTCGCTGTCATCGAAATAAGTGTCCTGGAAAAGAAATTGTGATGTTACTGAATTTTTCTTACCACTTCCTCCTTGAAATCCGGTGTCCGCACTGTACATGGCCTGGTTCACAAAATTTGGCATTGGGCAGGTGGCAAATGACTCTGTAGATTTACAACCTGCTGCGGTTGACTCATTATCACCTCATTCTGCATCTATGGATTTAAATTTTGATTTGGGACATTATTATTCTGAATATTTTTACACTCGTTTTTCCAATGCCCCAATTTTCCGCACCCATAACAGGGAAACTTTTTCTTTGCCTCCTCTCTACTCATTTGTCCTTTTTGTTTCCCCCCATTATTTTCATTTTGGCCTTGACCCTTGCCTTGATTTCCTGTCTGACTGTATAGTTGGAGTTCCTGATGTTCACCTAATTTTACTTGGGCCCACATCACCTTTTCTTCTAATTTCTTTCATTTATTGTCAATCTCATCTCCGCAATACTTTGCGTATTTGAGAATATCATCTATTGGTCTCTCTTGCCAACACAACATGTGCTGACGAATCATGTCTCCTATTTCTGGTTTCAATCCTGTCACAAATCGATACACAAAATGTCCCATATCTTTATCTCCAATGTTCTCAAAACCATTATACTGTTTAAAAACCTACAGTAAGCGTTCATAATAAGTATGTACGGACTCATTTCTATCCTGGGTCATTCTATCTATCTTCACCCAATCTGTTTCTTTTGGAGGAATTTTCCCTTTCAAGAAAGTGATCATCTGGTGATATTTCTTCATTACCTCTTCTGAAGGGGCTCCTGTTTTTGCATCTCTCAGGTATTCATCACTAGGCCAATCAACATTAATTTTACATTCTGTCCATAAATCCGCAGGTACCACTATGTCAAATAAACCATCCAAATCTTTTAACAATACTTTAGAAACCTTCACAAATCTTTCAACTTGCTGATACCATTCAACTGGCTTTTCTCTTAACTTCGGGAAATCATTTATAAACGATAAAATATCCTGTCTGGTCCATGGAACATGTACATATACTCCTCCCGGTACCTCTCTCATTGGACATAATCTTTCTACCGTTTCTTTCAACAAAAATTCTGAAGTTGTTCGATTGGCGGGTGCTTCTTCCTTTTTTCACATCCATCTAGCTTTCCATTTGTCTAGATCACCCCATTTTTGTAAAATGGTCATTAATTCTTTAACCTGAAATTTTCTTCCAGACACATCCATATTTTCCAAGTCCTTATCACTGAATTCTGCTCTGTATGGTTTCTCTAATACCTTGGATTTCCCTATTTGAACTCCCATTTCAGAAGCTATCTCTGTCTGTTTCTCATGGAATAGTTTTGTATTTCTAGTGATACTTCTACAAATGAACAGTAACTCTTCTTTACTGTAAGTATTTAGCCTGTCTAATCCCACGTTTCCAGCTATAATTTCTTCCAATTCCACTTTCAATTTGTAAATATCTAGAATTTTCAGTGGCTGTTTTGGCTTGTCTATTCCCTGTGCCCATCTTTCTATTTCTTCTGGGGATGCTATTGTGGCACTCTTGACTCCTGAAGATGTTTCTATTTGTACTTCCTTTGAACAACTAGGTGTAACTCTTCTCGGGGTTTCATTTATCTGTCCTCTTATCGGCAAATCCATTAATGATATCACCAAATCACATTCACTGCCTTGATCATCAATTATTATATTCTCTTTTCTGGGTTCAATTGTAGGTGTGGATATGACTGGTGGTTTGTGAGCAATTGTCTTATCTCCATATAATGGAAGCACCAGACCTATAGTCGCTGGTATAGTCATTGCTTCAAGGTGGGTACTCAATTGGGTTATTCTCTGTATTAATTCTTCTCTATTCTTGTTTATTGCCTCTCTTTCTTTTTTCCTGAAGTACCCTTCCATTCGTAGGGTCATGTATAACTTGGGGAACTAATGGTGTTCCCAAAACCGGAGCACTAGGAGTAGTTCTACTTAGTCCTTCTTGGTAAGGTGGAGGGTTTTCCATTAAAATGTCCTCCAAAAAATCATCTTCCGATTCTCCGCTACCTGTCATCGTTAAATGTTTGGTCTTCTCTGTGCACTTGCCTCCTGACTGTTCCTCAGCCATTAGTACAGGATAAAATCCCTCAGACACTATTGCTTGTCTCCATTGTTTCATCTGATTATCTTGTGATTCGCACGGTAGTCTATGATAAAACCCTCTAAAGCTTCTGCTACTTCTGGATCTATCGCGCTCAAATGCTTCAGTCTCCCATTCCTCTAAAGCTTCATATTGTGTTAATCTTGTCCGGGGCTCTAATTCAGTCATTCTTAATCTCAGATTATGTAGAATTCTCCCATTAAACATACCATATTCTGGAAAGGCTAGAACTCTATCACTTTTTGTATATTCTATCCAATTTTCCAACCATACACAAGTATGATAGCCTCTTTCCATCATCATGTATCATGCGGGCATTTCGGGGGAGGGATAAGAATTCCCTCTCTAATCTTAACGGGGTTATCCTTTTTAAAATAATTTTTAATTTTCTGCATAAATGTCATCTTTCTTTTTTCTCCGTATATTTTAGGTGTCGATCCTTTTATATATTGTTCTCTGGCAAATCCTAAATACCGTCTGTCTGGGCGATTACCTACTAATGTTGGATTGTGTCTCCACATGCAAAGCCCACTGTCAATTATTATTGTAGCTTCTATTTTACTAACCAATCAACGGTTCATTTCTACACTATTACTTGACCAATATCAGCGCGGCTTCTATTCTTCTGACCAATCAAATTCTATTTCACGCTATTTTCACTTTAGCCAATACTAGCGTGGCTTTTCTGTGATGGCTGTATCACTCCTTACTACTGACCCCTCCTTTACAATTTCGCGTCAGTCACACGCCGTTGTTCCAACCAATCCTAGCGCGGCCCTCTGTGACGTCAGTACAGCACCCGCAGCTGACCCCTCCTTTTACAAGGTAACATGAATAACTTTTTCTTACAATTTTAATTCAAAATTCATTAAATGACAACATAGAAACATTCGCTACTGTTAAAATCAGAAAATCGATTTACATTTACTGCGATTAAAACCTTTCCACTTACTCTTCACATACTATGAGTAAAACTCTTCCGCTTACTCTTCACTCAAGTGCCGGCGAACATGCTTCTCCTTCGGTATTACCCTTTCTAGGTGATATAAGACCAAAGTTTCACTAGCGAACGCTTTGCTATCAATCACTCTCACTTTTATACAAATTAATCCCTAAATCAGCACTGCCAGCCTTACAGAGCCTTTCAGCGCTTACTTTAACAAACGAGTAACCTCACTGCAGTGTGGTTTCCATTCACCACCCGCTATTCAATATTCCTGGGAATTTCCAGATAACATAAAACAAAATACAAAACGGGTTTGTTAATTACATAATCAATAATTCAAATTCAAAATTTTCACCTAACTAGTTAATAAAATAAACCATAGCTCTGCTACCAGAAAACTGATCCAGCGGGTTACCAACCTCAGGTACTCAACTACCATATACTCACCTTGGCCCATAAACACACACACATTCACATAGGCTAGTAGATACCGCTGGGGTCAATTTGTTGTACTAATACCTGTAAGATGAATTTATCTAATAATTTCTTACCAAACCTTTCTGACCAAATGTACTTTCCTCTGGTCAATGGACCTTTTAGTTAACTTTTGTAGGTAAAAATTGACATAGAATAAAACATTTTTAATAACCACAGACTCAGGAGAGTTTTAAATGTTTATCTAGTTAAATTCATGTGAGCCAAGAACCAAAAATACAATTAGAACACTGTTTTCTCGAAGGAAGGGAATAAAATTTAAGACAGAATAATCGTTAAACAAAGTTATTACGATGACAGTACCTGAATAGGGAGAAAACAGAGAGAGCAGTACAATGACATACTACACAGAATTATAGTTACCTAGAATGGTGTGGAAACCAACCCCTTGGCCAAGGAGCTGGAATGGGTCCCCAGGGGCAGATCAGGTGGCAAAGGCTTAGGACAGGATTCAGGGACAGGATAGATGACCTCTTCTAGATACAACGCCTGCGTCGCACCCCTCTCTGACACTATCTTCCTCCTCGATTCTTCCGCGATGTTCTTCTAGTATGTGCCTCCTTGGTTCTTCCGCGATGTTCTTCTAATTAATTAGCTCAAAATTCTAAGTCTGGAAAATGGTTCCTCTTCGGCATTTATTTAATTCTCGGACAGCATCACGGTCTCTCAGCATTCTGGTCTCGCTGTGGTGTTTTTTTGACTAACTAATCTACCTCAATTATACTTTTCTAATGGCATGTACCACCCCTAAATGTTTCAAATATATGAAACTCCTAACTCTGATTGGACAGGAAAGGGGGGGAGATGATCATCACAACATTCTAAGTTTTAATACTTTTCTTTTAACTTATTGTTCAGTGTTCCTGCCCCTTAATTTTCTTTCCCAAGCTTTATTTCCCACCCGCATTCACATTTGTATTGATCAAAAATATACATTTAGTAGTTTCTTTATTCATCAGTCAGGAAGACAACTTCTTTCCCAGGACATGTAGGGGTCGAGTCCTTGGCTGAGTTTCAAGTACATCTTCATGGTTAGAGGCAGGTTACAAGTGTGCTTGTGCGGAGACCACATGGGGTATGGACATCGGACATCCTTTGAGGCCCAAAATATGAACTAATAAAGAAGTCAGAAAGAGACACATTAAATTCAAAATAAAATTACTTCACTGTATACCACCTATCTCTACTCTAACCCCCTTTACTTATGTAAATCTTTTGCATTAGCATTTTATTAAATTAGCATGGTTTAGTTTCAGCAAAAGCATGCGCATTAACATGTAAGTTCCAAGCGGCCATCTTGAAAGCGATTGCGCAGCTGCAAAGATTTCCCTCCAAGCAACAACTCGTCATTACTACGTAGATGTAGTTGACGAATGCGCAGTAGAGAATTTTGCATTAGCAGCCATTTTAGTCGCACTTGGGTTACTTGTTAGTACGACACATAGGCAAGCTTCCCCTAAGCTTAAATGTTCGAATTGTGATGCATTATTAGTATTTACAAACACAATTATTACGGTATTACGAGTTATCTGAGAAGATTGCATCCGAGCAAGTCTCTTTTATACGAGTCCTTGCTCCATCAATCCTGATTATGTGAAAGCAGGTTACTCATGATATGATAGACCTGTGAGTCAAAGTATCGAAGACTACTCCAAGATTTTTGGACACTTTCACAGGCGTAGGTAAAGGGCCACACTCAGGCCACCAACAGCAGGACTAGATGGATTATTGAGCACCAAACACCAGCGCCTCAGTTTTTTCTGTGTTCAGTTTAAGAATTTTTTCTTTCATCCCAATGTTAATCTTTGTCATGTAGAGATTAAACATGTTAGCTACTGAGGGCAAATTGACAGAGATTAATATAATAATCTGTGTGTCCTCAGCATATGAGAGTGCTTGAAAACTACAGGAACGTATTAGTTCAGCGAGAGGAGCGATGTACAGATTAATAAGAGTGGCACTCAATGAAGACCCCAGAGGGACCCTGCAGGGAATGCTAGAGGCCTTAGCATTATAGCCCCCATAACTGACAATCTAAACCCTGCTGGTGAGAAAGGAATGGCAGAGATTGGGGGATTTCCCTCTGGAGGCGTTGAACAAGGCGCATGGCTGAGACGGTGTCAAAGGCTGCCGACAAATCTAGCAGCGCCAAGACAGTCTCAATGATCTTCACTAATTCCTAATTAAGGTATTTCTTCAGGAGTTCGGCAGATGTAGGCAGAAGTGAGATAGGATGAAAGTTCTTCATATCATCAGGATCAATTAGGCTCTTGTTGCAATCAGGTGCCAGTTGCATAATTTTAGCTGGATAGGGGTCCACCGGGGACCCTGATCTAATGCTCATGAGAAGCTGTTTTCTGCTAAGAAATAGAAGGGTAGGAGGAGGGCTTGGATGGCTCAGTGGGGATGGCCAATAATTCCATAAAAAACTGGGTTCAACAGTCACTGGCGTAATGAAAGTTTAAGGGGCCCCCCTGCAATGTACACGGAGGGGCCCCCTGGTCCGGATTTAATCCGGAGCACTCAGGCCTTTACACTGTGCTAAGAGGGCCCCCTGCAGCTCAGGGACCCCCGCAAAGCGGGGGATGCGGGGGCCTGTGTTTCGCCCCTGTCAACAGCTGGTGGGAATTCAGAGTAGACCTTAAAAATGTTGTCTCTGAAGTCAGTGGTCAATCCATCGCAAAATCTTGCAAAGGATCAGTCAGGCCGGGAGTGGACAGCTGATACAATTTTTTAACAACTCTAAAGAGTTTTTTAGAGGAGTTACTTGCCATTCTAATTTTGTCTGTGTAGTAGGTTGACTTAGCATGGTCAATAGCTAGCGTATATTGATGAATAAGAGCTTTGTGACTTGTTTTATCCAAAGGGTGATTCAGCAGCCATTTCAGTTTTTATCTCTGACAAATTTGCAGCAGTTTTTTTAGCTCATCAGTAACCCAGGGGGCAGAAGGTTTGGATCTAGTGCAAAACCTACTTGTCAGGGGGACAGCAATGTCAAGGGCAGCCCCTCTCCAGTTTCAAAATCCCTCAGCTGAGAGGACAGGCAAAGTACCTGCAGGAGCTCCTGTTTAAGGCTTTCTGATGTAATTCTACTCCAGTTCCTGTCAATAACTTTCTTAGGTATAGACAGTCCTGGGCCCGCCCCTTAGATGACAGAGTGGGGCATCTCACATTGAAGACCTCCAAGCACCAGTTATAAATAACAAAAAGGCATTCAAAAGGCAGTCAAGGTGGCGTGATGTAATAAACACATGTATTTCAGTGTTGTGTTTTCACAGAGCGCATGCATTAAGTAATGCACAGATGATCTGGGTACAGATAGTGGGTTTAATTTCCCTCTCTTTGGAGTTTCCTAAAGAGTAGTACTAGTGTTGAGTCGGGATACTTACCGGACGGTTAAACCTAAAATTACAGCTGGGGCAGCTAAACGATTTGGCATTGGTAAAGTCAGCCCTCATGCATATAATATCCTTTCCATGGGGACGATGGGGACGGAGCACCAAGAGTTGCAAACGAGTTTAACCTACTAAGATAGTTATGGGGCAATCTGAGATAGAACTGGCAGCATCCCTGGCCCCTGGTGCCATCCAGGCGCGGCCGGGCTCAGACAGGCTTGCCATAGGCACACCTTCGGCGTGCCAGTGGCACGCCCTCTGTGCGTCCACACTGGCTTGTGTGTCTTAAATAGGTGAAGCTGGGCAGGAACTAGTCCACCAACCTCGCGAGATGGTGCCTGAGACGGAACAGCCCAGAAGTGAGGTGTATAGAGTGCCCTTCTCACATAATCCGCCGGAGGTCATCGTCTGCGGTGGACCGATGGGCTAGCAGAAAGAAAGCAGCACAACGGAGAGGTAAAACTCTACCTAACACAGTCCCACTCAAACAAAATGCAGCGCTAACCATTGTTTACCTTATTTTTGTACTTTAACCCCTTCCATGCGGGGCGGATTCCCCCGCTGTGCTGAGCGCTGCTTGCGCGGGCGTGGTCATGACGGAACGGTTCCGTCATGAGCACAGCTCAACCGACGCTCATGACGGAACCGTTCCGTCATGAGCACCGAAGGGGTTAAGACATTTCACAGTTTATGTTTACTTTTCTGGCCTCTAAATTGTTCAGTTCTTTTCATTAAACAATATTTGATAATTACTTGACTTCAAGGGCACATTCTTTCTTAGATATGAAGAGTTGTCTTTATCAGTTTCCTCTGTTGTGGTCTTTCAGTAAATCCAACAAAATATATTGTTTTTCCTGATCCTGCATCAATCACCTGATCAGGTAGCTGGGTTGTAAGAGAGTCAGCTCCTGGTGCAGGGGTTGTTGTAGGTGCTGTTGTGAGGTCTTGGGGATGCTGGTGCTTCTCTTCTGCCAGGGAGGTTTTCAGGACTTGGCGCATTGGTGCTTTTCCACCTGTGTGTCCATTTAGCAGCCACCTGTCAGCCTCGGCTCTACAAAAGTGGCAAAACAAAATTGAGGCAGACACCTTCATGCCATAGTGCAAGGCTGTCTGCATTGTCTGAAGTATAGTTTTTGTACTGGAATGTATCCTTTCCAACACAAAAACTATGCGTTAAGGCTTTTCCTACTTTGAATGTGTGATGTACAGTGCAACACATGCAAAGTGGAAAATACGAGGATAAATGAAAACATTTCTCCTTTTAAGGCTGCCTCAAAGAAGTAGAGAATCTTGGCACCAATCCCTGTCTTAAATTCCATGTAGATAGGATTTGAATCAAACCATATGGTGGTTGCATGGGAACCCCCATGCATCACCCATGAAATATCCCCTTCACAATTAGTAATGCAAGGCAGCACATTGCACAGCTTTATGGTACTTTGGGTCACAATGAAACACAAATCACAATTTGAGTTCGATTGGCAATCCCAACTGAACACTTTGTGTTGGTTTTCATTAGAAAAACAACACAAAACTGACACATAACATTTTTAAATCTGAGCCTCAGTGTTCTGGACTGTGTATGCAGAGTTCCTGTCACTTTCTCTGCACTGTCTCTGCTCTCCCACAGACAAAGACACAGACACTGCAGAGCAACAGGGCCAGCTTAGCCAGCCTTATCCGCACAATGACAATATTGTTGTGAGACACAATATGCTTAGAACTTCCCAACAACAGTATTTTTGGTTTGGTGCAGTTGGTGCTGCAGTGTCCAGAAGGCAACCTACTTCATATATGACATTGGAAAAGTTTGCGCCGTGCACCTATAGAGCACAGATCTAATTAGTAAGTCATCTTCAGGATAGGATTTGGATGGCTGAAGCTACGGCGCAATGGTGATACCCTTGCTTGAAGTGCAACAACCAGTACGAGGCCTGGGATAGGACATTTTATGGATAGATTTTTTTTTAGTTTTTTTTTTACTTTGAAATAAAACATTAGAATGTTGATTTAGTCGACAGCTCAGGCCAATAACTGGGTTTCAGGATCTTGAACAGCTGGCATATCCCTCGACAGAAGAGCTGTAAGGCTGTTAGAACATTCTTCCCACTGAAGGTAGTGTGTTTTAAATAAAACAGGGAAAAACAAAAGGGCAAAAATTGGACCCTCAGGGACCCTCAGTGGGTTGAATGTTTTAATAGCCTTATAGCGGTTCTGCTCAGGACTGTACCATTTGTTAAAGGCCCTCTCCCACATTATAGGCCCTCACTTGTTGATCGGGCATATGACTCGAATTCAGGGCCTTCAACAAACAGTATGGTTCTTGGCAGTGGGCTATCAGGCTATATTAGAACAACGGAGTGTTTTTTTTTATTTCAACCGATTTTATTGAGTTTTATATCCAAACAACAGCAATAAAAAAAAATGCACATTAGACTTACGAGGAGGAAATAAATCACATAGGTGATGTTTGGGGGAACAATAATCTTGCTTTACAAAATTCTTCATGCATATTAAGCTGAAGCGTGGTCGGGAACATAGATATTTGTGATTATTGTGGAGCAACACATCACCTCAAACATCCCAAGGTAGGCGAGAAAATGTCCCCTGAGAGGTCGACTAATCTGGTATCCCAAAAAAGAAATTCCAGTAAAACAAACAGAAAAAAGAAAAGAGCTAGTGAGAGGGAAGTAGACAAAAAGAGAGAAAGAGAGAGAGAATAGACTGTGTGATATTGGCAAGACCGTCAAAGTCCTATAGCCACACGACAGATATCAACGCTTTCAGGTAAGCCATGGATGCACTGCACAACCTAAGCAACATAATATCACCTATGGTGGTTTGAATTTCTACAAGTATATATCTTAAGAACTCCATAAGTGTCAAGCACTAGATGTGGTGTGAAGCCTTGTGTGCATTCTATTGTTCTCACTTCTAATGGAACATAATAAATTCCACCATTTTTAAAAGAGATCACAGAAGTTGATTTCCACTTCATTAGGACCACGTTGGTACCCACCACTAGCAGTAGGTTGAGTGCTAATGAATCCTGTGCAGCGAGGGACATTGGAGTGTTTTAAACTCCGTTGAAGACAATGGAGTTGATCAGTGTGAAAAATAGCTGGTAGAGGCATTCAGCTTCAACACTCCAGTTTTGTTAATTTCTTTCTGTGTCTGCCTTTTAAATTTTGAACAATCTTCCCTCAATTGGCCAAATGTTTCAATTGCCTTATAGCCATTCTGTCTCACACTATACCAGTTGGTAAAGACCCTCACCTTTAATATAGACACAATCCTACGACTCAGGCCTATAAGCCATGTTCTGGGCCTTTAACAACCGATGTAGCCCTCAACAGTGGTCTATAAGGCTACATTAGCATCACTCTTTGGGGAAACATGCACTCTGTTAACAATTCTTGGTTCAGCATTGTGAGCAATCGGGTAGCTGACTGAGTGGAGGGTTAACCCTGCTCAAAGAGCAGCCACAATACCTGTCAGAGTGACCATATTATCTACTAAATTAACCTGTACTTAACCCTCTGGTAGCTTGGCACAAAAGCAGCCAGGCTTAACTTACAGGTAATATGTAAAGTATTTATGCAGCAAACAAACAGTAATAAAGTGAAAATACAGCACAAGAAAAATCCCACACCAATTTAGAAAACTGGAGTAAATTATTGGAAATTATTTGACACCAACGCGACAAACTCCAATCAGTAGAACCAAAATTATGAATGCTTAACTTTTAAGGTAAAATATTGCGCCTAAACAATCAATGCGCCAGCTGCGGAAATCTAGTTGAGTGAGATCGGGTTAAAGTTGAAAAAAATATGGCTGACCGCGATGGCACGTGAGCTGGATACCTGAAGTGGATTGGGCCCGGTCCATTCTGCGAAGGACAGCTGAGCAGGATGTGCTGCAGTGAAGAAGAACGTTGCGGAAGCTGCTGAAAACCTCAGGCCAACTGGTGATGCAGCTTGGGTGGATAAACGAGGAGGTTGACTTGGTATACTCTCAGTACACAGAGCAGTTTCTAGCCAAAATCTCTCTAAGTCCTAGGTTTTGGATTTTGACTCTCTGGTTGCCTTTAGCACCACCACAAAGGGAGCAGGACTCGAGGGGAACCACTTAGGGGATTAGGATTCACTCAGGCTGGGTCCAGATTCAGGTTCAAATGGCTGGAACCTTTTTTTGTCATTGAGGCTCTGATCAGGAGGCCAGCCAAGTAGCCCTTGGCATCACTCTGGTCGACCTAGGTTCAAGAACGAGAGCAGGGCTCAAGCAGCAGGGCAGGCTTCTGAGGGTTCAAGGCAGGCTTCAGGCAGCAAAGCAGTCCTTCCATGTGCAGCAAAGCAGTCCTTCCGCAAGTCCAGAAAGAGAACTGAAGAGTGGGTCTGAGGATCCTATTATACACATTGCATTCTTTGGAGTAGAAAACATTTCTAGAAAATTTCCTTTGAAGTGCTTGGAGTTTCCTGCTTTCCCTGACCTGGCTCCAGCCTGGCTGCCTGAATAATGCAGTGGTGAGAAGTCTTTCGAGTGAAGGCAAAGCTCAGCTTATTGATTTGCAAGTGGCGCTGTGTCCAGCTCTGCCCGCCATCCAGCCAGTAGTGGTCCATCCAGGCATACCTAATCCCTCTACTATGTAACTGCCTGTGAGGAATAAACAAGGTTTTACTGCCAACTACACCCAGTCGTGTGGCCCAGGAACAGGCTGCAGGCACAAAATAGCTAGGGCAGGAAAATTACAATTTTCTAAAAGTGGCTATTTCAAAATTGTAATCTTAAATCCAACTTTACCATTAAAAATGATTTTTAATTGCAATTTCTTAGACACTAAACAAGAAATCTGTACCTCTTCCCAATCAAATGCTAGTATTTGTTAAATGTAATAAGGCAATACAATGTTACCATGTGGGAGTGGTAGGCATCGGAGTACTAAAAAGCAAAGTTAGGAGCTTTTCCCTACCAGGACATTGTAGTGAAAGAGCCACTCTTGTGGTTGGGCACCCTATGATGACCTTCAACTACCAACATTTTAACTGACTTTAGTGTGTTATTTTACCCTAGCCTTAATGTAGAATGGTCCTACATATGCCTGCTTCTCTTCTGTGTTGTAGTCTTGCTGTCTTTTAGCGGGAGCTGTCATGGAGTAGAACAGTACATATATATTTTAAGTGCTTACTATTGGCTTTGACATGGTCTCATGTGATCTTCTTTTCTGACTTAGACTATTGGCTTTGACATGGCCTTATGTCATCTTGTTTTCTGACTTTGCCTTGCCTCTGAGTGCACAGCAGTGCTTGAATTATAAGTGCTTGCTATTGGCTTTGACATGGCTTCATGTCTGACTTTGCCTTGCTCCTGCGTGCACAGCAGTGCTTGTAATTCATATTCAAGGTCTTTCTGCTCCTCACTTGTTTTTCGCACCTCACCGACCAGAGTGAACTAGAATATGTTGTGGGAAGTGTCTGTGGAATGTGCAACTCTGCCTCGAAGTCAAAATCCATTCATAGTCTAACCCTGTCACCTACTGTTCAAAAATTATACATTAATCTTAAAACAATGTTGTTAACGAAATTATGCATTTTAAACAAATAAAATGTATGTTGATTAAAGGTTTACTTTTTGGAGGGAGACACCCCAGCCCCCCGCTTTTTTATTAACCCTTAAAATATATGTAAACTAAATACCGCATAGTCACCAATTCAAACATTTATATGGTGTAAAGACTAGCGTGGTAAAGACTAGCGTAGTAAAAGTAATTCCAATGTAAAAAATGTGTGGTACTTGCATTTCGTGATAAAACCTTTGTGGTAAAGGCTGTTCCCTGGGGGAGTTTGCATCTTGTGGTAGATTTGTTGGGAGCTTGGTATAGTAGGACATGAAAATTACACCCATCACAATAGAGACTGTTACCTCCAGTAACTGGCAGTACAGAGCCTGGAGGGGGGCAGGATCATCGCTGTTTGGACCATAATAACCAACTGGTGTATACCAAAGTCTTTTTAACTTATTTTTTGCTATTAACCACAGCTCATGGGATCTGCTATATATTCTCCCAAAGTTGCCTGTGAGGAGCTCTTAATCAGAATGGCCACTCCTTTTGCACAACACATTTGATCAGTGCATACAAAGTCCCTAATTCTTTTTTGCTTCTTTAGGATTTCCTCACATTTCTTCTTCAATAGATATGTCTCTTGTAGTATTACTATCCCACTTAGTGACTGCCTTAAATATTCCAAGATCTTTCTCCCTCTACTTTTCTCCCTAAGACCATTCACATTCCATGACAAAATACTCAGGGGATATTTCCTATTACACTCTGTCATTATTCTTTTGAGTTCTGTGCCTCCCTAATATGTGACCCTCTTATTCTATGGATCATTCGCCACCATCTGTTCTTAGGCCTTACGATACCCTTTGTAATTGAGGGCCCTTTTTTATTTTCTTCCTAAATGCCATCTTCCCTTCACAACACCTAACCAACCCAACTCTCCCTGGGGAACCTTCCCTACTTTCCTTCTAGGTATTCTCACTATACCCATCTCCTCTAATGTCTATATTACTCCTGGTGTGGATTATTTTGTTTGTCTAGATTCTCCACCTCTCTTTGCTGTCTCAGACTATGCATTTTGTTGTACCACACAATTTTAAGAGTTGCAGGAAGCCTCAGGTGAGCAGTGGCTCCCAGTGTCATTCGTTCTTGAATGTAACACCCCAACTCCCATTGCCTGTCCTGTGTGGCCCATGAAATATCTGTTCTAAAGCGAAAGACTTGAAATTGATCAAGATTTTCCTTGCATTTTTCCTCTTTTAGTTTTTCCTAAAAAGGTCTCAGTGGATTCTCTGTATATCCGCAGGCATTTCACTAGGATCTACAGATGGATGAACTCTTTAACTAAGGCAATCATAAAGCCTTTGAGTTCTCCTTCAACACATGAAGGGATATTTAGGATTCGCACATTACTACGCCTTGTGCTATTCTCTAGGCTATATATCTTTTCATGGAGCTCTTTTTCCTCTATTTTCAGTGCTTTTAGCTCATCAAAATGAGCTCCTACCACTCCTTTAAGCTCCTCAAGCTACGCTTCCATAATGTTCATCCTCTCCATTAGAGTATCAATCTGGCCCTCTAGGACCTCACAGGCACTTTGTACACTTGCTTGATTTCTCTCTGAGATTGCAAATTTGGATTTGATCTCTTCTGTCACAGCTGTTAAGAGTCTCTCTCAGCCTCTCAGTCCTATAGGATCTTGTATATTTCCCTGTGCACCATTAGCATGCAACCGCGATTCTTCAACCTGATCCAAAACTAGTATCTTATCCGCTAGCGCTTGTAATCTGTTCTCTGTACAAATGCCTGCTGTACTTTCCTCTATGCCCTCTCTTCCAGCCTCCATGATGGAACTACTCTCTTGTTGAATATCTACAATGTTTTGTAGACAGTGTTGAGAGGAAAGAGTTGACCTTCCTGCCGCATTTTTAGACTAGTCTTTAAAAAAATGCCCTCAGGAAGAGAGTTATCTTTGTACTTTATAAGGGTTTTGACACACCCCCTGTTGTTCTCCTTATCTTATCTCTCTTCCCGGAGAAAGGGGGTGGTAATGTACAGCATCCCCAACTTGGAATTAGAAATTTCTGTGATCTTTTCTTCAGGGTTGGCAAGTCCTATAACCATGGCCTAGGTGGGGGGAACTCATGATCAAACCCCTGTTTGTGTCACTTCGCACTTCTGCAGGAGTCTCTAATCTTATTTTGCAATTGCATAGTGTATATCAGCCTTGTACCCTTCCTGACTCACCTCCTGTGGCCCCTACTGCCCCAAAATGCACTGGCCTTTTGACTCTAGTTTTCTTCAAATTCGAGGGCAGTGGTGATGGTTTCTGGGCTTGTTCTTTACTGCTTAACACAGCCTCCGTGTGTGACTCAAAGGGCATCTTTTGCAACCTGTGATCTCTCTCTCTGGCCTCCCGTTGACAAGTCAGTTAGCAGCCGCCAGCTTGTGCTGATGCTGCCTGGCAATCCCTGGAAAGAGATCTGTGCAGAGTCCCACTGAACTTTGCGTAGCCCCTGTACCACCTCTGTCCACAGTGGGATACCACCGCCGTTGTTTCAATCTTTTCCAGAAGGACAATGCTGGTCCTCTATCATGCCTCCACAGGTCATTCATGTCTCCCCAGAATCAACCCGAGGTAGCACTGACATTTTCTGCAATTGCCTGTGCTCCAGCGCAGAGTGCAAAATCTCTCCCTACCGTAACAGACCAAAGACCTCACATACACACACTATCCATACATTCGCTGGTGGGGCCCATAACACCAACATTCACTCATCATCAGTCCGTGTGGGAGGTGATTATTTTTCTAAGCGCTGGAAAATGAGAGGGAAATATCACTTCTACCCTAATGAGCAATAAATCTACACAGCCTTCTAATACTCATTAGGCCCTAAACTTCACCTTTAGAATTCCTCTCATAAAACGGGACGGATCAGCTAGTAGCTGGTTTAAGTGAATTTCTAATTCTCTAATTAACCTTTTCATTAACACATTTCAATGAATAAACAACCCAACTCATTTCTGTAGATATTCAAATTCAAATTTATATTAATATTGCAAATTAAAATCATTCATTTGATCAAGTTGCCATTCATATTTACCTATTCTGGCTAAAGTCGTCCTCTATGTCAAATCTGGCAGTCTCGCAAATCTATGCCCATCAATTTTAGTAGGTTCAGTTCATCAGGAGTTTGGGCATTAATTCAGTCCGTTAAAGATTCAGGCTAACAGCTGTCCTGCAGTGTCACCGTCCTCTCCGTCAGCATACCGTCAGGAAATCGAGAAAGGCCAGAAACGAACCCGCACCTGCCTCTCTATTCTACCATAATTTATAGTAAAAATCATTATCAAATGTATCAAAATTTGGGCATCCGAGTTCGCTGATTGGTCAATCAGGGATCATCCTTTTTAAGTTCTCACGAAAGTGTCTTTTGGGTTATGACCCTTGTCAGTTTTGGCTCACACAACAGTCTTTGTTCGGAATATTTGGCCGATATCCCAGGCTGTCCTTGAAGGGTACATGTTCATCTGGGGTCATGACGAGGCTACTGTATAGCTGTTGTCAGCGCAGGCGCACTTCACCCAAGCCTTGTTCAGCGTTGGCAGTCGGGTTAGGCACCAAAAGCAGCCATCTTTCAATAGGCCAAAATGGTCAACTTAAGCAAAGAAACACAAAAACGTAATTAATACATGGAAATGACTAATTAATTGTTATTCCCTCGCTAATACCCATATGTGTATGTATTTATCTAGCAAAAGCAACACTCAATGCGGTTTATACTTACTAAATAAAGCACGAATCACAATCACTTCACATAAGCGACATATATCATGCAATATTCCAATTGTCTATCATTAATATGCGTACAAATTTTAGTTTACGTAATTAATTAAGCAATGCAGATGCAAATCCCACGTGTAATTCATATACTAGTAAGGTTGGTAAGTATTTTCCACATCACTCCAATCCATTAGTTCGATTATAATTAATTTATTAATCTAATTAATAAAACAACATGCAAAATGGAGTGGGTATACAAATGTTTTGCATAACCCGCTCCAGCACCTGCAGGTAGGATGTTTGCATTTGGATCACTTCATGCCCTGTTCTGGATTGTCACACGTGCGTGTAAATCCCTATGCTTTTGCTCCAAAACAATATTTACGAAAAATAATGCACCTTAATGCCAAGCAGGAGGTCTGCTCATCTCCGAGTGACCCTCCAGACCGCCAAAGAGCCATTTTAGGCAACTGGGACATGCCTTAGTCCTCTGGCACAAACCACATCCTCCAACCCCATTGGCCAATGTCAGCATTTTCCAATATGCATGTGTATGGCTGAGCAAAGGGGCTGCTGGAGCAATCGTCTAATCTCGCCAATTGCAGTTTCTCTAATTAATTCTGCAACCACTCACTTTGAGATCCAATTGACACTTATATATCGTGAGTATAGTTTGTGAAATGCACAGGGTTCCCATGAAAATTCCTCGCCAACCATGAACCCAGGATGACACTGGCCAGCATGGTTCACCGACCTTCTTGACCCTCCAATAGCTGAGCAAGGGAGGCCTCGGGGCATTGTGTTAGGACTTGAGTTCTCAGTTATTCAAAAGATGCCATTCAGGTTTAACTTAAGGAAGATATAGCTAAACATTTTAATTCCTGAGAACATTAATGAATTATTTTTAATTTTAAGGTTCTCAGGAATTATTTGAACACATGACTTTGATTAAATGAGTTGTTTGGATCTATAATGCTGCTAGTAATTCAATTATATTATTTATAACGTTTTATATATGCATATTTGTAGGTATATTTCCTCTAAAAAAGTTTTTAAGAAGCATTTGTCTATTCAATAAATGCCCCTCTCATATTATTATAATCATCAGAATGGAAGTGCTGTAGCACAAACATTCTCTCAAGGGCCACTTGCCCTTCTCTGAATCCAGCCTGGCCACATGAAATGAAATGTTCTCCTTCTAAAGAAATCATCAAACGAGCCATAAGATCGGTGCCCCCTTGCAAGTGTATTCAGAGAATATTGGGTTGCTTGCAATAGTATCCCAATTTAAAAATTCAAGTTGTGCAATTTAAATATTGCACACTTGAACCATGATATTACCACAAGTTCAGCTTAAAAGTAAGAAACAATGGGGGATATTCTCAAGAACGTGTGTTAATCATCGCAAAATTAGCTAAACGCAACTTTGCATATTGCAGTCTATTGCGGTAAAATAACACTGTGTTTACGTTGTATTCTCAACCATGCGGCACCATGCGATAGCCCCAAGATACCGCGCCAAATGACCGCGTTAAAATCAATGCGACGCCAAAAAAATGTGAAACACCAATGCAAAAAAAGTGGCGATGTGGCCAACCGCGATACAAAAATCAGTGATAACCAGCGACAGGCCTGCAATTCCCACACGTCATACAGGAAAATGCACTATAAAAGCAACCCAAAAAATACCCCAAAGCAAAAACAAACTGTGTTGCACCATGGATGCACCCGGTCCGAGTGCAGAGGACAACCCGAACCTCACAAGCCCCACGGAGGGCTAGCCAGGAACCCAAAGGTCGGGGAAGGGCAAGGAGAAGAGGAAAAGGAAGACTGGGTTCAATCCGTAGGAAAACCGGATCATCGTCACGGAGGTGATAGAACACTACCAACAACTGTTAGTCACCTCCACTGTGTCATTGGCAACACAAACGGAAATATGGCAGTCCATCGTGAACAACGTCAATGCAGTCGGAGTGTTGAGGAGGTAAATGGAGGAGGTCAAGAGGCGCAGGCATGATGTGACAAGCCAAACCAAGCAGAAACTTGCTGCCAACCGGAGAGCCTGGAGTTGTGCTTCACCTCGCCTCCCCCACCTGAGGGGTGGGGTTGGCAGAGGCTGGCACACCCCATTTCCTCACTTGGGTTTTCTCGCCGATCTTCCCGCCAGAGAGGGGGTCAGAACCGGTGGGGGCCAGTTGCTGAGTACTGAAAGTGGCCTTGAGAAGCTCACAAAGGCGGCATGCCTTTGAAGCTTCCCCTGCCCATCCTCGGGGAGGAGACCTAGCACCTCGCCCAGGATGTGCATTGTTGCAGGCCCACGAGAGCGGATGGCTCTCTACCCAGGGGTCCGGCAACATGTCTGCTGGGTGGCAGCCTAGGCAGCCTCTCAGTCAGGACGCTGGTTGTTGGTTAGTTTGAGGGGGCATCTCTAAGATGCCCTCTGTTGTGCATTTTACATTAAATCCCACACTGGCATCAGTGTGGGTTTAATGTGCTGAAAAGTTTGATACCAAACTTCTCAGTCTTCAGTGCAGCCATCATGGTGCTGTGGAGTTCGTAATGTCGACCTCCCAGCACCATATACTCTTAATGGCAACACTGCACTTACAGGGCTCAGGAGTGGACCTGGGCACTGTAGGGGTACAGGACTCATGCACCTCTACCCTCATCACTGGCATAGGGCACCCATCTAGAGGGGTGACTGAGGCATGCCAGGGCAGTGGTTTGTGGGCATGGCACAAAGGGATGTGTGCCATGTCATCTCTGTGTTTTGTTCTGCACCCAGACACTCAGCCTGCAAAGGCAGTGTGTGTGTGTCAGGATACAGGGCCTCTAAGGGTGGTACAAAAAGTGCTGCAGCCCTTAGGGGCCTTCTCTGGTCACAGTGCCCTGGTACCTATGGTACCATTTACCGGGGGCTGACATGTGGCCAGAGATGGCAATTGTGTTTAAACTTCAATGCAGTTTTAGGTAAGGAACACAGGCACTGGGCACCTGATTGGCAGGAGCCCAGGGCACACTCAGTCAAAGCACATCAGCAATTCAGCAAAAGGTGGGGGCACACCATGCAAGAAAGATGGCACTTTCTCACACAACCCCCCCCCCACCCAACGAAAGATGATGAGACTACCCTTGCCCTATAGAGTCTTCATTGTCTAAGTGGAAGAACTTGGAAAGTCCATCTTCATTGGCATGGGCAGTCCCAGGTCTGTGTTCCACTTCAAAGTTCATTCCCTGTAGGGAGATGGACCACCTTAGTAGTTTTGGATTCTCTCCTTTCATTTGCATTAGCCATCTGAGAGGTTTGTGGTCAGTTTGAACCAGGAAGTGCGTGCCAAACAAGTATGGTCTCAACTTCTTCAGGGACCAAACCACAGCAAATGCCTCCCTCTCAATGGCACTCCAACGCTGCTCTCTGGGAGAAGCCTCCTGCTTATAAAAGCAACAGGTTGGTCTTGGCCTCCATCATTGGTCTGGGATAGGACCGCTCCTATCCTTAGCTCAGAGGCATCAGTCTGCACTATGAACTGCTTGGCATAACCTGGAGCTTTTAGAATTGGTGCTGAGCACATTGCTTCTTTCAGGGTGTCAAAATCCTTTTGGCAACTAACTGTCCAGTTAACCTTCTTGGGCATTTTCTTGGAGGTGAGTTCTGTGAGGGGAGTCACAATGGACCCATATCCCTTCACAAACCTCCTGTAGTACCCAGTCAAGCCAAGGAATGCCCTGACTTGGGTCTGGGTTGTTGGAGCTGCCCAGTCCAGGATGGCCTTGATCTTGAGCAGTAAGGGTTGTACCTGGCCTCCACCCACAAGGTGGCCCAAGTACACCACAGTGCCCTGCCCTATCTGGCATTTGGATGTCTTGATAGTTAAGCCTGCAGTTTGCAGGGCTTTTAAAACCTTCCCAGGGTGGATCAGGTGATCCTGCAAGGTGGAGCTAAATACAGCAATATCATCAAGATAAGCTGCACTAAAGGACTCCAACCCAGCCAGGACTTGGTTCACCAACCTCTGGAAGGTGGCAGGGGCATTCTTTAACCCAAAGGGCATCACAGTGAGCTGATAGTGCCCATCAGCTGTGGGGAATGCTGTTTTCTCTTTTGCTCCTGGGGCCATGCCAATCTGCCAGTACCCTGCAGTTAAGTCAAAGGTACTGAGAAATTTGGCAGCCCCTAGTTTGTCTATCAATTTGTCTGCTCTTGGAATGGGGTGAGCATCTGTCTTGATGACAGAGTTGAGACCTCTATAGTCCACATAGAACATCATTTCTCTCTTTCCACCCTGTGGGTGGGTTTTAGGGATTAGAACCACTGGGCTGGCCCAGGGGCTCTCAGAGGGTTCAAGAACCCCTAACTCCAGCATCTTGCTGACTTCAGCTCTGATGCTTTCCTTGAATTGGTCTGACTGTCGATAGATCTTGTTCTTGACAGGTGCACTGTCACCAGTGTCCACATCATGGGTACACCAGTTGGTCAGACCAGGGGTCAGGGAAAAGAGGCTAGCATACTGTTGCAAGACTTGCTTGCAGTCAGTCTGCTGTTGGGCAGAGAGGGTGTCTGAAAAGACAACTCCATCTACTGACCCATCTTTTGGGCTGTAGGAGAGGAGATTAGGGAGAGGTTCACTCTCTGCTTCCTGTTCCTCATCAGTCGCCATCAGCATGGTGATGTCAGCCCTGTCATTGTAGAGCTTAAGGCGGTTCACATGGATAACCCTTTTGGGTGTCCTGCTTGTGCCCAGGTCAACTAAGTAAGTGACCTCACTCTTTTTTTCTAGGATAGGGTAAGGGCCAGTCCATCTATCTTGGAGTGCCCTTGGTGCCACTGGCTCCAAAACCCACACCTGTTGCCCAGGTTGAAATTCAACCAGTGCAGCTTTTTGGTCATACCAGTGCTTCTGAAGCTCCTGGCTGGCCTCAAGATTCTTGGATGCCTTTTCCATGTACTCAGCCATTCTGGACCTTAGGCCAAGCACATCGTCCACTATAAATTGTTTGGGTTCTTGGAGAGGCCTCTCTCAGCCCTCCTTTACAGGACAAAGTGGTCCCCTCACAGGATGACCAAACAGAAGTTCAAAGGGTGAGAAACCTACTCCCTTCTGTGGCACTTCTCTGTAGGCGAAAAGCAGACATGGGAACAGGACATCCCATCTCCTCTTGAGTTTTTCAGGGAGTCCCATGATCATGCCTTGCAATGTCTTGTTAAATCTCTCAACATGATAGGGTGTAGTAAACTTGTACTGCACTCCACACTCCTTCCACATGTGTTTTAGGTAAACAGACATGAAGTTGGAACCTCTGTCTGAAACCACCTCCTTAGGAAACCCTACCCTGGTAAAGACACCCAGGAGGGCCTTGGCTACTGCAGGAGCTGTAGTAGTTCTAAGTGGAATTGCTTCAAGGTACCTAGTAGCATGATCCACTACTACTAGAATGAATTTGCTCCCTGGGGCTGTGGGAGGTTCAAGTGGACCCACTATGCCCACACCTACCCTTTCAAATGGAACCCCCACCACAGGCAGTGGTACCGGGGGGGCTTTGGGGGGCCACCTGTCTTGCCATTGGCCTGACAGGTAACACAGGAGCTTACAAACACCTTCACCTTTTGGTGCATCTGGGGCCAGTAAAAGTGACTAACAAGCCTTTCCCCAGTTTTAGTTTGCCCCAGATGTCCAGCTAGGGGGATGTCATGAGCCAAAGTTAGGAGGAACTCCCTGTACTTCTGTGGCACTAACACCCTCCTGGTGGCTCCAGGAGTGGGGTTTCTTGCCTCAGTGTACAGTAGTCCCTCTTCCCAATAGACTCTGTGAGTGCCACTGACATCTCCCTTTGCTTCTGAAACAGCTTGCTGCCTCAGGCTTTCAAGAGTGGAACAGTCTTGCTGACCCTGGCACGGCTCTTCTCTAGAGGGTCCCCCTGGGCCCAGGAGTTCAACCTGATAAGGGTCAAGCTCCATGGGCTCAGTTCCCTCAGGAGTATCCAAGTCTTCTCCCTCTGGAGAGGGGTCCTGAGTGGTTTGCTGTACAAAAGCTGGTCCCCCAGTCTTCTTAGCTTTCCTCTTGGTTGGTTGGGCCATACTTTCAGGCTCCAATCCTACTTTTTCACCCTTCCTCTTGCTCTGTGCTCTTGTTTGCACACACACCAATTCAGGTATACCCAGCATGGCTGCATGGGTTTTCAACTCAACTTCATCCCAGGCTGAGGTTTCCAGGTCATTTCCAAGCAGACATGCAGCTGGTAACTTTTGAGAGACCACTACCTGTTTCAGGCCAGTAACCCCCCCCCCCCCCGCCTGCCTAATGTCACCATAGCCATTGGATGATTAGTGGTAACACTGTCAGCATTGGTGACTGGGTAAGTTTTCCCAATCAAGTATTGCTCAGGGGAAAACAGTGTGTCTCTCACCATAGTGACACTGGCACATGTATCCCTCAGAGCTTCTATCCTAGTTCCATTACCCAGGGGTATTGTAAGTACTTCTTTAAGTTGGGTGGCCACACAGCTACAGTGACAAATTCAGCTTCCCCTTCTGAAACCAGAACTGCTTCAGTGTGCATCCTGATTTGCTCTGGGCACACTGTTGATCCCATCTGTAGACTTGCTACCCCAGGTGTAGCTGTACTGGTTGCCTTAGGGGCTTTGTTGTCGGGGCAAGATTTATCTACGGTTAAGTGTCCCAACTTCTTACAGTTGTTACACCAGGCCTTTAAAGGATCAAAGTTCTTCCCCCTATTGGGCTGAGGCACATAGGGAGTAGTTTGGGACCAACCCCACTGTACAGGTTGTTGGGGCCCTTTAGAATACTCAGACTTTTTATCTTGGGATTCTCACTACCTTTCCCCTGGGTAGGTTTTGTAACCACCTTCTTTTGGTCATCCCCAGTGGTTCTCCTTGTCACCCTAGTCTTGACCCAGTGGTCTGCCTTCTTTCCCATTTCTTGGTGAGAAATTAGACCTAAGTCTACCAAATGCTGATGTAACTTTTCATTTGTGCAATTACTTAGTATATGTTCCTTCATAAACAAATTGTAAAGTCCAGTAAAATCATGCACATTGTGTCCAGTTAACCAACCATCCAGTGTCTTTACTGAGTAGTCTACAAAATCAATCCAGGACTGGTTCTGGGTTTTGTGAGACCCCCTGAATCTAATTCTATACTCCTTAGTGGTGAGCCCAAATCCCTCAACCAGAGTCTTCTTCATGAGGTCATAGGACCCTGCATCTGGCCCAGAGAGGGTCAGAAGCCTGTCTCTGCAGTTACCAGAGAACAGTTCCCAAAGGAGTGCCCCCCTGAGAGGTTTCTTTACTTTTCTCATGTCACAAGCCCTCTCAAAGGGTGTGAACCATTTGGTGATGTCATCACCTTCCTCAAATGTAGGGACAACCCCTTTGGGGATTTTAGAATCATAAGACTGCTCTTTATCCTTATTATTTGTATTGCTGCCACCATTGATGGGTTCTAAACCATCTCCTTCCTTTCTTTCTCTAGAGCCAGGAGTCTGGACTCTAGTTCTAATCTCTTGGCCAGCTTTGCTAGAAAGCTGTCCTCTTCACTGGGGTAGTCCCCAGTGTTTTCTCTGGGACCTGGTCCACCTATGTGGTCTCTAGGTCCCCAGAGGTTGATTCTTGGAGTTAAGGGTATGGGGGCCCTCTCCTCCCTAGGGATGACTGGAGGGGAGTCATTATCCACCTCATCCTCCACCCTTTCCTCCTCTGACTGGTCATCACCATGTTCAGAGGGGTGACCTTTAGCATACTCAGCCAGGAGCTCCTGGAGCCCTTGTTTGGTTGGATGCAGGCCCATTGATATATTTGTTAGTTTGCATAAGGACCTCGAGTCCTTGAAAGACAAGTGAAAGTAAGGTGTGAGGTCGAGCTCCTCCACCAGGTCCTGCATGTTATTATTTTCACTAATAGCTGGGTTCCTTTGAGACATTCTAACCTGACAGTTCTAACCCTCTACCCTTGACTACAGTGACTTTTATTTCTCTAAAATTTAAGGGGACCTAAGCAAGGCCCTGACAAGACTTTCAGTATTTTGGAAAGTCCAATTTAGGAAAATCAGAATTCTAAAGGCAATTTAAGCGTTCTGTCGTGTGATCAGATGGTAACCAAGTAGTCCAACAAATGCAAGTTTGTATCCCACCGCTGCCACCAATGTAAGAAAGCGGCTCTGTATATACTGTACCAAGGTAAGGTACAGGGTGTACAGAGTCCATAGTCTGAATATCAAATTAAACTGAAACACTATTAAAATGATTTAAAAAGATTTTTATTTTTATTTTGTCTAAAATGACAGAAAAAATGTTTTCGTTTTTGTTGGCTCAAAGACAGATATCATCTCACAGTTGCAATTTACAGTATACAGTTCTATATAGTTAAAAACAATTTTTATGCACAAAACATACCAATAGAGAATATAATAATCTCAATAAAAACAATTTCATCTAATTCCTATTCTAAACCCATACACTTAACAGAGAGACAAAGACAGACAGTTAATTTTGTCATTATTGTAACACATCCGTTTTAAAAATTTCAAGATGCTATTCTTAGGAACAATCAGATCATAATATGTCTCAAAGAAAAGCTATTCATGCGGATTGTGTCAAATTATAGCGTCGACGCGTTTCGATGGTTTTAACTAATACTCCATCTTTATCAAGGCAATAATAACGTCCCTCTTGTTATAGGCACTGGTTGGTTGCCGTTGTTATTCAATCCTGTTAGCAAATACAATAAATCAGGAAAGGAAGACATCAGTTCACAAGATTTAGCTGTATACATTTTCTATCACATGAACTGCTTTCCATCAATTGAATCCAAATGAACCATTATATTTTATCAGGTCTCATAATGACATATATATAGTTTTGTTATCCAACACCATTGTGTCTCCATATACATTACACAATTAGCCTATTATATACTATCAGATGGGCTCTAAAGAGGTCAAATCTTAATGGGTATATGAACACCCCATTATTGGCAAAAAGTATATAAAAAAGAGTTACCTTATATCATATAATGCTGATTTCAAATATATAAATAAAGTCGATAAATCTTTGCCATTGAATTGGGTAAAGTCTGGAAAAATACAATGGTTATAGAATGCGTCAATGTGGACCTCCTTTTCATGTGTTATTGTATTGTATTCATTAAAAAGGAGATACTAGTGGTACCCTGACTCTTACCTCTATATGCACGTTTAGTAATCGCCTTAAGTTAAAGAACAGTCCTCGTCCTCGGGCCTACATGTGCAGACATACCTAGCCATAGGAAAAAGATGAAGATCTTCAATTCTATTGTCTGATAGATATATCATTATTGTTTTAAATGGGAATCTTCTAATTTTATCTACTAAGTCTATATCCTGCTATTCCTGGTCTCCATATTGTATGTTCCCCGCCAGTTGGTATTAGACTATCGGGCATAGATACGCTTTATTTTTTCTTTTTTTTCTCTTTTTTTGGTTCATTTGCAAACTAATATATACATTTGTTTTATAATATAATATTCTCATATCTCAGAGTTCATTAAAAGCACAAAAGTGTTTCTTTATATTAAAAAAGGTGTATTAGAAAGATTGCCTACCATATCTTTAAAATATCCACTGACTTGCAGTCCGTATGGTTCCCGTTTTAATTGTAAGTAAAGAGTATATATGGAATATGTAGCTCTCTCAAGGTGCCCGTTCTGAGCTACTAATTTGGTCACACAATACCTGTAAAACACAGGAAAACAAAGAATTGCCCTTTAAAGGTTGCTATTAGAGAAAATAAATAAGCATATGGCTAAAGCGAGACCCATAGATTGAAAGATTATCCTATGGTCCATACGTCTAACGATTTCTCGGTGATAAAAGGCTTCGCGCGTTTTCGATGTGGCTGAAAACCCCTACTCTGCCTGTTTAAATACTGCTCTACACATCACCGGATTGGTCAGTGTTTCGAAAGTTAAAATTTAAAATCTAAAACATGCGCGCTACATCTGTTCACACCGGAAGTAATGTGGTCCATATGTAAAGGACTGGTCCACCAGACAGCACGTATATTGCCTGAGTTACCCGGAACTAAAAACACTAAAGGCTCGAGAGGTGACTGAATGCAGCTTCAGGCTCCTTGGTTACGCATACACATACTTCCCTCATTGACCCGGAGGTATTTGGACTGCCAATCCAGGTTAGCCTCTACTCTACCTTTTTTGCCCCGGAAGTGAACGCGAAAGCGCCATGGATCGGCAAAAACCCGATGTTACTAATTTAGATGGGGCAGTATCGATCCTATATAAATATTTCAGTTTTTTCTTTTTAAATTTAAATCTTTGGATTTATCTTAGATGATTGTTGGATATAGACTTTGAAAGCTCCTTATTATCTCATTGTTGTATAGAGCCCATTGTTATACTCGGCAGATCACACGAAACATGTTCATGGTTATTATTCATATTTAACTCAAACGGTTTTCTACTATATGTCGGCCATATAAAATATATAAAAAACAAAATTTATTCTAATATTAATGTCCTACCTAATAATGGTTAACCAAATACAGTAGAAAAACCAGGAAGTCTATTCTTGTTATAGGACAGAACTCAGAATAACATTCTATTACACATTAGCCTACATGTTCTGGAGATTGCATTACAGAAACTTATTTATTATACACAACACCTCTCACTATAAATAGGTAAGTATATCTTTATTGATTTGCCACAAGTTTCATACAGTCTTCTCTAGTGTTTAAACCCTTATCTATAGTATTAAGGTAGCACATGTACCATTGTTCCCTCATTTTTCTAAGTGCGTCCAGGTTGCCACCTCTCCTGTTTATAGTCACTTTCTCCAATATGAACCACTTGAACTGATTATGTTGATGGCTTTCCTTAGAATAATGCCCTGTCATGGGTGCATTTTCTTTCCTATTCTTCAATGCTGATCTATGTTCTAGGAGTCTAATACGCAGCTCTCGGCCGGTCTCGCCCACGTATCCCAGTCCACACGGGCAGACCAGCAAATAAATCACGCCTTTGCTCCGGCAATTGTTTAGTGTTTTGGCAGCCAAGGTTTTACCATTGAATTTAAAGTCTTTGCCCTCAATACAGTTCGGACAAATGGAGCAAGTGCCACATGTGTAGTTCCCTATAGCTCTTTGATTCTGCAAAGTAGTTTGAATATTGCTGTCAATTTTTTTATAAGTTATCACAAGGGAATTTCTAATAGTTTTGTTTCGCCTAAATGAAAAAAGGTGTCTGCAGTTCATTATTCAAGATTTTCCAATTACGATTGATTATATTTTAAATTTTATTGCTCAAACATGAGTATTGGCTGACAAAAACAATCTGTTCTGAAGTTTTAGTCTTTTTTTCTTTATTGATATTGACCTAAATCACCAAAGGACAATATCCCCTTTGGGGAATTTTTAAGGTTGCGTCGTAATTGCTCAAGCCTCACTGATTTTTACCATCATGCTGAGATAATGGAAAACAAACTAAAGGCTAGAGGTTATCCTAAAAGACTAATTAAGCACTCCTTTAAGCGTGCTAGGCTTTATGATAGGGATCATCTTCTCAATATCAATAAAGAGAAAAAGACTAAAACTTCAGAACAGATTGTTTTTGTCAGCCAATACTCATGTTTGAGCAATAAAATTAAAAATATAATGAATCGTAATTGGAAAATCTTGAATAATGAACTGCAGACACCATTATCCAAACCCCTTTTTTCATTTAGGCGAAACAAAACTATTAGAAATTCCCTTGTGATAACTTATAAAAAAACTTGACAGCAATATTCAAACTACTTTGCTGAATCAAAGAGCAATAGGGAACTACACATGTGGCACTTGCTCCATTTGTCCGAACTATATTGAGGGCAAAGACTTTAAATTCAATGGTAAAACCTTGGTTGCCAAAACACTAAACAACTGCCGGAGCAAAGGCGTGATTTATTTGCGGGTCTGCCCGTGTGGACTAGGTTACATGGACGAGACCGGCCGAGAGCTGCGTATTAGACTCCTAAAACATAGATCAGCATTGAAGAATAGGAAAGAAAATGCACCCATGACAGGGCATTATTCTAAGGAAAGCCATCAACATAATCAGTTCAAGTGGTTCATATTGGAGAAAGTGACTATAAACAGGAGAGGTGGCAACCTGGACGCACTTAGAAAAATGAGGGAACAATGTTACATGTGCTACCTTAATACTATAGATAAGGGTTTAAACACTAGAGAAGACTGGATGAAACTTGTGGCAAATCAATAAAGATATACTTACCTATTTATAGTGAGAGGTGTTGTGTATAATAAATACGTTTCTGTAATGCAATCTCCAGAACATGTAGGCTAATGTGTAATAGAATGTTATTATGAGTTATGTCCTATAACAAGAATAGACTTCCTGGTTTTTCTACTGTATTTGGTTAACCATTATTAGGTAGGACATTAATATTAGACCACATTACTTCCGGTGTGAACAGATGTAGCGCGCATGTTTTAGAGCGCACAGCTGACTTAAATTTTAACTTTCGAAACACTGACCAATCCGGTGATGTGTAGAGCAGTTTTTAAACAGGCAGAGTAGGGGTTTTCAGCCACATCGAAATTGGGAGAACGCGTGAAACCTTTTATCACCGAGAAATCGTTACACGGTATGGACCATAGGATAATCTTTCAATCTATGGGTCTCGCTTTAGCCATATGCTTATTTATTTTCTCTAATAGCAACCTTTAAAGGGCAATTCTTTGCTTTCCTGTGTTTTACAGGTATTGTGTGACCAAATTAGTAGCTCAGAACGGGCACCTTGAGAGAGCTACATATTCCTTATATACTCTTTACATACAATTAAGACTGGAACCATATGGACTGCAAGTCAGTGGATATTTTAAAGATATGGTAGGCAATCTTTCTAATACCCTTTTTTTAATATAAAGAAACACTTTTGTGCTTTTAATGAACTCTGAGATATGAGAATATAATATTATAAAACAAATGTATATATTAGTTTGCAAATGAACCAAAAAAAGAGAAAAAAAGGAAAAAATAAAGCGTATCTATGCCCGATAGTCTAATACAAACTGGCGGGGAACATACAATATGGAGACCAGGAATAGCAGGATATAGACTTAGTAGATAAAATTAGAAGATTCCTATTTAAAACAATAATGATATATCTATCAGACAATAGAATTTAAGATCTTCATCTTTTTCCTATGGCTAGGTATGTCTGCACATGTAGGCACGAGGACGAGGACTGTTCTTTAACTTAAGGCGATTACTAAACGTGCATATAGAGGTAAGAGTCAGGGTACCACTGGTATCTCCTTTTTAATGAATACAATATAATTCCACATGAAAAGGAGGTCCACATTGACGCATTCTATACCCATTGTATTTTTCCAGACTTTACCCAATTCAATGGCAAAGATTTATCGACTTTATTTATATATTTGGAATCAGCATTATATGATATAAGGTAACTCTTTTTTATATACTTTTTGCCAATAATGGGGTGTTCATATACCCATTAAGATTTGACCTCTTTAGAGCCCATCTGATAGAATAGAATAGGCTAATTGTGTAATGTATATGGAGACACAATGGTGTTGGATAACAAAACTATATAAATGTCATTATGAGACCTGATAAAATATAATGGTTCATTTGGATTCAATTGATGGAAAGCAGTTCATGTAATAGAAAATGTATACAGCTAAATCTTGTGAACTGATGTCTTCCTTCCCTGAGTTATTGTATTTGCTAACAGGATTGAATAACAACGGCAACCAACCAGTGCCTATAATAAGAGGGACGTTATTATTGTCTTGATAAAGATGGAGTATTAGTTAAAACCATCGAAAAGCGTCGAAGCTATAATTTGACACAATCCGCATGAATAGCTTTTCTTTGAGACATATTATGATCTGATTGTTCCTAAGAATAGCATCTTGAAATTTTAAAAACGGATGTGTTACAATAATGACAAAATTAACTGTCTGTCTTTGTCTCTCTGTTAAGTGTATGGGTTTAGACTAGGAATTAGATGAAATTGTTTTATTGAGATTATTATATTCTCTATTGGTATGTTTTGTGTATAAAAATTGTTTTTAACTATATAGAACTGTATACTGTAAATTGCAACTGTGAGATGATATCTGTCTTTGAGCCAACAAAAACTAAAACATTTTTTCTGTCATTTTATACAAAATAAAAATAAAAATATTTTTTAATCATTTTAATAGTGTTTCAGTTTAATTTGATATTGTACATGTTCTAACCTATGGGCTGCTGTTTATATTTGCCATAATTATTGTGGTGTCTATTGAACTTCTCCACCAGGGAATTCTTTTTTTTCTCTTTATACAAGTACCCTATTCCCTTGGTTGTCACAAGGGGTCCCTCTCACTCTCATTTTAAAACAGAGTCCATAGTCCCCAGAGGTTAAAGTCAGATATAACCTTACTCTCTAAAGTGGTAGCTTGGTCGAGCAGTAAGGCAGTATCAGGGGACAGTGTAAAGCATTTGTTGTACACACTCAGTCAGCAGATGGTCTCACACACTCTAGAACTGAACTCTAGGTCAATTGTTTTGTATATAAAATATATTGTTGTTTTATTTTAGAACCACAAGTAGGTATAAAAATACTTTCTCAGAATGAGATGCTTTAGTTATATACTTTCAGTAAACAATAAACTTTTAAATGCAATAGCTACAGTTGTTGCAATAGGTAACACAATTCAAGCACAGTTATAACATTGAGCTCAATGGAGAATTTTAAGTAAATGCAATTTCAATTACTTTACGTATGATTTTCTTACTCAGGGCTGGATCCTGGATTCAGCCCTGGTGCATTTCCTGTAAACAGTTGAAAGAAATCGTTTTTGTTACACAGGCGATTTTTTAAGGAATATTTGTATGTTTCAAAAATCGACACTTAGAAGAATTTCTGGAGAAAACCAGGCAATGTTATCCTATGGAGGAAAATCAACTTATCGGTAAGTTACAATTGTATTGCTTTTCAGGGTCAGTGCTGGGCACCAAGATCCAGCACTGGGATCTCTCCTGGTAACAGGTGAGTAATTTCGCTTTCGTTGATCGGACAATTTTTAGTGAATATTTGAAAGTTTCAAAACTCGACACTTAGAAGAAACTTCAAGTGAAAACCATTCAATGTTACCCTATGGAAGAAATGCAAGTTATCAGCTTTCAGGTAAGTACTCGACTGGCAGAGGTAAGGTGCTGGGGTTAGACTCAGGGGTCTCCCAGGGTCAGGTAAGTACAGTTGTTACACCCTCAGCGCCACAGGGGCAGCCGGGTGCAGAGAGAGTAGGCCCAATGTTAGCCTATGGCGGGTATGGGGCCTTTGGTTGGTGGCTGCTAGCAAGCAGGCCACGCAGCTGTGGGAGCTGGGCTCCTGGTCACTTACTCAGGACAAGTGGGGAAGTAGATTAGGACAGATGCTGCACTTCCAGGGGCACTCCGGCGGCTGGGTGCAGGGTGCTTTTGAGCCTTCGGGCGCTCAATGTATTTCAATGGGAAAGTTGCAAAACGAACAAAGGCTGCAAGCTTGGGGACGAAGATTCTTCAGGTGCGACCACCACTTCGAGAGGTAAGTTGGGAAACTGGAGCAGGGGTGGACACCCAGGAGTTGGGCACAGGAGGCCGTGGGGCGCCGGGTGCAGGGGTGTCTTTTGGCGGCGGGAAATCTTACCCTCAGCTGGTCGTGGTTGGGGGGGTCCCTGGTTGTGAGGCTACAGGCGTTGTCAGGAGCGTCGAGGAGGGTCCTTGGGTGCTAGATTCTTGGTCACAGTCACCAGGGGGACGTCCCTGTGGTCTTTGTTCACTCAGGCACAGGCCGGGCTCGGCTGGTGCAGAGTGTGCTGGATTCGCGGTTACTGGCTGGCACCAGGGGATGTTGCTGTTTGAGCAGAACCACTGCTCGTGGGAGTCCCAGTCCATAGATGAGCAAGGCAGGCAGGTCCTCTGGGGTTTTTGAGGTTGCTGACCACAGGAGACGCCGGGATTTAGCAGGAGCAGGTTCGAGGGTCGACAGACCTGTAGGGCTGGGGCCAAGTCAGTTGGTGTTGTCCTCTTGTTAGCAGCTGCACGGTAGATCTTCTTTCTTCTTGTTCTTCTTCTTGATTCCAAATCAGGATCACAGGAAGGAAGGTTCAGGGTGCCCCCAAATACTAGATTTGGGGGCGTTACAGGTAGGTACAGGTCAGGGACCAATGGGTCCCTTCCCTGGGGTGGGAACACCCCCTAGCCTGCCACTCTCCAGTTGGAGGGGGGCAGGAGCCTAGTCCTGATTGGGTAGGGCTCCCCATCTTCACCTCGCCTCCCCCACCTGAGGGGTGGGGTTGGCAGAGGCTGGCACACCACCTTTCCTCACTTGGGTTTTCCCATCGATCTTCCCGCCAGAGAGGGGGTCAGAACCGGTGGGGGCCAGTTGCTGAGTACAGCAAGTGGCCTGGAGAAGCTCACAAAGGCGGCATGCCTTTGAAGCTTCCCCTGCCCATCCTGGGGGAGGAGACCTAGCACCTCACTCGGGATGTGCATTGTTGCAGGCCCACGAGAGCAGATGGCTCTCTACCCAGGGGTCCAGCAACATGTCTGCTGGGTGGCAGCCTAGGCAGCCTCTCAGTCAGGACGCTGGTTGTTGGTTAGTTTCAGGGGGCATTTCTAAGATGCCCTCTGTTGTGCATTTTACATTAAATCCCACACTGGCTTCAGTGTGGGTTTAATGGGCTGAGAAGTTTGATACCAAACTTCTCAGTCTTCAGTGCAGCCATCATGGTGCTGTGGAGTTGGTAATGACGACCTCCCAGCACCATATACTCTTAATGGCAACACTGCACTTGCAGGGCTCAGGAATGGAGCTGGGCACTGTAGGGGTACAGGACTCATGCACCTGTACCCTCACCACTGGCATAGGGCACCCAGCTAGAGGGGTGACTGAGGTATGCCAGGGCAGTGGTTTGTGGGCAGGGCACACAGGGATGTGTGCCATGTCGTGTCTGTGTTTTGTTCTGCACCCAGACACTCAGCCTGCAAAGGCAGTGTGTGTGTGTCAGGATACAGGGCCTCTAAGGGTGGCACAATAAGTGCTGCAGCCCTTAGGGGCCTTCTCTGGTCACAGTGCCCTGGGTACCTATGGTACCATTTACCAGGGGCTGTCATGTTGCCAGAGATGCCAATTGGGTTTAGGCTTCAATGCAGTTTTAGGGAAGGAACACAGGCCCTGGGCACCTGATTGGCAGGAGCCCAGGGCACACTCAGTCAAAGTACATCAGCAATTCAGCAAAAAGTGGGGGCATACCATGCAAGAAAGATGGCACTTTCTCACAGGACCAAAGTAGTGTCCCCCATCAAATGTGACAACAGAACATCTCTTCGCATGCCTACACACACTCAACTGTGTGGACACAGCCTGTTTTGATGGATCACATTGGTTCACATGAGAAGAAGTTGGATACCATACTCACATTGCTGAAGACACGTAAGCGCACAGGTCTACCAGCAACTTTCCTAACCACAATGTCTGGCTCACAGAGGTGGAGCTGCCATTGGGGACTCACCCCTAAGTGAAATGCGTGAGTCAGTCTCTCCCTGGGTACGCACAATGCTCATTGAGGCACACGATTTGGCATTCTAATCAACACTCATCACAGTTGAACACTAGTGAAGTTGCATACACTTTATTAGCATGTGCGTGTCAGTACGGGCAATACACGAGCCACAACATGCAGACCAATGCATCAGATGCTAACAGGCAGCATAGGAACATGTAGAGGTGCAAGACATGGGGATGCAAACATGAACAGAAATCATCACGGATGGCAACGGTCTCAGCCCACCTTGCCTTGATGGACGAGTGATGTGATGTTTGGCGTATGCTCATTGCACGGTGTCAGAGGACACCACTCACAGTCCATGGGATCTGCATAGTCCTGTACCACCGGACTGCACTCACTGTCTGCTCTGCTGACAGTGAGCAGGTGACAGAGTCCAAAAAGGTCACATGTAGAACTACATTGCCATGTGCGTACACTCCCTCCAGCAGGGTGTCAGATTGAGGAACGTTGCCATGCGCCGCTGTCCACTCACCTTGTACAGGTCTGTGTCAACTCGCAGTGTTGCACGCAAATGCATTCTGAGTCCAGGCGAATGCAGCCATGTCCACTGTAATAGTGGGATATGTGACCATTTCTCCAAGATGCAAAAGGGTTTTGGGACCTGTGCTCTGGGTTACAATCACTTGTGGCTGCAGGAACGTAGTTTCTCATCCATGAGATCGAGCCCAGCTTCATAGGCAATCAGTTACAAGTGTACGTCGTTGGCGTCTTCAACGAACACAAGGGCGAGCCAATCCATTAGCTGGTTCAGACAGATGTGCTCCGTCCACGCAGTTTCACCAATCCGCAACCCAGCCCAATAGGAAAGCACTTTGATGTGGTCACTGCACACAAGGAATTGTGCAATCTCCCATGCCCAACTGCCAGCATATACGCCAAATATCAAGGCATCCCATAAATGAGTATCATGGTTACACTCCTGGTCGTGGGCCAACAGGGGGCGCACACACATGTCATAATCCAGTTAAGCTACCATTGTGCTATCCAGGCACAATGGCAGACATCCATGGGCCACTCGAATATGCATGATCGACAGTAGAACCAGGGCTGGACGTAGGTGACGTACGCAAGTTGGAAGCTCAAACGGTGATTGATCCGCAGCACTGCCAATGGCAGAGCTCCCAACAGATGCAGCATTCGGTCACGGTACAGTTCCACGTGACACGTGACACGGGTTGTGCATGTTGCCGGGATGTCCTGCCATTGCGTTGTTGGGTCTCGAAGAACCGGCACTCTTCTGACCTGTGGCTGTTGTGTGGATGATATGCCACAGCTTGGAGCAATGAGTTATATTGGTGTGTAAAGTTTGGGCGTATGGGCTTTTCTGTGCTTAAGTGTCAAGGGCATTCCATGCATGAGTATCTCGAGCGAGGTCTTGTGTGTGTGGGGTGTGGATAAGTTGTTCTTTCATTAACGCTGTGTGGAGTGTGGGAGTCGTCATCTGCTATGGTGTATCTTTCAGGGAGTGCCTGCCGCATGCACTGCCAAGGTCGTAGGTGCAGATGTCCTTCCGCCTTCTGTATTGGGACAAAGGCGCTTTCACCCACAGTGTCAGTCTGACTACTGCTTGCATTCTTGAAATGTGATGTGGCTTTCGCTTTGCAAATGAGGCTCGGCCTTCGGCTTATGGTGCACCAAGAGCGATACACACACAACAGTTGGCATGTATCAGCCAAGACCCCGAGTGGCCTTGTGCTCCTTCTACAATCCCTTCCTGCGCGGCCGCCCTCCGTGTGCATGCAACAGGGCGACATTGTCGGTTGAGGTCGGTGTGACGCAGACACTGCAACACAGATTCACGCATCAGTTGTTTTCCTGTCCAGTCCAGAAATGAACCACACACAGGGCCCAGGGATGATTCTCTCTCTTTCTCTCTCTCCCTCTCTTCCTTTCACTGTCTCTCTCTTCCTCTGTTTCTCTCTCTCTCGTTCTCCCTCTCTCGACCTTTCTTTCTCTTTCTTTCTCTCTCTCTTTCTCTCTCTCTCTCTATGTCCTTTGATGAGCGTATGACACACCTTCTTATCTTGAATTTTGTCTTGCAGGCTGTGACTTACAGAATGTCTATGGGAGACCTGCCATGACTTTTCCAAATAGTAGTATTGAGTTACATTTGAATGAATTATTTTGGGGGGAAATTCAAAGGTGAATGAATGATTTACCTTTGTCTGTCCACACATGAATGTTAATTGTTGTTATTGTTCAGCTTCAGGCGAATTGTTTTGTTCAAGAATTTGTAAAGTTGATGTGAACTATCTTCATCCGGGAGATGGCCGGGATAGGGCCCAGGGAGGTGGGGGGGTTCCTGGGGTAGTGGCGGTGGGTGTTGTGGCCCTCTTGGGTGTCCGAGCAGCCTGATCAGTGGCTCCATGGCATCTGTTGCTCTTCAGGTGTGGCTGTGTGCTGGGCTCCCTTTCATGGTGCAGGTTGTCGTCTTACTTAACACCAGGTAAGTTCAGGTGTTAAATTCCTGCTGCTAATGCGCCTTATCTCATGTTTTGGGATCTTATCACAGATCTGGCTGGTCATTGAGAATGTTGCAAAGTCGTGTTGTCGCGGCTTTTTGCACGAGAACGCCTACTCTGCATCTCATTAGCGTTAGTTGCCGGTGTCATCCGTGGCTTTGTTTTTTGCAGCTACAATCGCAGGGAAATTGATTATATCAGCTGTTAGCACCAGCTTGTGAATGGTGCGATGAATTTATCATCACTTTGGCTGCGATAAAGTGCCGCTAACTCGGCGATAAGTCCTTGAGAATATCCCCCAGTGTTTCGTCATGCATTTCTGCATTTAAGATGCGAAGTTGACACCACTTTTTTTAGTGTTAGCACTCATCAATGTCCCATGCAGTGGTATTGAACATTTTTGGTATGTTATTTCCTGAGGATTTGAATTAATACATTAATTCTGTATGTTTAGAATATACTAAAAGATCTATGTATCCCTACTGAAACATATTTAGGGCTTGCCATTCTTATTTACTGAAACACAGAAATAGTACACTGATTCCCAGTATTTCTCTATTTCCATATCTGCAAAGTGTCAGTCCCATTTTAGTGCTTCACAATGTTTCACTGTTTCATAAGAAAATATATGAATCAATTGCACAAAGTTCACGCTGTAATTTAAAGAAAACCACCTAAATTCTGTAAAATTAATAGAATTTCACAAAAAAGAAAGCATTTGCAAAAAGTAGGTGAAAGCCTTCCACCACGGGCAGAATTTGTGACATTTTTATTTGGCAACATTTTCACCTAAGGTTACACTTGTAATCCCTGTGTTATGGTTTGCATAATTAACTAACACATCTTAGGTATGTTTCTTTTACATGCAGTATACAAATCCTAAGAAAAATAGTGGGAGGAGTTAATTAGCATATACCAGGAGCACCACATGGGAGATATCACAGGAAGTGAAGTAGGCGGAAGTAATGTCTTATTTCTCCAATATCATTTTCTTTAAAGATAATTGACTACTTTGTGTATTCTCTACACACCCAGTCACGTGAAGTGATAACTACACACTTAAGGCCTTATGGTGAGAACGGCGGTCCTAGGACTGCCCTACTTACGGTGGTGGTCCGACCACCACCACCACTGCAGGTCTGCCCTTTGTATTTCGAGTGTGGCTGTCAGGCCATGGCAGGGCCTCCGCCTCTGCCGGGATCCAGGATCATCCCTCAGCAGTGGTGCAGCGTAAACTGCCAGGAATATGCTGTCGGTGCTGCAGAGCCCACAATGAAAAGGGTGACAGAGATGCAACTAAGGGGACTCTAATACGGCCCCCTGAGGCTTCTGGGCCTGGGGGTGCATGTAGGACATACATGTTGTGCCCCCCCGGAATTTCACCACCAATCATGCTCAGAGTGGCATGCTCGACATGGTGCATGCCACACCGCACAGCAACATGCTGCAGGCGCTCTCACAGCAGCGGTCTGCTCTTAAGGCTCTCCTATAAGCCTAACACAGCTGCCGCCATGAGTCCACTGCAGCACCGCTAGCTCACCCTGAATTCAACTCAGAATGTGGCGGGCGGTCACACCACGGGCTTACCGGTCCTCCTGCAAGCGCAGCTGTGGTGGTACTCCCGGAGGCAGCCGCGGTCGGTAGTAGGAGTAACTGCAGGGCGGTGACGTGGGGAGGGGGAGGGGCAGGGTGGGGGGTAGTAAACTATGGATTACGGAGGTTTACAGGTAAAGTAACATATCAATTAATAAAACGAATTTCGTTGCGTGCATTGCATCGCATTTGGAGATGCAGTGCACGCAACGAAATTCGTTTTATTAATTTATATGTTAACTTACCTGTAAACCTCCGTAATCCATAGTTTACTACCCCCCCACCCTGCCCCTCCACCTCCCCACGTCACCGCCCTGCAGTTACTCCTACTACCGACCGCGGCTGCCCGGAGGACTGCCAAACTCGTAATAAAGCCCTTAATGAAGGTGAAGCTTGCATCTTCTGAGCTGGCTCCTCTCAATAGCTTGAACTGGTGGGTGTAACATCAAGATTGGGAGTGTGCGATGCACGGACATTCAAAACATTTTCAAAGACGCTGGCAGGTGAGTGCCTGACGTGTAGTTGTTTAGAAGGCAGCTTAGCTGCTCCAAATAAAATCAGCTGCCTAGTTACATCATGCCACTTGTAAAATCTTTAACCAGTCCTGGTTTCCTAGCTAACATCACTCTGCATGTTGGGATATTGGGACTATAGTGGCAGGGTAAAATCAAAATTACTATCCCCAGAATGCTACATGCTGTATTCTGAAAAGACAGGACTGGTTAATATTAGCAATCTGCAGCCACTTGGAAGTGGTACTGATCAGTAGTGGTACTTAACAGTAGTGGTCCGTGCAGGTAAGCGCAGTGGGGTGTTTTCGACAGACGACGGAATAGGATTTAATATTCCCTATTCCGTCGTCTGTCGACTCCCACCGCCCACCTCGCTTATCTACACCAACCACTACTTGTACTGCCGCTACTCGTACTGATAAATGCAATTTTCTTCCTTTTTTTCGCTCCACCCTTCAATTTTAATTTGTACCTGTTTTAAGTAGAAAGAGAAAGTTATTTTTACTCTAGGAGTGAAAATTGTTTCTGAGAACAGACTCTTTTCACTGCTCCTAAAACTGACATTTCTCTTCAGCTAATTTTGTCGCACAAGAAGCACATCCTTGTGCTGTCACTTTTATATTCCTGACAACATGGCAAGTTTTATAAGGCACGTTTTGGGGAAAGGTCCAAGCACAGAGATGTTTTAAGTCATGGGCAAATAGGTGATTGGCCAGGGCCCCCCTGGCAAAATAAACATTCTATCTCATTCACCTCTGTCCAGTTCCATATTTCAACTGCCTTTGAGTGAACCCTCTTATGAAAGTGTGGCTTCTTGCAGGCTTGAATTAACAGAAATGTAGTATTAAAATTCAAAGATGTTATAAACGTGGGCCCCAAAATACATCTTGACGGGCCCCAAAAATAATTTTACAAAGTGGGTTCTGGGGTCTCAGACACAGCAAGACATACAGAGCCCCCAAGTGATTTGGCAGAGGGAGCAGAATGTCTGAAGAAACACAAGAAAAACAATAGTAAAGTTTTGGTAGCTCCAGGACTGCCACTGTGCAGCCTCACAATAAAAGACTCCTCGTAGGCTCCTTTGGCCTAGGGTCACCTGCGTCTACCCCCACTTGTGTCTTATTTACATATGAATTTTAAAAGCAAATACATATTTCACAAACCAAAGTATGCTTTTTTTCAGCACGCCCTGTTTCTCTGGCACGTGACCTGATAAGGATATCACCTAGTTCACTTAACAACAGGCATAATCAATCTTCCCGCGTTAGAGAAACTCCTAGCTCTATTGTAAATGTATATTTATATTTAGGACATGTCGGTGTATGTAAAGAGAGCCGGAATGAGGAAGTGTTTAACAGACTGGATGATGAGAGATGAAGAGGCAACACCTGTGAATAAGAAAAGTGCTGGAACGGAAGCTGCATGCCAATGAAGGCGCTGACACAGACAAGTGCGACAGTCAACACCCATTGGTGACAATGATTTCCCATCCAATCAGCACGCGACGAAAGAATAGATGTGCCTATTCTACAGAAACAAATACAAGATAAAATAAAACCATCTATTTAAAATAAAAATGAAACAAAAATGACAGGAACACGCAAAATATCTGCGCCACGATTTAATAGATGAAAGGACGTGGATAAATATGATGCGCTTCCTCTGAGGAGCATAAAATCAGTTCTGGGTGATGTTTGGCATGTCCGTCTGTAATAAACCACTTCTCAATTACAGAAATACTTTGTTTCTCTACTGTGGACTGCAATGGCTTTGGCAGAGTGAACATTGAAACGCATTCCTCATTGCAAGACTCCCTTCATATTTCCTTATCAAATATTACGATTCTTTCTGCGTCTGTTGGAAAGTCGGTCGACTTTTGAACAGAATAAATCTGCTTTGTTAGAGGCGCCTCAGTATGCGGAGCCAGTCTACATCCTCCAACCAGCATTCTCTCCAAAGGCCTTTCCGACACAATAAGGAGAAAGTTTCTGCCTTGCTCCATGCTACTGTGAATTCTAATGAGAGATGTCTAATACCTGTTATAAAAGATGGCATTTTAATTACTGTTGTGCACAAGACACATTTAATCTATTTCACTCCTAAAGTCTTCTTCCTCCAATCCTTTGCGTTTGTGCATCCCGGAGAACATATAGGTTGATTGGAAAAAGCCTCTCGGACAACAAACAATTCAGAGCAGCTTGACATTTTAATAGCATGGCCTGCTAGTGAGCACAATCGAGCTGTGCACTGGAGCAAAAATCATTAGGTAAGCAAGATAATCTAAACGGATCAGCCATTATCTGTTCCACATCTGTGTATGCCACGCGCTGACACGTCAGAGGCGTCCGCCATTTTAGGGTTGGCGCGGAATGGCGTTGTTGTCGCTGCACGGATCCCTGCGGTTTTCAAAAGTGAGATGCTGAATTTGCAGCCGTGCTCTTTATGAATATGACGTTCGGTTCGGAGAGAGCTTCCCGGTAGAATAGAACTATGTTATCATCGTTATTAGGGGGGCTGTAAGCAGGCGCGAGGAAGAGGAGACACCAGTGGAATTGCATGCGGATTGTGATTGATGTCTTCCCATTAGCCTCGTTCTGTTATCTCTCCGGATGGAAAGAACAGCCAGTGGCTTGTAACACAACAGATTACCTGAGCTCCCAGCCCTAGACGAATGTTTAAATAAAATATAGTCCCTTTTAGCGAGATGCTCATTTTCTTCGCGCGCCGCCTGGACTATTTCACGTCAGGCGGGATTCGGTGTGACTGTACTCAGTAAACATGTCTTATCATCTATAATGCTCCGGCAGCCCGCCTGTTCGCGGAGTGTTTTTGTCTTTTGACTCCTGAAGCGCTTTGGAATGCAAGGTGTTTCTCAAATTTTCACCTGGTGCGCCGAAAATGATTGATGACAGCGAGCCGACTGGGTGTCCAGCAAGGCCCAACAAATGACTTTGGCCCCTAACTGCAGGCCTTGGCCAGAGAGAAATCAATATTTCACCATTAAAATCTATCAGAGAAGAGTTAGGGCACCATCTGTCCCTGCCGCCTCTCCTTGGTGTGTGAACATTAAATCCGACACTTGTAGTACATGAGTAATCAATATATAGTGGTTCACAGATCATTTGTGGTCCCCCTTTTAGTAGTGATGGATGCGCAGGGTGGCTGTGATTCATTTTGTCACACCATTAAACAAGGTTCTGTCCAGTTCCTTCCTGATTTCATTTAGATGCCCATTCTTCACAGCTCATAAGAGAGAAACGATTTTACCAATCTGCTTCTATTTCAATAAGCCACTTTATAGAGATTTGGTGTCCTACATACTGTGAAAATACCAGAGAGATTGGACAAACATCCCTCTAAAATTGTCCACAGCCTGACATATGCATAAAGTGTGAAGAACGGAATGTAAATTGCCTTGCCTCTTTATGTATAAATGTTTGTCTTCATCCTCCTGATACTTTGTTTTCAAACGGTTTGGGTTCAGCGCATGAGGCTGCTTTCATCTTCGCGAGCCGCTTGCAGGAAAATATTTTGCACCTCTTTCTACACATAGGCCAGCATGTCAGAGTCACCTATGCTTCAAGCCACCCTCTGCCTATTCATGTGGAGTTAGTACAGGCTGTGGCATTACCAAAGTGTGAGTTTGAATGTGTTCCCAGGAATTGATAATATCTGTAAATCTGTGTGCAAGTGTGGATGCTACATAGCGGTGGAGTTTTGCTTTTGGAATGAAGTGCCCTGTCATGCAGATATTCTCCGACAGCTTCTGTAAGGTTATTAATAAGAAATTGTGGATCTTAACCAATTTTCAAACCACAATCAATCTTCTTGACCCCAATGTTCCAATAACAGAAAAGTGGTCCAGCCATTTCCTCAAGAGCAATCTTAAAAAAGAGCAGTGTGCTTGTGGGCGTGGGCTTGCAATATGGGATGGACAAGGGAATGGTGGGGCAGATGTATCACAATAAGGCATTCTTCATAGAGAGAATGGTGAATCAACGACGGTTCTTCATCAGGAATAAGACAACACGCTGAAGAATAATTTTGGGTAGTTACAGAGGGGCAATAGTAGGTTCAAGGGAGGGTCGGCGCTAGGCATGGGCAGTGTGGGCAGCTGCCTAGGGCCTTGCGCTCAGCTAAAAAACAGGGGGTGCCACTTCACCGTGAAATGCCACACTTTCACAGTTAGCCCACCTGCTCCTCCAGGGCCTCCTGCCCCACACAATCACACTACAAATGTGCGATGTCTGGACCTTTCGGTTCAGGGTGTGATGGCATTCCTGGGGGTGCAGGGGTGGGGGGAAAGGACAAACGAAGTGGGCAAGGCACAGCAGCCAAGCCAGCAATTAGGTTGGCTCACAGTGTCAGAAGCGAGGCAACACCTCTTTTAAGTACCGGCCATTGCCTTTCTGCATTTTTTTCCTAGGCGACAGAAGGCCCCTTTGTTTTCAGGACCAGCCAGACACAGGTAAGGAGAGGTGGGCGAGGGGAGGAGGGAGCAGCCAGATCAACTGGCTTTTGTAAACGTTTGCATCAGCCGTTTTTTTGATGGCAAAGTGAATTTAAAATGTATGTAGGACTGCCATGGTAGGGCAGGGTTTTACAAAATGTTTACTGCTTCGAGGCTCAGGGGAGGGTGCCTCTTTTTTTCCTGGGCCTCTAAGCACTAGAGCAAGCTGTAAGGTCCAGGTGTGGGGCCCCCTTCCCTGGCCTTGTAGCCATTACTCCCTCTTTCCTTTGTTCGTTCCCCAAAAAAGAAAAACACTTTTGCGGGAAAGGGCATCTTTTTTTGGACATTTTTCACTCCCAAAGTGCTCCCTCGGGAGGGAGAGAAATAAAAGGTTAAAAATGTGAAAAATAATTAAAGCAAGACAGAGTGGGTTGAAAAGGGGAAAGATTGATTTTAATCAAACCCAAAACACATTAGCGCCACTTTAAAGAGTTTGCCAGTGAACCTTTACTTTTGTTTTCATGTCTTTCTCTGAACAGCACTTTTTTCCCTTGGTGGGAAAGTGCATAATTCCTGGATGTACTGCAATACCTGTTTGATGGATGAATTGGAAAACAAAATGCATACCGCATCTCTGGATTCACGAATGTGGTCTTTTTAAACCATACTGCTTACGTTTTGTAAGGATATAAGCAATGGACATTGAAATGGGTCCCTTCCGGCCCTGTAGTCATGTCCTTAACTTTTCCAGCAAAAGCACTCATTGATTTCTGAATAAGTGCAGAAGCGTTAAGGTAACCAATTTGTTCCTTCTTACATTTCACATGCTTTACTTAATCTTGCATTCCCTATGAGTGTTTGCTTTTTCTAGGATATTGTCACTTTTTTTTTTAGGCAGCATATTACCCTAGTCTAGTGCGTAATTTGAATTGAGTCGCATCCAGGTATTTATAGCGGGGCACAATTAGGTTGTAGTTGAAGGCAGTGCGAGTTTCTCTCAGAAGGGCAGTATGGTGTTCAGTGGGGGAAGGATGTGGCACTATAGCCAGAGCTGCCAACTTGGTAATTGGGGAACCAGGTTCAGCCTTCATAACCAGGCCACTCTCCTGAGGGAGCACATTCCCAAGCTACACCTTAGAAGGCCCCGCTAGACCTTAGAAGCCATGGTGTCTTAGCAGCAGTAGGTGGACCCTGGCAGTGGCAAGTGTGGTTTAACCTTGAAGGCCTGTCCACCACAACCCCTACTGAAGCTCACCTCAAGTCTTTTGGGCAGGCATATGAAGCATTACACCCTAGAGCGACAGTGACTCTGTAACTGAGGTCACAGAACCCTTGAGCAGGGAGGCTCTAGGGCGGTGAGACCGGTGCAATCGCACCGGGTGCTGACTTCAGGTGGGGGCGTCATGTTTGCAAGTATATTATGGTTTTAAAAGTGCTGCTGCCTCCTTCCTGGCCTCCAGCAATTTCCAGCAACAATAAAAATGTTCTAGGACCGGCCCTGGTTCAAGGTACGGAAAAGTGAAAGAATGCACTTGCACTACAGTAGAAGGCGTTATGTTGGTAGACAGAGAAAGAGAGAGCAAAGGTGTGATGATTACCCTGAGAAGAAATCTACTCATTAACGTCATTGGTGACATTGAAGTGCTAGGCGCTACTGTGAGAATTTGGCCTGGTATATGCTGTCCACTAATTAAAGTGGGCACCCTGTACCAGTCCAAACAACACTTATGGCGTTTTAAGAGGTCAAAGATAACATTAGAAAGCTATCCAAGTAGTAGCTGTGGAGAGCAGCCTTCAGGCCTAGTCTTGAAGGAATATTAAGCAGCTTGTTTTAACAGAATGCAACCTTATAGTATTGGTTAAATGAAAGGAGAACCACACAGTAGTTATAAAAATATGTATTTATTGACATAACACTTTTTAAGTACGGCACAGTGTCCTCTACACGAGGATACTCATAAAGCACACAATACAGTAGCACAGAAACAATAGTAAATAGCACTAATACACAGTGGGCTCTAGGGAAAGACGAAACAATATACTAAAATAGTGGTATAAGAACCATGACTCAAGTCAAGACAGTGTCTAGAGGTTGTAGAATCGCTGGGACCCCAAGTAACCACCCAAGGTGACTAAGTAGGGACCCCACGGAGGACGGATGCAGTGTGGGAACACGACTGCGTGCTACGTACAATTCTATGGGAGAGTCGCGGTTGAAGTTTTAAAGTTTAAGGACCCTTCTAAGTGGACTTCGAAGAAACCCCGTGGAAGTTAGGAGGTTTGAGAGCCACCCCACCCGGAGATACCGTAGAACCAGAATTACCTATCCCAGGAAAGCCGGGTGCATAGGTCTGAAGTGGTGTCGGAAACCGCCGTCAATCTCTATGGAGGACTTCAAAGAAGAGCCACTGCTGGGAAGAAGAAAAGTGTCCTTTGGAATCCAAAGGTGGATTCTTGGTGAAGAGTACTTGAAAGCAGAGGGGACAGAGTCTGGGTCACTCAGGAGTGACCAGGGGCTTGGTATACGAAAACCCACCGGTGTTGGGTGCTTCAGGTGCGTTGAGGGGGTTCTTGACTCTGCAGACACTAGGACCAGGAGATGTCAAGGACAACCAGGAGCCGGATGCGAGCTGTCCCACAAAGGATATTGAGTGCTGAGGAGTCAGTGTGCGGCGGGAGCACCAACAAGCCTTGCCAACGGCAACCCATGAAGAAGGTCAAGAAAGGTTACAGTTCGGACCAGCAAGGTTCAGGAGACTCACCTAATACAGGGGGGTTGGTGCAAGCCTGGAGCAACCAGGGGAGCCCAAGAAAAGCACTGTTGACCCTCAAGAGGACCCACAGGCTGGATGCACAGGAGTCGCGAGGGGACCTCAAGCAGTTTCGCAAAGCAACAGCCCACGGAGCACTCAGTACGAGGAGGCCGGAGTTCTTTTGTGGAAATGGTGCCAAAGGTTGGAGCTATTGGGAGCCTAGTGCACTAGTTTTGGGCACGCCAACAAGCATATGCACTTGCAAAAGTATGTGGTGCACAGGGATACAGGTAATGCAGCCCCCACAAGGGATTCTGGCCTCAAACTTGGTGAGAGGGCAGCTCAGACCTCAAGAAGCTAGAAAACCTACCTCCTGTGTTGCTGAAGCCTTTGGAGTCTGAAGGAGCTCAGGAGCAGCAGACCGGTAAGTTGAGATGTGGTGCCTGCGGTTGCAGGGGAATGACTTCTTCACTCCAAGGGAGATATCTTCAGTTCTCCTTGATGCTCCACAGGTCCTGCATGGAGCCTGTATGGTGCATGGGCACAGACGATGCTTTGGATAGAGTGGGAGACGAAGTCGGGCCCAAACGAAGTCCAGAGTGTTCAGACGGTCAAAGGTCAGTGGTTTCGTGTTCAGAATCTTGTCCATGTCGAATCTAGGGTCCTACAGCCAGGTAAGCCCTTTTGTACCCACGGGAGAGGGTTGGACAGATTCAGGGGACCCTCCCAGGGGAAGTTCTGTACAGTGGGGTGGTCACTCCCATGTCCTTTGTCCAGTTTCACACCAGAGCAGGAGCCAACAGCTCCCAGGGCTGGTTTGAACTGCACTATGCACAGGGACACCAAATATGCCTCTCATGCAGACTTTCTGTCGCTGGCAAGCGCACCAACCCAGGCCTAATACACTAAGTCCTGTCTGGGAGGTGTTCACACCTCCCTGTGATAGGATGCGTATTGTTCTGCTTTCCCTTGCTCGAGCTTGGCTCAACAGCAGGAGGGCAGAAATGTGTCACTGGTCGACAGCAACCATTCTGAGCTGCCCGGGACTAGAAGGGTGGTACTGGGAACACCAGGGACCTCACAAAGCCTGATTACCCAATTATTTGTCACCGGATCTGCAAGAAACCAGGAAGTTGCAAGCAATGTGTACCTTGGTCTTTTTGTCACTGACCTGAGGGATTTCAAATGCATCCACTTATTTAGGCCTGTGCAAAAGATCACCAAACTCTATGTGCAGAAAGACTGGTTAGAGGAGAACATGCCTTTCACAACACATTTTCTACTTTATCCAGCCTCCAAAGGAACAAAAGTATGGAGGACTTTGGTTCTGTAGAATTTCTAAAAAGACTGTGTAACATGAAATTCCCAAATGTAACACATTTTTGGAAATGTATATGAGATCCATAGAATTGGACATTCTGGCAAATAATATGCTGCATATCATCATTGTAGGTATAGAACAAAAACCCAAAGAAACAAAATAATTGCCTAACAGTGATGTAGCCATTAACAAAGTGGGGCTCAGGGATATTCCTGTGGCTCTTTATATTTTTGTCCTGTTAAAAGTGGATCAGCGATGAGGGTTGGCCGCTGCCTGATAGTAGTCTTGAATAAAGTTTGTTGAACACTGAATGACCACGTCCTGCACTCCAATAGGTTTCGAGATGTTCCAACAAGATGCCAAGTGGCTCCATGTCGAAGTGACAGAGTTTTCCAAAAGAATAAGGGCGTTTTCACTGATTTCATAAAGGGCCCTGTGGGGGTTGTCAAAAGCAGCCACCAAAACTAACATGTTGCTGTGACCAAGACAAAAACCTGTTTGGGATAGCTTTCTTTAGAAATCATCCACTTAAATCTTAGCCACGATGGAAAGTAGGCATATGTGACGATAGTTTTACAATGTACTAAGGTCAGCAGATGGTTTTGTCAGCAATTTCTTCAGCAACTGAACCACCATAGCCAGTTTTTGGTAGTTTTCAGGATAAAGTTGTCTGTGAGGGTCATTATGTCAGAGACGTCCTTAGGGATTCTAGTAAGCCAAGGTTGCAGTGGGAACCCAATTTGGTGACACGGTGTGTACCAGGTGTATTGGGTAAAAAGTGACCAGAAGGTAATAAGGAATGCAAAATGGGTGAAAAAAGAAAAACTAGAAGGAATGTTTACAAGAGTATTTTTTTGTTGAGAGGGACAATAAGATACATTTTTCTAACTTTAGAAAGCTTTATTGAATAAAAAAAAAAAATTGGAAACAGGTATAAGCATAAATATAGAGAATGAGTGCATGTACAACATAACATATCAGGTAGTATGAATCATATAACATATTGTCTGTAAAAGAGCCTATATGTTATAAAGTAGAAGTAGAAGGAGTGGTTATAGTTATATTTTCTGTTGAGAATGACATTTTTACAGTGAAGGAGTCAGACAGTTCTTGGCATAAATGCATGCCAAATGTTTGGAGTCTATGGCAAAAAACTTAATAGCGATATGTGTGTCAGCTTTGCGACATCTTCGCATTTTCATAGTTTTTAATAGCATTTCAGTAATCCCTTTTGGTCTTATGATCAAAATTATTCTGCTATTTGCACTGTGGTATTTTCATGGTTTTGTTCAAGTGATCTAACTGCAGCAGGACCATTTTCAGCACCTGAAATGCGTTTTTTGATTTTGGGAACAGTTTTAAGATGTATGAGAGACAGTTCTGTTCTGTCTACTTCAAGACTGCTCCCCCCACTGGGCATGCAATGCACAATCATTTGGATTCACACTCGACTCAGACCTCTACTTCAAAGAACATATCACAAGGAAAACCAAGGCTGCATGACACCAGAAGTCTGTCTTGAAAAAAAGTGAAACCCTTATCACCTGAAACTAACTTGAGAACAGTAGTGCAACCCTTGGGCCTTTCCCTTGTATACAGAGGCACCATGCTGCTCATTGGGCTCCTGTCACAAAAGAAGTGCAAATATCTTGTAAACAGTCTTGTTACAACAACATTGGCATTCACAGAATACTGACCGCTACTGCATATGCTGACATTCCCAAATATCTCACAGACCTCTTCCTCAAGAGAAGCGGGGTGACTCTATACACATTGGCAGAGCCCATAGGGTTATCCTTCTCCAAAGAGCTGGGAAGAGTACACCAGATGTTCTCACCTGAGTTCATCATTTCACAGAGAAGGAGGCTAGGAAGACTAAGGTGAGGCAGGAGGGCTACATCTCCTTTAATGGCATACAGCTTCTCCTTTTCCAAGAACTCTCGTCGGCCACAGCGTAGCTTTACACCTGTGACTTTTCCAACACCCACAACACTAAATATCGCTGGGCAAACCCATTCTGCATCGGCTTTTGATGGAGTGGCCGAACGCTGGCTATGGCTTCACTCACTGAAGCAAAGCAAATCTTGGCCTGGTCCAGCTCCACAGAAATTGAGACTAGCAAGGTCCAGCTCTTGGAACACCTGAGTCGCACAGCAGATGACAACTCTTGGACGCTAAATAAGGGACTGGCTCTCCCAGTGGTACTCTCCTCCTTCTACTCATGTAAGCCCGCGTGCGGTGGGACTGTTTCTTTCTCAAGCTTTTTCCCTTTTCAGTAGGTCCGGGCAGGGGTCTGGATTGGAACGATGTTTACACAGCCAATAACCTCTCCTCTACCCTCTCTGCTTTAGAGGATAACTTCCGCCCATAAGGGGCGGCCTCTACTGTTTGATATTTAATTGCATTTTTCTCTATGGTGTTTCATAAGTTTATTTGTTCTTTTACATTTGGAGGTTGGGAAAGGGAAGGGAGGGTATGCACAGGAGTTCATCTTTCACAACAGCTACATTTCTGGCACTGTCTGGGGGAGGGTATAGCGAACCTTTCCACATCAATGCTCCTCAATGGCCGCAGGTCCGGCATTGCCAAATGTTGTGACCTATATAACGTTCAAGGCCTCAGCAATTGCTCCAAATGACTGGGGGCCTCATTTATGTACTTTTGCCATAGGGCAGCACACTAGGCCTTCCTGCTGCACTGCCCTATGGCAAAAGAAAAGAGCAGAAATGTGCTGTATCTATGAGATACGACGCATTCCTGTTCTTTTGCCCTGCGCCGGGGCACAATGGGCTGCAGTGTGCTAACGCAGGCACCTTTGCACCATGGTGCAAGGGTGCCTGTATTCAGGGGAGGATTGTTGTTGTGCAGGAAGGGAAATTTTCCGCCACAAAAACAATCACGAGAGGCTTTTTCCTTTTTCTATGTGTGTTGCAGAATGCAGCACACATAGAAAAAGGAAAAACGAGGAGAAATACATATATTTCTCCTCCTCGTGCCTCCCTTACGCCTCCCCCGGGGAGGCGTACGTTTTTGGCGGTGCCTCAGATTTACAATTTCTCTCTATCTGGGGCAGTGTCAAAATTCCATGGATGTTGCTGAGAACGCCCCCAGCAAAACCCATTGCACACCCATTTAACTCAGAAAACTGCGTTAAAGGGGACAATATTTACGAGGCAGCATTAAGCCAAAAAAGGTAGCTTAGTGCTGCCTCGTAAATGTGGAGCAGGGTCCTGCACCACAGAACGTATTTTGGGAGAGCTTCACTCACTCCAATATCACACCTCTTCCTGCTCCAAGAAAGCACGGCCGGCAATCTTTATTGCTACGCCCGCACTTTCACCGCAGACAACCACACATTGGATAAAAGTGGCAGATGAGTGGTGGTTAATGACCTTCTGGATGCCCAACCGATTTGCATAGCATCTATATATGCCCCCAACTCTCGCCAGGAATCATTCTTGAGGGAAACATTACAGATCATTATGACCTTCTGTAACAGTCCCTTCATAATTGGTGGAAACTTTAACATGGTCCTTAGAGAAGCACCACAACATAAATCTCAACAGTGTCATGGTGGGAGAGTGGTCATTGGCATATACACTACGGGCCTACCTCCATGCAGGGAGCAACAAACAATGTTAGTGCATAAACTAAGGGCATATCAGGCTCTTAGACTCATCGGTGAGATTAAGGATAACAATGGCACCATACACAACACTACCAAAGTTAAACTCCAGGCCTTTCATTCCTTTTACCAAGCTTCGTGGCATACTCATTTAGATTCTGTTACTCTACCTCGCCTCTCTGCATCTGATCTCTCTGCTTAATTTAGACCTTACACTTCTTGCTAAAGTACTGGCCAATAGGTTAAACAGGCTTCTTTCTGGTTTGATTCACTCCAACCATGGTGTTTTCATCCTAAACAGGCTGCCAACGTCAACATTTAGCTGGTCTGCACCTGATTGATATAACCAAGAAAAAAGGGAAGAGCGGTAGTCCTAACATCATTTCACGCTGAAAAAACATAAAACATTTGATACGTTTGACTGGGGTATACTCTTTGATGTCCTGCAGAAGTTTGGCCTAAGTGACAGCTTTTGTGCCTGGAGTTCCACGTTTTATAGCCCCCCACCCGAAGTTAAGATAGAGTTAATGGCTAGGCTTCAGACCCCATATCATAGGGGAACACAAGAGGGATGTCCACTATCCCCACCCAGGTTTCACCTTTTATGGCAATGATACTCAAAGTACAGCCAGGGAGCAGCATGCGGCCCTCCAGACCTTTACATGCGGCCCATGGACAACAGCAGCACTGGGAGGCTGTTTACTTGACTCAGCACTTAAAGAAAAAGCTGTTAAATAACAGGCAAGCATTTATTTAAGAAAGAAAGTAATTAGGATGTCCTGTAGCCCTTAACTTTAGAAACACCTTCATTTTTAAAGACATCTTGCAGCAAAGGTGTAAAAGTATAGTAAAGTCTCTACTAAAATTCAAATACCGTATTTCATTAACATGCAGAACTGTTTCAACTTAGTACATCAGATTATATCAGTTCACTGAGAAGTATTGTTTTTAAAAGTGATAGCTTTCAAACATAAATTTAGAAACATTCATCCCTGTCACCTGAAAATAATGCCAATAGTGAAGTAAGAGGTAAGTCAGTTGTTAAGTGCACTCTTTGAGTGGTCTGGGTTCCAAGTGTACATGAACCACATTATCATTTATTAAACCAAACACAGGAGAAGGCTTTGTACAGTGCACATCCCGAAGTCATGTATTTCAAGGTCCTTTTATATGTTTTATTTGGAAAAAAGTAGGGAAGGTGGAATACAACAATTGCCTAAGATCACAGGATTTGGTTAAGTGGAGAAGCCGGGATTAACCCGAGGTTTTCTGCTTTCACATTTTGATCTCCCCATGTGTGAGGGCAAATCTTTGTTAGCTGCATGGAGGAACCAGTCTTTCTTCCAGATAGGAAGCATTTTGGCATTTAAAATGACTTTGCTCCCTCATTTCCTGTCTTTATTTCAAGCCCCTTCCTCTTTGGAGAGAAGACATCTCTCGTCTGTAGGGGATCTGTATGAACTACATATGGATGGATAGCCGATCAAGTCTTGCTGCAAAGATGTGCATGCAACACCCCAGAGATGTTGGGTTAGTAGTTCCAAATCTCACTATTACCAAGCCCTGCAACTACGATACTTGATTAAATGGCTGAGGGGAGAAACAGGCAAACAGTGGTGTTATGTTGACAAAAATTTGGTGGCCGGACCTATCAGCGAAGTACCATGGATCCCCAAAAGTGTGAGAGGTCAGCTGTTGTATGTCTCCCCCATTACCTGGGCTATGTGTGCTGTGTGGGATTCTGTTGCGTGCAAAAATGCCCTCCAATGACTTTCAAATCTGGAGATCCAGTGACTGTTTTGTTCTCCGACATGTTTATGCAGACGGTGCTTTCCAGCCATTTGAAGAAATCAAGCATGAATACGAGATCTCCAAGTATGAATGCTTCCACTACCTCCAAATCAGGCATTGGGTTGCTCAACCCTATAATAAGATGGGTGGCACTAGGACTCTCACACATTTTGAACAATTCCTCTACGCGTTACGTCAGCTAAACGCCTGGTCCCCCAAATATAGAGCATCCTCAACACCCCAAAGCTTACTTGTAAAGCACCCTTTTTTTCAATATGTTTGGAACCAGAACATACTATCTCACTGAATCCCAAGTAATGGCAGGAGATATTCCTTTGCACTAATAACTCTGCACGCCATGCTTAAGGCAAGGAGATCCTGTACAAACAACCATTTCGATGGCACCTCACCCCAGCCCAGCTTTACGATATTGATCCCTCTCATGCTGACTCTTGCTTGTTGGGTTATAGGAATTTGGGGACCCTCCTACACATCATATGGTCCTTACCTCTTTTGGGAGAGTTCTGGAACAAAATGTTCAAGATCATGGTTTAACAGAGAAAACGTTGGATTTTTCTCCTCAAGACCCACATCTACAGGCTGACCGATGATATGCCATGAAATGAATGTATTAGATAAACAACACTTCCTTGGGCATATTCTCAAGGAGCTATCGCCGAGTTAACGTCACTTTATCACAGCCAAACTCGTGATAAATTTGCCGCCCATTCATGAGCCGGTGCTAACAGACCATATCACCAGTTTTCCTGCGATAGCATCCTCAAAAAACATCGCCACGGATGACCCCTGCAACTATCGCTAATGAGATGCAGAGTAGGCGTTCCCGTGCAGAAAGCCACGACAACACCACTCCACAACATTCTCAACTACCAGCCATATCGGTGATAAGATCACAAAACATGCAATAAGGTCCATTATCAGCAGGAAATTAACACCTGCTCTGACCTGGTGCAAAGCCAGACAACAACCGGCACCAGACAAGGGAGCACAGCCCATAGCCAAACATGAAGAACAACAGATGCCCCCGGGCAACTGAACATGCAGCCCTGAGTCCCAATAGGGCAACAACACCCACCGCCACCACCCCCAGGACCCCCCAGAACACACCGCCTGGACCAACACTGAGGCAGCGCAGACAAAGATATTGACCTGCAGAAACGCACAAACCCCACAGACCCAACACCGGGAAATGTCATTGCCCACCACAGGCTCAATAGGACAACCATCCTACGCATCCTGACCACCATTGCCTAAAGGCCGACTGCACCAACACAGCGGACAACCAACATCCCTCCGCAGACAAAGCTGCTGGCTGTGCTGCACCTGTTGGTCTCTGTGACCTCCCAACCAACAACCTCTTCCGGAATGCCAAACATCTCTGCCAGGGCGGTGCCCCTCACCCTGCCACGAGGCTGAGGCCGTGAGCAGTGTTGCCTGAGTTCCTGTGCGCCTGCTGCACCCCAGCCCCCTGGACCCCGTACCAGTCCTGCCAGGCCCTGCGCGCCCAGCCCTCAATGCACACCTGCCAACACCGGCGTGTGTCGATGAGGGCCCACCACGTGCCGGTGCAAGCTCCAAGCCCGAGTGCCGTGACCCTGGCAGCCTCCTCAGACCATCACGGCCTCCGCGGCACAGGCCTGCAGTAATCCCTTCTCGTCGGCGTACTCCACCGGCATACATGGCAGCCAGTAGGTCACACATTTAGAAATGAGTCCTGATTACACCATGGCAGAGAACATTAATTATGGCTGCTTTTATCTCACTACACTCCCTTCGATGTGGTGACACCAAGTCTGTGTATAGCATTCCAACCACACGTGTCTGTGTGCCCACGCGGACTACTGCCCTCGGGCCACACTGCGCTGGAGTAAGTCACACATTTGGAACTGAGTCTTGATTTTCCAATGGCAGAGTACATATCAGTGCATGCAAGGAGAGGTGTTAGAGGTTGACGCGTTTTAGTCAGGAGGGAAAAAGGATCATTGTTACGGAGGTGATCTAACACTACTGACAACTGCCCTGGTGTCACTAACTCTGTGCATCTCAAGCCGACGACACGTGGCTGTGGACCCCTGTTGACTGCTGCCTCCGGCCTACACTGTGGTCGAGTAGGTCACACATTTCGAATTCAGTCTTGATTTATTTATGGCTGACTTGATATCATCATACAGGCCTCATCACACACTGCATCCCCTTTCAGCTACGGTGCCACTAACGCTGTTTCCCGAGATCCATGCACACTTTCTGGTTGAAATTTGGTGGCGACTGAGTCCATGGACTGGGGGTTGTCGTCACCATCATGTTGGTGATACTGACTGTGTGGCAAAAACGAGACAGTAGCATTCCACTCCTCCATTTGCTGCTTCCGGAAGGCTTTTACCCTCTGCATCATGCCCTGGGGGACACCTTCCACTGTCCACCACAACTCTCCGCTACCGTCACCTTGGACATCGACGAGGACCCGCTCAGCTCACGTGGCCCATCTGACTGCACCGCAAGTCACCGTCCGTGAAGGGGTGCCTGTGCCGGTCACAGTGCATCTTAGGCCACTAACTCTGTGCAGCTCAAGTGAGGGACCCTGGCTTCTGAGATATCAGATGGCCTCTGAGACGATGGCCTTGGGGTCATCGATGCCAGGTGTATGTGGCCCTGCACTGTCCGCTGTCTCTGGACTCAACTGCGTTACACCATGGTTCACACATCACATCTAGTCCTGACCGGACGGCACATCACCGCAGGAGGCACACGACACCACGGCCAGGTCCACCTCCAACCGCCAACAGCAGGAGTCAATACAGTCATACTGGCAGACTGACGGAGTTGCTTACACCTGTGGTAGATACCATCATCTGCATGATACCCTGCTCGGCACTCCAGCTGCCCCAACCTCAGTGCACTGCAACTCACAGACACCACTGTTTGCATATTGGGTGACCTCTGTACTTGCTACGGCTAACTCCATGATGCTCCGCAGTCGTCTCTGATATGATGGTGTATTCTGTTTCCGTTTCACAGGTGTTCACTGTTCGTTTTTTTGCCAGCACCAACCACTCCTTGCGGGCTGGCTTACACTCACCCCACACACATCCAGCACAGGCGTCACTGTACAAGGGGTCCTGCAAATAAAGGGGCTGGGCGCACGTGCCCGTGGCCAGTTCCACAAACTATCTGCATGTGTCCTTGTGGCATGATGTATGCATGTGGGCCCTGGGCCCGACAACATCACATTGTGTTGTGTACAGCGGACGCCAACATGTCACCGCAGGCAGCGTGTTAGACCTTGGACATGTAGCTTTATCGTCACCCACTCAATACGTAAGGGGAGTGTACTGGGTCATCGTACACAGGTCCAGCATGGGTGTGTGAATGATAATTGCGCGCCTCTGGGCGTGATTCAGTACTGAAAATGTGCAAATGCATGTGTCTCTGTTGCAGTGTGGGTCTTCTTTGAGTGGTGTAGGTGGTACCTGAGAGGAATTAGACACCCACGCATGTGATCTAGTTTGTATTTTATGAGTTAGGACCCCACCCGCACCTGTTCGGCCACCTCCGTTTGGCATCCTGTCCCGTGGCATTGGAATGCCATGAGTAGCTCGGTGAGGTGTTGGGAGCCAACCGTGGTGGCGGGTGATTCCTGCTGTGTGGTGTGTGCAGGGGCTGGGTTCTCCTCTATGTAGCTTGGCAGCCGTGGTCCTGGTGGTGGCTTGCCTGGGATGTCCATGAGCTGTTGTGGTGCGGGGGGGTCGAAGGTGTGGTGTTTCCTCAAGTATCACTGTAGTTGTTTGGTCTGCTCTGCTGAAGGAGTTGTTTGTCCATCTGCAATGTGAAGGGGAGATGCGTGTTGACATTGTCTTGACATGTATGTTGGAACATTGTTCTAGTTCACATGCAGACTGTATGACTGTGTACATTGTGACTGTTTGTGGGGTGCTGGATATTTGTTGCTGGACAGTGGACAGTTGGTCTACATGACAGACGTGTGGTTGTACAGGTGCATTTCCATCTCACATTTTCCTGCTATGTCAGATGTCACTGGCCTGTTTCTGTGCATGAGCAGACCCAGTTGTGTCCTCTGTTCTGCAGTGTAGGTGTTGCACTTTGAGCCACATTGTCGTGGGATGTGCTGTTATTGCTATGTGTGTGTGCCACGGGGTTCAGGGACATGATCCACGGTCATTGTGGGTGTGCAGTGTGCTCTACTTACTTCTGCATGTGTGCCATTGTGCCCATCTCCCCCAGTCCCCCCAGTCCCTGGTCGTTACTCACCCTGTTGATGTTGTGTCAGGTCCTCTCGGGCTGTGTCCTGACTCCCACCTCCTTGCAGCGTCTCCAAACTGATGACTGTGGCCTCAGTTTCCTCCAGCTCCTCCAGTGGCGCAGGACTCCCACCTCCTGTTGCCATTGCTGCCTTCCTGTTGGCAGCGGGTTTGTGCTTGGTTCGGCTTTTCACATCATGCCAGCGCCTCTTGTCCTCCTCCATTGACCTCCTCGACACTCTGACTGCATTCACTGTGGTCTAATTGTGTGTCAGTTGATGGTAGTGTTCTGTCACCTTCGTGACACTGATCTGCTTTTCCTGCGGACTGCACCCTGTCTTCCTCTCAATCTTCTCCTTGGCCTTCCCCGAGCCCGTTGTTCCTTGCTGGTGGATTGTGGGGCGTGTGGGGTTTGCATTGGCCTCTGCACTGCATCCATGGTGCTACGCAGTTGCTTTTTATCTCCCTTTTATTTATGGTGCATTTTCCCTGGTTTTTGTGTCACGATTGGCCTCATCGCAACTTTTCTGGTGTTGGTGTTTTGCATTTTTGCTGCGTCGCGTTGACTTTATCGCAGACATTTGATGTGTTATTGTAAGTCTATCTGTAGGAAGGTGGAATCTGACTACATGGTTGATGGTTTTTGACTAGTCTGGCTAGGATCCTGCTATCCAGGACCCCAGCCTATCTGCTTAGTCCCTTAAACAACATGGTGTGCACATTAGGTGCATTAGTGATTGGATACTGTGGTACCTTGTGAGCCCCTAGTATATGGTACCTTAGGTACCAAGGGCATAGGTACTTCACAGGCCTACCAGGGGCTGAAGCATGTATTATGCCACCCCTGACTAAATCTGACACCACAGGCCTGCTACTGCAGCCTGGGTGAGGTGGTGTTAGCACTCCTCACTGAGATATAGGTACACTATATCTCTACCTGCACACACATATAAACCTATCAGCAACCCCTAAGGCAAGCCCTATCAATCCTGAGGGCAGGGTGCTTGGTTTCCATGTGAGGGGGTGCCTCTACCTGAACAGGGCCCCTCTGCCGCTCTCAGAGTCCATTCTCTGTGGCTGTTTGTGGATGCGGTTAAACCATATACTCTTAAGTGCATTATAACCTAGTGGTAAATGCTAACTTTGGGATGGCTGCATCAAAACATGTCGTGTTTGGTGTCAAACGCTTTGGAATCATACCCCCACACCAGTAACTGGTGTGGGAGTATGATCCCACCCTTCTAGAGGTATAGACATGTACCCACTGTGTACCCACTGTGGAAACACGGTAGAATCCTGAAGAGCCGTGGCATCACAAAATGGATGCCACCAGCACAGACACTGGGCTGCCCTCCTGCTGCTGACCGAAACTCGCAGTGGAGGAGGCCCAAAAATAGGCATCCTGTCACAGGGTTGTGTAACCACCTTCCAGGCAGGATTTAGTGTATTGGAACTGGGTGGGTGCACTCCTAGAGTGCTTTGAAGTCCTGCACTGGGGGACCAGTAGGCTCCTCTGTGCACATGCCAGCTCAAACCGGTTCAGGGGCTACCAGCCCCTGCTCTGGTGTGAAACTGGACAAAGGGAAGTGGGTGTAGCCACCCACTCCCCTGACCCTCCCATAGGAGTGGTCATAGAGCTAGTCCCTCCCTTCCTTGTAGTATAAGTTAGGGAACCCTTGCCATTGCAAACTAGATATCCCTGGACGATGCTCTGAAGAAGAATCCTGGACCTTCGATGTTCCACTACCTTTGGAAGACTGAAGAATCTCCCTTGGAGTCAAGGAGTGACTCCCCTGCTTGGCAGGCACCAAAACTTTGCATCAACGGTCGCAAACTTCCCCGCTCCTGCTGGAGTCCGAAGTCCCTGCAGCCCCGGAAGTGGATTTCCTGACTTCTCTACGGCCATCGTGAGTCCCCAGTGACGCAGAGGCAAGTGGACCCCACGAGTGACGAGGAACAGCAATACCCGGGTACCGTGCACTATTGTCGAGTGCAACCCCTTCACGATGTTCTATGAACTTGTGCATTGCACCAAGTGTGGTCCAAGCCTCCAGCAGGATTTCCTTCGAAGATCAGAGGCCTACCTCATCCCGAGTGACCGTGGGTTCCTGGTGAGTGAATCCTCCCAAGGCGTCTTCGTGATCCCTTGCCAGTTGTCTTGTGGGTCCCCAGAAGACTTTTCTACAGAACCGAAGAGCTCCCCTGGTTGCTCCAGGCCTTCCCTGACTTACCCTTGCTGGGTGAGTCCCTCAGACCTTGCTGGTCTGCACCGCTGACTTTTTACACTTTCCACGAGACTTGCTGTTGCCAAGGCTTGTTGGCTCCAATCCAGTTGCCAACATCTCAGTAAGCTGCAGACTTTGTGAGACATGCCGAATCCAGCTCCTGGTTATCGTCGACGCCTCCTGGACATCGTGCCTGAAGATTTAAGACACCTGTGATCACCTGAAATCACCCGACGACTGTGGGCATCCAGCTTCCTTGCCCCGGGTCACTGCCAAGTGACTTTGAACACTGTCCCTTCTGCTTTCAGATCTTCTTTCTTCTGAATCCAGCCTTGGATTCCACCGGACACTTCTCCTGTCTTCACAAGCAGCAAGTCTTCTTTGGCTCCCATTGGAAACGACGATGCGACCCGACACCAAAAGACAGCTATGCACCCTGCTTCCCTGGGTGAGGTAACTCCAGCACTACGGTGCTCCTGTGGGTGTTGGCTCTAGAACTACTTACCCTGTAAGTGACTTGCTTGTAGACTCTACCGAAGTATCCTAAAACTTTAAAATTCCAACCGCGACTTGCTCCATTGAAGTCAATTGGGATCCACGGCTGTGTTCTCACACTGCATGCATCTCCCGTGGGTCCTTTACTTACCTGCCTTGGGTGGATTAGTGAGGCCCCAGTGCTTCTGAAGGCCCTAGGCCTTGTCCCCTTGCAAGTCGATATTCCTAAGTCTCTTTTTTAGTATATGGTCTGGTACGCCCCTAGGGCCCCAGCCATATTTGTGCTTCACTTGTTGTGAAATGTTGATTTGTGCATTGTCCTTGACTTCTAATATCATAAAGAGATTAGTTGAGTGTGTCTAGTAATAAATACATATATATTTTATATATATACCTGTGTGGTGTCCTTTCATTTAGTGATTCAAGAGATTATAAGGTAAAACAAGCTGCTTTACATTCCTCTAAAGAGTTAGCCTGAAGGCTGCTCTCCACAGCTACCACTAGGATAGCTTTCTTAAGAAGGTTGTCTTAAACCTATCTACCATAAGAGTCGAATTGTTCTGGTGCAAGGTGGCCACTGTAACTAGTGACCAGCATATACCAGGCCAACTTCTCACATTGGTGGGCAGCGTGTGGGATTACAGCTTGCCATTGTTTTTCCAGAAAATCTCTATTTGAATTACTAACTGAAAACCACTATAGGTACTCAAGGTACATATAAAATTAAGCTTAGTATCAATAAGTTATACTGAATTTAGAGCTGTGTGTCAAGGGATAGCACACCCTCTCTACAGCTCAAGCTAGGATCCGTAGGCCACACACTAGTGTAGGTAGTACAACACTGCACAACACTAGAATTTCCTTAAGGGTTGGAGCCAGTGGGTCCACCCAGCCTCAGTATAAGGACATGCCTTTCTTTGACTTGAAAGCCATGTGTGCTGCAAGGCACCTGAGGATAGGACAGAGTCCCTCCATACTTCACCTGATAGATCTGCTGACAGGAGATGATCTTAGATTAGCTCTAGGAGCTAAGGGGTCTGAATCAGGGGGTGGGTCAATTACAGTGTCTGGGTCAGATGATGAAAATCAAGATGACCTGGACTCTGTGGTTGAAGGGCCAAACCCACAAGGGTCTGAAAAGGACAGAGGAGTTCTCCATAAGAGAACGGACAGAGTGGAGGAGAGGCCTAGGTCCCTTTCTAGGGAATCTGACCACTCCTATCACTCTGGCAGAGAATCTGTCCAGCAAAGGAACTCCTACCTTCCTAGAAGGGAGACCTCCTTTGATAGAATGTACAAACTGCTGCAGTATGAGGAAGCAAAATTTGCCCTCAAGGCCAAGCAGCTGGCATTAGATAGAGAAGACTTTGAGCTCCAGAGAGCTTCTAGAAGAGAGGGGTTAGAAACCCCTGGTGGCAGCAACAGTGTCCCTAGAGTTAGAGAATATATTCCAGACCATAGGAATCTGTCCAAGGTTGTTCCTCCCTACCAGAGTGGGGCTGATATCCATAAATGGATAACTGCTATGGAAAGGGCCTGTAGAGTACAACAGGTCCCCCAAAAGCAGTGGGCAGCAATCATGTGGCTCTCCTTTTCAGATAAAGCTAGAGACAAGCTCCTCACTGTTAGAGAAGAGGATGCTGATGACTATGAAGTCCTGAAGAGTGCACTGATAGATGGGTTTGGCTTAACCACTGAGCAGTACAGGTTGAAGTTCAGAGATACCCAGAAGGCACAGACACAGGACTGGGTGGACTTTGTAGATTGTGCTACCAAGGCTCTGGAGGGTTGGATAATTGGCAGTAGAGCAACTGACTTTAAGGGATTGTATAATCTAATGATGAGAGAGCAGATCCTTAGCAATTGTCAAAACTAGCTCTTACACCAGTACCTGGTGGACTCTGATCTGACCTCTCCCCAAGAATTGGGAAAGAAGGCAGTCAAATGGGTCAGAACCAGGGTGAGGCCCAAGAACCAAGGCAGTGACCAGAAGAAAGATTCCACTAAGCCCAAAGAGTAGGGTGGGGATAATAAAAATACAGAAAAGTCCTCTGAAGGGCCCCAAAAATCCAGTTCTGGGGGTGGGTCCCAAAATCCTTCCTCTTCCAATAAGAAACCATATTGCCATGTGTGCAAGCAACCTGGCCACTGGAAAACTGACTCCAGCTGTCCAAAGAATGGCAATAAAGAAAATGTTCCTCCCACTGCAGCTCCAACACCTCCTGTTACTACCAGTAGTAATCCCCCAGGTGGTGAGAGTGCACCCAAAAATTTAGTTGGGTTTTCTTGGGGAACTCAGGTGGACTCTGGCCTAACCAGGTCCCCTACACAAGCAACCCTAGTCTGTGATGGTGGCATGGGGTTTGCCAACTTTAATATGAGTCCCACTATCTTTGGCAGGTACAGACAAGAGCCCATGATCAATGGTCAGAAGGCTGTGGCCTACAGGGACACAGGGGCTAGTGTCACCATGGTGACAGAGTGACTAGTACCCCTAGAACTGCTTTTACCCGAGTTTAGGCAACAGGTGACCAATATTGATGGAATTAGGACAGATCATTCCATGGCAGTGGTAAATCTCAGCTGGGGAGGGGTCACTGGCCCAAAGAGAGTGGCTGTGTCCCCAACCTTACCTGTAGATTGTCTACTGGGGAATGATCTGGAAATCTCAGCCTGGGCTGAGGTGGATCACAATGCTCAGTTAAGAATGTTAGGCATCCCTGAGAGAGTGGATGAGACCCTGAGGGCCTCCCCTCTACCCCAGGAGAAATTAAGGGGAGTGAAACCTGAAACAATGGATCACTCCACACAAACAGAGAGCATAGGGGGTGAGGAACAGTCCTCCCCCCACCAGACTAAAGGTAAGGGTCAGCTTTCTAAGGGAACTGATCCTGCCCCTTGTGAAGTAACTGTCCCAGAGGTGGTCAGGCCTGTCCTGGCCACATCTCTGATGGCAGGGGACCCTTCCAAGGTGGTACCCCATCTGGAGCAGGTATCCTGCCCCTCTCTACCCTGCCTCAGTCAGCCCAGGGCTGCAGAGGTCAGGGAGGTCAGTGGACCCTTAGTGGGCCCCTGTCCAGAGGAACCTCCTCATCAACAGATTAGGGACACTCAGCAGAGTAGTTCTAGCCAGGTGAATATTCCTCTACATACTGAGGGATCCCCCTTACCCCTAGGTACAGGTATCTCACAGATGGACTCTGTTGGGCACAGGGAGACCTGGGACATAGTTGCCCCAAACATTACAATGCCCTCCACTATTCCAACCAGAGGGACCCAACACCCAGCTGTAGGCAGCCAGAGGTTGACCCTTAGGGCCAGATATGACACTGTCATGGACAGAAAGGCTTCCATGGTGACCAGTGTGCTGAGGAAGGTGAGACCACCCCAAATAGGGCCTCACTTCCAGACTCAGACACCCCACCAGCCTGCTTCTGTACCAAAACGCAATATAGGTAATTTCCCTAGACTTTGGAGAAACTCCAGAACCCCTTGGGGTAGGATTTCCCAAGTGGACCATGAGACAGGGAGCAACCATGCTAGTGCAGGTTCTTCCTTATATGGCCACTCAGGAAATAAAGGCTTATCTGGACAAGGTTAGCCTTATATCCTTTCGTTTGGGGGGGGGGGGGGGGTGTTTATGTTGGAAGGTGGAATCTGACTACATGGTTGCCTCCACTTTTTTTCCGGTGTTTTGATGGTTTTTGACTAGTCTGGCTGGGATCCTGCTATCCAGGACCCCAGCCTATCTGCTTAGTCCCTTAAGCAACATGGTGTGCACATTAGGTGCTCTAGTGATTGGATACTGTGGTCCCTTGTGAGCCCCTAGTATATGGTACCTTAGGTACCAAGGGCATAGGTACTTCACAGGCCTACCAGGGGCAGAAGCATGTATTATGCCACCCCTGGGAAGCAGACTAAATCTGACACCACAGGCCTGCTACTGCAGTCTGGGTGAGGCGGTGTTAGCACTCCTCACTGAGATATAGGTACACTATATCTCTACCTGCACACACATATAAACCTATCAGCCACCCCTAAGGCAGGCCCTATCAATCCTGAGGGCAGGGTGCTTGGTTTCCATGTGAGGGGGTGCCTCTGCCTGAGCAGGGCCCCTCTGCATCTCTCAGAGTCCATGCTCTGTGGCTGTTTGTGGATGCGGTTAAACCATATACTCTTAAGTGCATTATAACCTAGCGGTAAATGCTAACTTTGGGATGGCTGCATCAAAACATGTCGTGTTTGGTGTCAAACGCTTTGGAATCATACCCCCACACCAGTAACTGGTGCGGGAGTATGATCCCACCCTTGTAGAGGGATAGACATGTACCAACTGTGGAAACACGGTAGAATCCTGAAGAGCCCTGGCATCACAAAATGGATGCCACCAGCACAGACACTGGGCTGCCCTCCTGCTGCTGACCGAAACTCACAGTGGAGGAGGCCCAACAATAGGAATCCTGTCACAGGGAGGTGTAACCACCTTCCAGACAGGATTTAGTGTATTGGGGCTGGGTGGGTGTACTCCTAGAGTGCTTTGAAGTCCTGCACTGGGGGAGCAGTAGGCGCCTATGTGTATATGCCAGCTCAAACCGGTTCAGGGGCTACCAGACCCTGCTCTGGCGCGAAACTGGACAAAGGGAAGTGGGTGTAGCCACCCACTCCCCTGACCCTCCCATAGGAGTGGTCATAGAGCTAGTCCCTCCCTTCCTTGTAGTATAAGTTAGGGAACCCTTGCCATTACAAACTAGATATCCCTGGACGATGCTCTGAAGAAGAATCCTGGACCTTCGTTGTTCCACTACCTTTGGAAGACTGAAGAATCTCCCTTGGAGTCAAGGATTGACTCCCCTGCTTGGTAGACACCAAAACGTTGCATCAACGGTCGCAAACTTTCCCGCTCCCGCCGGAGTCCGAAGTCCCCGCAGCCCCGGAAGTGGATTTCCTGACTTCTCTACAGCCATCGTGAGTCCCCAGCGACGCTGAGGCAAGTGGACCCCACGAGTGATGAGGAACAGCAATCCCCGGGTACCGTGCAGTATTGTCAAGTGCAACCCCTTCACGACGTTCTGCGAACTTGTGCATTGGACCACATGTGGTCCAAGCCTCCAGCAGGATTTGAAGATCAGAGGCCTACCTCGTCCCGAGTGACCGTGGGCTCCTGGTGAATGAATCCTCCCGAGGCGTCTTCGCAATCCTTTGCCAGTTGGCTTGTGGGTCCCCAGAAGACTTTTCTACAGAACCAAATGGCTCCCCTGGTTGCTCCAGGCCTGCCCTGACTTACCCTCACCGGGTGAGTCCCTCAGATCTTGCTGGTCTACACCGCTGAATTTTTACACTTTCCATCAGACTTGCTGTTGCCAAGGCTTGTTGGCTCCAATCCGGTTGCCGACACCTCAGTAAGCTGTAGACTTTGTGGAGCACGCCGAATCCAGCTCCTGGTCATCGTCGACGCCTCCTGGACCTCGTGGGTGAAGAGTCAAGACACCCATGATCACCTAAAATCACCCGACGACTGTGGGCATCCAGCTTCCTTGCCCCGAGTCACTGCCAAGTGACTTTGAACACTGTCCCTTCTGCTTTCAGGTCTTCTTTCTTCTGAATCCAGCCTTGGATTCCACCGGACACTTCTCCTGTCTTCACAAGCAGCAAGTCTTCTTTGGCTCCCATTGGAAACGACGCCGCGACCCGACACCAAAAGACACCTATGCACCCTGCTTCCCTGGGTGATGTAACTCCAGCACTACGGTGCTCCTGTGGGTGTTGGCTCTTGAACTACTTACCCTGTAAGTGACTTGCTTGTAGATTCTCCCGAAGTATCCTAAAACTTTAAAATTCCAACCGCGATTTGCTCCATTGAAGTCAATTGGGATCCGCGGCTGTGTTCTCACACTGCATGCATCTCCCGTGGGTCCTTTACTTACCTGCCTTGGGTGGATTAGTGAGGCCCCAGAGCTTCTGAAGGCCCTAGGCCTTGTCCCCCCGCAAGTCAATATTCCTAAGTCTCTTTTTTAGTATATGGTCTGGTACGCCCCTAGGGCCCCAGCCATATTTGTGCTTAACTTGTTGTGAAATGTTGATTTGTGAATATGTCCTTGACTTCTAATCTCATAAAGAGATTAGTAGGGTGTGTCTAGTAATAAATTCATATATATTTTATATATATATACCTGTGTGGTGTCCTTTCATTTAGTGATTCAAGAGATTATAAGGTAAAACAAGCTGCTTTACATTCCTCTAAAGACTTAGCCTGAAGGCTGCTCTCCACAGCTACCACTAGGATAGCTTTCTTAAAAAGGTTGTCTTAAACCTATCTACCATAAGAGTCGAATTGTACTGGTGCAAGGTGGCCACTTTAACTAGTGACCAGCATATACCAGGCCAACTTCTCACACTATCGCATGGTGCCGCAGTGTTGAGAATACCACATTGACAAGGTGTTATTTTTCCATGATAGAATGTGATGTGACTAGTTGCGTTAAGCTACTTTTGCGGTAGTTATCACACGTTCTTGAGAATATACCCCCCTGTTTACATGAGGGCACATAGCCTAATGGTCAAACTGGGTATATGATACACAAAGCCGCTCAGCACTTATACATGTTTATAATAACACTCAAAACCTTTGTGTTATATACCCCAGTATTTAACACCTACTTAGGCAGGACCCCACCCCAGACAACTGATATAGCAGCTACACCCAGCCTTGGGACCTATGTGCCTTTACAGATTCACCGGTGCCATCATAGTCTTTTGGTTTCTGGGCCAGCCATGCTATCATTCACTTATATCATTAACATTTCTATGTCTGGAGTTGTATTTGATCGCATTACTTTATAATACTTTATGTGAATATTCACACATTCTCTGATCGTGGCTTTGACTTCTCCGCTGCACATAACCTTCCCAAGACGGCTGCCAGTCCCCGACGACCTACTGAGTGATCACACGTGACCACCTATACCATGGTCCACCTTGTTTTTCAGATGCCGTATCACTTGGGACACCATTCCCTAACTACCTCACCCACCCACCACTGCTTTGACTGGTGAGACAGGTCTAGAGGGAGTCCATATCTGAGTAAGAAACCCTGGACCTTATTTATGGGCTTTTGCCATAGGGCAGCGCCGCAGGCCTCCCTGCTGCGCTGCCCTATGTCAAAAGGAATCTATATGATACGGCACACTCCTGTCCTTTTTCTCCGTGCCAGCCCAATCGGCTGCAGTGCAAGGGTGCCTGTGTTGTGGGGATAATTGATTTTGTGCAGGAAGGTAGCCTTCCTGCACAAAATCAATCCATTCAGGTGGTTTCTTTTTTCTATGTGTGCTGCGCCTTCCTAACGCCACCCCTGGGGTGGCGTTAAGTTCTGACGCATTCTCAGGTTCACGATGCCTCGTAAATCTGGAAATGCGTCAGGTTCAATGGGTGTTGTGTGGCAACACCCACAGCAACACCCATGAAACGCCCCTTTCATGCAGTTTTCTGCGTGAAAGGGGCACATATTTATAAGGCCATGAAAAGCCATGTAAAGTGGCTTTACGTGGACTTATAAATATGCAGTGGCACATTGCGCCACCTGAACTTCAAAACAGTGATGCTCCGGGGCGCAAAGGTGCTGATAGGGCCTCATAAATGAGGCTCCCTGTTTTTTTTAAAAAAAAGAAGACAATGTGTGCTGGTGGTAACCAGGCTAAGATGGCCGAACCTTTTTCTAGCCCATGGACAGTGAACTCACAATTCACACACTCTCTTGATCGGCAAAATTAATTTCACCTGGGCCATCTACAACATTTGAAACAAAGGCCCCATCGCTACACCAACTACCTCGGGCAGGCAGAACATAGGTTAAGTCACACATCTCCGCGGTGGGCTCTGTAAGTATTTAAAAACCGAGGTGACATGATCCAGACTCTCTGGTATGCGTGCCTTGAACTCTAATGTGTTATTTTCCATATCTCTATGTTACAGTTTCCACCGCAGTTTTTACGCAGTTCTATGCCTTGACCTAAGGCACTTCATTTTCTGGTTATCTGGGTAAGAAGAATCCTACCCTTATTTAGGGTTACCTCATGTGTGTGTATGTCTGTCTGTACTTGTTTTTACATGTCTGTGTTTTTTACAAAAAGTAAAAGCAACCACTAATATGTCACTCGTCTGAACCTGAGATTTGTGGCACGATACACTAGGGAGCTTTACACTCCTAGCGTTCTTTGGATTTATCATTTTATTAATATATCATTATATCAATGCAACTGTAACCTTCCTTTAGCCCTCAAGGAAGTGATAGTCACGTATGGAAAGTATGCATGAAATAGTATTCTTTCTATGTTTTCTTTATCTTAGGTTGGAGCAGGAGATCCAAATAGGTTGATTAATTGTAGGTACTAGTGACTTACGTTCTCTTGAGATCTTTAAATATATCCCAATAGTTTGAGATCTATACACTTCGCCCTGACTAAGGGTAGGGACACCTGATTCATTTGGTCCTGAAGAAACACCACAGATCCCTCGTGGACCTATAAGACGTGAAACATGTTAACCTTTTAAAGTACCCACTAAGAGATTGTCAGGCCAGTAACGATTCCTGTCAGTCAACACCTTTTTAACCCTGCCAAGGGGACACCTGATTAAAATATCTTCCGATACCCCCTTAGGTAGTTTTAAGCTACTTTATTTCACCACTTACACTGACCTATCCCCACACACCCGTACTCATCATCAAGGCTCCATACAAAAAAATCTCAGCGAAAGAGCCCTCTTGCGGAGCCTGTGTGGCGTTGCAGTGCCGGCCCAACGAGGAGCTAAGCCCGAAGATGAAGCATGACACCCATACAGGTGTGTGAGGGCACTACCTTCCAATAAGGAAGATTCCCTCACTCAATTCACAGTCCAACCAGACATCTACTTCCCAGGAACAGCTACCGTCCTTTTGTATTTATAAAATATTTCTTGCCATCTCCAAAATACAAGGTCAAGAAATCGATAAACTGAACAAACTCCCTCAGCTGACCCAACTTAGCAGACCTTCGGAGGGTTTCAATCTAATCCACTCCACTCCACTTGACGGCTGGCATGCAGATTTCTCATCTCCAATTGGCAGCTAAACACACCCTCCTTTTCTTATGGGGTAAGCCGGTAATGCCCACCAATGATCTCTGGCTTCATAAAGTTTAACACTTTTTGGGTCACAAAAAGCTGGCCTATGACCACAATAATACACCCACACTCTTTTTTAGTGGTACCCAGTTATCTCTGATTTGAACATGGACTTTAGGGGGGACTTTCCTCCAAATATTGAGAGCCCTTGGTCTGCTCTATCCTTCAATGATTCCATGATTTAGCTCCTCTGTCTCCTTGGAGGACTGATGCTTTATGACTGCCTTCTTTTGTACAGGGATGACTTGGTGTGGGTACTGGGAAATTGGTGGAGATATGTGAGACTTGTTAATTGGTGGCTGCACCCACTGACAGCTCTGTTGGTTCACTCTTTTTCGGCTTCATTGAAAGAAAACACAATAAAAACTATGAAACTAAAAATGCTTCTGGGTTATTTCTTGCAACATTTTCAAAATCTGATTTTTGGTTAAATCAAATTGTTGAATACTTAGAAAAGTAGCTTTGCAAAATGTACTTTAAGCTAATTGAGCCAGAACTGGATAAGCAACTTTTGCTACTCATCACACCACAAGAGCTGAAATGCACATCCTTGTTGGAAGAGTTAAAGGCTCTAGCTCAGGGAATAATAGCTTACCTCTGGGACGAAGAAGAGCAAATGAGAGTTAACTGCTACCCACTTAGCAGGGATTAACTATCTAGTAGTGGATATTAACAGTTTGCAGATGTAAGAAGAGCGACCCCTGTGCCCCCCACAGACGGACGCTCCCCTCCACCGCTCTGCTGACCTACCTGCCTCCGCTGCCTGACGCCTGATTGCCGCATCCTTCACTTACCTGCCTCCGCTGCCTGACGCCTGACTGCCGCCGCCGCATTTTTTAATTATTTATTTATTTCTCCTCACTTACCTGACGCCGCTGCCTGCCTCCTGCTCCCAGGTAACGCCTGCTGCCTCCTGGCCGCCCCCCACGCCGCTGCCTGTACTCCTCTCGCTAGCTGACCCCCGCTGCTCACCTGGTCACTCCTGGTGTCCGCCGCTTCCCGCCGTTTTCCCGCCACCGCTGCCCCAGGCGCACCCTCCCAGTCCCGCCTCCACCTACTGTCCCGCCCCCCCTCCCTGCCCATTGGCCACCCCGCTCCCGCCTCCTGCTGACCCTCCCTCCCGGCTCCTTATTTAAGGGGACCCTGCGGGCTGGTCAGTGCGACCCCTGTGCCCCCCACAGACGGACGCTCCCCTCCACCGCTCTGCTGACCTACCTGCCTCCGCTGCCTGACGCCTGATTGCCGCATCCTTCACTTACCTGCCTCCGCTGCCTGGCGCCTGACTGCCGCCGCCGCATTTTTTAATTATTTATTTTTTTCTCCTCACTTACCTGACGCCGCTGCCTGCCTCCTGCTCCCAGGTAACGCCTGCTGCCTCCTGGCCGCCCCCCACGCCGCTGCCTGTACTCCTCTCGCTAGCTGACCCCCGCTGCTCACCTGGTCACTCCTGGTGTCTGCCGCTTCCTGCCGTTTTCCCGCCGCCGCTGCCCCAGGCGCACCCTCCCAGTCCCGCCTCCACCTACTGTCCCGCCCCCCCTCCCTGCCCATTGGCCACCCCGCTCCCGCCTCCCGCTGACCCTCCCTCCCGGCTCCTTATTTAAGGGGACCCTGCGGGCTGGTCAGTGCGACCCCTGTGCCCCCCACAGACGGACGCTCCCCTCCACCGCTCTGCTGACCTACCTGCCTCCGCTGCCTGACGCCTGATTGCCGCATCCTTCACTTACCTGCCTCCACTGCCTGACGCCTGACTGCCGCCGCCGCATTTTTTAATTATTTTTTTTTTTCTCCTCACTTACCTGACGCCGCTGCCTGCCTCCTGCTCCCAGGTAACGCCTGCTGCCTCCTGGCCGCCCCCCACGCCGCTGCCTGTACTCCTCTCGCTAGCTGACCCCCGCTGCTCACCTGGTCACTCCTGGTGTCCGCCGCTTCCCGCCGTTTTCCCGCCGCCGCTGCCCCAGGCGCACCCTCCCAGTCCCGCCTCCACCTACTGTCCCGCCCCCCCTCCCTGCCCATTGGCCACCCCGCTCCCGCCTCCCGCTGACCCTCCCTCCCGGCTCCTTATTTATGACGCCCCTTCAGCGACCGCGCAGCGGGCGCGCCTTATGTGCGCCGAAGGTGCGCCAAAGGTAAGCCCGTCTGCGCCTGGACCGCGCCCAGCGCCAGACCCCCTGGCCCCCGCGCTCAGCGCCAGAACCCCCGCAGGACCTACGACTTCGCCACGCTCATCGCACTCAACACCGCCCGAACCCCCGGATGCTACCAAGCAACCCCACGACGCACCCATGGACCCTTCGTCTGCCAATCCTGCAACTTCTCCTGCCTCCGATCCTGCACCGCACCCGCCAGAACTGGAAGCAGTAACCACCTGAAGTGCATCCTGCTCAACACCCGCTCCGTCCACAGACACGCCGTCGAGCTCTGGAACCTCCTCGACACCGCATCCCCAGACGTCGCCTTCCTCACGGAAACCTGGATGAACGCCTCCTCAGCCCCCGACATCGCCATAGCCATCCCGGACGGCTACAAGATCATCAGGAAGGACCGCGTCAACCAGGCCGGAGGAGGCATCGCCATCGTACACAAGAGCACCATTCGCATCTCGGCTGACTCCATCGACACATTCGGCGCTGCCGAATACCTCCACTTCCAGGTCCGCACCGACCCCAAGACGACCCTCAGAGGCACCCTCATCTACAGACCCCCGGGACCGCGGGCACAGTTCTGCGATGACATCACGGACTTCATCAGCCCACACGCCCTCCACTCCACCGACTACATCCTCCTCGGGGACCTCAACTTCCACCTGGAGAACAACAACGACCACAACTCCACCACCCTGCTGGACAACCTCGCCAACCTCGGACTCAAACAACTGGTCAACACCCCCACGCACCACGCCGGCCACACGCTCGATCCAATCTTCTCCTCCAGCAAGCACGTCTCCTTCAGTCACTCCACCGGGCTCCACTGGACCGATCACAGCTGCGTCCATTTCAGCTTCACAAAGAACACGACCCACCACCACCCGAAGCAGGCCCCACACCGAAACTGGAGCAAGATCACCGCCGACCAGCTCACCATCTCCCTCAGCCAGAACCCCCCCGGCAGGACAACGGACCCTAACACTGCAGCCTGCAACTTCACACAGTGGCTGTCCGCAAGCGCCGACAACCTCGCCCCACTGAAGGACCCACTTACCAGGCCCAGGAGCAAGAAGGCCCCCTGGTTCACCGACGAACTCAAGGACTCCAAGAAGGCCTGCCGCACCCTGGAGAAGGCCTGGCTCCTCGACAAGACCGCCGACAACATGACCGCCCTCAAGCTCGCCACCCGCAGACATCACCAGCTCATCCGCACCACCAAGAAGAAATCACTGAAGGAACGATTGGACAGGAACGCCCATGACAGCAAGGAGCTTTTCAACATCGTCAAGGAATTCTCCAACCCCAGCACTGGCAACAACGACATCGCCCCCTCACAGGACCTCTGCGACTCCCTCGCCTCGTACTTCCACCGCAAGATCGCCGACATCCACAACAGCTTCGGCGCACCCCCCCCGCGCCCATCGGTCGAACCCACGCACCCAGCCGCCACCCTCCAGACATGGACCGAGGTGACCCCTGAAGATACTACTCGCATCATGAACACCATCCACTCCGGATCCCCGACCGACCCATACCCTCACCACGTCTTCAACAAAGCGGCCCCCACCATCGCACCCCACCTCCGAGACATCATCAACGCCTCCTTCGACACAGCAACCTTCCCGGAGAGCTGGAAGCACGCCGAACTCAGCGCCCTGCTGAAGAAACCAACAGCGGACCCGACCGACCTCAAGAACTTCCGCCCCATCTCGCTCCTTCCCTTCCCGGCCAAAGTCATCGAAAAGGTCGTCAACAAACAACTGGCCGCCTTCCTCGAGATGAACGGTTCCCTCGATCCATCACAGTCCGGATTCAGAACCAACCACAGCACCGAGACCGCCCTCATCGCAGCCACGGACGACATCCGAACCCTGCTCGACAACGGTGAAACAGCAGCACTCATCCTCCTAGACCTCTCCGCAGCATTCGATACGGTCTGTCACCGCACCCTAGTACAACGCCTCCACGACACCGGCATCCAAAGGAAGGCCCTGGACTGGGTCACCTCATACCTCTCCGGAAGAACACAGAGGGTACGCCTGCCCCCGTCCCGCTCGGAGGCCACCACAGTCATCTGCGGCGTCCCGCCAGGATCATCACTCAGCCCTACGCTCTTCAACATCTACATGAAACCTCTAGCGGCCATCACTCGCCAACACAACCTGAACATAATCTCCTTCGCCGACGACACCCAGCTGATCCTCTCCCTCACCAGAGACCCCGACACCGCCAAAGCAAACCTCCACGAAGGGATGAGAGATGTCGCCGAATGGATGAAAGACAGCTGCCTAAAGCTGAACACGGACAAGACAGAAGTCCTGTTCCTGGGATCATCACCCTCCGCGTGGGACGACTCCTGGTGGCCCCCGGCCCTAGGCACCGCACCCAAACCAACAGACCACGCACGCAACCTGGGCTTCATCCTGGACTCCACCCTTTCAATGACCAGACAAGTCAACCCCGTCTCCTCATCCTGCTTCCTCACACTCCGCATGCTCCGCAAGATCTTCCAATGGATTCCGACCGAGACGAGGAAAACGGTCACCCAGGCCCTCGTCACCAGCAGGCTGGACTATGGAAACACCCTCTACGCCGGAACAACAGCCAAACTTCAGAAGAGACTCCAGCGCATCCAGAACGCCTCCGCCCGACTCATCCTGGACATCCCTAGACGCAGCCACATCTCGAGCCACCTCAGAGACCTGCACTGGCTCCCGGTCAACAAAAGGATCACGTTCAGAATCCTCACCCACGCACACAAATCCCTCCACGACCTGGGCCCAAGGTACCTCAACGACCGCCTGACCTTCTACACACCCACCCGCCAGCTACGATCCGCGAACCTGGCCCTCGCCGTGGTCCCCCGCTTCCAGAGAGTCACCGCCGGAGGAAGATCGTTCTCCTATCAGGCTGCGAAGACATGGAACTCCCTGCCGGTCCACCTGCGGCTGACCCGGGACCACCTCGCCTTCAGGAAACAGCTCAAGACCTGGCTGTTCGAGCAGTAGCAGACCCCACTCCCCAAGCGCCTTGAGACCCGTCCGGGTGAGTAGTGCGCGATATAAATGCCATGATTGATTGATTCATTAACACTCTCACCTTTGACTTCAATGTGTCAGGGGCTTATTCTATTCATCCCCAGGACCCTCATAGACAGTCTGGCTCTAGTCATGGAAAGGAAAATAACCAGTTCTGGCCCTTTAAGATGGGAGGAGCGCTCATCAAATTAGGGGTATAGCAAAAGAAATAAAGACAGGCCTGCTTGGTAGCAGGTGGGTTGTTCCACCTTGAAACAGGGGCTCTTGGATAATGTTACACTACAGCAAAGAGTAAGTGCTGCAAAAGGAGGTGGAGGACTACGAGAAAACAATTAGGATTGAGTAGTAGAATGTCTCCTGTCACTAGTCAGCATAAAACTAGAAATATGGAACCTGAACCATCACCAAATATGAATATACCTGGACCAGGGAAGACTCAACCTAAGCAAAAAGTCCTTGCTAGAAGAAGACTCATGAACCCTGCTGGAAGAAGATGATTCACTCAAGGTCCCAATGACTCATGAATTTTGCTGGAGCCCAAGGGTCAATTGGCTGACCTCCTGTCTTCCTGCTTCAGGAACACAAAAAGCAGGATTCCTGACCCCAAGAAGAAATAACTGACTACAGAGCAGTGAGCCCTGACAGAGACCTGGCTGTAGAGAGACCTAGTGGATACAAGACTGCCTCAACGAGCTAAAGGTTGCAGACCTTGCCAGGGAAAGTGTTCCTTGGACTTTGAATATGTTGGGATGTAGTTATTGTTTCACCTCTAAAAAAACTGGTTCATTGGGACCTTGCAACAAAAGCAAACCACCACATGGACCCCTGACTGGCTACATGTTCCATCTTTGTACCAGTGAAGGATTTTAACTTCCAAGAAAGATAAACCTGTCTAACCTGAAATCTGTCCTCAGTGGCTATAAAACCAGGTTTGTCCTACTCAAAGCTTTTGGCTCCAAATTAATTGGCTTCAGCATGAGCTCAGTAACAACATATCCGACTTCGAGGGACTGCTGTCGGCCATAGACTTGGACCTTGCCCCGCTAGAGCATTCTGACTTTCATATCAAAGACTAAGAGCTAAATTTAAGGTTCAGTGGATGGAGTAAAGGCAGATAAGGCAGCAGAAGTCTTTATGTCCACCACTCTGGTTTACTCTACCTCCAAACTGAGAGATTTCCACCGACCCCAGGGACATCTCTACATATTGGCAGGAATCACAGTGATGGTGGTTCCTGTCAGTTTTGGAAAAGTTAGAAGGATTTTTCAAAAATGTACTCCCAAAGCAGGAGTTTGTTATTGAAAAATGTACAGCTAATGATAAACCATAGGAGGTTTCTGCCATAGTGTTGGGGATCATTTAAAATTTTTACTGTCCTCACCATCAGGTTTTACCTGGTGCTGACAGCAAAAAAAGATTGCCAACCGCCTGCTCTTGAATTGGGCAGACAGTCGGATTGCTTACCTCTGGTAACCCATACTCCATTGAGCCGTTGGAGCAGTATGTCAATGATGGAGCTGGCGTAAGCTCTGTCATCGACATACGGTTGGTCCATTCAGCCCTACATCAAGTTGGCAGAATGAGAATTTGGCAGAGAGGGTACTCTGTTGCTGTTGAGATGTAGTAGTACCCTCTCTGCCAAACTCTACATCCAGTCCTAATTTTGAATGTAAAAAAGTTTTATTGGGACAACCTACTTCCTGTATCCAACCTCCGCTCCATCGTCGTCAGTCTCATATCACACCTTGGCCTTGGTCAAGAGCAAACAGTGACTTTTGATTGACACTTTCCTTTTATTAGTGCTTTTTGCTTTACTGCTTGAAAAATCATATTTTTATTTCCTCTTAACCTGTTTCAATGTTCTTGGTTTCTTTTTGCTCAGTACATTGTTCTCTATTTGTCTAAATTGGTTTTGGATTTTTTTAATATTGTGTTCCAATCTTTACTTTAAAGTTGTTACAACTGCTTGGTTTTAACTGCTTGAACTTAACATGGACTTCTGTGGAGTTTGCCTGCTACTTGTGCTATTAGCTCACAGGGGTTTATCACGGATTCTCTCTGAACTGTGCCTTGACTTAAACTTGAAAGTTTTTTAATAAGCTTATATGGGTACCCCCCCTAAATAATAACCCCATTCCTGAAGAAAGATGAGCATTGAATAGATTGAAACAGAAAATTGTCAACATATATTGAGGTGTTTCCGAGATAGCTTTCATAGAATAGAAGATTGGCAATTGGCCTCCTAGGAGGTTCATGTATATTTTGTGTGCCGTGGGTAAAATATCCAAGATGGGGGGATCGTGAATATTTAAAAATGTGGCATTCCTTTGATTCATTATAGAGATATAATCCAGTGCTGTGCAATTTGACACTGGGAAGATAGCTATTCCAGAGAAAGAGTACACATCCTTAACAGCAATCATAAATAGCCAACAAAGTCTTTCATAGTTAAGGTACACTTAATTAATAGAACTAAGACTATAATGGTTAAAAACAGAACAAAGAGAATTCGGATGGCTCATTTTTCAGGGTGGAAGTTCAGACCACACTGAAAAATATAAAATGAGGTAAATCTCCAGACGTCAATGGATTTGCTATGGAGTTTTTTCAGATGTACTCTGGGATACTAATGGAAAGACTTCTAGAAGTTTGTAATGAATTGTTGAGACAGGTATGGCTCACACAGCCCATCAGGAAGCCTTAATTGTTGAAATCACCAAGCTGGAGAATTATCTACATGACTTCAAATCATATAAGCCCCTCTCAATGTTATAAGCAGATACTAAGGGGAATATGTACAGAGCATTTTTATGGTTCCCGTTTCCAACCGCAAAGATGTTTTGCCTATTTACAAAGCAGAAATTGCGATTCAGTAACATGTAATCGAATTGCAATTTATGTTTAGGAATTTGTATTTGGAAGGGGAGTGTTTAGGGTATCCCTTCCAAATATAGAAACACAGTGGTATGTAGGAATCTTTTGCGACCGAATTATGGTTGCAAAACATTTATTTTTTACCAACACCTCAAAGGAGGTGGTAACCATTTGCACAGGGGAAATGGTCTCTTCAGGACCCCTTCCCCTTTGCTAATGTTGAAACAAATATTTTTTTAAGAACAGGCTGTGGTCCCACTGACCACTACCTACTCTTAAAAAAATGAAACAAACACTTCATTTTATTTTTTTTAAATATATCCAGATTTCTTTTAAGGAAAACGGGCTACATTAATTGGAACAAAAGAGTTGTATGTGGTTTCATAAAAAAAATGGGTTTATGGAATAGCATTACTGAGAAACCATTTCACCTAAACAGTTCAATGGAAAATCAGAATTAATGGCATTTACCATTTTATAGAAACCAAGTAATAGAATGTCTTTTAGTTCAAAAATGGCTTTTGCATGCTTATTTTTTAAGGTGTAAATACAATGTTTGCAGGTCTTACTTTCAGAAATATTTTTGTCAGAGATATTTATTTCAGGGGGTATTATTTCATATGTATTTCTTTTAGATTGTCAAACAGTTACTTCTGATGCTTTAATTCAAAGACCCCTCACCGTCTTTAAACTCCTTACATCCTTGACCCTTTACAACCCCTAAAACTATCAATCCCTGCACCCTAAAAAACCCTTATCACACCTTGTTAGAAATTGGGTCTCCAGTTGGAAGAGGCTTGCACACTGCCCAAGTTGGGACCACAGTCCTAGTCAGGGTAACTTAGATACATACATTAAATTAATCTGTTTCTCACCCACTGGTAACTTGGTACAGAGCAAGCATGCTTAACTTAAGAGGCAATGTGTAAAGTGTTTGTACAACACACACATACACACAGTAGCACAATTAAAACACCACAAAAAACTCCACACAGGTTTAGAAAAATAGAGAATATTTATCTGAGTAAAACAAGACCATAACGACAAAAATCCAATCATTAGAAGTCGAGATATGAATTTTTAAAGAATAAATGCAAAAATAGTGCTTAGAAGTCACTATCGCTAAAGATTACTTGAGGTTGCAGGGGACAGGGTAAATCCAAACTTCAGGCCAACCGCGATGGAGGGCAGGAAAGCTATGCAACTCATGCAGGTCCCGCTGAAAAAGTACCATAGATGGAGCAATTCTTCAACGCTGAGGGCACGATGCATCAATCTTTTCTACACAGTCGGGTCACTGCATCGCCATCAAGCTCCAATGAGATACAGGCAATGCGTCATCATTGAGCTGTGCCATGTCGTCAGGCTGTGCAGGCTGTAGAACTGCTGTTGCTGAACAGCCTCTACGTCAGCGTTGAAGGGCGGTGTGTTGGTTCCGACTGGTGCAGTGGTGACGATGTATCAGTTTTGTAGAAAATCAGCTGAAGAACACACTTCTGAGGACTAGGACTGTAGGGGGCACCTCAGGCAAGGGTAAGACTCACAGATGGCAGAGTTCAGCAGCACCATCAGGATTGTAGGAAGTCCTTTGTGTCCCTGAGACTTCAGAAACTAGGAAGCAAGCCAGCAAGCACTTGGAGTCCCTCTGGGTTCAAGTGAGATGGGTCTAGTCCTTGCCCTCAGCAGAGCAGAGATCAGCAGGCAGCAGGGCAGCTCAGCAAAGCAGTGAAAGCAGAAAAGCAGTTCCTCAGAACAGTCAGTCAAGGCAAAGTGGCAATTCTTATAGCATATCAGTGTTTACTCCAGCAGAGTTCCTCCCGGGTCCACAAGTGTACTGATTTGGTAGGGTCAGAGCCCCTTTGTGTGGGGACAGGACATAGCCTATTCAGATGTAAGTGAGAATTCCCTCTCCCTCTTCATGCCCTGGAAGACTTTCAGAATGCAGATGAGTCCTCTGTCACACCCACCCTTCCTGTGTTTGTGGCTGTCTAGAGGGAATGTACAAAATGTAGCTAGCACCCAGCCCAGACGTGTATTGGAGACAGGCTGTAGGCACATAGAGCAAGGTTCAGAGCAGAGAAATATCCAATTTCTAAAAGCGACATTTCTAAAATAATAATGTCAAATCCAACTTTGCCACTAAAGAGAGTTTATCATTACCATTTCAAAGATACGAAACATGATTTAGCTACTCCTAGGTGTGGGGGATAAATGAACAGCTGTATGTATAACGTGAAGGGGGCTAGGGGTTAGAACAACCCAAAAAAATAAATAGCCGATAGCAGTTACTCCTGTCTTTCCCTTTTTTAATTGTTCAAGTATTTTCCTTTTATTTGGGTCTCATTTACAACTCCCCTTCCCCTCACGTCCCTCTCTGAGTCAATCCCCTTCCAGAATCCCTGTAGACGCCCACACACCTGAAAAAGCCACGTCCCTCTGGGCCGTGGCGAGGTGACTCCGCGTCCTTCGATGGCGTCTGGTCTCTTGCTGTTTCGGCTTTCCCTCCTCCACCGGGTTTGGGTGTTCCGCTTGCCAGGAAGCATCAGTCTTCTCTGGGTTCTGGTTCTTTCACCCTCGCAGCTGTTATCTCTTGCTCGGTTCTCCGGTCTTTCCTGTAATTTCCTCAGCTTCTCGCTTCCTCTGTCAGCGTATCCAGATCAACCCCCAACGTGCTCTCTGGATCGCCTTCTTGAGGCGTGTAAAGGGGGAAGTCAGTTCTCTGGCCTTCGCTCAGTCCCTGCTTAAAGGGGCCGCCTGTCAATCCCTCTCTCTCGACTTCTTGCGGACAGCAAAGCGGCCAGTTGGTGAAGGGGGACTCTAAATATAGGAGGGGTGAGATACATGAAGGGATGGTATCACACAACTTCTCTTCTATCTCTTTTTCTGTGACAGGGGCTTCCTGACACAACCCACCCCCAGACCTTTTCCATTCAGGGGAATGTGGAATGATTGAAAGAAAGTCAGCATTTCCATTATCAGACCCTTTTCTATGACGGACCTCAAATGAGTAGGGTTGTAATGTCAAAAACCACCTAAGGACACGAGGGTTATTACCTTTGTTATGAGTCATCCACAAGAGGGGGGCGTGATATGTATACAGGATAAAAGGGGATCCCTTAAGATAATAGTGTTATTTGTCTACTGCCCATTTTATGGCTAAACATTATTTTACTCCCGTAGAATATTTATTTTCCCTTGGAAATAGTTTACGGCTGATAAAAAGTACCAGGCGCTTAATGCCCTCTTTTGTTTGTTGAGAAAGAACGGCCCCCAGACCTGTTTCCAAGGCATCTGTTTGTAGTATAAAGGGTTCTTTGAAGTTGGGTGAAATAAGGATAGGGCTGGTGGTTAAGGCTCGTTTGAGATCATGTAATGCCTTTTTGGTGGTTTGATGGGGATTTACCAGGTCTTTGTTCTTTTTCTCTTTTTTTAGTAGATTGGTTAATGGTGATGCTATTTCAGAGTAATTGGGTATATACCGGTGGTGGTAGCCTAGCAAGCCTAAAAAGGATCTATCACCCTTTTTGTTAGTGGGGAAGGGGGTGTCTAAAACCCCTTTCACCTTCTCTTGTTGAGGCGCAATAGCCCCGTTCCCCAATAAATAGCCCAAATATTGGACTTTGGTGAAGCCTATCTTGGACTTTTTGGAGTTTACGTGGAGTCCTGCGGTTTTAAGTGCTTGAAATACCTTCCTGCAATGGACGAGGTGTTGTTCCCATGTAGGGCTAAATATAATGATATCATCTATGTAGGATGAGGAGTACTCTTGGTGTTGAGAGAGAGCTTTGTTCATAAGTCTTTGAAATGTTGCTGGTGCTGCATGCAACCCAAAAGGCAGTCCAGTGAATTCATATAAGCCAGTAGGGGTGCTAAAGGCGGTTTTTTCTTGGTCTTCTTGTTTAGGCTGTACCTGCCAGTAGCCTTTTGTGAGATCGAGTGTGGTTATATATCGGGCTTCGCCTAACTTTTCAATTAACTTGTCGACTTTCGGCAATGGGTAAGAGTTAAATTTTGAGAAGGCTTTGACCGCTCTAAAATCTATACAAAAACGAATGGAACCATCCGGTTTCAGGACTATGACAATAGGGTAAGACCAGTTACTGGAGGAGGGTTTTAGTACTCCAAATTGTAACATACTCTCTATTTCTGCAGCAACAGCGTCTCGTCTAGCTGCTGATATCCTATAGGGGCGTTGTTTTATAATTTTGTTTGGTGGGGTAACAATGGAATGCCCGATTAATGTTGTTTTACCAGGGAGATCGGAAAAGATGGAGGAGAAAGAATATAGAAGTTCTTGAAGAGACACTTTTTGTTTTTGTGTCAGGTTCTTGTTTATGGGTAATTGAGTCACCGAAGAAGGGATGGTTACTGACTCTGATAGAACATAATGGGTGGCTTTGAGAAGGGGTCCCAGCCATTTTTTAAAGAAGGTTTATATGATATATCTGGGTTTTGTTTGAGGAAATACGTAATCGATAAGTAGTAAGGCCTATCCTTTCAATGATTTCATACAGTCCCTTCCATTCTGCTCGTTTATGGGGTACAGAGGAGGGTGGGAGTATGAGTGCCCAATCATGGACCTGTAATTGTCGCCACCTCTTCCCTTTATTGTAATACGTCTGGTGATTCCTTTGAGCTTTTTCTAAATTGTCGTGGGCGAAGTCTCGCAATTTCTGTATGCAATTTCTAAGACCCTGTGTATATTCTAGAAGGTTTTGAGTATCTTCCTGTTTCTCTTGCTCCCACGCTTCTCTCGTCATTTCTAGCAAGGTTTGTTGCTGTTTCCTGTATGGGAGTTCAAAGGGAGAACAGCCTAGGCTACTCTGAACCTGGCTTCTAATGACGAAGAGGGTGAGGGGTTAGCAACATGTCCCATTTTTTCCCTTCTGTGGATAACATTTTCTTAAGGGTCAGCTTTAAAGTGGTGTTATATCGCTCACACAGACCATCCATTTGGGGGTTATACGCTGATGTTCTTATTTGAGAGATATTCAAGGTTTTACACACTTGCTTCATCAGACGAGAGACAAAGGGAGTTCCCTGGTCTGTTAATATCTCTCGGGGGAATCCTACCCTTGAAAACAATTCTAGTAACTTTTCAATTATGTTCTTAGTGTTTGGTGTTCGTAGGGGAAATGCTTCTGGGTATCTAGTTGCATAGTCGACAATAACCAATATATCTATATATCCCTTTTTTGACTTTGGGAGCATACCACTAAATCCATACTTATCCTCTCAAAATATTTATCAATGATTGGTAGAGGCTGCAATGGAACGGGATGGGGTATATAGGGGTTCTTCTTCTGACAGATTTCACACTCGCTGCAGTATTTATCTACATTGGCGAATATCCCTGGCCAATAAAAATATCTCAACACAGACTGGGTTGTTTTTGCAGATCCACTATGGCCTGCTAGGAGGTGTGAATGGGCAAAGAACAATAATTGTTCGCGGAATCTCTGGGGGATCACTAACTGTGGGGGATCGTCTTGTTTTCCTATTCGATATAGTAAATTGTTTTTGATTAGGAAGGAGGGAAGTGAGAGCGGGGGTACTGGGTTCTTTGCTTGTTGCCAGGCATTCTAGAGGGTGGGATCTTGGATTTGAGCGTATCGAAACAACCTGTCAGAAATCTAGGGGGCCTGTGTGAGCAGAGTACAAGGGGGTACAGGAGTTTCCGTCAGTGTGTTTTTGAGCAATGAGATGAATTCAGGATTGTCCGTGCCCAGAATGAGTTGTTCTGGTAGGTTGTCCAATACTCCCACTCTAACTTGCAGAGAACTGCCATTGGGTAGAGTGATGGGGATTTTGGCTATTGGATATTTTCTGACGTCTCCATGTACACAGCTTTTGGGTGTCTTTTTGTCCAGACAGATTTTCAAATCCTTTATCAGTGTGCTCTGTACAACGGACTGTCTACAACCCGAGTCTAATAAAGCTGTGACGTTTTTTTCCATTGAGTATAAGACTTACATAGAAGCCAGAACCCATTTCCTCTGTATATGGGATGGTTTTGGGCACACAGCTAATATCCATCGGCTCTTCAGTCGATTTCTTTTGGGGACAGGCCCTGGCTATATGGCCCCATTCCCCACACTCGTAGCATTGAGGTCCTCTGAACGGAGCGGCATCAAATCTAGAGGGTCTGTCTTTCAGAGACTCCTGAGGGGGCTTTATGTTTTTCTTGTCATTCCGCATACGTCCTGCGACATACCGTGAGGACCGATCAGGTTCGAAAGCTAGAGACTTTGGTTGGGCCTGAGCAAAGGACTTTGCCATTTCCACAGCTTGTTCTATAGAGAGATGTGGTTGTTGTCGGAGCCACCTCTGTGTGGGTGTTGGTAAGGCCTCAAGAAACTGCTCAAATAAATGAGAGCCATTATTTGTTCCTTGCTGTTTTCTTGTGGTATTAGCCATTTATCTGCAGCCGCCTTAAGTTTGAAAAATAATGTCTTAGGAGTATCTCCAGGGCTGCCTTGTTCCTTCCTGAACCTTGCCCTATTTGCTTCGGGATCCATACCCAAGTGGTCTAATATGACGTTTTTAATGTCCTTGTAAGGAGTGTTTCCTGTAGGGTTAGCCACTTGGTATGCGGCCTGAGCCTCCCCCGTCAATAGTGGTGCTAGAAAAAAGGGCGATTTCCCATCAGGCGACCCACAAGCTTGTGCAGCCCTTTCGAAATTTGTGAAGAAGGCATCTGGGTCCTCACCAGGTTGATATTTCTGTAAGGATATGTTGGGGTACCCTGCATGTGCCACTTGGAGGTTCTGTAGACTTGTGGCTGATTGTGCTTGGCCTTCAGTAACCTTATGTATGCATTCGACGTGCTGTGTGAGCGAGGCCTTAAACATATCCTGTCAGCGTGGGCCGTTGTCATTTGTCTCTCTATGGCCCCTTCTAATTTTTCTTGGCCACAAATCAATTGTTGTATTAGGCTTTCCATTATCTCAGGCTAATGGACTAGTGCCTGCATTCTCCACCAAGTGTAGAATTTATGTCAAGAAGAGGCTCAATGCAAGGGGTATTTCCTTTTTTTGTGATGTTTTTATTGACACTACAAGGAATCACAATATGCTTTTCTTCTCTTTCTTTTTTCGTTTCCTCTTTCTGCAGTGTCTTCTACTTCAGTCCCTTTGAGGTGAATCCTGGCCGCCGTTGTCCCTCGGACAGAAGAAAAGGCCAGGTAAGTGTTTTGTGGAATACAGACTGTACAGGGGAGGGTGTGGGGGATAAATGAACAGCCGTACGTATAATGTTAAGGGAAGGTAAGGGTTGGAGCAACCCAAAAAAAACAAAAATAGCCGATAGCGGTGACTCCTGCCTTTCCCTTTTTTAATTGTTCAAGTATTTTCCTTTTCTTTGGGTCTCTTTCACAACCCCCATTCCCCTCACGTCCCTCTCTGAGTCAACCCACTTCCAGAATCCCCGTAGACGCCCACACACCTGGAAAAGCCATGTCCCTACGGGGCCGTGGTGAGGTGACTCCGCGTCCTTCGATGGCGTCTGGTCTCTTGCTGTTTCGGCTTATCCTCCTCCGCCGGGTTCGGGTGTTCCACTTGCCAAGAAGCTGCGGTCTTCTCTGGGTTCCAGTTCCTTCTCCCTTGCCGCTGTTATCTCTTGCTCGGTTCTCCGGTCTTTCCTGTAATTTCCTCCGCTTCTCGCTTCCTCTCTCAGCATATCCGGACAAACCCCCAACGCGCTCTCTGGACCGCCTTCTTGAGGTGTGTAATGGGTAACGGCAGTTTTCTGGTCTTCGCTCGGTCCTTGCTTAAAGGGGCCGCCTGTCAATCCCTCTTTCTCGACTTCTTGCAGACAGCAAAGCGGCCAGTTGGTAAAGGGGGACTCTAAATATAGGAATGGAGAGATATATGAAGGGATGGTATCAAACTCCTTCTCTTCCACCTCTTCTTCTGTGACAGGGGCTTCCTGACAACCAATTACACACATGTTTAGAGGAGAGAGCACATGCACTTCAGCACTGGTTAGCAGTGGTAAAGTGCTCAAAGTCCTAAAGCTAACAAAAACAAGGATAAGAATAAGAATAAGAGGAGTAAGTAGGCAAAAAGTCTTGGGTAACCCTGAAAAAAGGGCCATTTCCAACACACCAAAACTACACCCATTCCTTAACCCTAAGCCTTTTCTACTCTTAAACTCCACCAATCACAGAAACCTAAACCTCCTCTACACCTAAACTACACCCATCCCTGACCCCTAAACTAAAACTAGCACCTAAACCTTAAAGCCATTTCTACTCCTATTCTCTACCGATACCTGAACCACTACCCTAAACTCCACCTATTCCCAGTGGTGCAGTAACAAATTTTTAGAGTGGGGGTGCTGCCATCAATTTTAAATCACTCATGTCATAGGTACTGTGAAAAATCCAAGTGTCACACAAAGAACAAGTGCAGCAAATGAGAACAACCATTCAGAAGGAGAGTGGTAAAGCTGTGGTTTGTATTCAAAACGTGTATTTCGGAGTACACCATTGCAAATATATTACCAAAGCATGATGTGGTAGCAGTTGTTCACAGACAGCATATGTTCCATTGAAATGGCCACAAAAGTTACACTGATATGCAATTCTACTGATAAAATTAAATAGTGCACAAACGGTAATGTGTGGAAACTGTGTTTCAGCAGATACTTATCATTTGCACATCACCACGTAAAGTGTCTTGATTTGTTTTGATATTATTCAAATCTTTTTTTCCATCACACTTCAAAATTACAAAACATTTGCTTCATTTGTGCTTCAATTCTGCTGATATATATAAAAACATTTGTATAGCTCCTTTACAGGTATTCACATTTAGATGTGTGTTAGAAAAAAAACTGACTTCGTACAGCCTTTTTATTCAACCTCCCCATATCCCAGCAAGACTATTACATAGTTCATGTTACAAAATCCCCTAATTTTGCAGTCCGATATTGAAAAGTTAACATCTCCATGTTAAAAGGATTAGCAGCAATTTGTCAGAAGACATAGCCTGAATTTTGACATCTGTCATTAAATGCACAGCAGAAGTGAAAATAAAATGTAAGGCATCTTTATTTCTCATTTACCTTCTGCATTTTAGCATGGTTATTTTAGGGGTGCTTCCAGAGCCGATGCCCATTCCTGAACCCTCAAAACCCTTCCTAGTCCTAAACCCTATACGTTCCTGACCCCTTTAAACCTCTCACCACATCCAAACTCCACCCATCCCTGAGCCCTAAAAAAAAGACTGCCCATAAACACCACCCATCCGTTACCCCTAAAAAACCCTCATCATCCCTAAAATCTACCCATCCCTGAACCCTATAAACCCCTTTCTACATCGAAACTCCACCCATACCCTGTACCCATCAATAAAACCACTCAATACTCCTACACTCCACCAATGCCTGAACCCTAAAAACACCTTACACCCCTAAGCTCCACACATCTGTTAACCATAAAAAACCCTCACCTCTCCGAAACTCCCATTCACGGTACCTAAAAAACCTTCACCACCCCTAAAATACACCCATCCTTGAAAGCTGACAACCCATTTTTGTGCCTGAACTCCACCCATTTCTGACCGCTAAATACCGCTCATCACCCCTAAACTTTACCCATCCCTGAACGCAAAAACCCCTCACTAGTCCTAAACTCCACCTAAGTTTATTTTAATTTTAGATTTTCCTTAAAATCATCTTTCCTTTACAAAGTTTCCTTTAATTTTCTATTTATTTGTATTTCCTTAAACTGGTTTGCCATGATCTGTTTTCCTCCAATGAGGTTTCTCAGTTTTTGATTTTCCATTAATTCACATACATCAACAAAAGATTTCTTTATTAAAAAGCAATCACAGACATGGTGGTCTGCTGACCCCAGCAGGCCACCATCCCGTGATGGCTGCAATTCATAATGGGTCGCAAACTGAGACCTACCTCATTAATATTAACGAGGTAGGTCGATTTGTGACTCACTAGAAATTGCTATTTAAAACATGTACATTTTTGTACATTCAAATTTTTAATTTCTTAATTGTGATTTGATAGGAATTGCAATTAGGAAATTGCAATCCCTAAATTCTGTACATATGGCGCTAGATCCTTAGTGTTGCTTTGGCATGATGAATACGCACAATGATGCCCCATAGAAAAACATTCAAATTAACAAAATAAGATTAATTGCGCAATGCATTTTTCACACAACATAAATACAAACATAAACCACACATCAAATGTAATGCTCATGACCGTGCTTTAAAAAATGCAATTATGAATATCCTGAGTGAAATCACAGGTCAGATCGCAAATCACATTATCATTAACACTATCAATATGATAATTATGAATCCGATATTATTTATTGGTTTGAGTATGCGCTGTTATTTAATGACTTTGTTCTAACTTGTTTTTTTACTGATTTGTGCACATGTTGTGGGGTCAGAAGCATTACATTTGGTATGTGAGAAATGGCGATTGTGCAAGTTATGGGCTGTGCAGCTAGCCACAAAGATCGATTTTAAGTGTTTTTTAGTTTTTTATTTACAACCGTAAATGTACTTTAGCTGTGGCTTTTTGTGAATGTCAAAGTTATTTTTAAATAAAGCTGTTGTAACCGATCCTAGTACTTTAATTTTTTGATTCTATACAGCATCCAAGGTCTATGAAATTATTCCCTTCTCCACCAATCAAATTTCCCAAAGGGAAACAGGTGGCACACGAGAAGGATTATTTATGCCTTATTTACTAAATATCCAATAATCTGCCAAAACATCTTTAGTGGTCATATTCACCATATGTCACACTCTTACTATCATTGTATAAAGAAGGAAACAGGTTAATATAGTTTGTCACAATTCTATGTGAGCTTTTCTAACGATCGCTGCCAATCACACTATTCTATTGTTTCCTGGGGGGATGTTGCTTGCTTATATCTCTAGTCTTGCCTTTGCAGGCATGTATCTTTCTGTTTCTTTTTGGAGAATTTTTCTCTAACATCTTTTTAGGTTTTTCCTTCTAGGTGACTTCACTTTATTCTGGAGGCTGTTTCGTCCTGTGTTAGGCATCTAACTTTGCGTCACACTGCTTATTTGCTTACTTATTGGGAAGTGGTAAGATGGAGTTTGAGGATCGTCACCCATATCATCCCTCTGAGCTAAGAAAAGTAAAGAAGGCTGATTGGAAGCCACAGTGTGACAGTTTGTAACAACCACTCAAACCCACCCATTAACACATAAAATATATGTATTAATGTGCAATATAAAAATACCACATATTTATATAGTGACAGAAAAATACAATTACAAATATACAAATATGTACATATTATAAAATAACCTTACCCCATTATAATCAAATTATTGGGTGGTCGTACCAGGATTGGTGTTTTGCTGGCATTATACTACTGGAGATGCTTCCATCCAAGTGACCACATTTGCTTCTTCCTGTGTTGCAACATCTGAATCTTTTTCGCCCTTAATTTTGGAGGTCACTGCTTCAGATAGAGCCAGTGGGTCAGTTGGATTGTAAATGCAAGAAAGTTGGATTGCAAATTCAAGAAAACGCAGGTTCGGAATAAGTCTGCATAGGAGGCTCCTCAAAATCACCATAAATGATATCAAATGTCTGGCAACATCAGTCAGTAAGCACAGTTGGAATATTCTTTTCTTTGCCTTTTTCATACTACATACATTCTGGCACCAGAAATATGTTGGCTGATGAATTATCTAGAATATATTCTGAACTGGATTATCAAAGAGCCAAACCTCAAGCTATTTTTTTTCTGACCAGTTTATCCTTTAACTATCCCCTTTTCTTGATCAACTCAGTTATGGTTACCTTCAGTCTCCTTATACCAGGAAGTCATGTAATTGCACCATGGTCTTCCTCATGCAGGGCTCAGGGAGATATCTGCTACTATATATACAATTTCTTGACTTTGATGGTGTCCTTTCTTGACCACTGATGTATTACATTCTATATCTTACCTTTGGTATTGATGCCAGGTACCGAACATCTAGATAACTTCACCCTGGCTTGTTAAAACATTTGCAGTAGAGCCTGCATAAAGCTATACAGTTAATCGATGAATGTTAATTCCAATGGATCTAGCAGCATAAAGCACTTTATAATAAGGGAGGGCTTTTGAAATCTCTCAGCTTTTTTAGCATGCAAGAACAGCAAGAAATACCACTAGGAGAAGACAGGATCTGAAAGACAGTAGCACAGGAATCATAGTGACTATCCAACTCTTTTACGCTTTTGTATTGTACTAAAAGTCCCACAGCTGCGGTTGAGCCGAGTACTGACCCCTTTTTAATCTGTTTTTACATCTAATTGTAAGGATTGTGAATAATTGTACAATAAAATCTTAAACATCCTAAATCTAAATCTGTTAAAGTACTAGAAGGTCACTGTAAGTAAGTAATAGTAAGTAAGTAATCTTTATTCAGTTTAAAAAATATACCATAAAAGATCCAAATTCATACAGTTTATACATATTCCATGTTAATCAGGTTGATGTATATTCTCCAGACTCACATGTGTTAAAAGTTTGATCTATGTTACACTCAATAAAATTTTACCGTAAAATCTTTATGTAAAATTACTAAAAACTACAAAACATCCTGAAATATGACCAGTATCGTGGAGGCCATACTTTGACATTTCAAAAGATAGATATAGAAGACATCATAAAAATACTATACATATTAAAATACAGTTGTAGTGCAAAAAGTTAAAATATACTCGAGTTTTCATGACGTGGTCTTGGATTCACAAAAAGTATGCGTACTATATAAAGTAAAATGTGTTATGCGCGAAACTCGCTACCAAAGTCGTATTTACTAAAAGTCAATTTTTTCTTGAGTATAATACAATCGTGGGTAGCCTATGCATCTAGAAGGTCCAATAGCTGTATAAAAAACTAGCGGAACAGTTAAATGATAGCTGGTGGGGTTATGAAGATGGCAAATAATTACTTTCCCACCAGCTTCTGTAAGCTAACAGACGAGGAAATGTACTTATAAACAGTGTGGCAGACCATATCCATGTGGGTCTGCATTGCTTGATTTTTATCGACCTCAAAAGTGGGACTAGCAACTTCTTTCTAATCTTTTTGTATGACTCACAGAAAAAGAAAAAGTGGAGCTGCGATTGACCAGAGACCGAGTCACAAGGACGCGTTATGAGGTCCAGGTCCCATCTGTTGAGGTATAAGCAACCAGCAGTTGTGACAATTCAAGGCGAAATCTAACTAGGTAGTAATGATGGGAACTAGGCATGGTAAGTAAATATGGCTCCATAAGTCTAGTTGTTACTAACATGCTGTGTGCTTTGACTGACCGTTTGCTAAGCCCTGCCTCCTCTCTTTTTCTCATCGTATCTTCGTGATCATGCCTCCCTATCATTGCCAGTTGTGTTTGAACATATTTTAACCATTCAATACTGCCTGCCTTGTCTAACTCAGACAGTCATTAATTATGGCCTTGGTTAGTGCCGCTTCAGGACAAAACCAGACTGATATCCATAGCATTGAAGGAGATAACAAAACGTTATCTTTTACGTGGTCAAGGCCTAGTTCTTCATGACAAATGGATGCTGGTACAGGCCTAGGTGAGCATAAGAGATTACGTACACATTTATTTTCTGCAACATGCAGTATGGAGTGCTTATGTATTCCCCATATCCCTGCTCCGTAGGTGGCTGCCAGCCTTGGATATGCTAAGCAGCACACCCATTGTGGATATCATTAGTTTCTAACCAACTTATGAATTGCTCCCACATTTTGTTCGAACTGAGAGTATCTGACCCGGGTCAAATGATTCCAATTGCAAGCCTTGTCAAATGGTATTCCTAAATACGTATATATATTAGCTGTATAAAATCTAGTACCCTGGATAAAAAGTGGCCTCATCTTCCTATTGGAGGGGCAACAAATCATAGTAAAGGACTTTGTTTTGTTGGTTTGTAGCCCTAGGAATCCCATTTATACCGCATATCTTTCCAGCAACCGCTGAAGGCCCATAGCTGTTCTCAACATAAGGACACAGTCATCCGCGTACATTAATACAGGGATGGCTCTGGTCCCTGCTCTTGGAGGATCTGCCACTATTTCTAAAATATGTTTCTCCAGATCGTTGCTATATCTGCTGAAGAGGAAAGGGGCAAGGACACACACTTGATGTACTCCCATACTGATTTTAAAAAAGGGTGTGCACTCACCTTTAGTACCATAACTAACATAGCCCTCAACATCCTCATGTAGTTTACTTAAGATGTGCACCAACCCCGCCGCCATACCCAAGTCCAGCAATCTGACCCAGAGTTTACCTCTGTCAACCTTGTCAAATGCTGAGCTTAGGTCCATGAAGGTGAGGTATAGCGGTTCTTTCTTAGCCTGTACATATTTGCCATGAATGAGGCCAAGGTTAAGGCATTGGTCAATCATTCCCAGTCCTCTCCTGAACCCAAAGTGGACTGGCGTAAGGATCTCGCCCAATTCTCCAGATGCTCCAAAATTATCCTGCCCAACACTATTGCTATGCTATCTATAAGCGAAATTGCCCGTTAACATCTGTCATCTTTTTTGAAAATTGATACTATAATGGCACTAGGCCAGGACTTGGGGGCCCACACACGATAGCGCTGTTTAGAATGTTAACTAGAATGGGTCCCCATAGCTCAATATTGTTTTAAAACAAATCAACTGGCACCCCATCTGTCGCGGGTGCTTTTTTAGTTGGGCATCCTGTGAGAGCTAGAGTAACTTAATCTAATCGTATAAGCAACTTGTAGTTCCCTAATCCCCTATCCTCACTGAGTTCGGTCGGCAATGATTTTGGTGATGGGGGCCATTAAAGACCTGGCTAAAGTGAGTCACCGAGGTTTGAGCTAGGATGGGTAAATCTGTATTGCAATTGTGATTGTGAGCAACATACAGGGAATTAACAACTTTCCAGAAGGTCTTTGCATCCTTCTCTATGCATGCCCTCTCCAACTGCTCCCATGCCTCCGTCCTTAAGCTCACTTTCCTAGCGGCAACCGTAGCCTTGTAGGTACGTCTCGATGAACAAATAGTCTCTCTATATCCCTTGGTGAGACATTCAATGCTTCTTTGAGTTGCTTATGCACTCTAGTGCAGTGTCCATCAAACCATTTCTTGGGCTTGTTCGTGAGTTTTGATGGTTTTGTTGTTAGCAGCTCCGATATACACCCACAAATTTCTAATATGCCTCAATAACTCTTTTTGGGGGGTATCACAACCTAGGCAAACCTCAATTTCACTCGCACAGCATTCCAGCACCTGTCTTAGGAGCTCCCCTGAGTCTACCTCCACCCACCTGCACTTGAGCCCCAGATTTTTAAAATAATCAGCACTAGGTCAAGTTGTGTAGTTACGCAAGATGTTAGGCCCAGTTTTAAATAGATTACTTATGGGTTGTGATCGCTCATTTTGGTGGGTAGGATGACATAATCTGTGATGCTGTCTGTACCCTAGATTCACAGGCTCCTCCTGCAATCTTTTTTTTCTTTCAACCACATCACTTTACTCTTTTAGCCACCGGTCCTGACGAAGTGCCTACGGATCCCTTAAGGACCAACATTGAGCGCGAAACATGCTGACCCTATTTTTAATCCTTAACACTATTACACCATTCCTATGAGCAGCAGCTAGTCACACACCTGCCCTCTAGATTCTTTCCCAAGAGGCACTTCAGGATCCACTTCATTTTAACTTACTGATTGGACCCATGAATAAAACTTCGATTCAGTGTCCCATCTAGTGATTTTAATACACTTTATTACACTTTTTCACTTCTCATTTAGAGACCCACACACACCCATGCACAACTGTGGCGACTCCTTCAAAAGATCTCCGTTAAAGAGCCCTCTTGCGGGCCCGTGAGGGACTGCAACACCACCCCCACGAGGAGCATCACCCTATGATGAAGCATGACATCCGCTAGGGTGTGTGAGGGCACTAAAACTAGAGGAGAAATCCCCCACTACTCACATTGACTTGTTCTGCGTGTGAGCTTTAACTACCAACCTGTTTTCCCTTCTACTCATTCTGAGGAACAGCTACCCCCTAGGTTTATATACTTAACTTTGTGGGAGCATGGGTACTGGACCTCCTACTTCCTAACGCTGCTCCCGGTCCCCAATTCTTTTTGTGTTGATATGCTGTCTCTAATCTCTAATGAGACAGCAATAAAGTTTATTAAGCTCCCCGAGCCTCTCCCCATAAAAGAAACCTGTCTGTCGCTCGAGCCGCTCAGCAAATCAACAGTTAACAATAGAGTGTGTGTTAACTAAAGAGTATTTTAGACAGAGCAACATGAACTGTGAGTAAAATGTGTGAAATCTGAAAAATCAGTGTCCCAAAGACCACAAACAAGGTTGCTAGTATATTGTCACAGCCTCAAATTAAAATCGCCCTCAACAACATATAAAATCCACTGAAATTCTTTCAGTGACTTTATTAAGCACAGTACCCATGGAATCTATAATAGTGCAGTCATTTGCATCAACATTGAGGTGATAAAAGTTGGTTAAGATTATCGTGGACATTGACCCTAGCTTAATACATATAATCCGGAAAAAGGGTGAGCCGGTAACCGAATCCATTAGTTTGCAGGGAAGAGTTGTACATATTAAAGTTAGTAAACTTCCACTATTGTGGCCATGTGGGGCTGGAACTGACGTATGTTAGCTTCTGATTTCATAGTAGATCTTCCTTGAAATGAGAAATCAGCTATACTGGTAACAACTGAGAGCTTCAATAAGGTATCTTTTTTATTGTTACATAAAATAGTTTCTTATCCAGAAATGACAAAACTGTTCTTAGAAGACATTTTCTGTTTTAACGGGGGCATGCAAGAAAGATCATGTCTGATAAAAGCCCATCATTTTTTTCTCATATTTGGAAGGAAATTTGTTTGGTACTCTGCCTTCAGGTATTCATTTGCATACCGACGGGCAAACAGATTGTGATAATCAATCTTTAGAACAGCACTCCCACTGTTTTGCAAGTGCTACTCAATGAAATTGGCCTGTCCTTTTACTATCAGTCAACTTCGTCTACACTACTGTTCACTATTGTGTTAACACCCTTTTTAGGTCTCGGGACCATCCGGTCGGCAGACTGGAAGTCCGGAGATTTAATGTCTTGGAGAAGAGGGGCTTGCACCCGCCCCTCTTCTCCTCTGTTCTCCATTGGCTGGCCTCTTGAATGCTGGCCAGCCACTGGAGAACAGGTCAGTCACTCCGTTGAAGCCCCGTCTTTTTCGGATCGGGGGGCGTGTTTTTTGCGTTCCGTTTCATTAAACCGCAAAACACGCCCCCGAATCCGAAAAGGACGCTGCCTTTCTCCGAGGCATTTCTGCTCTGCCTCGGAGAAAGGCGGTGGTGTCTTCCGGTGCCCTCGGCTTGTTTTTAGTTTAAACTGTGACCTACTTACAAATTAACTCAATAAATGCGTCATTACACCTCAACCAAAAAACATACCGGGGCAAGCTATGGTGACGCAGCGGTAATCGATATGGGTGAGTGTGTGTTTGTGGGGGGAGGTCAGGGATACATCTGAACCCTTGGAAAAGTGTTCACTGACTATATATCAGTTTACTACGATTTAATGTATTCCACTTTTTAGTTTTTTCACGAAGACGCGTGGGAATCCAAAAATCGTAATTGTTTGGACAACTTTCATTTTTAAATGCTCAATCCCGTTTGACTGCTGCGCTGTCAAACCAAGACCTATAAAGACACTAAGCAGAGAATATAAAGAATATAAGCCATGCAAGGAGTGCAAGTGAAAGAACACTAGTCACACAACAAACAATAACATTTGTTCTATAATGCGTACTAACAAGACTCGGCACACCAGCCATGCACTATATGTGCATATCCATACAGGCCGTTGGACATTTACCAGGTATACACGTATCCTGACTCTGCGGACACTCTACGTGTAAACCCTGAGGGGGCCGTACGGGCAGCGCGTCGTATGTGTGGGCGCGTGCGCTCATACGTGTGTGCGTAGACGTGTGTGAAAATGTACGTGTGCCAGCGTATGCGTACAGCGCACGTACAGACAATGATGCCGTGTCTGCAGATTCCGCTGTCAGGGCAATGATTATGTGGCTATGTACATGTAAACACAGCGAGTGCCGCAATTACTGCACGTTTAGCGAAAAGGTTTAACTGGGCTATTTAAACAGCTGGAGGGACTCCCGGCTGGAAGCGTTTGCAGCGTGTGTCACGGGCCGCCTTCACCGCAGTCATTACGGTTTTAAAATTATTTGGTGTCACAATTGCCAGCTGCCCCGATTCATCCCGCCCTCCCACAATATCTCACACGGAGACCGGAATGTTCTTAATTAAAACCGGATTTCTGTAAAAAGGGTGTTTCACGAAGAGGACGCCATGTTCACCGCGCTCGGTTTTCTTCGTGGCTTCTTCTTCTCTGCAGACCAACGTGCACTCTCATTCCAGTCCTTCTCCATGTGGCCTTTTTTAAGCAGGAGTAACTGTGCATTAACTTTTCATGTCGCTGCATTGTCATAAAAGCTGTAAGTGTGTAAATACATATAGCACACGGAGGTTCGCGTGCACGAAGCTAGTTACACAACTGTCAATACAAAGACAAGCATTTACAATGCAATGGTCTCGGCATTGGTAAAGTTAGAGCTATTGGCATTGCTCATGACATTATTTTTGTTTATGTTTTTAAAACATTTAAAGAAACGGCATTGTCATGAGCAATGCCAATAGCTCTAACTTTAACAATGCAGAGACCGTTGCATTGTAAATGCTTGTTTTTACTATGTATAGTGTGCATCTCAGAGCCTTACACTTTATTGTATCGACTTCTGAGACTGCACCTGGCATTTTTTATTTGGTTTCTTACTTGCAGGGGACTTGTGAGCTACTACATGAGAACCTGGCAGCTTTCAAGGCACAAATGCAAGAATGAGCTAACTGTACACAATGAATACATGGATTTGTTTCCAATTTAAAGCTTTGTGTTTATTAGGATTAAGTCCTTCATATTAACATTTACAGTTTTGTTTTGATTTGCTTTCTTCTGTCACTACCTGGGCAGACAATTTCAGTAAATTATTTTCAAATTATTATAGATAAGTAATTCTCTTGTTGGCCTTTAACCTTTTCTTCTTAGTGTTTTGAATACAGAGCTAGAGAAGAGTTACACAACCGAGTTTCTGGAACATTTATGCTTAGACTACCAACCTCTCACTTAGGATTTGCAAAGAGCAACATCTGGTGGTCGGAGGTGTCAAGAACAGTCTTTCCAAATCTGTTGCTGGTTCTTCATTTGATTGGATTAATATAAAGCACAACGTATGCCCAAAAGGCGTCTTGCCGCTGGAATTCATATTCCTGTTATACTCTTGTTCATTTTAATATGGCTACATAACTTCTGGGTAAGCACAGGAAGAGCTCTTCTTGCCATCACAATTTAAAGCAGGCAGCAGGAGGATGCAGTACATTGCAAAGCTTCATGAGTTCTAAGCCTACACCATCGCCCATCATGCTGAATTCCCTTGTTTCCTAGAGTTCTGTCCTCTTTGTTGTGTTTCCTTATTTCCTGATTCTTGCCTCATTGTGAAAACTATAACTCGCGCACCAAATATACTGCTTGCGTATTCACACAATTTAGACCAATAAGTATCGGAAATGTTCAACCTCACATCTTTAATCAACAACACATTTCCAAACAAAGAAATTATAATTGTATCCATAATGACCCTATCCAGAGTGTCCATACTGAGGTGACATCTAATGTCACTAGCAATGCCATTGATTTCATTTCTGATGCTGTGGGCTGGGCGAAACCCACCTGCACAGGTGAATACAGATTTGTTTATCCATGTGGTCTACTAGAATTTAGGCAGCCAATGGGAGCAATTAGGTGAGGTGGAAATTCTTCATATTATTGAGCTCTGCACTAGACATTTTAACAGAGGCATAATCGTAGCAGCCATAGGAGTGGCAACTGTTCAACTGTCTGGTAAATTTATTTAAGCATGTAAATAGGGCATCATAAGAGTCATGATAAGTGGAAAGAGACCAGAATATATCTTGTCTCTTATGGTTGAGATCTTCTCAGTAAATAATTTACTGAATTGATCACACAACTCTAGAGACGGTAGAAGTCTTGCAAAACTCTGTGCATGTCAGTTAATTCATTGCAATTTTGAAAAATCTCTTTTTAAGTATTCTTAGCAAAGGAAATTTTTCCTGAGTAGTAAACTTGTCATCATCCTTATACTCTGCTTAGGAATATGCTGGGTAGCTATTCTTCCATTTTGTTTCAATTTGCAGAGCTCTGCTTTAGCCTTTCTTAATTCATGGGACTATTGGGGAGAGGTTTTCTCTGTTTAGTGACCACTATATTGAATAAAGAGGCATGATATTCCGTTGCCACACATAGCCAAGTAACAAAAACAATACAGTGAGCTTCCACTACTTGAAGAGGTATATGAATGGAACAGTTCAGAGTAGTAGTTATATGCTCTAACCAAACTGAGGGGCTGATTTAGACTTTGACATATGGACTAGTAAATAGTGTGGCTGCTGGGCAGACGTAGGAAACTTTTGGTCCACCCATCTCTGAATGAGGCAGGTGGACTGAGAGTTTGGGGAAACGGAGCACCCTGTTCACCAAACTCTAAATCAAACCTTAGGTTTAAATGGTAAATGTTCATTAAATTGCCTAGACTTTGAAATAGGAAGGGGAACAAACCGTTGAATAATGAAGTGATCTTACCATAGGCCCACGACAATTTGAAGATTAAGAATATCCAAGTTAGTTGTTCCAAGCTGATCCAAAATTGAACCTTTCTTATGGATGATTACCATTAGATTTCTGTAAACTAACAGATTGTAGCATTCAGTAGCTTTAGAATCAGCAATTGTGTTGCCACCCAAAAATCAAAATACCCTATGAAGTGCAATTGATATCAGATAGTCAGAGAACTTACTTAGTCTAAATAATTAAGGAAGAAATAACTCATATATAGAGGGTCAAGTAGGTAACTAATACTGAAAGAGTAAAACCATTGGAACTCAGGACCTGATTTACAAATGGCCTCTACACTCATGGCAGAGGCCCCGCAAATGGAGGCAGTATGCGTACTCGGGGTAGATTCTCCGCAATGAGAATTAGCATTGAGAAGATTCCGCCCCAAGTGAGGAGACTCCCCCACGAATGCGGGGTCTCTGGTCAGCTAAATGTCTTACTGTTGTCTTTAAATATTGCTGCTAACCCACCACCAGATATCTGTAATCATCTGTTTTGCAGAAAATCGTGTATCCATCAGGGACTGTGTGCAAAATGTTTCTGATAACCGAGTCTTATTTAAAGAGTAGTATCTAAATTATGAAATCATGAACTTCATTTACATATTGGGTAAAGATAAAGGGTCTGAATAACAAAGATAGCGCACACTTGCGAGTAATTTACATGTTTGAGTAAGTTTGCTACTTCGTACCTATTCACAAAATCCAAGTATAAGTTACTGCCAAGAAAAAATAAAATAGTAGCCAGCATCGTACATGGCCAACCACTGGTACTGCAACACCCTCCAATAGAAAATAATGGAAGTAGGAAATTGTAGTAAATCCCCTAGGAAATAATGTTAAAGTAAATTAAATTATTTAAAATAGGTCCAAATGTAAATAAATACCTTATGATGTTAAAAATATATTATAACATTCACATATTCATTATTTAATTAGAAAATATTGTAATATCTTATTTTGAATTAAATAAATAATGTAACAATAACTTAATTAAAATATGACTAAACTAATATTAATTAATTTAATACATCACTTTTAATAATCATTAATGCATATTAACAAAATCTTTAGATGGGAATTTATTTTTTAATTGAAGATTCAGAAAATATTTGTATTAAATTTAATATAGTTCCATTACTTAAAGGGTCATTTCAAAATGAAGAAAATAGTGCTGTAACATTTTTAATTTTGTTCTAGATTTAAAATAAATATATAAAATTAATGTTAAACTTAAAAATAACTTTCATATTTATTTTAGAGTTAAATAGAAAGGATTCTGCAATTGGAGCAGAAATCTTCACATGGATACTAATGTGTGAACACATAATAATAATAATAGTGATACTACAACTGCTACTACTACTAATAATAATAATCATAATAAAAATAATGATAATAACATCAATATTAATAATAATAACAAGGAAAAGAAGAATACAGAATTATTAATATTACTAGAAGAATGGATTCTGAATATGAGTATGAAGAACAAAAATAAGAAAAAGAATAGGAATTAGAATTAAAAAAATTGTTATTTACCAAATTGCCTTTTATCTATACCACCCCATTTATGCACCTCCCTAATATTTCTAGAGTGTGTTCAATGCATTGTAAGTTTGGCAAAAATGTACTATTTGCTTGCTTATTTGAAGACAATAATCAGCAAAGTGGACAACAAGGGATGCAACACCAAGCTAACATGCATGTTCCTCTGTCCATAATGTCAAAACCATCAAATCTAGCCAATCAGCATCACAGCAAGAAAAGCAATAAATCGACTCTTGGTGACCTCAAGACATCTGGCTTTGATTGTTTCACCATTCTCTAAGTTTTATTTCAAAATGTATCTGAAGGGAAACTTTATTCAGCACCTTGAGGATTATATATTTTTTTCTTACATTCACATTTTAATAGTTTTTAATTCTGACTGAATTGGGCATTGGTGAAAGGTAGTTGATTGAAAGAGAGAGAGAAAGCGAGAGAAGGATAGAGGGTGAGAGTTAGAGAGATACAGAGAGAGAGAGAGAGAGAGAGAGAGAGATACATCACCAAAGAAGGCAAATACAGATATTAGGCTAATCGGTAAAGAATGCTACAGTTAGGTGTTAGCCTTAAGGAAGTGACTTTGACTTTAGCAAACACAACAAGATAATGGACGGAGTGCTTAATATTTTTAACCACTCACCCCAAGTCAAACCTCTGGGTTTGATCCATTGGTCTTTTGCTCCCTATTCCACCCCAGTTTGTACCCAGCCAAAGGCAAATCGGTGTTGAACCTGTTCCTCATGGGGACAGTCCAGCCCGAACTGCCATGTCCTCACTGGACCGGAAACATGCATCCTGGGACTGGTTTGGGGGTATTACTCCTCATCAGCCAGGCTAGCTTCAATCCAATGGCACAGTGAGTAAGGGACCCACGTCTGGGTATACCCTTGCCCCCTTAGGGCGAACATAGCAAACAGAACAAGATGATGGATGGAGTGCTGAAACTTTTCAACCACTCACCCCCAGTCACAGAGCTACGTTTAATACATCGTTCTTTTGCTCACTATGCCACCCTAGTTTGTACTCAGCCATATGCAAATCCGTCTTGACCCTGTCCTCATGGGAGCAGTCCAGATGAACTGCCAGGCCAGGTCATCCCTGGACCAGAAACAAGCATCCTGGGACCAGTTTTGGGGTATTACCCCTCATCAGCCAGGCTAGCTTTATTCCAGTGGCACAGTGAGCAAAGGACCCACGTCTGGGCATATCTTTGGCCACTTAGGGCGAACATAGCAAAAACAATAAGATGATGGACAGAGTGCTGAAACTTTTCAACCACTTACCCCCAGCCACAGATCTGGGATTAATCCATCGTTCTTTTGCTCACTATGCCAACCCAGTTTGGACCCGGCCATATGCAAATCAGTCCTGACCCTGTCCTCTTGGTAACAGTCCACCCCAAACTGCCAGGCCAGGTCCTCCCTGGACCAGAAACAAGCATCCAGGTACTGGATGTGGGGTATTACCCTTCATCAGCCAGGCTAGCTTGAATCCAGTGGCACAGTGAGCAAGTGACCCAAGTCTGGGCATACCCTTGGCCACTTGGGGCGAATATAGCAAACACAACAAGATGATGGACAGAGTGCTGAAACTTTTCAACCACTTACCCCCAGTCACAGATCTGGGTTTAATCCATCGTTCTTTTGCCCACTATGCCACACCAGTTTTGACACAGCCATATGCAAATCAGTCTTGACCCTGTCTCTCATGGGAACAGTCCAGACTGAACTGCCAGGTCAGGTCCTCCCTGGAGCGGAAACAAGCATCCTAGGACCAGTTTCAGGGTATTACCCCTCATCAGCCAGGCTTGCTTGAATCCAGTGACACAGTCAGCAAGGGACCCACGTCTGGGCATACCCTTGGCCACTTAAGGTGAATATAGCAAACACAGCAAGATGATGGATGGAGTGCTGAAACTTTTCAACCACTGGCTAAGGAGAGGCTAGTGTCTACTTAACTTCAATGCTAGGGCTGAAAGAGCAGCCAAACTGAATCGTTTGTCCTTGAGATTGATCTCCATCACGCCTTCATTTCTTGTTGTGAAGACAATTTAGCTTCTCTTTTGTACCAATTGCCAGTGCAGGATTGAGGGGAAGAGGGGTTCAGATTTTAAAATGCAAAAAATGCTGAATAATGTGTGGTGAAGTACAGCTCCTAAGGATCTTTACACCTCTCATTCATAGCCTCCAAACAAGTGCTTCATCAATCCTAACATCAGTAATTGCCAACTCAATTAAATTATAGGGCATTTGAAAATATATGGATTTGCCGTACAGGCTTTCTTGAGACACAGGCATGCAACCCGTATCTCTCCATCATGTAGCTTCCATTTCATAACAGCACTGCAACCACTATTGTCATAGTTTGTCTAAAGTAGCTGTTGCATAATGACAACTGAGAGGTGTGAATGACTGTACCTACATTCGTTCTTTCTTGGAGAATGGGTGTCAATTCAAGTGGTGTCTGCATAGAGCACTTGGTCACCCCATGGTGGTTGCTGCTTGTCTCTTCATAAAGGTGATATCATCAGTGACTCTATTAGTAAAGCATGTGGATTGGATGAAGATGTGTTTGCCTGGATGGCAGAGGGCTGGGCATGGGCCTGATGTGACTGGCTGTATGATTGGTCAGAGTATCAGCCAATCAATGTTTTAAAGTTATGTGAATGTGACAGTAGATGAGCTATGTAACTTCGTGTTTGGTCCTCTGTGTGCTGTTGCCTTGGTTCTCTGTGTGCATTCGGTTCCATTACCTTTCTCCTGTGTGATTTCACTGAGTGCTCTGTGGGTATTTAACAAAGTGCTTGCTGTGGCACGCTTCTTTTAGAATGAGAATCCCGGCCCCTAACTGTGGTGCACACATGTGCCATGCTGGGGCTGAACAGGAGCCCAGGTCCATGCAGCCAGGCCACCCTCACGTCCAACAGACATAAGTGCTGGTGGGAGAGGCAGCTTCTCTCTTTCTCCCACTCAGATAGTTCATCCTGGAGCATGGATGAGAGACTGGTGTTTGCTATACTCCACTCCTACTTTTAAGGTTCTCGTATGGCCCTGCATTCAGACATGGCTGCGGGTGGTGAGTCAGGCCTGTCTCAGCTTTGCCTGCTTTTCCGGATATTGGCACAGGAAGTGGGTAGTGGGAAAAGTGATCTCTTCAATCTTCTTCTGACACGTGGAGCCCATCGCTCCTCACAGGCAAAGGGTACCAGTCCTAGAGTCTCACTGGGCAAAACAGTTGAAGTATGGCAAAGAGCCCCCTTTTCCAAGGGTGGCAATTTGTTAACATAGAGTGCAACACGTTCAGCAGTGTTGGGTTGCCCGCAGCATTGGTCCTTCCTAGGGGAATGAAGATTTCATATTCTTCATGGTAGGTAAGACTTACCTCAGCCTGGAGGCAAAAGTGTCTATCAAGCAGGTCTTTCATGAGGGAGAGCAATCATTTGTTTTCCCAACTTCGATGTGACAACTTAAATGGTATTTTCAGCCTTTCACTCCTAGCAACACACCTCAGTCACCAGGAGGATCAGTTTCAGGCCTCCTGTGCTCTAAATGTTTGGTAATTCTTGAACCTTGTGTTAGACTGCTCTCTCTCTCTCTCTCTCACTCTCTCTCTCTCTCTCTCTCTCTCTATCTCTCTGATGAGGGAGATCTCAGGGATGCACACTCCTGTTCTTCAGCTCCTCTGCAAACACCTAGGTCTGGGGTCTCCTCTCAGCAGCACCCCACTTCTCTAAAGGCAGACTATACTGCCTGCCTATACTTCCAGGTCCCATGGCCTTCTGGCCACTTGCAATGCACCTGTGCATCTAGCACCGCTCTGGGGTACCCAGGTCCATGGCACCTCCAGCCAGATCTGGTCAACACAAGTTCCAGGATAACCCTCTCCTTCAGGGTCCCCAGCAAGACCCTCTTAAGTTCCCCCAGAAGGAGTAGAGAGGAACATAAAACTGGCCCTGGAGCTAAGAGTTAACAGAGTTTAAAGAAGGACTAGTCCAGAAGTCCATCCACTCCACAGAGGTGCCTCAAGGGTCCTTTCTGTCTTTTTAGTTTCTCATCTTCTCTCAACCTCTCCCTCGTGCAGGATTTAAAAGTGGATGTGGAGAGTTGTAGAAGGTGGACATCTCTGCTCAATACAGAAATGCAGAATCACAAATCCATCCTTGACAGACACTTTTTAGAAGCAGATCACTAGCTTTTACACCTACTTGTACAGTCGGATTTGATTTAAAAAAGGACAAGATCAAATCTTGAGGCCTCATTTACAATCTTTGACATAAGGCAGCACCACAAACCTTCCTGCTGCGCTGCCCTATGAAAAAAGGAAAGGGCAGATACGGTGCATTCCTGTCCTTTCCCCCTGTGCTGGCGCACAAATGGCTGCCATGCACCAATGCAGAGACCCTTGCACCACAGTCCAAGAGTTTCTGCATTTTAGTGGTGATTGTTTTTTTGCACCTGCCTAAAAACAATAAATAGAGGCAATTTTCTCTTTCTATGTGTGCTCCATTCTGCGGCACCCATAGAAAGAGGAAAAAATAAGGATAAATAATGTTATTTCTCTTCGTTGCTTCTTCCGTACACCAACCCTTGGGAGTGGTAGGCTTTTGATGCATTCCCAGGTTTATAAAATCTTGTAAATTTGGGAATGGGTCAAAATCCATGGGTGTTATGTGGGAACACCCACCGTAACGCCCATGGCATGCCTCTCTATCGCAGGGTGTGGCAACACAGTGACTTGTGCTGCGTTGCTTCAGTCAATATCTATAAGGCCATGAAAAGCCACGCAGGGTGGCTTTACGTGGCCTTGCACATAAGGCCCTCTATGTTGAGCCAATGTGACATTAATATTTTGGCACAGCTTTCCCCTACAATGTGAATACAGTAAAGTTTTACAGACTTACAGTGAAGCAATACAGAATCACAATCTAGTCGAGAAGAAATGGGGATATTTCTTTTGAATACTGAATTAAATTATAAGCCCTGCACAGGTCATAACCAATTTACTCAAGGCCCCATATGTGACATTCTGTCATTGCTGAGATCCCAGAGTGAGTTAGACCGTAGTCCTATTCCCTTAGCCCCACACACGTGGGCACATGTGCTCTTGGGTAACCAGCTCAGAGCCTTCTAAAATAGCTGTGCTGAAGTGGGCCCTATTTTAATAGGCACATAACTTGTAGTACGGACTCATCCATTTTACCAAAGCTAACAGTGAGTTAGCCTAAATTAGTGAGACTTACTTGGAGCAGTGATCGAAAAACCAGTGGCCCAAGATTAAAACTCTAGGGGGATTTAAGTGGGTCGGAACACCTCTCTCAGACCATCTTTATACTTATTTCCTTTAGTTCACATTTTCCTTACCCATCTGCTGGATGTCAGGAAGACAGAGCTCCCCCTCATGAGAAACTGGCTGACTGGCTACCCAAATGGCCAGGTCGGTCAGACTGGAAATTAATGTAACCTGTATAAAGAGGGAGGCTTTTTTCTTTCTGTTTACCACAACAAGTCTTAGTGCATCTGCAGATTTTCCTGTTCCTGCACTAAGCTTTCACAAATGTCAATGCTTGATCTCTATTGCTGTCCTCTATCTTGGTAATAATCAGGTCCAATACACGGGCAGAGGGCCTTATTATGACTTTGGCGGTCCAACCGCCAGACTGCCATTGAGACGGTCAGGAGTATGCCGCCAGCAGCAACCTGACCACTGCCTTACGAGTTAACAGCCAGGCTGGCAGTGTTGCGATGGTGGGCTGAACTGTTCCCATGAGGCACAGGGTCAAGACTGATTTGCATATGGCCAGGTCTAAACTGGCATGGTGACCAAAAGAATGATGGATTTAACCCAGATCTCTTGACTGGAGGTGAATGTTTTGAGTTGTTCTGCATTCCGTCCAACAATTGTGTGTCTTTGGCTTTCTCGCCCCTGGTGGTGCCATGGAGGCAACATCCTTCAGCTCATAGAGAGCCTGTGGTACATGCCACCACCGTGGCACGGTCTTTTGCATGTCGGTGCACCGTGTACCATGCACCATGTTGTGCATGGCACACAGTACATGCACAACAGTGCAAGTAGAGGGAGCAAAACATTTGCTGCCATGCATAACCCCCATATGGTACAATGCCCTAGAGCCCTGTTTGGGGCTCCTTCCCCTCCTTTCTGCCATCCTTTTCATGGTGGGGTCCCTGTCATAAAAAAGTCGGTGGTACGGCAGGTCGTAATCTGCACAGAAGTGCTGGCATTGAGACCGCCACTTTCCCCACCGTCGCCCTGTTGGGATCCAGGATCCTGGTGGTGGCAGCAGTCTTGTGTCTGGCTTGTGGCACTCTGACTGCCAACCTCGTAATCAGGAGGTCCAACCGCCAAGGAGGCAGTATCGAACTGCCATCATGGGTACGGCGGTCTTGGGACTGCTGTACTCGTAATCAGGCCCAGAGTCATAGTTTCCTGCACTCTAGGTCAGGTATCCCTGGCCGGCATGAACCTTCTCTTTGCACAGGTGAACATACTGCCCAACCTCCAAAGAACTCAATGGGTCCTCCCTCATGAGGATGAGACCTTGTCTCGTTTCGTTTTAATAGGTTTGCACCACACCCTCTTAAGGCGGAACACAGGTGGAAGGGGAATGGGCTTTCGGGGCCGCATTCTATTTAAAAAAGGAAAAGAAGGAGAAGAAATTTTAAAAAATATACAATATCAGACTCAAGTTACAGAATATGAGTAAATCTGCATCCACAGGTTTATGACCAGTATTGTCTGTAATTCTGCAATAGTCGCAGACTTCAGGGCGTACGTACTGCTGGATATCATTTGTGAACTGACAATTGTGACAATGTGAAGCAGTTTTGCATGTGCATAGAGCCCAAATGCAAATGGGGAAAATTATATCACATTTGTGGAATGCCATTCTAAACTATATGTTCTGCGTGGTAAAAATATTTTTTTCAAAAAAACAGTCTCTCTTCCACGCTTATGTTGCGGGTATTCTTATCCTCTTGCCACCTGCTCCTGTCGTTCGGAGGAGGACATCTCTAACCTTTGACAGGCTGGAAAGAGGGCATTTTCTTTCTGTAACACCCACTGTCCACCCAGTTACCATGCCTCCTCATAGATTTAGTCCCACCAAGCCAAGTTTTCTGAATTATGAACGTGGTTTTGCATACGTAAATGTGGATATTTGCATGTACAAGTCTGAATTAAATAAGCAAACAGAATTGAAAATAAGGCCAGCAAGTCAAAGAGAGACAACAAACTGTAAATAAATTGTCTTTAGTATTGAAATGAACAACAAACTTCAATCATGTTCAAAAGGAACCACGCACATCAACCACGTGTGCATACTTAAGAGTTGCTGGTATTGTTCAGTAGCACTGAACCCCTCTGCCAGTGCCCTGATGTGGTTGTCTTGTCTCAATGAAGCCGAACAGGACCCACAGCTAGGCGTGACTCTTTTGTGTATAGGAGGAGGTAGATGTATTTGCCTTTGTTAATATTCTACTTGGCTTTGGTTTGCTCGAACTCCTTCCTGATGCTGGAAGAGGGACACCGAGGAGGGGCAGAGGGTACAGAGGAGCAAGGCTAATCAGGATTTCACCATCAAAGCAAATGCATCCAATTAACAACTATTAAAGGCAAATGTTATGGCACTGTGCACATATCTAGAGGAAATTAATCTTAATTTTTGTCGTCTGTGTGCATACACACACAGGGAAGCAAGTCACATTAATCTGCATTACAGTTAATACACAGTTGGGGTATTATCTATTCTGACTGGAAATTGACTACTGGCCACTGCATATGTAGCTGTAATGCTAACACAGGTAATTAGAGTGCAGAGAATTGCAAAGTCAGAGTTTGCTTCATGTCCCATTAATCAGTTGCATGCAGGGATGCTGCTTCAGAAACCTGAGCATGCGGAGACATTTTGGTTTTCCTAAGGTATGCGAGAAAATAGAAGTTAAAGATGGGGATGCCCAGAAAAAAATTGTATGCGAATTAAAGTACAAAAGTAAGATAGTGAAATAGAGGCAGGTGCACACAAACACAATCGGCTGGTAAACGGATGCTAAGTTTTAAAATCACACAGAAAATTCAAACACATGGAATGCTGATTTTCAACACGGCCCTAAAAGGTGCCGATGCCTTAACAGAACTGTGCTGTTGTCTACTGGTCAAATGTTCAGAAATATAAGAAAAACATGCATGTGGCATGAGGGGGAACTTCCTGTGCTACAAGTCTCCAAAGTGATGACTTGGTCATTGATAGAAGCCACAGTTGGCCAGAGTTCCCGTTCGTAGAATTGACTAATGAATTAGTCGGCTGGGGTTTCTGTGGGGAAAGAATAGCTTCAGATAGTAGGGTGACCAGACTGTTGATTCCTGTATATATATATATATATATATATATATACACACACACTGACCACGTGTGTGTGTGTGTGCATGCGTACGCATATTTACCAGGCTACGCAAAATCGGGACAGGTCAGACATAAAATTAAGGTAAAGTCTTCAGTCTTACTTTTATGTCTGGCCTGTCCTGGTTTTCGCTAATCAAAATCTGGTCACCGTATAAGATAGGTCTACTTTTCATCACTATAATTAAGGTTTTGTTGACAATGGAGTCCTGCACATTAGAAATGAAAGGGGGCATAATGCATACCTATCCATTAAAGAGACAGTCAAAAAGGCTTTCTTGGTTTGGTAGATATTCCATTTGCTGCACTCACAAATTTACATGTTTGTAAATTCCATTTCATAACGTCTGTGCTCTGAAAACTACATGGATTCAACTGCTGTTCCCAGATTGTACTATTTAAATACAATTCTGCAGCACAGTATTTGGCAACACTGTGAAGTCAGATAGATTTCTTAAATTAGATGTGAACTCAATCCACGAACTAAAGCCAGCGGTTTAAGGTAACCTTGGTCGATTTTGAGCCTTCTAGAAAACTGTAAGTGGTCCATTATGCGGATCCAGTATTGGCTTTATAAAAGATTATAACACATTTTTATCTTGCTTTCTCTCTCTCTCTCTCTCTCTCTCTCTCTCTCTCTCTATATATATATATATATATATATATATATATATATATATATATATATATATATATATATATATATATATATATTACCTACTGGCAGTCGCCAGTAGGTAGTTATAGTTAGGACCCTGTTTCCATAGGAAATCCGCAACATTCTATTTTGAATAACTTTGGCGCTGGTCGACGAATCCTCGCGAAATTTTCAAAATAGGTGGGGCGCTACGCCCACCGTGCGTGCACGGCACTAACAGCGTAAAGTGGGCGTGCGGCGCGCACGGAACGAACTGCGTTAAGTGGGCGCGCACGCCACGAACGGCGTAAAGTAACTTAGCATTTAAAAAAACGTACAAATTCATTGAAAAAACCATAGGTTTCACACACGTTATAGTTAGGAATTAGCATTTAAAAAACCTTGCAAATTCACTGAAAAAACCATAGGTTTCACACATGTTATAGTTAGCTGGACATTTTACTGATAAAAAACCAATGAAATTCCCCCGTTATAGTTAGTGCAGGCAACTATAACTCACGCGACCGCAATCCTCTGCTGATGACATATGTGTCTTTATGAAAAAAAAATATTTGTGATATATGTATAGCTAAAATTTAATGGAAGAAGACATGGGCAAATAAGTGTCTAAATACAGTATTAGCATCAGCAGAGGATTGCGGTCGCGTGAGTTATAGTTGCCTGCACTAACTATAACGGGGGAATTTCATTGTTTTTTTATCAGTAAAATGTCCAGCTAACTATAACATGTGTGAAACCTATGGTTTTTTCAGTGAATATATATATATATATATATCCATATATATCCATATATATATTACCTACTGGCAGTCGTCAGTAGAAAGTCATAGATAGGACCTGGTTTCTATTCAAAAAGCGTTTTTTCTTTTGCCAATATCTTTGGCGCCGTTTGACGAATCTTCGCAAAATTTTCAAAACTGATGTCCCACTCACTTTAGCTGCTGTGTTAAAAATTTCGGGGTGATTCGTCAAACGGGGGAAGAGAAAAGGGGGTGTTCCAAAACGCTTTTTCTCCATGTAATTTTCATAGGAAACTGTTGAAGCAGCTACATCCCGAACTGCTGAATGGAACTACACCAAATTTGGCAGAAAGGTAGCTCTTGGTCCAGACTGTACTCTTTTTGTTAAATGGTGTAAATTCGTTCCTGAGTTCCTGAGAAATGTGAACATTTCTCAGATATACAAATAGGGACACATATATATATATTTGTGTGTGTGTGTAGGTATAAATTTATATTTCCTACTGGCGGTAGCCATTACGTAGGTATAGTTAGGACCATGTTTCCATAGGAAAAGTATTTTTTGACTTGCCTATATCTTTGGTGCCATTTGATGAATCTTCGCGAAATCTTCTGAAAAAAAGTGTTTAAGGGCCTTTGGCAGTGTGGCAGCGAGCCGCCACACCAGCGCCCTGCTGCCACACCACCAAAACCATAATGAGTTCGCCTGCAGGAGTCTGACTGGAATCCAGGTCAGACCGTCCTGCGGTAGCTGGCCCACGGAGTTACAGTGCTAAGGCTCATACGTAAGACTTAGCAAGGCACTGCAATAGGAACCCCTTCGCACCTTCCTGCAGGGCATGGACTGTCACGTTCATGTCCTGCAGGAACTGGGTTGCATGCATACAGTGGGCACACTATGGGCCCCCTGCGAGCATCCCCTGGTGAAGAGGCAACAGAGGACCCTGTAGGGCCTCCTTACTGCCTCACTTTTCATGGCAGGCTCACCGCCATGAAAACTGTGGTGGTGAGGAAACTCCAAATGTGCTTAGCGGTGCCGTATTGTAAGTAAGTTGAGTGTGGCAGATGAGGATGTCAAAGACAGATCCAGATTTACACACACACACCTCTACTCACCCATATTATCATTCAGGGCAGCAATCAGGGATTTGGCAGATGGTCTAAGCCAGCAAATGTAGAATTTAGTGAAGGAGGGTGTCCGGCACAGGACCCCAATCACAAATTTTGGTTTGCACTCTAATGGCAGCAAAAGTAGCGTGGGCAGAGGGTGGTGTCTGATGCAAGTCGAGGTTTTTGCGCACACCCAACTCACCCATATCAGCACTCAGGAATTTGGGGAGTGCTCCAATGGTAACGAAAGTAGAGTATTAATGTTGTTGTCGATGATGTTACGAGTGATGTCATAGGCAGCTCAAGGGGATGCTACAAGTTATGGTTGAAGCTGTCATGACATTGGTGATGTCACATGTCATATAGTCAATAATGTCACTTATGATATCATCAATACATTAGTGTGTGACAACATTCACAACGTAAAGGGAAGGTGATGGGTATGGTTTGTGCTGCAAACCATCGCTAGCTAATTTCAGTGGTTTAACAAGCTGAAGTCGCAACCATAACCTCATACATTACACAGGTTGCGATAGCACCTGCGTAGTTAAGGTCAGGTCAGACCGTGCAGTACAAGGACTACAAAACTTCCTGGTTAGTAATTTCATAGAAATTAGTGTTGAAGAAGTGTTTCTGGGTAAGCGTGTAGAGGTTATATTTTAGATATATTGGAACCAATTATGCATGTTTATGTGAGCCACTTTTGCAAAGCTCCACAAATCCCCAAATTTTAAAAATACTCAAACTCCACTGGATAGGAGATCTTTACCTCTCATCGTCCATTTTGGTTTTGCAGAACCAAAGTCTACTTGGCTGCAACATTGGGAGCTGCTAATGAGAAGACAGATTATGGGAGGAAGGTGAGATTGCTTAAGATTGGTTTACCAGACAGTAGGAGGGTAAGGTTTGGCTTCTAAAGATGATGTAAACTAAAGTTCTGATCAGACATAATCAGGATTGACATAAGAAAGGTGAAACTGAGGAAAGTGTTGTGATCAGCTATGTGATACACAAAGCATGCAGTTTGAGAATGGATTATATATAGAATTATAGATGGGTAACTGTGAATTACAGGGATGTTTCCCATTGAGGTGTTCTGATTAAAATCAAATAGACAACATGAGTGAAGCTCAAGTTGTCTGTGATGTCGCTCAGAACCCTGAGATGAAATACAGTCCCACAATGCAATTTTTACCCACCTATAATATCATCTTTTGCACAACCCCTAAAATGATCTGAAGCGGTGGGTAAAGGAGCGCACATAACATGGTGTCTCCTCCCTGATCAAAATTTGAAAAAAGAATATACCTTACCTTCCATTGTTAACCAACCCTACCACCTCCCTAGCCTTCCTTCCCCCTCCTGCAGCTTTGCTTTCTGCTTTCAATCAAAGCAGACAAGCAGTGCTGCACTGACAGGATCTCAGAGAGGCCTGTCAGCCTGGCCTGGAAGACCTATGTGATGTAGTAACAATGGATAATGAGTTTTGTTATCAACTGTTGATAAACCAAATTTAGAAACCAAAATGAACGATAGAGGCTCTCTGTGAGAGCCATACATAACATTAGAATACTTTAATAACACTATAGTATTACTGAATGCTGTAGACAGTATTATCACCGCTTCTTAAATAGTTTTTCTTAAATCCCAGACAGAAATGTCATAACAGGATGTGTCCTAGTGTATCAAGGTCTGTATGTTTTCATTTATGTATATATGCAATCTTATATAGCATAAACCTAGCTAGAAAGCAGCAGAGCACCACACATTTCAGGATTGCATACAGAGAATGTTGAGGAAGGGGTAGAGCGGCTACTGCAGAGGGATGAGAAGATGACACCAGGAACAAAGGTGCACCAGAAGACTAAAACACTCTGGGCCTGAACAACACATGTATACTTACCCTTTTATGTAGGCTTATAATTGTTTGCTATTCAGAAAGGTATTTTAGGAGTAGTATTTTCACGACTGTGGAGCCTCCACATTCTTTTGTATGCGCAGAGACTCCCCACTTATAAAGATACTACTTGTTAAATGCCTTTGTGAATAGCAATCAAAAGTCTAAGTTTACCTTTCTCAAGCAGGCGCAATGATATTTCTGATCACCTTAAAAGGGCCATCCTGTTAAATCCTATTCCTGTTCAATAACATCCAATTTTAATGCCAACAAATGAAGCTCCACCACCTATCAGATACTCCAGGTAGTAGGTTCTCAAAACCGAAAAGGAATACCATATTCAGAAACCATTACTTTTCCAGATAACATGGTCTATCTAATGTCTGGTTCAAAATCCCCTTCCTACCTCCACCAACAGCCAAGACGCCTTCTTCCCTACACCTTCACATTCAGACACAAAGGGGCATATTTACAACAGAATGGTGAACCATGGCATTAAGAAAGAATTGGTAACTCTACACTTCTGCCATTCTGGAAACACAGGGATGCACTGTATTCACAAGAATGCGGCACATACCTGCACTTACCCTAGTACTGGCGCTAAATCTAGCTGCCTAGCACCAACGCAGGCACCCTAGCACCATAGTGCAAGGGTGGCTGTGGTGGGGGGAATTTGTTTATGTGCAGAAAGTGATCCCTTCCTGCACATAAACAATCCAGAATGAAGATTTGAAACTCCTACGTGTGCTGCATTTTTCAGCACACATAGAAGTTGCAAATGGCCATTTTTTTAATGAATATTAATGTGCAGGAAGGGACACTTTCCTGCACATACACAATCATTCATGGCAATTTACTGTTTCTATGTGTACTGCACAATGCAGCACACATAGAAGCACACATAAAAATAGCAAACATGAGGAGAAATTAACCATTTGTCCTCGTTTCACCATGTTAAGAACAGGTTTTCCCTGGTCTTAATTTTACCACTGCCTCATATTTACGCCACTCCACTAAGTGTAGCGTGAAAGGGAGCCTTATTTACAAGGCAGCGTTTAGCCACGTTAAGTGTCTTAACACCACCTTGTAAATAAGGCGAAGGGTTAATCGCTACAGCAACATTGCAAAAAGTGACGTTCCTGTGGCAATAGGGGTTTGTAAATATGCTCCAGAGTACACTCACTGTTTGGTGCTGCAATTTTTAAAAAAGAAAACAAATCTCCATCATTTTGCCTTTCCTTATTTTAATAATACATCTCAAGTAATATTAATAGCATTTTGCTTTACCTTTATAAAGTGATATTAAACTTCACCCTTTGGGCTCCCACATAAATAAATAAATAAATGTGTCCTAATTGCTGAGTGCACATTTTAAAAGGAGGTTTCACTACAGAAAATATGTCTTATATTTTTACTCAAAGGGCATAATTTAGCCTTTTGTGATTACACCACCAAACTGCTGGTGTGGTGGAGGAAACATGGTAGAGATGTTCTCTAGAAGGCCAAGAGCGCTTTCATAAAAGGTACTGAAGCACATTGATCTGTGAATAGTTCATTGGTTAGAAATCAGCACTTTGACTCTCTTCTGGTAATTTCATGCCAGAGAAAATATCTTATTGCAAGTAGCACTGAGGTACAATGTGAGAAATTGTTTAATCAGTTGAAGTGCAACGTTGAGAAAAAATCATGAAACATGAAGGCTTTAGCTACCGAAACCTCCAATTGTTGTGTATCAGAAGAATTGTGAAATTTACAATTACGTGGACCCCATTGCAATTGGATACCAGAAGTAGACATATGACTATTAAAGTCAACGTACAAACTTAAGCGTTTCTAATGCTTGTTTGGTGGAGTTTTTGGTTCCTGTTTTGGTTTTCCTACAGGCAGATGAAAACACACCTTGGATGTTTTCCTATGGCACCACAGACATGGGCGGCTCCTTCAGATGGGCGGAGGAGCATCACCCCACTGCTTTCTCGCAGTGCGAGAAGCAGAAACATAAAATGGTATTATTAATACCATTTTATGTTTCTACCTCTCGCACTGCGAGAAAGCAGAAGGGTTTGGTTGGGGGTGGGCAGGTCTCCTCGAGGGCAGGGGAGGAGTGGCTTGACCAATGTTGCAGGCCCTGAATGTTTGGTCGGCCCTCTGGGGTAGACCAAACCAGTCATGCGCACTCTCCCTTGACCTCCCCATTGACGCCTGTAAGGGTCGATGTCCCAACCAATCACAACGCTGCCATTGCAGCATTGTGATTGACTTAGGGGAGGAGAGGGAGGCTGCCTGCTTCCTGTTCCTGCGGAGGCAGGAAAGCAGAAGCAGACCAAGTGGTGAAGATGATGCAGATCGGAGCTTCCGAATCCCCTCTACTTCCACGGACGGAGTGATTTCACAGTCACACACACATCACACGCTGGTGGGGCCCATTACACCATCATTCATCCTACCACTCTATCCGTGCCATGTATAAGGGGAAACACTTTCAATACCTAACCAATCTGCATGTACCCTGAGGTCAATGGCATCAACTAGTTGCTATAGATCTGGTGAAACATTTTAGACACGCAAATAAATTCAATAAACATGGCAATAAAATAACCACCCGACACAGTAATTCAAACAGAATATTGTTTATCTAAAATTGTATGAAAAGCCAATTAAATGCAAGATCATTTCTTTCATATTTACCTATTCTGGCTAAAAGTCGTTTTCTAAGTCAGAACCGGTCCTCATCAAATAGTTAAAGTTTCTAGCCGTCATGTAGAGTCACCGTCCTCTCCGTCAGCATCGGGACCTCTGATCATCAGTTCGGGAAGAAGTGGCACTAGACCTCTCTAGTCTACTAATATTTATACCAAAATTACATTCCAAAATGTTGCAATCATATCGTACAAAAAGGTTGAATGGCGGAAATTATGTCGTCTTGGTACATTGGGATACATCGATAGTTTCTCTCACACATTGATCGTCTCAAATAATGAATAGAAATAAGGAGTTCATAACTAATTCGTTACTTCTACGGATGTCTCTTTTGGATAAATTGTATCCCATTCGTGGGATCATTACAAGTTCATAAAGTCAGTATTTGGTTTGGCAACAAATTTCATGTTCAGGGGCATTTGGCATCTCTCCCGGATTTGTCGTCATGATCATGGCTTTTCAGTTCGACAGGAGGGCAAGGTCACAGTCAGCGTGAAGCCTCTTTGCAAATTTTCCATCTACTCAAATACAGGCTGGGGGTGGTAGCCATGTTTTAGCAGGCCACAATGGTCAACTTAAGTAAAAGGAAACACAAAACATAATTACTGCACGGAAATGATTATACAGTGTTATTCCCCCGCTAATACCCTTATGTGTATGTACTTATCTAGCCATTTGCGACATCAAAAGCCATTAATGCATATTAATTATAAGCGCAAAACACAATAACATCACATAAGCAACATCTATTTCGTCAATTTGCTCACCAACTTAGTTCACTTATTATTTTAGCCATGCAATAGCATTCCCACGTGTATTTCTTCTGTTAATAAGGTTGATTAGACAAGACTTGACAACTCCTTAGTAATTACTAATTAATCAGTAGTACTTTTAATAATGACATACGAAAATGAAACAGGTAATTGGTTTAAAAGTAAAAACCCTGCTCCATCAAAGACACGGGACCGGGAAAGGTAAGTTTTATAAATTGTTATTATTATTATTTAAACCCCCCTCCCCGTGTGACCCCCCTTTCCTTCACGGCAATTCGCCCGTACCCCCAACCCTGCGCAACCCCACGCCTGTCGCCCCACCCGTGAGCCATGCCGGCCGCGACTGACCACAGACCATTATTGGAGTATTTGAGAAGATACTATTATTGTATTATACTGTATAAATATACAACTGCTAAATAACAAGCATTGCTACACTTCTGTTATGGTCCCTCTCTGAATAAAATCAGTGGCGGCTTAAGCGGAGGAGTGTTGCCCCACTGCTCAAAAGGAAAAATAAAATGATAACGTATCGTTATTATAATTTTATTTTCCCTATTGCAGTCAGTGGTGGGGCGTGGCTGGCCAGAGCAAGTGAGGAGTGCTGCCACTCCCTAAGTGCGCATAAACTGTTTGGCAAGCCCTCTTGGGCAGACCAAACAGTTCAGGAACACTTGGCATGTTCCTGCCAGGCTGCCTTACACAGCCTGGTCAGGAACATGCACAGGCTCCCTGTTCCAGTCTGAGCTGACCAACCACAACGCTGCAGTGTTGTGATTGGCTCAGGGGAGGCTGTCTAACCGGGTGCTTCCTGCTGCTGCCGGCCGGGACAGGAAGATGAAGAGGACGAGGATGGAGGACGAGGACGGAGTAGAGGTGACGGCCAGACGTTAAAGGTAAGTCCTTTTTTTATTACATTTCTCCCCCCAGCCCGCCACACCCGTCCGGTAGCAGCCGCTACTGATTAAAATAAGCATTAAGAGTTACACTGAAGCAAAAGAAGTGGAAACCAGGTGCATACCTACAATGGCCATAATGCCTTTGGACATAATAAATATGACTAAGGATATACTGAGATAAACAACAACAGGGTCTACAATACAACGAGAGACTGAAAACAGGAAGGACCATGAAATGTAACACGTGAAAATCGTTGATTGTCGTTTGTTGGAGTGCAGCCTCAACACAGGTTTGTAATTATAGTCAACAGTCATATTTGTCATAAAAAAGAGATGCTATGTGACATGACAGTAACAAAATCTATGTTTTTTTACACTTAACATGTGCTACAAACACACAAAGCAGTAGCTTTCAACTGTATATTAACACTCACAGATTTCAACTACTCAATTCGCATTTGTAGCTCAATGTATAGTTTTAACCTGAACAATATCAAATATATATATATATTTTTTAATATATCCTTAAATAATAGTGTAGGCTGCATTGGTATAAAGATCTTTTTAAGTTAATACCACCGTGTTTAATCAGTCATATTGATTGACAACAGCAACAGCTGAACTTCATGGCAGATGCTGCTGCTGCCTCATTCTTATTCCATCTTCATTTTCTATCAAACCCATGTACAAAAAACATAATGTGCTGCCAGCACGAGGCAATACAACTTCAAAAGGAATGCACGCAACAGACAGGATCAAGTAAGTGAGTGTGGGAAAAGTCAACTTGAGAAAAATCAGTCATGACATGGAGACTATTAGATTTGTATGTGTCTATAGCACCTTTCACTGGATGGGTTTAACATCTTCAAGTGTCACTGCAAAAACGATTGTCAGCGATAAAGGAAAAGCATAAACAAAATAGAGGCAGAACAAAGATTTGGGGTCAGACGGAAGGAAAGAAAGGAGGCATGCAGAAACGGAGAAAGGCAAAAACGTCGGGTCAAAGGGAAGATGGAATAAAGGAAAAAAGTCGGTCAAAGGAGGAAGAGAGGAAAGACAAAGAATGAAAAAGGGAAGGAAGAGCTTGCTTGAAAGCAGGAAGGAATGAAGAAAATAAAGTGGGCGGGAGGGAACAAACGAAAGGAAGAGAGATTTGTGAAAGAAGTAAGGATGAACGATTGGATGACATAATTTAGCAGGGATGGGTGGGTGGATGAATGGATGAATGGATGAATGGATGAATGGATGGATGGATGGATGGATGGATAGGTGGATGGTGAGTGGATGGGTGGTTGGGAGGATGGATAGAACTGACCAGCAGACATTTTGACACAACTAATTTAGTTCTGGACACAATTACTCTTTAGGTTATTATCCTATGGTTTATGGGTTTTGTAGTTCTCTAAGCAATATGGAATTGTATAATCAAATTGACCTAAAAAGCAGAACTTTCAGATTCAAGAGGTCACTCTAAAAAGATACAATTGATATTTAAGTAAATCTTACCAATCTTATCCACTGAATGTATCTTCTCACACAACAGCCTTTTATAAGAGCAGAAACACATTCAAGTTCATTGCCTTTTATAGATTATTGCACCCACTAAGCAAACGAAGGGCCAGATATAAAAAAAAACGTTTTTATGGTCACAAAAGCATCAAATTGGAGTTTATAACCACAAAAAGGCTTTTCATATTTACAAATTCCCTTTTAGGAGTCAGGAAAGATTTCAGGTTTCTAAAATGAGATTGTAACTGGATACAGATTCAGTATCTGAAAGGGGTGTGTTTTGAAGGGGTGTCTCTTCAAAATACCAAATCGGTGTCTGATGTATCAATGGTTTGCAAGCTTAACTCTGGACGCATACCATTGAAAGGCTACTGACTCGCAAGTTGGGTTGGTAAGTGATTCCCAAAGGGTAAGGGGTCGCCTTTGGATCCCTTCCCCTTTGTGAATTCTTGTAAAAGTATCAGAAGGAGTAGGCATTGGTCCATGGGACCACTGCCAATATTTAGGTAAACTATAAACGAAATGCATTCATTTAAAGCTTCCACATTTTCTTAAAGGAAAATAGACTGCCTTTAAAAAAAATATATTTTTAAAAATCTTTATTTAAAATTAGTCATAGGCATGGTTGTCTGATAACCTTTGCGGCCCACCATCCTTGTGGTTTTGTCCAAATGGAATGAGTCACAATTTGAGACTTACCTCAGGAAAATTAATTAGGTAATTCAAACGGCATCCCACTCCGATTTGGAATTTATGAACTGACCTTTAAGTACATAGTCATAGGGGCTTATTTACAAGCCCCTTGCACCACTTTTGCGTCACTTCTCCCATGTTAAAGTGACGCAAAAGTGGCGCAAGGGGCTTGTAAATCTGCCCCATAGTTTGGTTTGCAAAATTCAATACTTTTTGCAAAAAGATTGGTCACAAACAGCACTCTTTTTTTGCGACCAGTATATTTGCATATGTAGCACCCATTGCCAGCCAAGATGGGGCCTTCCTAAATTTAGTTTCAGGAATGTAGAGAATTTTACAACACAGGAAGCTAAAAGGGATCTTTGGAAGAAATATGGAGTCCATCAAGAACACCTGCTGATTTATATCTCCCGTCCTAAAAAGATATGTAATGTTAAAACAGGTCATAGGATTCCAAAAATTCTGCGTTGCATTAGGCATCGGAAATAAATGCTGTATTGGTCCATTTTGCTAACAAGCTAATCTGAGAGGCAAAGAGAAAGTGAAAGTTGTAGAAATAGTGATAAACTTTGGACTCCAGCTACTGTAATATAGAATACTACAGTGAAAGGATAAAAAACAAAGCAATAAACAATTAAAGCCATTGTCTCAATAGTGCAGGTGGTTACATGTGATGGGCACTGGCACTCTTTTTCGGGACTGGGTTTAAATTTTACCAACAGAGCAAGAGGAAGAAAGGCAAAAAATGGAAAAGGGAGATGAAGAGAAATAAAGTAAAAATGACAAAATGACTAGAGAAGAAAACAACTGAAATCGGAACCTGGAAGTCAGTTTAATGTAAAAATAAATAGAATCATTTTAATATAAATCAGATGACTAAATACTGCAGCTCAGAACGTGTAGAAACATGCTGAGAGATTCTGTATTTCTTGTACAAAAAAACAGAATAATAGTAGGGAAAAAATTAAGATATTGCCATAAATATCTATTGCTGCTGATCACTGTTCATTTTAGAAAAACAGCTCAAAAGAATGAAAATCCATTAAAAAAAAATATTTAAACACAGGGGTACGTATTCTCTTTGACCTCTCTTTCACCTTGACTGCTGGTTCTGACAGGAGGCATTGTGACATCACAACTTTAACTTATAACAGTTGAAGAGCGACATCATTTTCTTAATGCAGGTTAGTAGAGACATCACAACTCAACTGTAAAAAGGAAATTAGAGACAGGCTTTCATAGAGGATTCTTAAATTGTAAAGCTCTCATTATGTACCCTTGACCCTTTTGCTGTACAAACTGGTAATGTCCCTCACATGAAATAATCCATTGAGTTATCTGCAAAATACCTCACCTTCTAAACTAAGCCTGGTGAAATTTTAATTATGCTAGGGTAATTGACATAACTTTGGGAATTTTGAGTTACATAAAATTCCAAAAGTTATGCCATTACACCACTTCTCATAATTCCATGCCATTTGTGGTAAACATATGCAGCAGCAAATGGATCATTTGCTGTAAAATAGGCTGCTAATGCATGGAAACAGCAAACCACAAGCTGCTGCTGTTTGTGAAGTTTTTTTTTTTTGCATTGTTGATTAGTGAAAGGGGGTCCTCACACCAAAGTGACACAGGGACATTATAAGCTAAAGTATAGTGAAAAATGACCGATATGCATTTCACAAATTTTGCTGAAATTTTTTATAAATGTGTAAAAGTAAATTAAACCAGTTTTACACACCCCTTCACAATTTTTCTTACTAAATAACTTCAACGTTTCCAGCCCTACCAGACAGGTACTGGGCCTTCCAGTCTTCATTTGTCCTCAGGCCTACCAGACCTGAGCTAGGCAAATCAGCCCCATTTGTCTACGGCACAACTATTCCCTCATGAATTCAGACCAAACCAGTCTCTGGTCCTATGGACCCCAGTGGCCTTCTGACTTACCATTTGTGAGCTGAAATCAGCATCTCAGCCAGTCTACACATACTTGGACCACTGCTGTTGATCTCCCACTCTCTATTTTCCTTATTCCCCTTTTCCAGCGTACCAAACCTAGATCATGGAAACGTTATTTCTCCGGAGTCTTTCTTCTGTCACCAGAAAAAATCTCTCCAAAGGTATTCTTTTTGTCACCTAACCTAGCTTTAGTTCTGTCCACTCATACCACAACCCTTGCTAACGAATTTCTTGGATACGTCCTACTTCCCAATCCTTTAGCATACTGGCAAATCAGAAAGCCCTTTCTTTCAACTTTATCTACCCTATTGATGACAGCTGTCATACATAACTACTTATATCATAACCCAAATGCTTGCTTTCTCTCCAGTCATTATTCGTCCCCTTAGCTGGGCCAAATAAAATTGCACCAGCACTGCTACTCCCACCTTGGTCATTGCCCAATAGCATGCCAACTCCAAATTATCTGTAGCATGTCCCCTTTACCCACCAAAGTCCTGAACAATGTCTATATTCCTCCAACACACACAGAAGCCCCTGCAGACGTTAGTCCTTTGAGGAAATATGAATTTTGTGATCAGTTATGTCCCCTATCGTAGACCCCAACGGCTCCATGTACATGCTATAAGTACATGTATGTTCCCTCCTGCTCTAGTTTTGAAGACGCAAATATATGTGCGTCCACCGTCAACATGTCCTCTTTCAGATCCGCCATGAATGAGTCAGATATTCCATTCCTAAGTATGAAAGGCCACCGACTTTATGTGGTTCACTTTCCACATTTTACAGATTCAGGCGAGTAGGCCCTGAATTCTGTCATCAAGCCTTTTTCTGCCTTCTGCCTCTGAAAGCTCCAGTCTGAGCCTGCATCTGTATCCATGAACTTTGTCCTACTCCCTGCGCGGCTAACGGTGCCTGATCCAGCCTGTCGCCTGCCAAAAAAACTGTATTTCACCTTCAAGATTATCTCCTCCGCCCCTCATCCGATGCATTCCTGTCTAGTAGTTTAGGTAAACATTCCTCCAGCTACCGTGCACAGGGCCAGGCCTCGCTGTCCTCATGCAAGTAATTCATAGCCCCGTTACCATGGAATATTCCTACCCCCTCGCATCTAGTGTAGACACTTAGACGCTTGTACACGCACTAACAGTCAGTATAGAATAGATTCTATCCTAGAGACTTTTCCTTTTGGATAACACAGTTCTTTAAACATAGGATATTAGATATGATTTGGGATTAGGTTGACATGACCCCCAGACTTCTGTCTCCACATGTAGAGCTAAATGTCAAGTCCCCTTCACCCTCTAGTTGCACGTCAAGCACACGTCATGCGGCTGCGCGCGCATCTCTGCCAAATATTTCTGCTGACATTGCAGGATTCTTTTATGGATCCACCCACTTCATGTTTAATGACGTATTTTAGTTACACCCATGTATACGCCTCTATTAGTTACGTATGCACAGTTTATCTACACTATCAGCTGTTACGCCTCTTGCACCTGTCTCACTGTAATGTATTTTCTATAAAACTGCTTATCTGTCAATAATATATGCCCTTCCTTCCTGAACTTTCGTGGTGATGGAATAGAATGCCTACAATTCGAATTGTATTCCTTTGTATAGGAATAAAGCCTTTTAAAAAACCTCTAATACCACGGATTCTGCCTCTTATTTTTACTGAGTTATTCTCACTAAGACTTTACCGCATAAAAATAGTACCGGTAACGAAATATTTACCACATAAATTGGCGCCCGAACAGGGACACTTTCTCATCTCACGCGCCGGCGGTGCGTTGCAGGCCCGGTCTCCTGCCACAGCTGAACGGACAAAAACGCGTACCTGCAGGATTTCCTGTATCTCCCTCCGGCCAAGCAGGAGCGACTGAGGCTGCGATCAACACCCAGACGAGGCGGTGAGAAGTGCGAAGTATCCCGACCAGAGCCTAGCTGAGAGAGCAAGATCCGAGGTATACAGAGGCCCACCAGGTTCCGAAGTTCCGAGTCCAGTCGAGTCCAGTCCGGTCCAGTTTCAGTTCCGTTCCGAGGCCTTCCGTTCCGAGCTACCCGGTGAGTACCATTACCGGGGAGGCATTTAACGTGCACATAGGTTGTGCCGGTCAAGACGGGTTTGGGTACACAAATCCGGTCTACACTGTTTCAGCAGTGTATCTGTACTGTTTAGCAGTATATATAGTATGTCTTGCATATAAATAAGTATTATCTAGTGTCAGTATTATGTCAGTAACTAGTTTTCTATTAATTATCATTGTTCGAAAAAACTGTTAAATGTTAAATGTTTTAAAACGTTCTATATATTGTGGTGTGAATGACTGTTCATTATTGTGTTCATCGTATAAAGTGTGTTCTAAGAAACAAGATCTAAAAATGCCGCTCTTTTCGAAACTAAGACAGATCAAAACTAGAAAAGGTGTACTCGAAGAAGCTGTTCCCATTCCACCTAGGGATACTCCAGGATACTTTATGTATCATAAGCATGGTCTAGATGCCGTATTATTTCTTGATTTATGGGTGGACTACACCAAAGAATTACCAGAGAATCAGAGATGGCCCGCAGCAGGGACCTGGGATGCAGATTGCATCATGAGAGTAGAAGAAGAATTATGGAAAAAGAAAGCCAGACAGTCACAGAAAGATGCCATTGAATTATGGCGTAAAGAATCATACAGACGTACAGAAAAAGCACTCAGACAGGAAGAGAAAGGTAGAGAGAATTCAAATAAAACTCGAGAAAATCTATTACTTGAGGAAGGTACCCGAGTAAACTCAGAACAAGTAGATAGACAAAGAAACACTCTTATGAATGGTATGTATCCTCTTCTGGCCGAAGGGTTACCTAAGGCTACCCCGGAAATACCAAAAGATTTAACTCCTCCATTACTCCCGATAAAAGCGCATCCCAAAACACATCCCAAAACAGCAAAGGATGTTTTTCTTTCCTCCTATTTAGATGACGTAGCTTCCGAGTATGCTAATGCCATACCACACATACCGCTTGCCGATGGTGTTCTACACCAAGAGCATTCGTCTGTACCCCCGCAACTACAAACTCCTACACAAGTTCCCACAGGTCCGTCCGTTTCTACAGTTTTTCCCGCATCTACAATCTCTATCCTACGTCCAACGAATCCTTTCGTGCCTAGCACCTCAGATGGGGCTACAGGAGGTACGACAGACATGTTTGCCACCCCGCCGCGAAATAAACAGACCCTTAGAGATTTAGCACTCCAACGTACACCCCAACTAGCGACATCCGACATGTTTAAAGAACAGCTTGTGGATTGTAGATACGACCCAGTACCAGGTAGACAGGATAAATTGCTCATATCATCACTACGTATAAGACGAGCTACATTATATTTAATGACAATACCAGGAATGGGTGAACACCTAGACGAAATATATCGCTTTGTCCAAACAGGGCGAGGTCCAGAAAGTATTAACGAAGCTATGGAATACCAGAAAGTGGATGTCCAAAGACAACTACTACGTTTTTTCATAAATTGTGTAATTAGGAATCAAGACAGGCCCGGGGCAGATCACGATACCATGCAAAGACTTGTCAAATGGGGTCAGAACATATCAGAAGAGAAACACGATAGACAGGCGTGTATAATCGCCATGAGTCGAAAGATCCGCAAGGAAGTAGAACGAATACATAAAGAAAGACGAGAAACAGACAGAGTAGAATCAGAAGAGGAGGAGGAGCAAGAATCAGAACAAGTAGAAACAATAGCTTATGTAGGTAGAGGAAGACCCCATAATAATACTAGAGACTTTAACGACCCGATACGTCCAATACGTCCAGAATATAATAGACATTTTCCAAACCCTGTGTTAAATACAAAATCCCCCGAACACCTATTTCAAGCCGTTGATAAATTACTCCAAGATCGAAGAGGGTACCATGTGCTCGATTCCATGGACGAACAAGAATTAGCTAGGTCAGCAGTACAATGGGCTGACAGTCCCAGCGACTACAATGATGATGTACTTGCACACACGTTTCTGAATCTTGACCCATACGAACAGCGTTTAGCTAGTATATACATGATTCAACACCTCCTTATATTATATAAAAGCCAACACTCCGATCCAGGACCCTTACCTGACATATTGACAGAACTGCTCACGAATATATGGAGAGGGTCAAGTACTGATCTGATCAAAGAAATTCTAGAATTCCGCAACCAATATTTAAATTTCGTATGCCCAGAACACGTTCCAGTTCCCATCATGGGAAGAAAAATGTATCACATAGATAGACAGAACCCGTTACGCGAAGTACACCCAATCAGAGGTGACGGTAATAACTTTACACGCGTATTTGTGTACACGCCTATAACTAAACTGGAATTATTAGAAATGAAGAAAGTAGTACCCAGCCATGACAATGACCCAGCAGGTTTCCACCGTGAGATAAAAGACATGTTACTCATGGGAGAGTATACCTACCCCGATATTATGAAAATATTAAAAGTCCTATTACCCGCCGGTGTTTATGAGAAACTCAAAGAAAAGGAATGGGAAGTGGGAGACCAAAAGATAGATTGGACAGCATTAGAAAACGAAGAGAAGGCCCGAGCTGCAGGATCAGGACTTGGGGAAAAGACTACAGCACTAGCAGGACTACTAGTGCAGGTACTGCCACGTTTATTAACTACAAAAAAGGAAGACTGGGGTGCAATCTCAGCCTGTAAACAAAAGCCAGATGAAGACACTAGTGATTTCTATTCCCGATTTGAAAAATGTTTTGGTATAAATAGTGGCATAAAAGCCAGTAGTGAGTCATATCCACATCTGTTTGTGACAAAATTAGTTGAAAATTCTCTGCTACAAGTCAAGAATAGAGTATTGAAATTCGAAAGTACCTGGCAAGGTAATACCCCATCACAGATGTTACAGATGTTACAATATCATCACAATAGAATTAGAGAAGAACAAGAACATGAACAAAGACGTATGAAAGATACAAAAATGAAAATGCTTGTTGCACAGTCAGTCCCAGCCGATGGTCATCAAAAGGGTAATTCCGCAGGTCCTACGAAAGGGACATGCAACTATTGTAAACAACAAGGTCATTATATACACGATTGTCCAGTCTTGAAACATAATATTGCTACAGGTAGAACCCAGGAGAGACCACGTCCACCTAGACAGGATCAGAATGAACAACAAATCTCTCAGCATGCACAACCTAGGTTAGCTCCACAACAATTAGCTCCGCAACAGGGAGCTCCACAACAGACCGTAGCACCACCACAAACGCAGCCTATTGCTGCAACACAAGCAACAACACAACAGATGTATCAGTATGCACAAGCAGATTATCCCGATTATCAGCGATACTCATGAGATAGCCTAGAGAGGGAAGTTGGCTTACCCCTTTTTGAGGTTCCTGTAGACCAAGAGGGACCTTATGTACATAGTGAACTATTAGGGGAAGACAGAAAGTTTTTACTTGATACAGGGGCAAGCAGAACAACTATAAGACGCAGTGAAGTTCCAGGGGCACCCCTCTCAGGCTCACAAAATATTTCCCTTGGATTCTCAGGAAAACCTATAATAAACGACGTAACACAACCTCTTCCACTTACGATTGGTCCATTGACACGTACTACAGATTTATTGCTTACTAAATCATGTCCAGAAAACTTGTTAGGTATAAAAACATTGAAAGCTCTAGGAGCTATAATATGTTGTTCTCCGGAAGGAGTACGACTATTTTTACGTGACTTTAAAGGTCACTATGTGTCCAGAGACCTGGATCACCGACTGCAGAATTTACCTACACATTTATGGGCACAAGGCCCCACTGATGTTGGTTGCATGAATATTACACCATATCGTGTCACACTAAAAACAGGAGTAATACTACCACGAATGCGACAATACAAGTTACCACCCGATGCTGTTGTGGCTTTACTGCAAATCATTGACGAGCTCATTGCACAAGGAGTGGTTGTCGAAACCGACTCCAATGTATGTAATTCCCGATAATTCCGATTCTTAAAAGAACGGATCCAAAAGCACCACCAGTATATCGATTAGTTATTGATCTGCGCGAATTAAATAAATGTATTGTACCACAATACCCCGTGGTCCCAGATATCTCTTCATTACTAACAGCTATTGACTCAGAAGCAACGTTCTTCACTGTAATTGATCTCAAGAATGCTTTCTTTAGTGTCCCAATCGATCCGGAAAGACAATATTTGTTCGGATTCAGTTTAAATGGACGAAGTTTTAAATTCACACGCGCACCTCAAGGATTTACAGAAAGCCCCAGCATCTATAGCCAAGCACTGAAACGAGAACTTGACAGTATCCATATGCCAGTTAACACTGCCTTGCTTCAATATGTCGATGATCTGCTGATCACCGCTCGAAGCGAACATGAATGTGAAACAGCGTCACTGACGGTTTTGAAATTTCTGGCCGACAAGGGGCACAAGGTGTCCCCTTCTAAGCTGCAATTCTGTGTCCAGCGAGTTGTTTACCTTGGGCACTCGCTGTCCAAGGAGGGAAGGCAGCTTACACCCGATCGTATCCAGTTAATCGCTAACATGCCACCACCCAAGACACAAAAGGAGGTACGGGCATTCATAGGCCTCACTTCGTACTGTAGGCAGTGGATCCCTCAATATGCATTTCTAGCAAAACCACTCATCCAGTTGACAACACAGGAGGCAGCCACATCGACTGTCCTTCCTTGGACTCAAGAACATACACACGCCTTTGAAAGTTTAAAGAAAGCTTTATGCCAAGCACCTGTTTTAGCAACACCATGTTACAGCAAACAGTTTACACTCTTTGTTACAGAACGCGAAGGTACTGCTTTGTCAGTACTCACTCAGGAACAAGCAGGATCACACAAACCATGTGCTTATTTCTCTAGTACATTAGATCCAGTAGCTCAGGCTCTTCCTGCATGCCTGAAATCGGTGGCAGCAACAGCTTTAGCAATCAGACAAAGCGATGCCATAGTGTTAGGACATCAATTGACAGTACAAGTACCACATGCAGTAGAGGTTCTCTTGAACCGCACACAAACACAACACTTGACTATAGCGAGACTCACCGGTTACGAACTGACATTGTTTCAGCCACACATAGAAATCAGACGTTGCAATACGTTAAATCCTGCCACACTGTTACCAGTGGGCGGAACAGATCCATTGGCACATGATTGTGTCGAAGTCATTACTATCACGACGAAACCCAGACAAGACTTGACAGATATCCCTTTGTCAGATCCAGACTTGACATTTTATGTAGATGGGTCATGTATGAGAACAAGTACAGGAGAGTTAGTGGCCGCTTACGCAGTCACAACAGACACTGAAGTCATTGAAACAAATTGTATTAACACTTTGTCAGCTCAAGCAGCAGAGCTCATCGCTCTGACACAAGCCTGTATTCAAGCCACAAATAAGAAAGTCAATATATACACAGATTCACGTTATGCATTCGGAGTCGTCCATGACTTCGGCGTACTGTGGCGAGAGAGAGGTTATTTAACTTCTCACGGTGCCCACATCCAACACGGACCCCTCATTCAAGCCCTATTAGACGCGATTCATCTACCCACTGCAATATCGATTATGAAATGCAAAGCCCATACAAAAGTTACCGATATCATTTCTCAGGGTAATGACCTAGCTGACAGAACAGCTAAACAGACTGCTCAGAATAAGACAAAGACAATAGTTCCGACACTAACACATTGCATGACAGTTAAGGATCCCGCCCTTGATGTAATTGACATACAGACACATGCTACACCAGAAGAAATAAAGAAATGGACTGAATTAGGAGGGATCCAAACGGATCAAGGATGGATGACGAAGGAAAAATCTATATGGTTTCTTCCCGACTCTATGGTTCAACACAATACATAGTCCAGCGCACCTAGGAGAGAAAGCTATGCTAGACAGCATTCAACACATTTGGTTCAACAAGCACTTGCGAGCAGCAGCTAAACAAAAAGTTCGTACCTGTATGATATGTTGTCAGTTTAATCCAGGTAAAAGCATCCCCGTAGAGCAGGGTGGATTCCAAACTCCCGATCATGCTTTTGAAGTCCTCCAGATGGATTATATCCAGATGGAACGATGTCGAGGATTCAAATATGTTCTCGTAGTTGTCTGTGCTCTTTCCCGTTGGACAGAAGCATACCCGGTTTCAGATTACACTGCTCCGACTACTGCCAAACAGTTAGTTCGAGAATTCTTCCCACGGTACGGTTTACCACGTGTTGTCTACTCAGATAACGGCCAGCCGTTCTCATCCGAACTAATGAAACACGTTTCCCTTTTGCTAGGCTACCAATGGAAATTCCACTGTGTCCGGCATCCCGAGGCCGCAGGCCTCGTGGAACGCCATAATCAAACTCTGAAAATTAGATTGTCCAAAATATGTAGGGAAAAAGGTGTCGACTGGATAGTAGCCTTACCAGTTGCGCTCTTTTACATGAGAATGGTAGCACATTCTCGAACAGGGCTATCCCCGTACGAGGTGATCTTCGGTAGACCACCAAATATGTGGGGGACGCCTATACCTCGCAAAATCACTGATGTTGACTGTAATATGCTGACAGATTACCTGGCTTCCTTGATGTCTGCACTACAATCTTGTCGTTCACAGGTAACCGCAGCTTTTCCCGATAATACTGAGGTGAAGCCCCATGACGTGGTTCCTGGTGACCTGGTTTTGGTCAGGAATTTCGACCGGAAGACCCAACTGGATCCTAGGTGGAAGTCGCCTAAGTTGGTTCTACTGACTACAAGGACTGCCGTGAAGATTGAGGGTCGCAAAGGGTGGTTGCACTCGAGTCATATCAAGAAATTTTATGGACTACCACCCAGTGTGAATACTCAACCCTGTATTCCCTCACAGACAGACTCAAAGCTCCCCTTGGTTGAGAAATCAAAACCAGAACTTTACAAACTAAAATTGAGGTCTAGTAAGTCAGACAATTTGATTGTTTAAGTCCTCTCCAAGGTGAATCGGTTGAATTTGTCTCTGACATGTATCCTCTAGACCGGAATAGAGAAAGAAATCAACAGATGCAGCTGAAAAAACATGTATATTGTAAATCACTTCGTAGTCACTGCACAGTAACATTATTAATTTTGTTTTTTCTAAGTCTTCTGATCATTATTTTCAGCATACTATTGCATATGTATTACCCTATTCTTAAGCGTGCTTACAACGTAACTGCAGAACATTCTTTTAGCGAATTACCTCCGCATGAGTTGTCATATAGATTTGCGCTGCGCAACAACACATTCATTAGTATGTTACATCATTCCCATCAGACCAGCAATGCCACAAATTGTTGGATATGTGGCCGACTCCCTCCCTATCAGAACTATAAGGGAGTTTTGCCCCTCTTTCCCTATCCGTTCACACACAATGGCTCCTGTGGAGCATGGTTTAGTTTGATTAATTCCCTAGATTCAAATTCCGCAGTTTATCAAGACAACTGGGTATGGGGAAACCTGAACTTAGTTTTGCTTAAAGTCTGCTACCCTAACAAGGAGGGACTTCCCAAAAAAACAGGAACTGATCTAGAAAATGAAGTATATGGATTAGGTAATTTTACACTTAACCTCATGATCCTAAACGTTGAATCTGAAGCTACACCAATCTTGCCCGCCATGTCAGTATTCCCAGTAAAAGGGGAATTATGTATAAGAAAGAATGGTTCCATACACATGGGCCATAGTAAATGCACCACTGTAATAAAATTCAGTGATCAAGGCAAGTCTACATTTAGAGCTTCCCATCATTCCTACTTCATATGTGGCCAGACCGCATATATATGTCTACCTCTAGATTGGGATGGTACTTGTTACATAGCATTCCTTCTGCCACCTGTTTTCCTAGCTCCTCCTGATTATCATAGAAATACCCATTTAGTACACAATAGACAACAGAGAGATCTCCCAATTGTCGATTACACTGAAACAGCATGGGAAAAATACACAGATTTCAATAAAGGTTTCTTTCCCTATATAGGTACAGTCACTAATAGTAAGCTGATACGTATATTAACCAGAACCCTTGAAGCAGTAGTGAACGAAACTATTTCCGCCTTAGGCAATTTAACAGAAGAGCAGTCTGCCATGCGGATTGTTGTGCTTCAAAATCGTCTTGTCCTTGACGTCATCCTGGCCGATAGGGGCGGAGCTTGTAGGGTCATCGGATCAAGTTGTTGCATTTTCATACCAGAAAATTCGCCGTCAGTATATAAAGCCATAACCCGCCTTCATAAGATTATAAGCCAGATACACCAGAGTCCAGGCACCTGGGCTTGGTCCGGTTGGTTCTGGGGCGTGTTGTCAGCCTGGGGATGGAGAATCCTATCCTTCCTAGGTATTGGCTTTCTTATACTATTCAGTTGCTGCTTATGTCTACAATGCGGGCCAGCGATTTGTGGTCTGTGTGCCACATCGTGTATCCCACATCCAAGTTTTCGTTCAAGATCCCGGAAGAAGAAAGAAGAACAAATGATGCTACATGAACAGATCGATGGATTGATGAAGATCGATATCTCCTGAGGGTCCGTAGGGGACAAGGAGGGAATGAGGAAATATGAATTTTGTGATCAGTTATGTCCCCTATCGTAGACCCCAACGGCTCCATGTACATGCTATAAGTACATGTATGTTCCCTCCTGCTCTAGTTTTGAAGACGCAAATATATGTGCGTCCACCGTCAACATGTCCTCTTTCAGATCCGCCATGAATGAGTCAGATATTCCATTCCTAAGTATGAAAGGCCACCGACTTTATGTGGTTCACTTTCCACATTTTACAGATTCAGGCGAGTAGGCCCTGAATTCTGTCATCAAGCCTTTTTCTGCCTTCTGCCTCTGAAAGCTCCAGTCTGAGCCTGCATCTGTATCCATGAACTTTGTCCTACTCCCTGCGCGGCTAACGGTGCCTGATCCAGCCTGTCGCCTGCCAAAAAAACTGTATTTCACCTTCAAGATTATCTCCTCCGCCCCTCATCCGATGCATTCCTGTCTAGTAGTTTAGGTAAACATTCCTCCAGCTACCGTGCACAGGGCCAGGCCTCGCTGTCCTCATGCAAGTAATTCATAGCCCCGTTACCATGGAATATTCCTACCCCCTCGCATCTAGTGTAGACACTTAGACGCTTGTACACGCACTAACAGTCAGTATAGAATAGATTCTATCCTAGAGACCTTTCCTTTTGGATAACACAGTTCTTTAAACATAGGATATTAGATATGATTTGGGATTAGGTTGACATGACCCCCAGACTTCTGTCTCCACATGTAGAGCTAAATGTCAAGTCCCCTTCACCCTCTAGTTGCACGTCAAGCACACGTCATGCGGCTGCGCGCGCATCTCTGCCAAATATTTCTGCTGACATTGCAGGATTCTTTTATGGATCCACCCACTTGTGACATCATGTTTAATGACGTATTTTAGTTACACCCATGTATACGCCTCTATTAGTTACGTATGCACAGTTTATCTACACTATCAGCTGTTACGCCTCTTGCACCTGTCTCACTGTAATGTATTTTCTATAAAACTGCTTATCTGTCAATAATATATGCCCTTCCTTCCTGAACTTTCGTGGTGATGGAATAGAATGCCTACAATTCGAATTGTATTCCTTTGTATAGGAATAAAGCCTTTTAAAAAACCTCTAATACCACGGATTCTGCCTCTTATTTTTACTGAGTTATTCTCACTAAGACTTTACCGCATAAAAATAGTACCGGTAACGAAATATTTACCACACCTTGATCAACTGGAGTGTCTACCTGCCCAAGTCATAATAGAAAGGTGGAGAAGGACGCACACTTCTTGATCCCCTAGGCAATATAGTGATGCCAGGTTAACCCTTATTAAACACTACAACACATTAGGGTTTACGCTAACTTTCTTGAGGGATGTGGTCATATACATTTCAGCAACATGGAATACTACCACATGAATCCCTTCACCAGTAATATCACTTCTATCTGAATAAATCACTACAGGGGGTAGTTATGCATTAGAGCTCATCACAGTTATAGTCCAATTTGTGACAAAAAGAGTTGATGTTTCGGTCCCCTTAGTTAATCAGCAGGAACTTAATCAGGACTTGTATGTTAGCCTTGAAGTATTTCTTATCTCACTGTGCGAATCACTCATGTCGAATCAATACCCATTTAATCAACCAGATAGTGATTCAATATATGGGTCACGTTGATTTTACATGGCGTCTCATTTGTGAAAAGTCATGCATCCTTATTAGGGCATAATGTTATAAATCCAGTTATCCAAAGAAAAGCTTTTTAAATCAATCTAATCAGCACCAGCTGGAATTTCTTCCACCAGTCATTTTGGTCACAGAGTACTCTGACAATCCATCCTTCTCTTTTCAACAGCATTTAGAACTCACCATTGGGTTTATTATATGATTGATTTTGCAGTGTTTGATATCAGGCATGTATACTTTTTGATCTATCATAATTGAAAATAATACATTGCAATATTTTTATAATTTCTTTTTACCCCAATTGCGATTTATTCAGATGGAAATTATATCACTGGTCATTCACTCGGGGAATAGATGAAGAAATGTCTCCAACTTGCTTCTGTTAGAGATGCGTAACCAGTACTTCACTCTCTGATCATGGTTTGGCTGGACGACCCGAAAGTTCACTATGTGGGTCTTTCTGCTTATATGGTAAAGTGACTTGAGTCATTCGAAATACTGCAGCCTGCTTAATTCTAAAAATAATGCGCTTGATAGATGACACTTAAATGCTGATACAAAATTTTCATTAGACCCAGGTTGTCCCTGTCATGGCAAAGTACAGTCAATTCAGTCTACTCACAATTTCCACTGCCTTGAATCTTCCTACAAAATCCTCAAATATTGCCTACATTCACACTTTTCACAGTGCTCCGTAACCTATGCCTCAAACAAGGCCACATAGGGGAACAAGCACCTGCTCTGAACTCCCTCTGACAATGCTGTTGACAAAAGGAATTAGCTAAAGAAAAAGCCATAGGCATCACAAATGTCACTGAAACCTTGGGTATGGCCACATTCCCAACTTTCTAGCCCTAAAACACACTCCCAGTAGTGAAACCAGCATTGTGCTGTTCATAATTCAAAGTTCAACAAACAACAAATTTTCCTAAACAGTCTTCAATATTGTATCTTCTCCATTATTATATCTCTCTATTGGGTCCACAATTCTACGCCCTTCTATTATTTCAATGCCATATAACCCCAAAGGCCTCAATAGGCCTGTGTCTATCAGAATTTCCCCACCATCCCTTTAAGCCCAACTGATTATAGACATAAACCAAACCCTGTATAGTTGTCCCTATTTTTTCACCCTCCCTACCATCACAACCGCCATCGTGTACACCCTAACCCCAACCCAATTGTAGCTTTACTAATCATACAACCACTTCCGTCTTTAGCAGGTCCTTCAGCGGTCTCCAGATGAGACAACAAAATAGTCCCAAGCACCACTGATCGCAGGTGAGGTTGTCAATAGGCACCGATGTCTTGCAATACTCCAGTCCTTCCTAACAGCCCAGCAATACACCAGTTAACTTGCATAAAATCCCTAAAAGCCTCCACATTCTTTACCAGTAATGTGCAGTAGTCTCCTGTACATATTTTCATTACGTTAATATGTGTGACAAGCCTTGAAGCATGGTATTTATTTGTGTGCTTGAATGTGTTCACTTAGCCTAAGATTAAAATGAGTTTGTTTCATTCATGTAAAATCAGTAGAACAATATTGTATATTTGTGTGGAAATTGAATTGCCACATGCCTTCTCTTCTATGCTGTTTAATCTGTGGGGTCATTTTTTACTGCATGTCATTACTAGTGACTGCAGTTACTAGGTAAAAAACGTACTTTGCTAAATCTCTAGCTTCCTCATTAACAGGGCTCTGAATTTAGGCCGGACCGGGAACTCAAACCAGCCCTGGCAAATCAGCTTGACGGGGCCCCAGGAGGGGGGTGCTGATGAGAAGCACTGTTGCCTCTTTAGCACTGCTGCCACTTTTGTTACAGGGGGACGATATTGCAGCAGTCCTGCAAAACCGGCCCCCAGTAACAAAACCGCCCCCCACCGTGCGAAAACCAGGCCCCATCCTTCTGGCCCACCAGGAAAATGCCCAGTGCCTGCTATGGACAGTCCGGCCCTCATCTGAATGTAACATATCTTATTGCCTCTGAATTTCCACATGGGGTTTCCAGTGAGGGTGTGTGTGTGCTAGTGAGATGCACTGCTACCGCTTTTGTTACAGGGGGGCCAATATTGCAGCACTGCTGCAAAACCGGCCCCATCGCTTGAAAACTGGCCCCACCCTTCAGGCCCACCGGGGAAACGCCCGGTGCCCGCTACGACCAGTCCAGCCCTGCTCTGAATGTAACATATATTAATGCCATTGAATTTCCACATGGGGTTTTGAGTGAGAGGTACCCCAACAGCTCCTCTGAGACACTAGGGAGAAAAAGATATGCATGCTCTGACTGCGGAACAGTAGAGAAAGAAACCAGATGATGGTGAATATGCTGTTTGTTATGTCATTTAACTGAAGCCCTTCCAGTATGTAAAAGGTGTTGCCAGGTTATTACAATCAACATCATAATACATGTCTATATCCTATTACCTTTGATAATAATGTTTGATTGATCTATTATTCAGTTCATAATCCTAATTCATATGATTTATGGTAAATTATCAAATACCAAAGTTTGCATGTGTACTGAGTCTGGGGCTTCAATGTGGGGTCCTTTATCTATACCAGGCAAGAGCAAGGTCTTCCCTTGCTGGACTTTGTAGATTCTATGCACCCTCACACATTTGTAAGTATAGCCCAGAGAAATGAGTCAGAGGTACCTGCCCTGATGCTTGCATGTGCATATTCATCTGTGGCTCCTATTAGCAGGCTCCAGAGGGTTGGGTACTGAGATCAAACACCTCTGCCTTGCTATGCAGTCTCTTGTCTGTCAGATTTTCTTAACGGAGAGTGAATAGGCCTACTCTCATATGCCTTCAGTGGCCTGCTCTCACATTTGTTGCAGTACTGCTTCAGCAAGGAATACACTGTCTGTTACATTGTACCCTCATTTCAGTAATTAGTGACGGAGGGTACCTGTACCTCTCGCTGATAAGTTCAATAGGACAGTATCAGCACTTTTCCATAACATCATTGGTAGCACTAGTGCCTGACCATTATTATGACTGTTTAAAGCACTGTTCACTCAGGTCAGTGATGTATTTGGCTTAGTATTGCCACCTGGCTAGTATGGTACTCCTTCAGCTGATGTTTCAAATATAAACTGAAGACAGAAAATCCCAGAAATGCCTCAAAGCCTTAAAATACAGTCAAGTTATCCCTAGATCACACACAGGAAGCAAAATACCATGTTAAGAGGCTTACTAAGCATTGTGCAGGTTTTTAGAATTAGTACCTGCTCTTGGCCCTTCCAAAGTTTCTCATAAAAAGAAATATTTAGCACCTTTTTGGGGACAAGAGACCTAAAATGGCCCTTTCAAACCACACTATGCAATTCACACCAACGGATTGGCAGCCAGAAAGGTCCTATCCTCTGGGCCCCAATGTTATTAATCCTGCCCCGGTGACAACTATGCCTCTGCCTTACACCCAAATATCCACCTTACTATGTAGGGGAGAGGAGAGAGGCGCGACACCGCCACCAGCCTAGTTTGGGCCGACATCCTTCTTCTTCACCACAGGGCAGTCTTCTATGTCTTCATAGGCCAGCCAGGGGCCTCCAACCCCCTGTCTGACCCTCTTATTGGGGCTCTACATGGAGCTCTCATGGTCCCTTTCACAATTTCTGAGATGCATAAGGGAAAGTACATTGCATTTGCATGTTTCTGGTTGACAGTTTTTGCAGGCCTACACCACTATGGATGGGCAGATTTTGTGTCACCTGCTTCTTCGCCCTTATTTCTCATATCCCACCCCAAACCCCCAAGGGGGAGGTATTCCATCACAAATGCCCAAGGCCCTTCTGATAATTTCTGTAGGCCACGTGACACAAATGTGTGTATGTATTTGCTCTTCAGATTGAAAGGACAAAGGCTACTTTGGAGGAGACTGCAGTTTTTGACTTGCAGGGTAGCTTGTGGCAAGATTCTGATGTCTTTCTAATAAGGATCCCCTTACAATTACCTTCCACCAGACAATTCTACCTCAGCCGCTCTTTATCCTGTTTTACCGCGCATTTTATGTAAAGATACAGAAGCTTTAGCAATTTTTCATTCAACCTAGTGACGTAGACACATAAATGATGGGAAAAGGTAAGAGGCACTAGGTGCATGAGAAAGCAAGGCACTAAGTTCCAAGAATGTCTGACACTCTGATGTATAAAATTAGAGGAGGCGCTACTGAGGGTTCAAAACAAGGAAGAGTATAAGAGTTGTGGTAAGACTGTAGTTAGTGGTTTGCCTGGTGATCTCTAAAGCAAGTGGGTCTCCTCCTCACCCACAAGTGGCCATGGTTGCTAAAAATCTTAGAGTAGGATTCAACAATGAACTCTCTTTCTACCCCCAAATCATATGAGTGTCTGGTACCTGCTTTGCCCTGCTCTGGTCGATGGAGACATTTCTCCATCTGCTTCTGTTATAGATGTGTCAAACAATGGCACACTCTCTGATCACAGATGGGCTGCACTACACAAATGTTGTTTATCTGGGTCTTCTTGCTTACTTGGTTAAGCAACTTCAGATAAATGAAATCCCTTTGGCATGCTCAATTCTAAAAATACTGCACTCGCCTCCTGTCTCCCAGCATCTTAAACTGCTGCATTGGCTGCCTGTTCATAAGAGGATCCATTTCAAATCACTTTTATTAGTACCAAGAGCCTTACACACTGCAGGTCTCAAATATCTGTTCAATCGGGTGGCTGATTATTATTTCTATTAGATTGTTGCAAAGCTCATAGGTTTTTCTGCCCAGGTCTAGGCTGACCAAGAGAGGCAGATGGTCCTTCTGTGTTTTGGTAACTAGAGCCTGGAACAATCTTCTGTCATACTGGCATCACATTAGTGTTTTTTTTAAAACTGTTTAAAACTTGGTTATTTGTCTCCAACTAATTTCTGTTGACTCTTGTCACTATGAGATCTTTTAGCTCCGGGACACTTTCTGGAGCAGCTGCACACTTTACAAATAATATCAATCATTGATTGATTGATTCATTCATGATCACCTTAAATCTTGCACTGATTGTAAACTGACTTTCAATCTCTCAGATTCTGAAAGTCCAGCTGAGTCTAGGATGCTTTACTCCTTTCTCCTCTGCTGACTGTTAGTTCCTGGAAGCCAATAGATTGTGAGCTGTAGCCAAGTAACCCCAACCTTGCAACATTACCTTGAAATAATAATCAGGCTTTCAGGAGAGACTGAAGAGAGTTCCAGAGATTTGTCCTTTGAACTCTAGGGGCTCTCCTTTGTGAACTGCCACACCTAAATAAGCTCCACCATGAGAGTTTGAAGCCTAAAGGAAATGAAGTCTTTGAGAGTAATGTTGTACTCTATGTGCTAAAAAACGAAGGCCATGAAGTGAAGAAGACCTGATACATTGTAAAGAAAGATGTATCCAATATTCTTTCTCTCACTGTAAGCTAGCAGAAACTAAGTCAAATTTGTAGAGCCCAAAGAGAACCAGAGCTGTTACATTTTGGATATATTGCAATCTATTTTGGGATTCACTAGGAAGACCCGGGTACACTGCATTATGTCAGATCCACAGAGAACAAATGCATTCATCATTAAGATATTATGAATAAAAATCTAGACTGGAAGGATTCTCCCAAGAGATCTCAAAAACCTTTTTAATAATGCTTTTTGAAAATAAGGGCATTTCTGTGACTAAAGACAAGTTTGAATCAAAATAACTGCATTAGTTGACACTGGACAAACATAAATGGAACTAGGCCAAAAACTACCATCACACACATTTGGTGAAACTTGGCTCATATAGTTTCCATCTTATTCTTGCTTCTTCCTAAAACTCATACTGGAAATTGCTGAAATTTACTCTGCATCGTGGGAATCCATCTTAGCACAGCATAACTAACATCTTAAAAGAGGTGTCAACCAAAAGGATAATGTCATAAAAAGCTTGATTTGCCCAATTTTAATGCAAGGATTATTAGAGCTTTATGTGAAGTTCTAGACTCTTAGGAAGGCTTTAAGCTAAGGAATATGCTCTAGCAATGAAAACAAAAGGAAGAACCAGCAGTTCTGCATTGTGTATAAAGTCTGCTGATACCCAATCAGATACTGATGCTTTACTTTTCAAAAGGAACGTAATAACCATGTAAACATTTTTATAGCTCACTATACTGGCAATAATGTTTTACTAGTCTTCCTTCATAGGGTCCATACACTATTATCTCATTTTCCATCCCAGCTTCATATTGATTGCAAAGTTTAGTAAACTAGCACATCCATTAAACCCGAAGAACATGTGTCAAAGCAGCACTTTGCTTGTGACAAACATTTTCCATTATCACCGTAAGTCACAAGAAGACACCGTTTCAGCAAAGACAAACCTGGACTCTTTCTTAAGGTCCCTATTTCTACCTTTTGTCATATCTTTAAACATTTTCCAAGATAGCATTTTCTTCTCCATAGTTCTTATTAGCTTTGTTGATTTTCATATGAATGAATGGAAAGGATCTGTGATGCAGTATTCAAATTATTCAATAAATTGTTTACGGAAAAATGGAGGGCTGTGAGGGAGCTCCATCCAGAGGCTCCTAGAGCTAGGGATCGCCATTGGCGTAAATCCCTCCTGAAGCCCTGCAATCCAACTCCCTCTCTCTGAGAACAAAAAACAAACAAAGATCTACCTAGCACCACCGGAGACTGAAGAAACGAGGGGCCACCAGGAAAGACTCCATATACGATACCACCAAGGGCCGCTAACCCAACTTCAACTGTTTACCCTGCCCCATGGCTGTATGACCGCATCCCAACTTCTCCACCCACTCATTGGAATAATACCTGCTCCTCAGCGATTCTGACAATCTCACAGCAACACCCACCGAGGTGACCGAGTCAGATCCGTATGAGCAGGAATACGGTGACTGAATCAGACCCGTTTAAGCTTGCACCCCTGGCCAGGGCTCCCGTTATCAGTGTGGTTCACAGACCATCCGGCGCTGCCGCACTGTGCATTGCTACTTGGGCTCTATGAGCTTGCACTATCAGCTGTCAACTAGGACGTCTCAATTGCCTCCAATTGAGCTAGTTTCCTTATCTGAGGGTTATCCCAACTTCCTTTGATTTAAAGAGCCTGCCGACATTTTCTGCATGCCATCCACACAGCTCTACATGTTGCAGTGTGCGCTGGCGCCTTGATTTTGGGGGATACATTGTGTATAATGAGGTGAGCAAATGACAAATATAGGTGATTAAAATGGGAGCCGCTTCTCCCCCACCATCTTCCACTTCAGCTTACCGCCAGACTTGCTTGCTTGGCTTCTGCAGGCAGCCCTAGTCTCCTCCTTTTTGCATGGCTCCTGGTGCTCAGAGTATGACTGAGTGCTCCTACTGCCACACATGGGTCCTTGCTCGATGGACTGGCAGGAAAATTGTGGCACTGCCATGCTGCACCATCATCTCCTGGTCGCAGCTCTCAATGGTCTTTGTTTCCTTATGGAATCTCCTCATCTGTGCACTGGCAGGCCCTGGTGCTCATAGCATGACTGAGTGCCCCTACTGCTACACTTGGGAGCACACCAGGCTGGCTGTCACCATAAGTCTTTATTCACTTTGTTTCTGCTGTGGCACTGCACATGCTCTTCATCCTACCTGCAGTGCTCAATACCCTGGGAGCAACTGACTGAGTCTCCGGTGCCAATTCAGCCTTAATTTCCTATGGACAAATATGATGTTAGTCTGAGATAATGGCCATTTTGGGTGTTATTGCCACTGCCTCTCCGCTTTCACAGGCAGCCATCCTCCCTCCAACACTCCAGAAACCTCGCTCCAGAAACTTTCCCAAAACAATAAATAAAGGACCTCAACCACAGTCTAGATCTCTTCCTGCAGGGCACCAAAAAAAAGACTTCACCCAACCCTCAGGCTTGGAGCTCCACCTAGTGATTGTCTTCATATAAACCAGACACCCCCAAAGTGTAGCTTGTAAGCTGGCGGTAGCCCCCCCGGGCACCTGTGATTGGCTCTCCTGGGTGATGTCCAGCCTATTATTATAGAGGTTTATGCTTGGTTAAATTATTATATGCATACCAAAGAACAAAAGCAAGTTTTTGAGACACAAATGTGTGTATTACCATAGCTCATGGGCTGATGTTTGGAGAAAAGTGGTTGAACTTTCAAGATGTATTTAAAGCTGTTATTTGAGTAGGAGACATTTATTATTCATAGTGTTGCCTTGATGCCAGGGGGACTACAGCTGTAGCTCTCATGCATTACCCATAAAGAGGCATTCATTGATGTTATCACTGTTGACAATCATAGAAGGGTTGGTCACCATTACATTACTACTATTAGTAGCTCGCTCGGATGATTTTCATTGATCCTGTTGCAGAAAAGGTCGGAGAACCCTGATATAAACCTTCATGAACCGCTAATTATTGACTCCTGCACTGTTGTCCTTAGCTACCTAATCCCTTCACATCCACTAACGATACCTGGACTTTTCTTAGTAATTATTACAACTAAACCCTTCATACTCATTAGCACCACCATCCCTCACTGCTGCGCTACCCTAACAACTCTCCCCTCTCTATCTTTAAACTACCCCCTACACACTATTATGGCCTCACACGGCAATTCCTTTGAAAGACACAGTCCCAATTCCTACTGCATAAAATTGCCACAAAATCTCTAGAAAAAGCGCTGTGAAAAACAACCGCGAACACAAGCTCCTGAACACCCAGAAACCCTAATAACTGACATTTATTACAGCCCAATAGACAGAGGCCTAATAATGAACTTCATCTTCCACACCAAGAAACCCAAATGGAGAGAAAATTTCCTCCAGGACCTACTTCCACCCAGCTCTACCAACATCCCTTATGGATCCAAACTCAATATATCCCCATCCCAAAAATATGATGGTGAACTGTCCATAATCCATGTATAGGAATGTGAACATCCTAATCCAAGTCTCTGAACAAAACCTCTCCATCTTTGACTGCTACTTCCCTGTTCTCTGTGTCTACATGTCAACTGTCTCCATGTCCTCAACCCAACTTCACCTCCCCCTTCCACAGAACATATCCCTGTACTCCCCCAGCTCTTAATATAACCTACCACTCATCAATCCCATTGCACCAACTCTACCTACACCCCTCATACACTCTCCCAATCCCTAAACCCCATGTAGCAATGCCCTCACTTCTGGACTTAGTTCCTCCTCCCTCAACAACCATTTTCCTACACTCTTAGACAAAGCCGCTTCACAGGAATCCTCACAATACTCAAACCCACAACAGACTAGATCTAGCTATAGCCCCCAACCCAGCCTACGACAACTACCAGTTTACCCCTTCGTCTGCCACAGATCCAACTGCCTCCCAACTGATCCCCTTAATTATTGGTTTTGAACTCAAAATCAACACCATTCTCGATTAAATATTCTAATTACGTAAAGACTCAAAGATTTGCCTCAACTCACATCCGAGTCCCACACCTACAGCGCACACCGATCTGATCACAAAAATACACACCGACTTCCCACGCCCTACCCCCTTCATTCACTACCATAGCAAACCTAGATGCACCACTACAGGAACATCAGAGCACAAAGCTGAGGCTCTGAGCAACATATACAAAACGTTCCTAGCCTCCACTGCTACAGCAAGATATCTGTCATCCTTGGCACTAGTTGGATCCCCCCACCAATCACACCCAGACCACTTGCCCAACTCACTACCATCCAACCCCATCAATCTGAGCCGAGAACATTACCAACATTAACCTGCTTGCTAATAAACTGTTGATCAGAAGTCACACATGTCACTGAAACAGCTGAAACCATCCTATTACATAAAACTAACATTTGCTTTCTGACCAAAACCTGGCAAAACAACCACTCATCCCCCATTACCAATATCCTCACCCCTTCAGGCTACTCAATCCTTCGCCATGGCCACAAAAACCATGTTGGTGGTGGAATAGCTATCATTAACAAAAACGATCTGGCCTGAAACCCTTTCATAGATCCGAATATCCTATCTTCGAATACCTAGAAGTTGATCTCTCCCCCATAGGCCCCAAACCCATCTAATTTAACCTCATCAACCACCCTCCAAGTGAAATATCTCAATTCTTCAAGGATCTAACAGATCTAATAACCCAAAGCTCCCTGAAGGAATCTACAGACATTAGATTAGAATACCTCAATTTGCAATGAAATGATGGTGAAGATACAACAGTACATTCTTAACCAACCTCCTTGAATCAAAAAATCTGAATCAAAATTGCAAAAAGCAAACACACAACAAGGGCTCTACCATCGATGCAAGCATAATACCATATCCCTCCAGTTCAACCAACCTACCCACTGGACTTACCACCACTTAATTCTATTTGATCTCAATATCAGCCATCCCAAGCCCTACACCCAAACCAATTGCCCTAATCACTAGACGAGAAATAGGCACAAAATCCCCCAATCTGAGTTAGAATCCCTCAGTAGCTCCCAAATTCTTCCTCCACCTGTCCGTAATTCCACTGAGGACCTAACCTCCCACTATAACACTAGAATGGAGCTCACGACTGGACTACTGTAATGCGCTGTATGCAGGGCTGAACAGAGGCCTGCTGCAGCGCTTGCAGGTAGTCCAGAATGCTGCCGCCAGATTTGTTCTGGATGTTCCTAGACGCTCCTCGGCCACTTTGGCGAGGAGAACACTGCACTGGCTACCAGTTGAATACCGGATACGGTTTAAAGTCTTGTGTATGACCTACAGAGCCATTGCAAGGAATAATGATATGGGAGTTGGTTCTATCATCTCTCACTACACTCCTGGAAGGGACTTGCGTTCCTCCAGGAAATTGCTTCTCACAGTCCCCCGTATAAGAAAAGCCAAGTGGGGTGGTAGGGCTTTCTCTACTCTGGCTCCTAAATGGTGGAATGATTTATCTTTGGATCTCAGGTCATTGTCCTCCTTACAGAGATTCCGAGGTGCCCTTAAAACCTGCCTCTTCCTGCAAGCCTATGCGTAAGGTGATATATTGATATTTTTACCTCTTTGATAGGCGCCTTGATACCTGCGGGTTATTGTTTTGCGCAATATAAATTTTCTTCAAATCAAATCAATGGCAAAACGTCTTGACTCTGTCGCCCCTCTAAAACTTAGGAAATCAAGAACCACCCCTTCCAGATCGTGGTTCAACAAAGACCTGAATAAATAAAGACATCAGCTTAGGTTGGCTGAAAGAAACTGGAGACACCAACCCTCTCTGACACACCTTTCTCTCCTCCGAGCTGAACGTTTGAAATACAAAAAACATATCTACAGAGAAAAGTCACCCTTCTTCCGAGCACAACCATTCTAAAAACAGACCTAAAGTCCTCTTCAATATCATTAAACAGCAAACCTCCTCCTCCCCTCCACTCTCTTCTGATGATTCTGTCAAGCACTGCGAAGAATTTGCCAGATTCTTCTCTGAAAAAATAACAAACATCGAACTCTCATTGGATACCCCTACTTCCTCACCCCATACCAATGATGCCCCCTCTACCAATGATGGTCCCACCACTGCTACACCTCCAATAAATGACAACCCCCCAAACACACCTCCTCACTGTGCCAGAACATTAACCACACTCCCATACAGCTGAAAAACAATGCAATATGGACTAAGCTTGAAAATATTTCGGAAGAAGAAGTCACTAAAACTGTTTCTTCCATGAAGCCGACATCACAAATAACTGCCCCCGTTCCCTCATCCTTAGTCAAAAACCTCAGTTACGTCATCTCCCCAATATGTATCTAAATCATTAACTCCTCCCTATCCAGTGGCTCGATGCTGGCCTCTCTTAAACTCAGCCAGGTCACATCCCTCATAAAAAATGCAGGCGCTGACCAGAAAGACCTTAACCGCTTCGCTGTGCGCACGATTTCCCCGCGGTGCGGGCGAATTCCAAGCGTGCGCAGATCAGACGGCCCCCGGCTGTCCGACACTCACGCCCACCGTGACAACAGACGGCCAGGGGCCGTCCGACGCATGGAAGAGGTTAACTATAGACCCATAACTACCCTCCCTCTTCTTGCCAAAACTATCGAGAAATGTGTGCTCTCAAAACTCAAACCCCACATTGAAAACTTCGACCTACACAACACTTTCCAATCTAGGTTTAGGAAAGGCTGCAGTATGGAAACTGTAAACGTAGAACATCACTGATGACTTACACAGATCTCTCGTCAACAGTCAGTCCTGCCTCCTTATCTTCCTTGACCTCTCAGTGGCTTTCAATACTGTTAACCACAGCATTCTCCTAAACACCCAGCAAGCAGGCATCAACAGTACAGTTTTTCAGTGGTTTTCCTCATACTTTAACAAAACAATCTCAACTAATCCCACTGAGCAAATCCACTTCACCAGCAGTAACTGTGCCACAAGGAGTTCACCAAGGATCAATTCTGTCCCCTTCCTTGTTTAACCTCTATAGTGAACCACTCACAGCAATTCTGAAACAATCCAATATTGCCTACCATCTCTATGCAGACAACACTCAACTATACATTAAACTTTTGTCACCAAAATTATGCACCTAAACAACAGTCTCACCAGGGTACAATCTTCATTGACCAACAACTACCTCAAGCTCAACCCCAACAAAATGTAACTCCTCTTCATCCAACCTAAAGGAAAATCCTATCCTCTAAACAACTGGCTTGACAACCTAACTGCACTAAACTGCAAACTTTCCATCTCCAACTCAGTCAAATCTTTAGGGATTACACTTGACAAAAACCTAAGCATTAAAGACCACCTCAATGCTTCTGCAAAAATGTGCCTCCTACATGCCCAAACATCTAAAAACAATCAAACCCTTCATCCCCCCTGTTAGACCTGGCATCTTTTGGCTTGTTTCCCCAGTCTATTTGCTTTCTGACCTCCTGGTTTCTACTCTGTTTTTACTGGTTTAGTGTCTCTGTGGACTTTCGCACTTCTGTTCAGTGTTTTAAAGTGTAAGTGCTCTTATAGTAAATTGTATTATGGATTGGTGTTTCCATGATTGGCATAGTTGATTTACTGGTATGTCCCTAGTAAGGTGCACTCAGAGTGCCAGGGTCTGTAAATCAAATGCTGCTAGTGGACCCAGTCGCAGCTCACAATTCTCATGGGTGGGGGGAAGGAGGGGTCGCTCCGGGGTTATCGCGCAGGGGTTACAGTGAGGGGGGTGGGGGAGGGGGTAAAAAAATAAATGAAACTTACCTAACCAGTCCCGCGCCTCCTCTGCTCCTGGGCGGGGTCACGGGTTTTCCTGCTCCACAGGAACAGGCATTCTCCCTCCCTCCTGTAAGCCAATCACAATGCTGCAATGGCAGCGTTGTGAGTGGTGCGGAGTCCCAGACAGTGACCAGCCGGGCACCTGTAGGGAGGCCACATTTTCTCTATGTAGGCTGCATGCAGCCTACATAGAGAAAATGTAGAGTGCACATGACTGCTTTGGTCGGCCCCAGGGCCGATCAAACACTCAGGGCACTCAGAGTGGTGCAAGCCACTCCTTCCCGACCTGCTCCCAACCAGGCATATCGTCCTGCCCGCCCCCAATCAGGCATACCCTGCCTTCTGCTTTCTCGCAGCGCGAGAAGCAGAAAATAAAATGTTATTTAAAATTCCATTTTTTTTTCTGCTTCTTGCACTGCCAGAAAGCAGTGGGGCAGCGCTCCTCCACCCTAATGGAGGAGCTGCCGCTGAGTGGGACTGCAGCACTGACTGTGTGACCCACACGAGCAGCCTTTCAAAGGGTTCTCAGACCTGCCACTGCAGTGTCTGCATGCAGTTTTACTGCCATGCCGACTTGGCAAGTGCACCCACTTGCCAAACCCTAATCTTCCCGTTCATTACATGTAAGTCACTCCTAAGGTAGGCCCAAAGTACCCTTATGGGCAGGGTGCAGTGTAGGTGAAAGGTAGGACATGTACTGGTGTGGGTAACATGTCCTGACATGAACTACAGGGTAATTCGTTTTTCACTGTTGAAAGGCAATCTGTTCCATAGGATAGAACTGGGAATACTTTGTAAACATTTTACAAGTATATCTTTCCATTGGGAGAAGATGGAGAAATGGAGTTTAGTATGCCTGAACTTAGAATGTAGAAATGCATCTTTTAGTAAGATTATTTTTATGTTCTGTGTTTGAAAATACAGCTTTTCAAAAGTAGGTCATTTCTTGCTGCGCCATCCTGTGTGCCTCTGCTGGGTTGTGGATTGGCTGTCTGGCTTTGGAGTGACACGGGCTGGGGATGTGCATTCTCTTCAGACAGCCACTGGGGGGGTCGAGGTGTGTCCTGCCTTTCCTCAGTCAGGGCTGGGCTGAATACACCTGGGCTGCATTTAGAGTAGTGGGAGGAGATTTCCTTTCACCTGAATGGCTTGGTCACCCTTGGGCAATGCTGTCTCCACCTCCTGCCAGAGAGGACCAAACTGGTTTGGACTGAGCATGGACACTTTCTGCCCAAGAGAACAAAGAGAAACTGGCTACAAATATTGGGGCCCAGACCTCAGAACTTTAGAACTCGCTTGGATCAAGGATCCTGCCAAGAAGAAGAGCTGGAAGTACTGCCAGGAGGAGTACTGTACTGCCCCTTTGCCGTGTTGTTGCTTTGCTAGGTTGGCCTAGAGTTGCTGCTTCTGCCATGGGCAATGAAAGGACTGGACTGAATTTTCTTCACTTGTCGTTGAGTATCTCCAAGGGCTTGAAATAAACCTTGCTTCCTATTTACAAAGTCTCAGGGACAGCAAAGACGTCACTTACCTCTGGGTACCCCCTCTGGAACCGTGGATTTCAGTTGCCACAGAGGGGGAAAGAAGCCGACACCGTCACCGACACCGTTGCTGGCTCCATGTCCTGAAGGCACCGCAGAAGGCATTGCCACACTTAGCACTGCAACCCTGGTCTTGACAACGACCGCCACCACCACCGAGCTGCTACTTGCACCGTGACCTGCGGGCACCGCACTCCACACTGCTTCTCTTCACTCCACCGCCCTGGTCTCATCGATGATGTCGCTGCACGCTGACCACAACACCCATGACTGCACGGTGGTTTGGGGGCACCACTCCTAAGTCACACGATCCACCGCCTCGTCCCACACTGCAGTCTAGGCCGACCGATGCCAGCTCCTATCAACCGGCACTGCCGCTTGCACTGTGACCTCTCAGCACCGCAACGGACACCTCCTCACTCCCCACTGCAGCGCTGGTCTCACCGACGCCACTGGATGACCGTCGCAGTGCCATTGCCTCCTCTGTGAATTGAGGGCACTGTACGCCACACCACTATGCTACACATCGCAACCGCGATGGTTGCCATGACCGACCCGCACCGACATGGTTTGCTGGAACCCAAGGTACTGTTTACGAGTCTTCTGACACTACCGCCGGTCCGCACCAACGTGGTCGGCCGGAACAGTTGGATTCTGTTGTTTTCAGCACAGCGATAGCCCCGAACGGAGCTACCAGCTTCAATGAACTGCATATTAAAGTTATTCTTGCAAAGTGCATATTTTTGATTACTGTATGTTGGTCTATTATCATTTTGGTTTTGTTTGCACGGATACATATTGGTTATTTTTCTAAAACTGGTATAGTGTCCTTTTGTAGTGTTTTCACTGTATTACTGTTGGTTATGTGCAAATGCTATACACACTGCCTCTGAGATGCGCCTGACTGCTCATGCCAAGCTACCAAGGGGGTGAGCAGGGGTTATTTCAGTAGTGTATCCCCTTATCTGACTAGAAGGAAGGGTCCTAATTGGACAAAGGTGCAAACATTGCCAACTAGAGAACCCCATTTCTAACATCCCCTGAAGACCTAAAGACCGCAGTACAAACCTTAGTCCTCTCTAAGCTGGACTATGGTAACGCTTTGATTACTGGCACCTCAAAAAACACTTTATTCCTATGAATACCACATTCAATGCAGCAGCCAGACTTACCTCTGGAGAGAGGTGCTATGATCACATCACTCCCACACTCAAGAAACTCAAATGGCTACCAGTCGCAGCGAGAAGTATACTCAAAACAGCCTGCATAACCCTCAAAGCTATTTACACTAAACAAAACTACGGACAAACTATCAAAAGCTGGAATAAAGAGGCCTTTGCATAGTTCAATTACTCTACTTCTGATTCCTCCAAAATTTTAAAAAGAAAAACCACTCACTGGTGCCTTCTCTGGGAATGCACCTAGAATTTGGAAAGCCCTGCCACAGGATTTACGTGACAATCATTCTTTCCTATAATTCAGAAAAAAACGTACATTTCTCTTCTCTCCAAATACCTGAACCAACCATCCTAAAATAACCTACTTCACTGATGATCTTCCCCCTCCAACCAGCATAGACCTTGAACAATTCTACCTCTGAATTTAATAGTCCATTCTCCTCACTTTTGAAATAACCTGGCAACACTACTTCTGATCTGTTTAAAATGTCTACTCCATTATCGTTTACATATTATTATCATGTATGCCCATTGTTTTACTATTTTCCTTGCATATTATCTATAAATACTGCTTATAACATACTATTATCCTGCATAACCATTGTTCTTATTATATTCTTTTTTGTATACTGTCTATAAATGTTGATATGCATATTCTGTAAAGCACTCCGATGGTTTGCGATATATAAAATTCTAAAATAATTAAATAAATACATTCAAAATCTTTGACTTCTGATAAATCTGAGACGGGCATTCAAGACAAATATGCACCTGACTTATATAAAATCTCCTACAGATGTATGATTGCCGCAGACAACACATAGCCCCATAATTTTCTATATTTATTCAAACAATCTCCAAGTGGAAAATAAGTGCCAAAGGATGTAACTAAACATTACATTTATTATGGCCAGACTTCATTACATTAAAGAAACAGATGTGACTCTTATGCTTTGATTATTTGCTTTGTTTCCTAAAATAGCCAAGAGTCAGCAAAAACAACCGTATTTTCTAGTAAGCCAAGGAAATTTAACAAATGAAAATATTTATGGAGAAGGTCTAACAATGCCTAGTAATATAATATAGCTAATAATACAGTTGACTGTGGGTAACATATTCTCCTTAATGGACAAATTTTCTCCAGTGGGTCTTACATTCACTCGATCATGTTCAGTTGAGATTAATGACTGCAAGTACATTATTCTTTAGGCGTTCTATTGATTGCCTAAAGAACCTAAAAATTCCTCATGGAGAGTTACATCTGCCGAAAAGGGATCAGTAAATTTTTCCACACACCAGTGAGTGCAGATTGTCCATGTGGACCAATGAGCTTTGGAAGGACTTGAAATACAAGACTGGCAGATGAGGTTTGCATCTTCTCACAAAATGCCTGACTATTTTCATGCACACCTGAAAATCTCCAGGCTATGAGGACCAGAGAATTGTAAAAGAAAGGGAGTGATATTGCCATTGAGGATTCAACAGAAGGTTGTAGTTAAATGGAATCCAAACCAGTCATTCTGATACCAATTTGAACAGGGTTTGATACTATACTTCAGATTGCCAAAATTGTATTATCAAGAATATAGATGCTGTTTGTCTTCAGATCTGAGCTATAACTCTGGAAATCATTACTTAAGGGAGGAAATGCATTGTTTAGACCCTAAAGCCAATCTTGTCAAAAGGCATCCATGTCAAGAGCTTGAGGATCTGATCTCTTACATCAAAAAGATGGTAAGTGTAAATTTATAAGGGATGCATAAAGATTTATTGATGGCGTACCCCCATTTGGAAAAGAGTTTCCAGAGTATGTAAGGCTGAAGACTACAGTTGCTTTAGTCTTGAATGTCTCTTGAATACCAGTCCATTAGTTGAGATTGCCTGGAATATACTTGAACAAAGAGTTTCCTCCGAAGACAAATTTCCTAGAAACATTTGACTAATTCCACAAGGGGTATGTATCTTGTTTTACCTAAATGAATGATTTATCTGACAGCTGTCAGATTGTTCATACATAGAAAAATGGTGTGTAGCAAAACTCTGGATGGAAAAAGAGACGGCAAGCATTTTTAAACAATTTATACATAGAGAAGATTTCTGTCTAGACCATGTTGAGAACTAGCTACATTTTGTCGCAAGATTCAAGATTCATATACTATATCTGGGACCGAAGTAAAACTTTATTTCCTGTTGAAGCAGTAAATATGGTCCTGATCATAGAATATCCGGATATACTATTACCCTGATACACTGATCATGCAAAGGTGATATGACAGGTTTCATAACCTTTATAAAGCACCCCAATGCTGATGGGAGCCCAAACGGGAGACATGTGACCTGGTAGGTTTGGACATTTTTTTTAGAACCTTTTGCAAGCGTCGTGAACCAGAATAGTTAGTCAAATATGCATCTTGAAATTCTAGATGAGCCATCCAATCCCATGCTAAAAAGGGGTCTCTCAGGGTTATTATTGTTTCCATTTTGAAATTGCTGCAGACTGCAAAAAGGAAGAAATGCCTTTCCTGTTCCTTTCCTGAAAAAAGACAAATTATTCTTGGAAATCACAAAGTGTTGAACTAAGTTAACACTGTTGCCCCTTTTCAGAGTAGACTATAAACCTCCACAGATACCTGTGCTCTGTTTTCTTGAGAAAACTGTAGAGGATTTGACAGGGATTCCTGAAAATGAGTTGAATAAAGCTCTGGGTAATATCACTTAACCATGTTTAGAACACAAGGATCTGTGGTAGATATTGTGCTACACTGCCTCAGTGATAAGAGGGCCAGAAAGAAAGGAACTTACCTGAAACTGGAGTTCCTCTTTGTGCCCCGGTTTCTGTACCCTCTGCCCCTTTGAGGGAAGAACTGTATTCTGAAATCCTGGTTTGGGTGTACAAACCTCTGAAATGGGAGTTGAATTTAGAGTAATAGTGAAGCAAAAGTAGAGATATATTTAATCACTTCTTTGATAACCTTGTTGCTAAAGAGCATCCCATTGGATCAAGGGTCAGAGACGCATATTCCGCACTTTGGGATAACTCTTTAACAACATACCTTTTCTTCTTTCATGAGCCATAGCTGCATTGGGATTATGAAGTCAGCAAACTGTCCTCTGAGGCTAGCTGGTAAAGCAGTAGGTTCTGCCAGTGGTGTAGGGTCTCTAGGACTGAGCTAGAAGAGAAGGAGGTTGGTCCTGGCTCGTAATTTATGACTGAGGTCTTAGGAGATATTTTGGGTCAATCTCGAATTTTTACTGTTTTTCTGTTATTCACATACTTGGAGAAAATCTTATTAACAATTTTAAAAGTTAAGTTGATGCACAGAAAGAAAGGTACCTGGCCTATGGTGCAAAATTACCTTGGGATGCTCCTTGGGGAGGCTATGTACTGAGGTAAAAGTATTCCAGGTGAATTGATGGCAGCTACAGGCTCATGGCCTTCTGACATGCCCACGCCATTTCCAGCAGAAGCAAAGCATTGACTGATCCAGTGTTCTGTCCCTTTCCTAGGGAATGTGGGAAGGCCTGTGCTGGTACTGCTCATGCCACCCCGGGTCTATGGATGTGCGCATGCACGTCCTTGCCACTTCTTTGCAAACAAATGAAAAGAATAAACATTCATATATGCCAGTGCTCGAGTCAGTGGAGGCTGGCAAGGCTCGCGGGGGTCGTGGGTGGTGCAGGAGGGGGGTCACAGGTCTGACGGGGGGTCGCAGGTGTCGCGCAGGCAAATAAAAAAATATATACATACTTACCTTGAGGCCGGTCCCGCAGCTCTGCTCCTGCTCTCCTGCTCTCCTGTCTCCGACTCTAGGAACAGGAAGAAGGCAGCCAGGCTCCCTCCCCTAAGCCAATTACAACGCTGCAATGCAGCATTGTCATTTGTCTGAGCGCCGTGACACGGCACTCAGCTAGAGGGGTGGGCATGTTCTCCATGCAGACTTTAATGCAGCCTGCATGGAGAACAGGTAAAGTGCGCATGACTGATTTGGTCGGCGCGATAGGGTTGACCAAACAGTCATTGTGCACTTAGGAGTGGGTAAACCACTTCTCCCCTGCCCTGCTCCGTGAGCAGAGCAGCCCCACCCATCCGCCCACCTGCAAGGCAGCAGAATTAAAATGATAATAACTCTAAGTTATTATCTTTTTATGTTTCTAATTGCCACTGCTTAAAAGCAATGGGGCAACGCTCATCCGCCATAGCGGTGGAATCGCCACTGGCTCGAGTCTAGCTCCTCTCCTAAATACTATCATTCACGCTGAAAACCAGGAAAAATATTTAACATTAGGTTTGTCTTGTAATTATTTCCGCACCATGATTCATACTTAATATTTTGCCAAATTGTTGCTTGTACATTGAGTACCATCAAACTAGGTAATACTAGCACCCACCAAAGTGCTTACAAACAACAAAAGCGCAGTTTAAAGCCCCATACAAAAATGAATGATAAATTATGAAGGGTGAAAATAACGATGCTGACATCTAACTGAAAAATATCCAACAAAACAAGAATACTTTCTGCCCATCTTGTTTCATTTATGTGCAACTGATACAGGCACTAGCTTGAACCATGCAGGTACGCTTCCCCTCAAACAAGCACATTAGTCTATCAACTGTTGCTTTAAAAATACAAAAAATTCAACGTCCCACAGTTACGCCATGTTTGAAACTTTTAAGAGCCAAATGTAAATACAAGCTCAGTAGTTGGCTAGACAAGAAACAAGCATTGAGTTTAAAGACATCTTTATTTTACATAACTTCGTTTCAAAGACTGAACTTCGTATTCAGTTTAATCTTGGGGAGAGGATGTGGCCTAAGGCTGGGGGGGGGCGACCTCAAATCTGGGAAAACGGGTTCGAGTCTCGGCAACGACGCTCAACATCGTGTGATTCTGGGCAAATCACTCAATCTCCCCATGCCATGAATGTGTCCTTGTGTAACATACTTTGTGCTCATGTAAAAGCGCTCCGATACCGGAATCTTTAGGGGCAAGTTTGCACTATAAAAAACTCCCAAAAAAAAATAAAATCTCTCAAGCCAAGCATTACAACTATCTTTATTTTTTATCTTTATTGATAATTGGCCCTTACAATTAGAATTAAATAATCGGGGCACTAATTAACCTTGAGCAACTGCAATGAGAATGAAAAAAAAAATAGATAATGGATCAGAACAGATATTTTGGATATAAAAACACAAATAATTGATTTGCGGTAAATAACCATCATAAAGCCACAGTAGCAAACAAAGACAATCAATACATTCAGGGGGATATTCTCAAGAATGTGCGATAATCATAGCCAACCTAGGCTAATGCAATTTTACATAACGCCGTCTATCGCGAGAAACTAACGCTGTGTTAACGGCGTATTCTCAACACTCCGGCAACAGGCGATAGTTCCACGATAACATGTCAAATGTCCACGTTAAAATTACCGGGACGCTGATAATAAAGGAAACCCGAACGTGAAAAAAGTTGCGATGGGCCCAACAGCAATAAAAATATCAGCAATAAGCAGCACCAGGCTTGCCATTCCCACATCAGGTGGGCAAATTCACCATAAAAGCGGCAAAAAAAAAAAACAAAACCCAAAGAACTGAGAAGCACCATGGAGGAAGCTGGAGCAACTACAGAGGCCAACCAGGACCCCACAACCCCCCTCCGGAGGACCAGTCAGGGACCTCGGGGAAGGAGAAGGGCAAAGAGAAGAAGAAGAGGAACCCGCGACTCAGTCCGCAGAAAAACAAGAACCTGACACAACAGCAACAGGGTGAGTAACGACCAGGGACTGGGAGGACAGGGGGAGATGGGCACAATGGCACACATGCACAATTAAGTATAGCACAGTGCTCATCCACAATGACTCTGGATCATATCCCTGATCTCCTTGGCATACTGCAGTACACATAGAAACAGGAAGTAGGCCCCAGTCAACAATGTGCCCAGAGGGGGCCCCCCACACATCACAAATCTCACTACAAACTCATGCACAGTGTGACATCCCCACCATCTATTTGCCATTTGTGAGATTGTTAGCACTTAATGTTGCACTTACTCTTGCTTACTCTTGTGAGAGTGGTGTGCTAATGCAGAGGACTGACATGCACACAGGGAATGTGTGCTGCACTGAATTTATTTGCACATGCTGTTCATGTGGTCACTTTGTACTGTTCCATGATTGCTAAGGACAGTCATAATGTAACGTGCTCATGCGAAGAAATTGTTAATGATTGTGTTCCTTCGGGCTATTCCTGCTGCAGCTGCAGTGGGGTGTGGTTCCCCTGCCAATAGACACTATATCGCTGTAGCATTCCCTCAAATTTGTGTGATATGGTTTTAATATAATGATTTTCTCCTATACTCTTCTCTGATAGATACTGAGTTTGCCCTTACATTGGATATGTCATACTGAGAATACCACAAAAGGCCATTTAATACGGTATGCTTTATTTTGATATCGAAACTAACTAATTGACTAATGGATCAGGTTTTGCTTATACACACAAAGGAGGAGGCTTTGATAAATATGATAAAATGGGTTATGTCATATTGAGAATACCATAAAAAGGACACGTAACACAGTAGGCTTTGCTTTGATATCAAAATTAATCAATTAATGGATCAGGTTTTCTGTTTTTCCCTTTTATATACATAAAGAAGATTAATAAGATAAAAATGTGATATTTATGAATATATAGATATGGTCATATCATGTTGCCACCTATTGTATCTTTAGATCATAAACCAATTTGGTCCATAAAAGAAAGAACGTACGTTGACTTAAGACTTGTGGGAAAATATAAAGAAGACTTCTATGAAATAAGAACTTTGGTAAGAAAAAATCCCCCATTCCGCCATTAAGACATAAGAACTAATATGTAGAAACCATCTAAACTAGACAAGATAGTTTACGAAGATACCTTTGGAATAGGATCATTTTTTCAACCTTTGAAATCATGTTTTTTGACAAGAACCCATTCAGTTCAAATAATATATTCTGTTTTCAGCAGGTTCTAAAGAATTTGTTTATGTTCTCTGTAAATTGTGTACAACAATGTCTATTGTAATATAAAGTTTTTTTAATTTGTAAATAAGATTGTAAATATGATGCTGTTTAAATACAGAGTACCTTACTTATTGTCTATATGTAGGTCCCGCTTCGTATCCTCACCTCAGGACGCTGTTTGTTGCCTGTAGCTTGCCGCCCCAGGAGGGGCCCATATTGCCGCCATCGAGGGAGAGGGGAAAGGAAAGGAAGCCTAACGGGACTCAGTCCCCCACCAGCCCCTGCGGCGCAACACCTGTGCTTCCCCGCCCATCTACTGCAGAGAAGGCTTATAACAGCTCGCGGAACCCGCTGCCGCGGGTCCCGCTTCGTATCCTCACCTCAGGACGCTGTTTGTTGCCTGTAGCTTGCCGCCCCAGGAGGGGCCCATATTGCCGCCACCGAGGAGAGAGGGGAAAGGAAAGGAAGCCTAACGGGACTCAGTCCCCCACCAGCCCCTGCGGCGCAACACCTGTGCTTCAAAATTATCCAGCCTAAACGAGGGGGGAACCGCCCCACTAAGAGAGCTGACCCCTTACTATCCAATATTCAACGAGATCAATTAGCATCATTGGATGGTACTAAGATCACTCTAGATAATGAGCAACTTGATTTCCTGATTAACGCCATAGATGTCAAGTTTGATTTATTGGTTAAACCCCTTTTGACTAAACTCGCTACAATCACAGATGAAGTAGCCAGACTGGGAGGTTTATTGGACTCATTTATTAAGGCTGGTACAGGAGCTAAAACTAATGTTAATGAACAAGGACCTGCAGAGGTAACCCCAATTACTTCTAACTCAATCCCATTAACGGCCGGTAGCAGAAACTCTAATTTTTGTCCTGGGAATGTCTGTGAAGTACCATCTGCTGTCCCCAATACTCCCCCCCAGCGGCCGGGTCTCATTAAACCACCCTTTGATTTAGCACCAGGGAAGCAGATGGGCCCCAATGTAAATACTAACAGTCTTAGTAGCCCTCAACCGGATTTGCCACCGACATGTGCACCTTTCGTGGCAGTCTTGACAAATGTTCCCCCTGTTAGAGAGTCCGGTAGTAATTATGGCTTTGGTGAATCCCACTCGTCATTAAAGAATAAGACTGTGGACTGGCTTCACCGACAGTGTGGCTTCCCTGTAGCCCTATCAAGGGATATCTTAAGCACTAGAAGAACCAATTGGGTTGGCAAATCCCGTAAGACTTGTGAGGGAGACTGTATTGTCATTAATTTTCGAAACCCACAACTTACCTCCACTGTGTTGATTAAAGCCGCATCTCTCCCTACAAGTGACCAAGGTATCTCTTTACGCCCCCTTGGGTACTTTTATAGAGACCTTGTTACCCAATCTGATGCTGAGTGTCACCGGTGGAGGCTTAGAGACCCGAACTTGTGTGCTGGCCCCACTATCCCTACGTTCAACAGATTCCAGCCCCTGAGTGGGCTTGATTGTAACGACTGACTGGTATCCCCTTTAGCTGATATAGGGATCGAGGACGCTTCCCTGGGAAAGGGGAGGCGTAATATGGTCCCCGGGGTACCTGATCTTGTCGAGCCTATCAATATTACTGGTACTTGTGGTAGCCATATTGATTCCCCAGTGGATTGTGAGTCCGAAAGACAGGTCTCCGATGATAGGGATTGGACAGTACTAAATAAGCTCACCCCTCCAGCTAACTGTGGCCCGTGCTCAATTGCCTGCTGGAATGTTGCGGGACTCTCACATAAGGACGCTTGTTTAGGTTGGTTTGATTTTATCAATCTTTTTAACATAATATGTTTTCAAGAAACCTGGAGTCTGGACCCCATCAATTATAATGGTTTTGTTTCTTACCAACTGCCGGCTGTGGCTTCCAACTCGGGAAGAGCTAAGGGTGGGCTTTTGACACTGATCTCAGTGGAAGTACCACTTACTGTAAAGAAACATGTTCTGATTGGGGCCCATTCCCAGATTCTATGGCTTTGTCAGGAGCCGGATAGAAATATCCTTTTAATCAATTTTTATAATAATGTATTCGATAATACTAGGCAACAGGTAGTGTTCGCTTTAGAGTCTGCTCTGGCAAACATTGTTTCGGGAAATGATACTGTCTTTGATTTTATTTGGCTAGGGGATTTTAATACTTCTGCTTGCCCATTTTCTGCAAATAGGGTCTGTGGTTTTGTAAATTGTTGGGGGGTGGGCGTCCCTCATTTTCCCCATAATCCCTATGGTGATTCATTAAACAAAATTCTGATGACCTATGACATGGAGATGTTGGGAAATATGAAAGGCGCCATTGGCGAAACCCTCCCTACTTTTACGGGCCGAAATGCTAACACTGTTATTGACTTTATTTGTATTTCTTCTAGCCTTAACCCATGGTGTACAGTCCCCCTGGTAGTTGATAATCTAATCAGTGATCACAACTGCCTGACTATGGAGGCCGTCCTCTGGAAGGCAAAATATGGCCCTAAACCAAATATAGTAGTTAATATCGAACCACATCGACCCAACGGAACCAGAATCAGGTGGAAGGGGGATAAGGCGGATATCCTGTCCAACTCCATTATTACTAATTGCGTAAACGAAATTGTTGCTATTTTAGAGAGCAGAGAATTAACTGATGTAATCATGCACAAGTTTATTAATATTAATCTCAGTATAGAAGCTAAACTTACCAAGCCTCTTAAGGGTAAGTCATGCCGGCAAAGGGGGTGGTTCGACCATGCTAGCACCATCGCCCTCAAGGGCCTTAAAGAGGCTCTGGCAGTCAAACAAAGGGACAAAATCCTGATTAGGGAGCTTAGAGCCACCTACCAGGCTGCAGTTACTAATAGAAAGGCTGAACTACGACAAGAGGCATGGGACAAGCTAGATCAGGCTGCTGAAACATCAGATTCCTCCCTATTTTGGGCAACAGTCAATTGTCCCTTCTTAAAGAACGAGGAGATGCCTGTACTGACGGCAAACGTCAGCGCGGAAAGTTGGGTCTCTCACTTTTCCTTGATCTTTGATTCAGCTATACCTTTGGATGCTGGGGGAGGTGACTGGCCAATCATTCCCTTAGATATATCCTCTTCTGAGGTTCAGGATTGCATCTCTGCTAGTAAAGGAGGGAAGGCCCAGGGACCTGATGGGGTGCCCATAGATGTCTATAAAAAAGAACCTGAGATATGGGGCCCGTTATTAACCAAAGTATTTAATGCAGCTGTTTGTTACGGTGTCCCGCATACCTTGGAGGAATCTATTATTATTCCTATTTATAAGAAGGGGGAGAGAAGGGATGCTAAGAATTACCGTCCAATCTCCCTTCTAGATTCCTCCGTGAAAATTATGAGCCGGGTGCTTCTTGTCAGATTAGAAGAATGGGCCGAATCGAATAACATTTTGGCAAATTTCCAATACGGTTTTAGGAAGGGACGAGGGACAGTAGAACAGTGCCTCAACCTAGAACTACTCATAGGGAAATATACGAAGGCCAAGAAAGGCTCCCTTTTTCTTTGCTTTGCAGATTTAAGCAGTGCCTTCGATATGGTAAACCACAAGATCCTATGGGAGAAATTACTTGAAATGGGGGCACCGGAGGGCATTGTTTATTTCCTGGCTAGGTTATATGCTAACCTTAGCTCAAGTGTTCGATACGGCCCTGGAGGGGAGTGCACCCCAAAGTTTCTCATTAGGCGCGGTATCAGACAGGGGTGTGTGCTCGCCCCCCTACTTTTCACACTTTTTATTAATGAGGTTGACTCTGTTTTAAAGACTGTTGTGGCAGACGCACCAAAAATCCTCGATTTTCATGTTCCAGTTTTACTCTATGCGGACGATGCCGTTCTTCTTTCAAGGACCCCTATCGGCCTACAACGCCTACTGGACAGGTTTTCTCTGTTCATTAAGGAAAGGAAGCTGATGATTAATAAATTAAAAACCTTCGTTATGGAATGTGGTAAGGGCCGTAAAAAAAACGCATTCTTATTTTATCGAAGGGCATAAGGTCCAAACGGTTGACACTTTTAAATACCTAGGTATAACCTTTTCCAAGACAGGTAGTTGGTCCAGTGAAATCACCCATGTTAGGGCTAGAATGGCGAAATGTGCCCACGGGGTGTTTACGTTCGCTTCAAAAATTGGGGATAAGCGGCTTAGAGATATGTTGAAAATCTACCAGATGAGGTGTCTTTCAATTGCTCTTTATGGAGCGGGTGTCTGGGGGCACGTTTTGACCGGGAGTCTACAAGTGGAGGAAAATCTCTTCCTAAAAATATTATTATGTTTACCCATTTCAGTTTCTACGGATTTGGTGCACAGGGAGTTCGGAATCCAACATCTCTCAGATTCTGTCGCCCTTAGACCACTTCTGTTGTGGCGTGCAATTTGGGTAAAGGAAGAGACCTCCTTAAATAGAGATATTATTAAGGATTGTTTCACGATTGATAACCATCTAAAGATTCCATGGGTTAATTTTGTCACGAGTAGTTTTTTGGAGATTTATGGTCTTAACTTATTTGAGGATAGTTATGCCGCCTCTAGTTTGACCAAAAGCGAGATGAAATCTGTTTTTATGACCCAAAAGTCTGAGCGACGTGAGAGGGCCAGTAGTAACCTAACTACTTGTATGCTCTACGGAAGTTGTTGCGATTCAATAGGTTACCAACCGTATTTGAGCTTCGTAACCAGACCCTCCCATCGGTTCGTTCTCACCAGACTACGTTTTGGGATTGTTCACCATTTAGTGGCGTTCCCAAGTATCAAAAAGCACCCGATTGGCCCTTGCCCTTGTGATAACACTAACGCACAAAGCACCATGCACCTTTTATTGTTCTTCCCACTCTATGGCAATTTTCGTATAGCCTTTTTAAAACCTGTTTTTAAGAAATATGGAGTTAGGACAGTTAAAGACACCATGAAATTGTTATTTAACCCCCCACCTGATGTCTGCTTTTTTACTGCTACATTTCTTCTCCAAGCCATTAAGGCAAGGCCTAGTATTATTTTTTAATTGTTATTCAACTGTATTTTAATCGCTTGTTTGACCCTGTAGCATAAAGGATGTTTTTTAGGGTCTATCATTCTTGTTTGTATTTAAATGATGTTTTTTAAAATGTAATGTACGTGCTTTTATGGACTTTGTGTTAAGCTCCGAGTAAAGCCTTATGAACTGAACTGTATGTCTATGATTATTTGTAGCCCTGAAGAAGTCCGTAAGGACGAAACGCGTTGGCTACGCAGATTTTAAAGAAGAAAATTGAATAAAGAAAAATTGTTTTTTTTTAAACGGAACCTGCTGACTGGACTAACTTTTGTTGGAATTTATTAAATCGTATTGTATATAACTTCCATGGAAGTAGGCCTCCGTCAACAATGTGCCCAGAGGTGGGTCGACCTCAAATCTGGGAAAACGGGTTCGAGTCTCGGCAACGACGCTCAACATCGTGTGATTCTGGTCAAATCACTCCATCTCCCCATGCCATGAATGTGTCCTTGTGTAACATACTTGGTGCTCATGTAAAAGCGCTCCGATACCGTAAACTTTAGGGGCAAGTTTGCACTATATAAAACTCCCAAAAATAAATAAAATCTCTCAAGCCAAGCATTACAACTATCTTTATTTTTTATCTTTATTGATAATTGGCCCTTACAATTAGGATTAAATAATTGGGTCACTAATTAACCTTGAGCAACTGCAATGAGAATGAAAAAAAAATAGATAATGGATCAGAACAGATATTTTGGATATAAAAACACAAATAATTGATTTGCGTAAATAACCATCATAAAGCCACAGTAGCAAACAAAGACAATCAATACATTCAGGGGGATATTCTCAAGAATGTGCGATAATCATCGCCAACCTAGGCTAATGCAATTTTACATAACGCCGTCTATCGCGGGAAACTAACGCTGTGTTAACAGTGTATTCTCAACACTCCGGCAACAGGCGATAGTTCCACGATAACACGTCAAATGTCCACGTTAAAATTATCGGGACGCTGATAAAAAAGGAAACCCGAACGTGAAAAAAGTTGCGATGGGCCCAACAGCAATAAAAATATCAGCGATAAGCAGCGCCAGGCTTGCCATTCCCACATCAGGTGGGCAAATTCACCATAAAAGCGGCCAAAAAAAACCAAAACCCAAAGAACTGAGAAGCACCATGGAGGAAGCTGGAGCAACTACAGAGGCCAACCAGAACCCCACAACCCCCCTCCGGAGGACCAGTCAAGGACCTTGGGGAAGGAGAAGGGCAAAGAGAAGAAGGAGAGGAACCCGCGATTCAGTCCGCAGAAAAACAAGAACCTGATTACGGAGGTGATAGAACACCACCAACAACTGTTCATCACCTCCACTGTGTCATTGGAAACTAAAAATGCAATATGGCAGTCCATCTGGCCAAGGTGAATGAAGTCGGAGTGAAGTGCCAAGAAGCGCTGGAATGATGTGAAGCACAAAACCAAGCTGAAACTCGCTAACAACCGGAAAGCAGCAATGCAGACTGGAGGTGGGAGTCCAGCGCCACAGCAGGAGCTGGATGAGATGGAGGAAATGGTGTCCACAGTCATCAGTGGGGAGACGGTGGCAGGAGTTGGGGGACCGGACACTGCTCAACATGACCTGTACTCCTGAGGCGGAAGCCGGAAGGTATTTTAACTTGTTCATTTCGTATTGACTTGCTTACTTACTTTTTATTCTGCGTTTGCTCACTCTCGCTCCCAGTCCCACTCACATCACCAGCGCTCCGCTGCCACTGCCATTGTCCGGATCCATATCGCTTTCGCGTGCAGAGGACTTGGCTGTCAGTAGCAGGCAGACATCTTGGGTGAGGGTTGTGGACAGCGCTCTAGGCGCCGCTAGCCCAGAGACATAAAAACCGGATGCCAGTGCAAGCGCGCAGCACATGCTGTACTCCTGAGACGGAAGCCGGGAGGTATTTTAACTTGTTCATTTCGTATTGACTTGCTTACTTACTTTTTATTCTGCGTTTGCTCACTCTCGCTCCCAGTCCCACTCACATCACCAGCGCTCCGCTGCCACTGCCATTGTCCGGATCCATATCGCTTTCGCGTGCAGAGGACTTGGCTGTCAGTAGCAGGCAGACATCTTGGGTGAGGGTTGTGGACAGCGCTCTAGGCGCCGCTAGCCCAGAGACATAAAAACCTGATGCCAGTGCAAGCGCGCAGCACATGCTGTACTCCTGAGACGGAAGCCGGGAGGTATTTTAACTTGTTCATTTCGTATTGACTTGCTTACTTACTTTTTATTCTGCGTTTGCTCACTCTCGCTCCCAATCCCACTCACATCACCAGCGCTCCGCTGCCACTACCATTGTCCGGATCCATATCGCTTTCACGTGCGGAGGACTTGGCTGTCAGTAGCAGGCAGACATCTTGGGTGAGGGTTGTGGACAGCGCTCTAGGCACGGCTAGCCCAGAGACACAAAAACCGGATGCCAGCGCAAACATCATAGTGAAGTGTGGGATATGATTGCTTCATCTCAGCCTGAACTCTGTTATTTGACAGAAACATGGCTAAAACCGCACTCAGTACCAGCTATCACATTAGGGATCCCAGAGGGCTATAAAATAGCCAGACTTGACCGACCTACCAAGATAGGAGGAGGCATTGCCATTGTGTATAAAAATAATCTATTAGTAACCATCTTAGAGGAAATGAGTACCCCGGACTTAGAAATTCTTGTATTCAAAATCAGCTTTTCCAAGAATATCTGCTACAAAGGGGCACTGGTTTATCGACCTCCCGGACCTTATACCAGCTTTAACATCTTGTTGCTGGAGATACTGGCCAGACACATTGACCCCGAGAACGAGTTTTTACTTTTAGGAGACTTTAACATGCACTGTGACCTCAAGGATAATGCCGAGGCACAATCTTTACTAACTGACATGTCCGTGTTGGGATTAACTTTAATGAATACTGGTCCCACTCACCTGGCAGGACGTACTTTGGATCTCATCTTCTCAAACAAACCTAATTCCCTGCTATGCGGCTCTTCCACTCAGGTCAATTGGACAGATCACTTTGTCTTGGAATTTTTTACCTCATATTTAGGTAAAGCACCCCCTCAGGCACAAGCCCTTCCCACTAGGCGTAGACCATGGCACAAGATTACTCCAGAAATATTTCAGGAACACTTTTCTGGATGCCCCATTTCTCTTGGAGAGAATGTTGATAAAGCATTAGACCGTTATAATCGGGTGATACTTCAGGTGGTAAACAGGATTACTCCTATGAAAACCTATAAACCTCGTCTAGCCCGTGAACAAGAGGTATGGTTTACGGAACACCTGAGATCTCTTAAACAGCAGGCGAGGAAACTAGAAAAGGTGTGGAGATTATCCCATGACAACATGGATAAGAATCATTTTTGGGCAGCTCTTTCTAAATATCACAAGGAAATTCGTAATGCCCGGAAATCCCACATACAGGCCCTTCTTTTAGCTGCAGGAAATACCCCCAGGATCTTATATCAAACTTTACATTCATTTGTGAAACCAGCAGCTTGTGAAACTCTGGAATTGGCTTCACAACAACTCTGTAATGAAGTTGCTCAGTTTTTTACAAATAAAATAAATAAGATTCATGACGATATTTTAAATTCCTATCCACCCATCATTGATGATACTCTATCACCTATGGAACAGGATAAAGAGATAGGAATCACACACCTGCAATCCTTTTCCCCTATCTCCTTGATTGATACAGAATGTTATCTGGGTCAGATTAAAAGCGGAAGTCCCTCAGATATTATTCCAGCCAGAATTTTCCCGATTGTAGGAAAAAGCATGAGTCCTCAGATTCAAAGTCTCATTAACCTTTCCCTGACTGAGGGGCAAGTTCCCAGGGAATGGAAAAAAGCACTGGTAAGGCCCATTAGGAAAAACTCTTCCATTCCCTGGACTGACTTATCCAATCTGAGGCCTATCTCACTACTCCCTTTTTTAGGGAAGGTTAAAGAGAAAGATGTCAACAAGCAGGTTTCACAGTACATAGAACATTTTGACAAGCTTGACAGTTCTCAGTTTGGCTTTAGACCCAGACACAGTACTGAATCCGCTCTGCTATCGGTGACAGATGACCTTCACATGTATCAGGATCGAGGGTATTCGGCGATCCTGGTACTGTTGGATTTATCGGCGGCGTTCGATACAATATCTCACAATATCTTAATCGAACGTCTGACCGCAATTGGAATTAAGAGCACAGCGTTAACCTGGCTAAAGAGTTTTCTGTCTGACCGCACCCAAACTGTCAGCATGGGCACATTTAGGTCGGCAGAAACTCATATCACCAAGGGGGTGCCACAGGGCTCTTGTCTAAGCCCTACCTTGTTTAACATCTATGTGGCACCCCTGGCCAACATATTGAGAGACTTTGGGTTTGTCCCTGTCTCCTATGCTGATGATACGCAGCTCCTATTCCCTTTTAAACATCTTACCGACGAAGTGAGGGTGGCCTTCTCAGATGGCATGAAAGCTGTTGCAAATTGGATGAAATCTAACTACCTCCAATGCAACGTAAATAAGACCGAAGTAATGCTTTTTGGGGAGGTCAGAAATCTGTGGACTTCAGAGTGGTGGCCATGTGAACTGGGCCAAGTACCTGAACCCAAATTGGTCGTAAAAAACCTAGGGGTCCGTCTTGATCGTGAGCTCACTTATAAACACCATGGCAACTGGGTTTTCGGCCAATGCTTTCATGTTATTGGACTCTTACGCAAAGTGTTTCCACTATTACCTGATTCCACTAGAAAAACGTTGGTTCAGGCACTAGTGTTGAGTCGCTTGGATTACTGCAATGGACTCCTGCTGTCAGCTAACCAGGGAGTCCTAGCAAAACTCCAAGTAATACAAAACACCGCGGCAAGACTTGTGCTGAATGCCCCTCCAAGAACACCTTCTAAACCACTCCTTGACAAATTACACTGGCTCCCAGTTTGTAAAAGGATTACGTTTAAGACATGCTGTCTTATCCATAGAACCATACATGGCTCTGGACCCTCCTATTGGAAAGATAAATTCATTCCCTATAATCCCACTCGGCTTCTTAGGTCCAGTAGCCAACTTCGACTTAAAGTACCGACCATCAAGAGGAGCAGACAAGGTGGGAAAGCCTTGTCTGTGGCAGGCCCGACACTTTGGAATAAACTTCCTCTTGAGCTAAGGCAATGTTCTGAACTCTTGGTTTTTAGGAAAAAACTCAAAACGTTTCTATTTTAGTAATTCATCTACTGTTTTAGTTCTATACGCTGCATTGTGCTGAGCTGTTTCCTTCCGTCTCCTGTAGCTGCCAACTTTTTTCTCTCTATTTCTTTTCTGTGCGCAGAGATACTCTTATGCAAGAGTCGATTCTAGCCCAATATAAATCTATAAATAAATAAATAAATAAACATGCTGTACTCCTGAGGCGGAAGCCGGGAGGTATTTTAACTTGTTCATTTCGTATTGACTTGCTTACTTACTTTTTATTATGCGTTTGCTCACTCTCGCTCCCAGTCCCACTCACATCACCAGCGCTCCGCTGCCACTGCCATTGTCCGGATCCATATCACTTTCGCGTGCGGAGGACTTGGCTGTCAGTAGCAGGCAGACATCTTGGGTGAGGGTTGTGGACAGCGCTCTAGGCGCCGCTAGCCCGGAGACATAAAAACCGGATGCCAGCGCAAGCGCGCAGCATATGCTGTACTCCTGAGGCGGAAGCCGGGAGGTATTTTAACTTGTTCATTTCGGATTGACTTGCTTACTTACTTTTTATTCTGCGTTTGCTCACTCTCGCTCCCAGTCCCGCTCACATCACCAGCGCTCCGCTGCCACTGCCATTGTCCGGATCCATATCGCTTTCGCGTGCGGAGAACTTGGCTGTCAGTAGCAGGCAGACATCTTGGGTGAGGGTTGTGGACAGCGCTCTAGGCGCCGCTAGCCCGGAGACATAAAAACCGGATGCCAGCGCAAGAGCGTAGCTGACGCGCGCAGCAGGCGCGCCGGCAGCGTGCCAAAGGCGCGCTAAAGGCAAGCCCGTCTGCGCCCGTCCGCGGCCGGCCTGGGCAAGGGGCCTTCCACTCTGCCCATTTCCTCTCCTATTCAGCTAGTGACCTACGTATCCTCCGAGCTGACTGGCCTATCACTCCCCGCTTAAGAAGGAAGCTAGTTTCCTGTGGGATTCATTTCCCCTGGCATGTTCCCTCCGTACTCCCTTGCTCATTGTCCAGAGAGCGTCCTTCTGCTATCTCTGCAGTAATTTCCAACCCCTCTCCTCATTCCAATAAATTAGGCATGGAGTTTTATTACCTTAATACGCGCTCATTACCCAAACACCAACTAGAAATTTTCCACCTCCTCGACTCTAAACAACCTGATGTACTCCTCCTCTCTGAAACTTGGCTTACGGCTGACTCCCTACCAGACATCCTGGCCGCAATGCCCACGGGGTATTATATACTCCAGGCCAACAGACTCTCTGGGAAACCGGGCGGTGGAGTGGCTGCCATCATTCGTCACAATCTAAGATTTACCGCACTAACGGTTATCAACATCCCCTCGGTTGAGAGTCTCATTCTAAAGCTTGAGTCCCCTCTTCCCCCCCCTTATCTGTGCCCTCTTTTATCGACCTCCCCAATCCATGCCCTCCTTCCCTCAGCTGGTCGGGGATCTTATTTCCCAACTAGTTATTAACAATGCAAAATTAATTATAATAAGCGATTTCAACTACTGGCCCTCGGATCCCAAAGAAAGCCCTAATTCCCGGGAATTTACGGATCTTCTTTCTGGTCTTAATTGTACCCAGCATGTCCACACTGCCACTCATGCTAAGGGCCATATTCTGGACCAGATCTGGACGGCCAATTTGACCATTTCTTCCCTTTCCATTTCTCCATGTCCCTGGTCCGACCACCATATCATTCAATTCCCTTTGGATTTGCCTCTCTCTGCTAAACCCTTGACATTGGGCAGGCTCCAGGCCAGAAACTGGAACCGGGCTAACAAAGACGAGTTTCGCTCCCTACTCTCTACCTCCATCCCCGTCGAAGCTGACTGCCTCAACAACCAGGCGGCTGCCATTAAACACTGGCTCGTCTCTGCCAGCAATATTGTTGCTCCCTACAAACTATCCACACCCAGACGACCTCATGATGCCCAGCGCTGGTTTTCTAATGATTTGAAACTCTCACTCAGACAAGCGGAACGTTGTTGGAGACGCAACTACTCTTCTGAAAAGAAAGCCATATTCATTGGGCTCCTAAATGATTAAAAAAAATCCATAATCTTGGTCAAATCCACATACTTTTCTTAAAAAATCACGAGCTCCGCAACTAAAACTAAAGACATTTTTACTATCGTGAATGAATTATCTCTGCCTGATAGAGTAACAGTCAAACCTCTCCCAACTCAACAGTTATGTGACGACCTCAATGATTACTTTTTGCAGAAAATTATTACCATCAAAAGCAGCATTCCTCCGCCAACTACTCCCACAGCTTCGGGGACCCTGCCTAAGAACACGCAAGTGTTGGATCAGATACCTCTGATTTCGAAAGAGGACTTCTTCATACTTATAAAAAAAGGTCGGCTCTGGCTCCCCCACGGATCCATGTCCCCGCCTTTTTCTCCAAGAAGCATTCTGTTCCTGTCCCGATCCCCCTCTTGCACTTCTTAATAACTCTCTGAAATTAGGCTTAGTTCCCGACTCCTTTAAAGCTGCAGAGGTTGTCCCCATCCTAAAAAAAAACAACGCTGACCCCTCTAACCTCACTAACTATCGTCCTATTTCTCTTCTCCCCTACCTCAGTAAGATCCTAGAAGCCCATGTCACGCACTGCCTCAGCTCCTTTATTGAACTTTCGTCCTTTCTTGACCCCCAACAGGCTGGCTTTAGACCAGCTCAGTCCACCGAGCTGGTCTTACTTGCAGTTATGAATGAGCTCAGAAAGGGGGCCGAAAATAACTTTTCTCAGGCCCTCATCCTCTTGTATCCTTCTGCCGCATTTGACACGGTCGATCATCAGCTTTTGATCGACTGTGTCAGGGAGGCCGGTATCCATGGAACAGCTTTAAAGTGGATCTCCTCTTTCCTCGAAAATCGGTCTCAGGCTGTTCGCCTTGACACTTTTTCTGCCAGGAGGGTCAGCATGACTTGCGGAGTACCTCAGGGGTCCTCTCTTTCCCCTCTCCTCTTCAACTTGTATATGCACCCTCTGATCCACTCCCTCCGTAATTTTGAGGTAGCTTGCTTTAACTACGCTGATGACCTTCAATCAGTGTTCAAAATCGATTCCTCTCTTACGTCTGTTTCCAGATTTCAGGCTACCTTATGCTTTATTAGTGATTGGATGAACGCCAGTCAACTCAAACTCAATCCTGATAAAACCGAGTTGGTTTTGAGCGGCACTTCCAATCCTTGGAATAACAATTTTTGGCCTCCGACATTAGGTAACCCCCCTCAACCTACTGAGTCCGTGAAAAGCCTCAGAGTGATAATCAGCAATGACCTGACCATGAAAGCTCAAATCAGCGCTGTGACATCATCCTGCTTTTTCCATCTTCGCAGAATCCGCAAGATTTCGAGATTTCTAACAAGCGAGGCTCTCACTGTGGTTCTCATGGCTTTAGTCATTTCTCGTATAGACTATGCCAATTCACTGTATGCTGGTATTCCAGCGTACCAACTCCACCGCCTTCAATTGGTTCAGAACCAAGCTGCTCGCCTCATCTTTCAGCAACCACGTCATCAACATGTTCATCCCCTGTTGAAAAGCCTTCATTGGCTCCCAGTGGCCAAGCGTTGTATTTTCAAACTGGGTTGCACCATTGTCAAAGCTTTAGCCAGTCTTGGCCCGGCTTTTATCGCCTCTCTGGTTCTCCGTTACACCCCTTCTCGCGCTCTTCGCTCATCTCACTCTAACTTTCTCGTTATTCCCCCTTGTAAGCGGAAAAAACACGGTGGACTAAGTTTCTCATTTCTGGCTCCCCAACTATGGAATTCTCTCCCCCTGGAGCTCAGACTTGAAACTTCCTTTCCGCATTTCAGAACTCTTCTTAAAACTTTCTTATTCACTCAGGCCTACCTATAAACATCTGGTCCAGTACACTGTTGCATTTTATCTTATAGCGCCATGAAACCGTTGTGGTGTACGAGCGCTTTATAAAATTTTTGAACATAACATAACATGACCTGACGCAACAGCAACAGGGTGAGTAACGACCAGGGACTGGGAAGACAGGGGGAGATGGGCACAATGGCACACATGCACAATTAAGTATAGCACAGTGCTCATCCACAATGACCCTGGATCATATCCCTGATCTCCTTGGCATACTGCAGCACACATAGAAACAGGAAGTAGGCCCCCCGTCAACAATGTGCCCAGAGGTGGGTCGACCTCAAATCTGGGAAAACGGGTTCGAGTCTCGGCAACGACGCTCAACATGGTGTGATTCTGGGCAAATCACTCAATCCCCCCATGCCATTATGTGTCCTTGTGTAACATACTTGGTGCTCATGTAAAAGCGCTCCGATACCGTAAACTTTAGGGGCAAGTTTGCACTATATAAAACTCCCAAAAAGAAATAAAATCTCTCAAGCCAAGCATTACAACTATCTTTATTTTTTATCTTTATTGATAATTGGCCCTTACAATTAGGATTAAATAATTGGGGCACTAATTAACCTTGAGCAACTGCAATGAGAATGAAAAAAAATAGATAATGGATCAGAACAGATATTTTGGATATAAAAACACAAATAATTGATTTGCCGTAAATAACCATCATAAAGCCACAGTAGCAAACAAAGACAATCAACACATTCAGGGGGATATTCTCAAGAATGTGCGATAATCATCGCCAACCTAGGCTAATGCAGTTTTACATAACGCCGTCTATCGTGGGAAACTAACGCTGTGTTAACGGCGTATTCTCAACACTCCGGCAACAGGCGATAGTTCCACGATAACACGTCAAATGTCCACGTTAAAATTACCGGGACGCTGATAAAAAAGTAAACCCGAACGTGAAAAAAGTTGCGATGGGCCCAACAGCAATAAAAATATCAGCGATAAGCAGCGCCAGGCGGGAAAATTCACCATAAAAGCGGCCAAAAAAAAACCAAAACCCAAAGAACTGAGAAGCACCATGGAGGAAGCTGGAGCAACTACAGAGGCCAACCAAAACCCCACAACCCCCCTCCGGAGGACCAGTCAGGGACCTTGGGGAAGGAGAAGGGCAAAGAGAAGAAGAAGAGGAACCCGCGATTCAGTCCGCAGAAAAACAAGAACCTGATTACGGAAGTGATAGAACACCACCAACAACTGTTCATCACCTCCACTGTGTCATTGGAAACTAAAAATGCAATATGGCAGTCCATCTGGCCATGGTGAATGAAGTCGGAGTGAAGTGCCAAGAAGCGCTGGAATGATGTGAAGCAGAAAACCAAGCTGAAACTCGCTAACAACCGGAAAGCAGCAATGCAGACTGGAGGTGGGAGTCCAGCGCCACAGCAGGAGCTGGATGAGATGGAGGAAATGGTGTCCACAGTCATCAGTGGGGAGACGGTGGCAGGAATTGGGGGACCAGACACTGCTCAACATGACCTGACACAACAGCAACAGGGTGAGTAACGACCAGGGACTGGGAGGACAGGGGGAGATGGGTACAATGGACAATGGCACACATGCACAATTAAGTATAGCACAGTGCTCATCCACAATGACTCTGGATCATATCCCTGATCTCCTTGGCATACTGCAGCACACATAGAAACAGGAAGTAGGCCCCCGTCAACAATGTGCCCAGAGGGGGCCCCCACACATCACTAATCTCACTACAAACTCATGCACAGTGTGACATCCCCACCATCTATTTGCCATTTGTGAGATTGTTAGCACTTAATGTTGCACTTACTCTTGCTTACTCTTGTGAGAGTGATGTGCTAATGCAGAGGACTGACATGCACACAGGGAATGTGTGTTGCACTGAATTTATTTGCACATGCTGTTCATGTGGTCACTTTGTACTGTTCCATGATTGCTAAGGACAGTCATAATGTGACGTGCTCATGCGAAGAAATTGTTAATGATTGTGTTCCTTCGGGCTATTCCTGCTGCAGCTGCAGTGGGGTGTGGTTCCCCTGCCTCATCTTCCTAATCATCGGCTGGTGCATCTGGCACTTGGATCCATGGGGCATTGGTGTGACACATATGTTGTGCAACACACAACATGCAATGATCATCTTGCACACTATATCTGGGCTGTACAGGAGTCTTCCACCTGTGATGTGACACGCACCTGAAACGTGACTTTAACACGCCAAATGTGCGCTCAACAATGCCTCTGGTGCGTTTGTGGGCCACATTGTACTGCCTCTGGGCCGGGGTGTTCGGGGCTCGGAGGGGTGTCATCATCCACGGGCAGAGTGCATATCCTTGACCACCTGTGAGAGGTAAGTGAGATTAGTGTGAATTGGTGGTTCTGCATGCTGTGTTGGCAGACTCACAAGTTGTGTGGCGTGAGATTTGTGCGATTTTGGGATTCATGTTTGCCATGTATTTCCTATGGCAAATGTGCGGGATTAATGTGTATTACATGGCCTCACAGCTGCTCCTCCCTCCCCTGTGCCTATTTACAAGGGTGCGCTGCACGGTTGTATCACTTGCACTCCTACGGCACACCATTGTCATGCCTGTCTGCGCATGTCCGCAAGCCTGATAACAACACTGATGTGGGCCGTTGAAGGTGGGTGTCCATGTATGTGTAGGCCTATGGTAAGGGTAGGGCGGACACAGATGTAGAGTTCAGGCCTGGCTGAACTCACGCTGCGATTGAGGCTAGGCCAGCTGCAGCAATGAAGATACACACACAACAGCTGGCATGTATGAGCCAAGACCCAGAGTGGTCTTGCGCTCTTTTATTTATCCATTCGAGCGAGCCCGCCCTCCAGGTGCATGCTACATTGCAACATTGTTGATTAAGGGCCGGGTGGCGCCGACACTACAACAGAGACACACACTATAGTCATGTTTGTGGCCAGCCTGGAACTGAACTGAACCACGCCCAGAGCCCCAGGCCATTTCTTCACACTCCGCACTCGCCTACACGTGGTCCGTCACCGTGATGCTGGGATGTTGTGCGCTTCGGAGTACATCTCCAGACGTTCCACCCAGGCTTTCCAGCAGCCTGCCTGGGAGTGGCCCCGTGACTAAAGTCCGATTGGCCGCACTCTGCTCGTCCTACCAGCGTGTTACCCCAAAGCATTGTGGTCCATGAAGTAGCGTCGGCGAGTACGCCTATGCCAAAGTTTAAAGTGAAAATGAGTGTTGCGTTAGCCATCCCTGGACACGTGTTTCGAGGTAGTTGCCTCTCGTCAGCAGGGAGTAGGTATGTGTGGGGTTGCTGCGTAGGCTGCCATAAAAAGTATTCTCAGGTAAAGTACCACTCAAGGCGCACAGGTGCGTAGCCATGGGCTCGTCAGCCCCACCGGCTCAAGGGAGCCTGAATATAAACAAAAGACCGATTGGCTGCACTCTGCTCGTCCTACCAGCGTGTTACCCCAAAGCATTGTGGTCCATGAAGTAGCGTCGGCGAGTACGCCTATGCCAAAGTTTAAAGTGAAAATGAGTGTCGCGTTAGCCATCCCTGGACACGTGTTTCGAGGTAGTTGCCTCTCGTCAGCAGGGAGTAGGTATGTGTGTGGTTGCTGCGTAGGCTGCCATAAAAAGTATTCTCAGGTAAAGTACCACTCAAGGCACGCAGGTGCGTAGCCATGGGCTCGTCAGCCCCACCGGCTCAAGGGAGCCTGAATATAAACAAAAGTCCGATTGGCCGCACTCTGCTCGTCCTACCAGCGTGTTACCCCAAAGCATTGTGTTCCATGAAGTAGCGTCGGCGAGTACGCCTATGCCAAAGTTTAAAGCGAAAATGAGTGTTGTGTTAGCCATCCCTGGACACGTGTTTCGAGGTAGTTGCCTCTCGTCAGCAGGGAGTAGGTATGTGTGTGGGGTTGCTGCGTAGGCTGCCATAAAAAGTATTCTCAGGTAAAGTACCACTCAAGGCGCGCAGGTGCGTAGCCATGGGCTCGTCAGCCCCACCGGCTCAAGGGAGCCTGAATATAAACAAAAGTCCGATTGGCCGCACTCTGCTCGTCCTACCAGCGTGTTACCCCAAAGCATTGTGGTCCATGAAGTAGCGTCGGCGAGTACGCCTATGCCAAAGTTTAAAGTGAAATGAGTGTCGCGTTAGCCATCCCTGGACACGTGTTTCGAGGTAGTTGCCTCTTGTCAGCAGGGAGTAGGTATGTGTGTGGGGTTGCTGCGTAGGCTGCCATAAAAAGTATTCTCAGGTAAAGTACCACTCAAGGCGCGCAGGTGCGTAGCCATGGGCTCGTCAGCCCCACCGGCTCAAGGGAGCCTGAATATAAACAAAAGTCCGATTTGCCGCACTCTGCTCATCCTACCAGCGTGTTACCCCAAAGCATTGTGGTCCATGAAGTTGCGTCGGCGAGTACGCCTATGCCAAAGTTTAAAGTGAAAATGAGTGTCGCGTTAGCTATCCCTGGACACGTGTTTCGAGGTCTATGGTAAGGGTAGGGCGGACACAGATGTAGAGTTCAGGCCTGGCTGAACTCGCGCTGCGGTTGAGGCTAGGCCAGCTGCAGCAATGAAGATACACACACAACAGTTGGCATGTATGAGCCAAGACCCAGAGCGGTCTTGCGCTCTTTTATTTATCCATTCGAGCGAGCCCGCCCTCCACGTGCATGCTACATTGCAACATTGTTGATTAAGGGCCGGGTGGCGCCGACACTACAACAGAGACACACACTATAGTCATGTTTGTGGCCAGCCTGGAACTGAACTGAACCACGCCCAGAGCCCCAGGCCATTTCTTCACACTCCTCACTCGCCTACACGTGGACCGTTGCCGTGATGCTGGGATGTTGTGCGCTTCGGAGTACATCTCCAGACGTTCCACCCAGGCCTTCCAGCAGCCTGCCTGGGAGTGGCCCCGTGACTGTGAAGGGCGTTACCGAGGACATGCTGTTGGCTGCTGGAGGCGGACTTGTGGGGTAGCCCCACGGGACCATGACTTGCGGTGCACTGAGGTAGGTCCACCTGAAGAGCTGAGCGGGTGTGCAGCCTGCGATGATGCGATGACTTGTGGTGCACTGAGCTAGGCCCACCTAAAGAGCTGAGCAGGTGTGCAGCCTGCGATGATGCAGTAGGCCTGTTCGGGCGGACTGGAATGGATTTGTCTGAGACTTGCTGGACCGCAGTGTAGGCCAAAGGGAGCAGTCAGCAGACAAGGAACTCCGCGGTGCAGTGCCACTGGATGCAATGGGGGCCTGGTGCCTGGAAGCCAAGCTTGTGTGCCTCGGGCTCGAAGATTGCACCTGCACTTGTTGGGCCCTCTTGGGGACACGCCGGTGTTGGCAGGTGAGCAGTGAGGCCTGGGTGCGCAGGGGCGGGCAATCATTGCTGGGCGCCGGAAGGGTCTGGGCAGCAGCGGGCTGGGGTGCAGCAGGCACACAGGATCGCGCAGGCACCCCCGGTCACGGCGGCGGCCTCGTGGCAGGGTGAGGGGTGCCGCCCTGGCCGCCCTGGCAGACACGTCCCTGCAGGCAATGACGAGATGTGCGCCGGGTGGCGTGTGACGTAGCCACATCGTCGCCGGTGTAAATGTGTCCATTGGAGGTGGTCGGCCACGTGTGTGTAGGCCTATGGTTAGGATATGGCGAACACAGAGACACACACAGTAGTTACTTTGGTGGCTGTCCCGGAACTGAACCACACCCAGAGCCCCGGGCTATTTATTCACATTCCTATGCTGGACTGGCGTACACCGGCCCAGCCCACTATGCTTACGCTTACATTACAGGAGGGGCGACATAGCTATATGTCCAAGGTCTTCCCCACTGCTTGAGGTAACATGGTTGCGTCCACTGTCCACAACACTACAAACTCCAGCAGTGTATGCCCACATGGACATGTCTGTGCTCTGCATACTCAAGACTGTCAAGCACATCACCGCCAAACTTTGCATTGTGTACATTCTTATTCATGGGTCACTTGCCTCCTTTGCACATACTTGGTTCCCACCTCTCCCCACATTCTACAATTGTGTGGCAGAGGGACTATGACTTTGTGGAGGGTTTGTCTACATGTCTGGCCCCTGTTACCACAGTTACTTGTGTTGTTGTGTCTGGTAGGTGGGCATGTTGTTTGGCATGTTGTATGTGATTTTGTTATGTGTGCATTCCCACAGTTGTGAGTTGTATGATTGTGGAGTTGAGGTGTGTGGTGTGTTCCGTTGTTACTTACCAATGAGCTGTCCATTTCCATAGGTGCCATCCTGAAAGCGCTGATTGATGATGGACTGTCGGAAGATGTAGGAATCATGCACACTGCCTGGGAAGTTGGCGACGACATTGGTGAACAGTCCCCGGTGGTCCACTATTGCCTGCACATTGTTGGAATGCATGTGCTTTCTGTTGCAGTAATTGTGTGCAGTGTCGGCAGGGGGCACAAGTAGGACATGTGTGCAGTCAATTGCCCCCAACACGTGCAGGAAGCCAGATATGGCATAGAAGCCTTGCTTGGTCTCCAGCTGTTCCTGTATAGTGTGGGGGAAGTGAAGGTGCTGTGGTATCAAGCTGATGATGGCATCCAAGACAGGTGTGAGGAACTTTGATAGGGCTGGCTGTGAGACTCCTCCGACTCTGGCAGTTGTTGGTTGGAAGGTACCAGAGGCCAACAAGTGCAGCACAGCCAGCAGCTTTGTCTGCGGAGGGATGTTGGTTGTCTGCTGTGTTGGTACTGTCAGCCTGTGGGCAATGTGGGTCAGGATGCGGAGGATGGTTATCTTTTTGAGCCTGTAGTGGGCAATGACATCCTCTGGCGTTAAGTCTCTGAGGCTGGTGCGTTTTCAGAATGTCCGCTGTCTTGTTCAGCGATGCCTCGTGGTAGTCCAGGTTGAGTGGTCCTGGGGGTGGGGGTGGTCCTGGGGGTGGTGGTGGTGGGTGTTGTGGCCCTCTTGGGTCTCCGAGCTGCATGATTAGTAGCTCCATGGCTTCTGTTGGTCTTCAGTTGGGGCTCTGGGCTGGGCTCCCTTTCTACTGCAGGTTTTCGTCCTACTTAAGACCAGAAAAAAGCAGATCTTAAGTCCCTGCTGCTAACGTGCCTTATCGCCTGTTTTTGGCCTGCATCGCCGATCTGGCTGGTCGTTGAGAATATCGCGAAGTGGTGTTAACGTGAGTTTTTGGACGGGAACGCCTACTCTGCATATGATTAGCGTTAGTTGTTGCTGTCAGCCTTGGCGATGTTTTTAGCGGCAGCAATCGCAGGTAAACTGACGATGTCGGCTGTTAGCGCAGGTTTGTGAATTGGGCGATAAATCCATCGCCACTTTTGTGGTGGAAAAGTGCTGCTAAATCGGCGATGTGTCCTTAAGAATATGCCCCTTAGAGCACTAAATACACTAACTACAGATACATATAATTCCGTCAAAAAAAGCTCTCAAGGATTAATCAGCACAATTCATGCAAGGTAGTTTTCAAACAAGCAATTCTCCAAGTTGAGGCAATGCATGTTGCCACCATGCAAAAATGCATGTTAGAGCATTCTGGTGGAAGAAAGTCATTGCTCCATTACAATACTTCATTTTAAATATTTTAAACAAAGGGCAGAGGATCTGGCTCCTTAGCAACAATGCTTTTGTACAGAGTAACATAAAATGTTTCAATGTTTCTTGTCCACGTTTCCAGCACCAGCTAAAGCTACAACGTTCTTTATTTTGCATCTAGATTCAATTTATACTAAGAATTTCGCGTGGCGTACCAAGAACGCTAAAACATCTTATTCTGCACGAAATGTTCAAAATGAACAAGAAGGCAGTGGCCGGATTTTACATAGATAATCTACTCATTCATTGGGGGTTGTGCCCATAATCTATGATCATTTTAAAATTGGTCTTAAAGTCACTGAGAGCTAATTTTAAAAAGACCTGATACATCTTTATGTTTTTCTTTAAAACAAGTGTATAGACATATGAGACATATGCACTCTGGAAGCCCCAACCATATTTGCTAGATCCGTTAGAATTACAAATATATCAGAAATTTCAGTGATTCAGATTATCGCTGATGTAAATAGCTGAGATAAGGTTTCCTTTGGCAAATAGTGAGCATAAATGCTGATGCTTGTGTAGAGATATAAGAAATTATATTGTTAAGCTATATTACCTATGAGGGAGGAATCTCCCAGGTAGTAACTGACCGCAGAAGAGTCAGGAGGCCTGGGGCGAACCTGAGGACCCCACTCCTCCCAGGTCAATCGATAACTGGGAGCCCCCGAGTAATATTTAAATTATGAAAAATAATATTACTATAGTAATTCAGAACCTTAACATCTGGGCAAAATTAACAAAATTGTTTGTTAACTGGTGTGTTGTAAGAAATTGGGTTATTGATTGAGAGGGGTGGAAGCCCTAGTCAAGCAACAAACGAAATCCTTGTCAGGGTGAACCACAAAAAGTCACTACATAAACTTGTGCTTTACTCTCTGGTAGCATGGCAAAAAAGCAGTCAGGCTTAATTTAAACACAATATGTAAAGCATTTATGCAGCACACAAACAGTAATAAACACAGCACAAGAAAAATCCTACACCAATATAGAAAAATATAGTAACTTTTAAAGCATATAAAAAGGTACCAACATGAATTTGTAAACTTTTTGGTGCAGAATAGCACCTAAAAGATCACCACGCCAACCGCTGGCATTTGGTCATGCAAGACAGATGCACAATTAAAAGTAAAGGCCGACAGCCCTGGAGCACAAGATAAATACATGAGGTGGACTGTGACAGGTCTTGTTTTACCATTAGATTTAGAAGACACTTTGAGAAGGTATGGTTCAGCGGGGCAGGGCAGCTGGGTATGTCGGAGGAGGAGGTATTGTTGTTGGGGAGCCACTGGATGGAGTTGCGGTGAAGAGTTTTACTTTTGGACTTTTAGCTTTTCTGGAGGTTAATCTCCAGGGGGACAAAGCTGTAAGCTGTAGCCGACGAGGACTCCAGGCAACCGGATATCTTTGCCGAGAGATCCTGCTGAACAGGACTTGCTGCTGCAGAGAATAACATAGCAGAAGCTACTGTGATGTCAGGCCAACCAGTGATGCACCTTGGGTGGATCAGCTGACAGGTAGGTGTCAGATATCTGTGGGGTCACAGGCCAATTTTTGCTTAAAGTTTTTATAAGTCCTAACCTTTAGGGTTAGGCAACAGCATTACCTCTAATACCACTTCCAATCGTCTAGAACTTGCAGAGCACCGCTTGTGGGATTAGGACTAATATTGCTAATAATTACTAATATTGCTCCAGCAGAGGTCAGGTACAGGGTTCAAGGTCTCTGGAGCTTGTTATGTCCCTGTAGTTCGCACAGGAGCCCAGTCCACTAGCCCTTGGAGTCACTTTGGTAGTCCTGGGTTCAAGCAGCAAGTTATAGGCCTCCAGCAGCATGGTAGTCCATTGAGGATACAAGAAAAGCTTCAAACAGTATGGGGGGCCTCTGGTAGCAGTAGGGCAGTCCTCTGAGGTACAAAGAAGGCCTCAAGCAGTAGGACAGTCCTCTGGAGTACACAGCAGTCCATCTGGGGGTACTCCACAGACCCAGGAGTGTACTAAAGAATTGGTCTTAGGGTCCAATATTTTTACCTGGTGTCAGCTTTTGAAGTGGGGAAAACTTATAGGCTACCCCTACATCTGGTTCTCGATATCTCCGTCCTTCTCCTTACCAGGCTCCAAGTGGTATAAGGTGACTTTCTTTTGTGAGTGTGCTTGAGTCATTCCTTTAAAATGTAAATGCGGCATTTAAATGCTCCGCCCCATCCCATGGCCCATCCTGCAAACACCTAGTTCCCCTTTGTCTCACTGTCCCAAAGGCCAACTGCCACCTGTTCACAGGCATGTGACCCAGGACCCTGGCTGCAGGCATCAAATGGTTCGAACAAGAAAATGCCAAACTTCTAATAGAGGTATTTTCAGAAGTGTGACTTAAAACCTGGCTTTACCATTAAGGATGATTTTAAATTACACTTTTTTAGACCAAACATGACATTTTTATTGGTTCTCAATCAAACTTTGGCCTTTATTAAATGTAATAAGGTAACCCCAATGTTATCCGATGGAAGAGGTAGTAGCAAAAACAAGTTAGCGCAGTTTTCTCACTGCCAGTGCATGTAAAACTTAAATGTACAAGGCCCCATTTTTAAACACAATGCACCCAGATGGGCTGTTCAGAGCCTACCATAGGGGTGACATATATATATTAAAAGGGAGGGATAGTCACTACAAGAGGTTTATTTTGCCAGGTCGAATTGGTAGTTTTAAAACTGAACTATAAGTTGCAATGGCAGGCCTGAGACAGTTTTAAAAGGCCTAATGTTTTAAAGGACAGTAAGTGGATGGCACAATGAATGATGTAGGCCCACCAGTAGTATTTAATTTATAAACCCTGGGTACAGGTCGGACTGGGTCAAAAAGTAGGACAAGGCACCAAAATGAAAGTGGCCCCTATTAGCGAAGCAAAAGTGGTAATTTCAGAGCAATCGACAGTAAAAACCCAACCACCAACCTGGCCATAAAAGTGGTCCACATTTGCTAAAAAATGGGCCACAGACTGATCAGTCAGTCCAGCCCATCAGGCACTGCCTAATTACCATATCGGCCAGTCCAAACCTGCCTGGATATGCTGGGGACTCATATTAAATTAAATGTGTCAATCAAGTGTAGGCCGCTTTTACCAAGTTTTATGGCGATAGCACAAGTACTTTAGCACTTGCTAGTAGTAGTAAAGTGCACAGGATCCTAATGCCAACAAAACAGAATTTCTGAAAAGAGAAGGGGAGAAGGCAAAAAAAAAATATCTTTGTGAGAATTCTGTTTCTCTCTCATGATTTCTTCATGGAAATTATGGCTTCTGGTTCAGAAGCCAAATTGAGGACACATTTTCAATAAATGCACAAATATCTTGCCCACCCATGTGAGTAAGAAATCTGGCACGCTGAGCAATACATGGATTTCCAACAGCAGCAGAAGTCTGTCAGTTGATTCCCCAGTGTTCTACTGCAGCTTTGCCGCAAAAAGCAGTGTTGCCAGATGAGGACTTATGCTAAGAGCACAAATAGGAACAAAAATATGCAGAATGTAAGTCTGATACTATATCACTCATTTTTCACCAACAAAGGACTCAGAAAACATTTTTCAAGTAAACATTGAATTCGCGTTTGAAGACCAACGCACAAAATATTAACAGTATCTATTATGCAGTTTATAACATTATAAGATATTAAAATATAAAAAAGAGTGCCCCTTACTGACAGAACCACGTATCCCTAAAAGTGTTTACGAAGCACACACAATGAAGACATGGTGCCCTCCCTCAATATTTGAATGGTTTGGATACGAATATGTAAAAGAAAAATTAATAACAGACGTATGACTATAATTTGGCAGTATGTATGAGCATAAAACAAGGATTAAATCATTCTCTAAAACAGAAGGGCTATAACAACATCGAGATCCTGAGACAATCATTTCTACTTTTAAGACTAACAGTGAGACTCATTTCTCAAGTAGCAATTGCACAAAGAGAATTAAAGGCATGTTTTGGCACAGACGTTTGGCAGCAAGTGATTGAGTGAAGTTAGGCTTCTAAACCAGGTCAGGAGGATCTGCAAAACACAACTTACGTTTTTGTAAAGCACACGTTCACCTGGAGGAATCTTGGCGCTGAATACAGATGTTGATTGTTATCCAACGGTACTCATTTTATGGACCTCCTATGGGTGAAAGCCTGAGTGGACCTGCCGGGATTTGAACCTGTGACCATGAGGTCAAACACAGGCCCAGGCAGTGGGCAGATTAGTCCACTGAGCCAACAGACCAGGCCTTATAGTATTAGCCACATAGTTTATTAAGCAATGACAAACCTGGCAGACTAAGCTTTGCAATTATACTTCTGTCAGGTTCATAGTGAGAGAGGCAGCAACTCTGCTAATAAAGAGATCCCTGACGATAACCGAAGATGATAGAAAAAAAGGTGAATATTAGTTAGCACAAACTGTATACTCATAATAGTAAATGTGCTCATTAAACAAAATTCTTCAAAATCAGGGACGTGTATTGGTTTAGGAGAACATGACAGATATACAAAAACCAGGGCCATAAAGGCAAATCTAAGATGCCTGGTCACTCCCAGCCACAGAGGAACACTGCAGGCCTTCAGACTCTACCTGTTTCTGGGGTCTGTCTTTAAGAGCTGACAGCTCCTCACCTGTACTCTGTAGGCAGGAGCTTGAAAGATCCAGGGGGCCCCATGGGGCCCCAGGGTTCCTTGTGTTGGAGGGTACGCCTTCACCTCCTAAAGCCATGCCATTGCATGCCTGGCAGAATGCGTGCCTATGGACTAAGAAATAGGTAAATGTTTGGGAAAGTCATTCTGTTTTCCTGAGCAGGCCATCTGCTGCATAGGAGGGCACCAACCCTTCGAGGGGACCCCATTGTGCCAAGACCAATGAAGATCTGTGTGATATGGGAGTCAATGGGCCCCTCAACACATTTTGCATGGAGGCATCATTTTTAGGTCGAGCCTACCGCAGTGCGCATGCGCTGCTCTAGGAGCAGGCCTCTTGGATTCACTCTGGACTTTTCAGAAGCTCCTGCGCGTGGCTTTTTTTACTGCGTTATTTCTATTGGTCTTTGTGTGCATGTTCCACCTTTCCCAGTAAATGTATCCGCCCACGGCCTACAGCTTGTGGGAGCGAGCAGCGGCGCCATCTGTTTGTGATTATGTTCCAATTAGCGCGTTTGCGGTCGCCACGCTGCCTCTCTTGTTTAAGGTAGGCTTTTCTGTTGTTTGCTGACAGAAATGGCAGCGATGTTGTCCTTCAGCTGAAAATGCCATGTCTGTGTCTCCTTCCTTTCTTTTACTTCTCCCTGCACTTCATAATGACTTTGTCCCAAACCCCGTTCTTTTCATCCTTAGACTTTCGTTTTTTACCCCCTTTCGTGTTTTACCTCTATTTCTTTCACTCCTTTTTCTCCACTTTTTTATTTTTCCTTTCTCCTTGTAGCCTAACCAGCTCGATTGTGTGTGGCTCTCATACTCGCGAAGCTGTCGTGGACTTCCTGACACGCGGCTTGTGACGCAGTGAACAGGCTTATTTATACAGTGTTTTGCTTTTCGGAGCTTGGCTGCCCTGATATCATTCGACATTGGAAGGACTTTATAAATCCAATAACGTACCAGGTATGGACTGACCACAGGTTTCAAACATTGTCAAACTAAACATTAGGGCACGCACACAAACAAGGGTGCGCATGCACGTGCCAACGCCACTTCAGAAACACGAACTGGTGTACACTCATGGGAAAAGGCGTGCTTTCACACCGCACTTATGAGCAAACAGCACGTGCGCACACACACAAACATCACAGATGTACTCGAGGAACAAATAGATTCTCATGCACATTAAAAAAAACATTTGAGATTCAAGCATCCTACCCCCTCCCTCACATACACAGAGGAAAAAGCAGACATGTACATGCACGTGCCCACAAACCAAAATGCAGACACACACAAACATTTAAACAAGTAGACACACATAGTTACAGACACTACCCCGTGCACACACAACCCTTCATTGAAATACATGCATACACGAACAAGTGCAATACATGTACATAGGAAATGAATACACTTGCACACAGACACAAAGACAATTTTACAAGACTAGACGGACGTGTACACGGACACATACATATACACACGAACAAATAGACATGCTCACAGACACAAGATGCACACAAGAACAGACATGCACACTCATAAAACAAAAAGACATGCACACTGACACATACATACAAGAAAATGTGCACATGCACACATACCCATATAAGAACAAGTAGACAAGCACAAATACAAGAACCATTGGTCATGCACACATATAAGAACAAATAGACACGCACACACACATACACACACACACAAGAGCAATGGGACACACACATATTCTTTAATAAGAACAAGTGCTTGTGCACAATGCACATAAAAGGACAATTGGATATGCACACAAGCAGACACGCATAGAAATGGCAGTCGTATACAAGAACAAATAGAAGTGCACAACACGTGGTTTTGCCACTACACAAAGCTCTCGTAAAGGGGCGGTGGAAAGTTCCTTCTTGCTTGGTGGTAGCCCTGACACTGTCGGTTGTGGCACTGCTGTTATTTATTTTCCTCAGTCACTGCTCTGGAAGCCTGGAGTTGACAGAGCGGTTTTGTAGAATAGAAACATTATAGACTGTTACTGTCAGAGTGTTAAATGTGATGGATAGAGAAACGGACCTAATACCCGCCATGCCTGAGCCAGGATGCTCATTGGAAAATAAACCATCCACATGTAAAACAAGCATTTAGCTTGCTAGCTCAGCTTGCACATTTGGTCCTAAAACTAAACCAGACCCCTGGCTCTGCTATTCTCATGAATTCCATGGTTTTTACAAGTCTGTCAGAATTACATTTGATGTGCACAAAGGATCCTGTCATCATAACATACCAACATTCATCTATTAATACCACCTTCAGGGATTTAAAGGGGCTGGGTCCGTCCAGGTCTCGACCTGGTAGTAAATAAAAATGAACATTGTGTAGGTCTGCAAATAGCAGAACTGTAATTGTATTTATGTAGAGTTTACTACCCCTGACTAGTCGCTTAAGCGGTGCATAACTAAATGCACATCTCGACTGCATTTAGGAACGCCAGATGTAGGAACGCATAGATGGGGCCCTAGGTGGCAGAGCCACCGGTGCATCTGCCGGTGCACCAGGCGGAGAGGGAAGCCAGATCTGGTTTTCCTTTTTTCATACTCTGTTTATTATTTCACATTTCCGTCGTTGTCTCTCCAGCTGCCCCCATTTACCAGGAGAGGGCCTTGTCTCTTTCCATGATCTAACACCCCTACTACCGCCTTACTACAGCTTCACCTACACTACAATAACAGGTAGGTACTTATATATCATGTATAGGGCACTTTGCAAATTAATACTTATAAAAACCTCATACACAGCAAAACGACTTACACCTACCACAGGCGAGACCTATTGGCTATGTCAATGCTCGTTTGTTAGGCCACTGGGCTCAAGAGAGATGGGCCTGAATCAGAGCTGGGTGGGCAGTGCAAGGCCGAAAAGCAAACATTTCGACTGCAGCAACAATTTACAGCCTGTACAATGTTTTCTGTTGTGTCTGGCAAGCAGGGAGTGAAGCGAATCACAGGTAAGCTTTCAATATGCATGTTACATTGTTTAGAGAAAGGAAAGTAAAGAAGTGTCACCCAGTACAGCCCAAAGTAAAGGACAGAGCAGGTGTAAGACTGGGCCAAATTGTGATGTCCCCTGCATAGTGAGACAATTGTGTTGATTACAGTTATATGGGGACGGCCAGCAGGTTAATGGGCACAGGTTGAAGTTTGGAAGTCACAGCATGGCCATCATAGGTTGCACTTTCATGCTATACAAGATTGATGGCACTGCAGCTCTGGGTTGCCACTTTGTCACAGAGAGGGTCGTTTTGAAGACATATGCCATTTCTGGTGCTGTCACGGAATTACATGAAATAGCATGCACACAACGCAAGTTTGAACCTCAGAGCTCGCAAATTTGATGGATATTCCGTCCACCTTACAATTGTATTATATCCTAATGTACTTGTAATAATGTGGATAGGATATTCATCACCTTTTTGAAGGAGTACCTGTCCGCTAATCTCCAAATCAGGCCCTGAGTTAGAACAACCTGCTAGCCTGATTTTTCATCAAAGAAATCCAGTGGCGGCTGCTCTTATTTGGAAGTGAAGAAGAAACGCAAATGTGTGAGTGGACTGGGGGAACAGGGGAAAATAATACAGTTACTCACTTACCTGCCGCTGCAGCTGCCGCTTAGGTGCTCCTCTCCCGGCGCTAATGCACTGCACAGGCTCCCAGGACCCAATCACTGAACTGCTTTCATGGTCGTACCAGCATGAGAGTAGTGCCCTGATTGGCCTAAGTGGGCTGACTTGAAACTCACACAGGCACAGGAGGTATGTGCCATTTCTCCACCCGGCAGTGAAACATAGTTGGGCTGGAGAAATGTAAGTGCGCATTTCGGTTTGTCCGCCCTGAGATGGCCGGCAAACCTGACATGCGCACTTACAGTGGCCCCATCACTTCCTTCTCCTGCTGGTGCAGTGATGATCCCAAGATGGCCCCCCCCCCCCCCAAGACTTGGCTGGCAATGACTAGGTAGGAAAAAATAAAATTACAATGAAATGGTTTTATTATCCTTTTATTTTTAATGTTTGCCTCTGCTGCCTCTCAGCAGTGGGGCAATGCTCCTCCACCATAACGGAGGAGCCGCACCTTACAGAATTCAGGGAAATGTCACCTATTTGTGTGTGAATAGGCACAATTTTGCAGCACTGCCGCATAGCCTGGATGTTTGGATAGTCTAACCCTACCCAGCGTCTGGATACCCCTGTGGTGATGAGAGCGCAATACAAATACTGATTGATTGACAGATTGCATTAATTAACAACTTGAGTGCATACTGCCTTTATTCATGACAAAAGTGAGGCAGACATGAACTCCATGTTGCTGGAGTAGGAGCTGTAGAATTGAAAGCATTTCCTATGAAGGTAAACTGAAGTAAATTAACAAACTGAGGTGTTTCATTTTGTCATGGTAATTATGGTGAGAGCTGTACGATGCTACAATAGGGTCACATTTTCTTTAACTTCTCCACTATCTTGCTCATCGATGTGAGAAACAAAATCCGGCATGCTGAGTGAAGCATAATTCCAACATTTGCAGCAATCTCTTGGCTTATCCCTCAGTGCTCTACTCTACATACACCACAGAGCTCTAATGAATATTAATAGTGCACTATCAATCCATACTCATGACAAATGTGAGGTGCTCTTTAACACCTTGTTGCTGAAACAGGGGCAGTTGAATTTAAAGCCTTTCCTACGGAATGCACTGATACAGGAACCAGCTGTTTGTGTGGGGACATATGGATTTATTAATTTATAACACAAATGTTTTATTAAAGGGCTAAAAAAGTTAATGATAGAGATCCTTATGTAAGTTCAATCTCCCATTCTCACATCTGTTTCTCAGACTGTTTACCTTCCCTGTCACTTAACACCTCTTTAATTTTAAAATAGTAACATTTTATTAAACATAGAAGGTCATTTTAAACTTTCATTTATATCCATGTAATTTGATTTTTTATAATTAAAGTAAAACATGACAAACACTTCTCTTGATTAAAATGAACAGATGTGTGCTTATAGAGCCAGTGAGACCCTCAAAATGAATTGCTGTTTGGACCCAGTTTTTTTTTCTTTTCCCACTTTCTTTGATCAGTAATTACATCACCCTCCATGAATGTGCATTGGCTTCAAAATGATGAGTTAACATAAGAAGATGCTAAAACAAATAGATAATACATATTATGTGATATTTGGGCATCAGTTGAGGAGAGTGAAAACCCACCTCACATAATAACCATAAGCCTTGAGCCACTAAAGTCACAAATTTAAACTGAGTTAAATCTCCTGGTAGCTATAGCACAGAGGAGACGGGCTTAACTTAGAAGAAGTGTATACAGTATGTATGCAGTACTCAACAGTAATAAAGTCAAATCCCAATAAGAGAAATTCCAATCCAATGTAGACAAACAGAGTAAATGTTAATAAAAATATGCCACTAAAATGCCAAAAATCAAATAAGTAAAACCAGAGATTTGAATTTTTGTAGCTTAAGGCACAAAATAGCGCCAACCGTATTAAGTGCCAACACTAGTCATCTAGTTGCACTTGATCAGGACAATGGTAAGGTTTAAGGCTGATCGCAATGGAGCACGAGTTGGATACAGGGACCAGGTTGATCCCGGTGAACTGTTTTACCTTTGGATTTAGTCCTTGTAATGTAAGCCAAAAATACTCAGATGGTGGCCAAAAAGGGCTCTGTCATTGGATAGCCTCTGAAAGAGGTCTTGGTGGGACTTTTGATGGGAAAGCTCTCAGCGGGAGAAATTTGAATTTCACTCGCAGAGAAGGGTACTTTTGGCACCTCTGCCTGGTGAAGATTTCTACCTTTGAACTTAGTCACTTTTATGGAGCTCAGATTCTTCCAGCCAGGCAAAGCTGTAACTGTAGCTGGAGAGGACGCCAGGAGGCTGGAGACCTTTTCCACAACGTCCTGCTGAATGAGAATTTCTGCCTCAGAGAAGAACATAGTGGGTGCAACCTGAAAATGTGACTCAGATGCAATATTTCTCTCATGTTGCTTGCAGCCAGTCATACTGCTCACTCCAGCGTGCATCTGCCTTCTTTGGGAGAAAGATGGCTCAAGGGAAAAAAGCTCCCAGTGTCAATCAGAATGCTCTATTTCTAAATTGGTGCTCCTGCAAGGCCCTTGCAACCCTCTTGTGAACCCAACCATCCAGATATACACACATTTTTAAACCTTCATTTCTCATAAACTACTAAATGGATTTACACCAAATCACAAAAAGCAAAATCTGAGTACTAAGATATAGTCTCCTGACAAATTTGATGTAATCCAGTTTGCTAGTTTTTGCGGTAGTGCTTCTTAAAAAAGTCTATGGAGATTTTGTGTTTTAGCACCCCCATTTTTTCTCCCTCATTCCTTGACGATCACTACAAAACCTTCCATGCACAAACTAGGCAAAAGAGAGCACATTTTTGGGAAAATTCTATGGAGATTTCTCAATCTATGCCAAAGTAATTAGCAACACCAAAAATATATTTACTATGTTAACATTGACCTAACTATAGCGACCTACTGGCTACCACCACTGGGGGATAAATATACATACATATATATATATATACACGTGATCAAGGCTTCAGCTGAAACGCGTTGTGTGGATTAAAACTTGGAAACATCTACACTGTACTTTGCCTATTCTTCCTGAGAGCGTACTTTATTGACGTTTGGCTTTGGATATATATATATTCACTGAAAAAACCATAGGTTTCACACACGTTATAGTTAGGAATTAGCATTTAAAAAACCTTGCAAATTCACTTAAAAAACCATAGGTTTCACACAAGTTATAGTTAGCTGTACATTTCACTCGTAAAAAAACAATGAAATTCCACGTTATAGTTAGATCAGGTAACTATAACTTGCGCGACCGCAATGCACTGCTGATGACGTCACATATTACATCACTCATGACATGGTCAGTGACAACCCTCATGACATCACTGATGACATCTCAAATGGTTTTTTCAGTGAATTTGCAAGGTTTTTTAAATGCTAATTCCTAACCATAACGTGTGTGAAACCTATGGTTTTTTCAGTGAATTTGTACGGTTTTTTAAATGCTAAGTTATGTATTTATTTTTAATTTTTGCGCGCACGGTCCGCTTCGCGCACCGTGCGCCCACGTTGCGCATTTCGTACCGTGCACGCCTCGCCATTTTTAAAAAAATATCAATTGTTTTTTTCTCCCTTGGGGGTCCTTAGATTTATATATTAAATGTGATTGTTAATTTTTTTTTATTTTTTATTTTTTTTTACCGTACGCGTACGGTAAGCTTACCGTACGCGCACTCCGCGATTTTTTTTTAAAATTATTAAATTTATTTTTCATACTTTTTGGTCCTTCGTGAACCCCCTGACGAACGCTAGGGGGTCTGTAACTCTCTTTGTTGCCCCCTTTTCATGTTATCAGCCTTTGTTTTTCAGTGCGAGAGACAGAAAATGGCGGCCGATACTTTCTGATTTCGACCGATTCGAATGTTTACAGTCATGTAACCACCAATCAGAATTGAGCTCGCGCACGGCACCGTACGCGTACGGTAAGCTTACCGTAAGCGCACAGAGCGCGCTCACAGATATATATATTGATTTAAATGCTATTTTCTCAGGACCTACTGAACAGATTTACACCAGACCTGCAAAAGGCACATCCCTGACCTGAGGACTACCTCTCTGCCCAATTTCAAGTAATTCTGTTCAGCCGTTCGGGCTGTAGCTCGGACTAAAGGTCCTATGGGAAAATGCATGGGGAAAACGCGTTTTGGGGCCCCCCTTTTTTCTCAGCCCCTGCTTGACGAATCCCCCCGAGACTTTCAGGGTAGGAGCGGAGCGTAGCGCCCCATTAGTTTTGAAAAATTCACGAGGATTCGTCAACCGGCGCCAAAGTTATTCCAAATAGAATGTTGCGGATTTCCTATGGAAACACGGTCCTAACTATAACTATCTACTGGCGACCGCCAGTAGATAATATATATATACACATATATATACAGAGAGAGAGAGAGAGAGAGAGAAGAGATAGATAGATGGATAGATGGATAGATAGATAGATAGATAGATAGATAGATAGATAGATAGATAGATAGATAGATAGATAGATAGATAGATAGATAGATAGATAGATAGATAGATAGATAGATAGATAGATAGATAGATAGATAGATAGATAGATAGGACAGATGGACGGACGGACGGACGGACGGACGGACGGACGGACAGACAGACAGACAGACAGACAGACAGACAGACAGACAGACAGACAGACAGACAGACAGACAGACAGACAGACAGACAGACAGACAGATAGATAGATAGATAGATAGATAGATAGATAGATAGATAGATAGATAGATAGATAGATAGATAGATAGATAGATAGATAGATAGATAGATAGATATTTTCAAAGAAAAAAACAAAGATTACAGGGAAGTTATAGTAAGGAATAATTAGAATTAAAAAAAAACTCTAGAAATTAACTGAAAATACCAATGGTTAGAGAGATGTTATAGTTAAGCTCAGGCTTCCATTGTACAAACCAGAGAAATTCAGCAGTTATAGTCAGCTGAGCTAACTATAACTCGAGCCCCCACAATGCACTGCTTATTACCTCACATTTTATATCACTCATGACATGGTCAGTGACATTACTCATGATTGAAGACATCTCAAATGACATCACTGATTACATCATCCAGTGACTGTGAGTGTTTTTTAAATTTCTATGAGTGTTAAATATATATACCAAGGTGTATTGATGAATCAGTGGGTGTGTGAGTGCCTGTATGGATGATTCAGTGGGTGAGTGACTGACTATGTAAGTGAGTGATTAGGTGTCTCACTGAACATATGGGTGAGGGACTAGGTTGTGTGAGTGCCTGTTTCAGTCTGGCAGTTTGTGTCTAATCTAAGTGGGTGTATGGGTTGGTGAGTGAGAACGTGAGTGGCTGCATGGGTGATTGATTGGCTGTCTCAGTACCTGTATGGGTGTATGAGTGTCTGTGTGGTTGGGTGAGGGAGTATGTGGCTGCATGCATGGATGAATGAATGAATGAATGAATGAAGCAGCATTTATAGAGCACATAACTACCCCTGGTCATCCCAGCGCTGGAGTATAACTGAAGCTTCCAAGAATCACTTTGGGAAGAGCCATGTTTTAAGCAGCTTGCAGAAGGCCAGGTGATTGGGTTCCGTTCGTAGCTGAAGAGGGAGGGAGTTCCAAAGTTTGGCAGCATTATATGAGAATAGCTGACCACCACTTCTAACTCTCTTAATTCTGGGGATGACTGCCAGGTGTTGCTCATCTGAGCGTAGACGCCTGTTATCTCGATAGGGCTTGACCATAGAGAAAATAATCTCTGGTCCTTTCCCTCCTATCAGCTTATGGGTAATGCATAAGGCCTTGAAGAGGACTCTCTCCCGGACGGGGAGCCAATGGAGAGCTTTCATAACAGGTTTTGCAGACTGCCGATTCTGAATCCCCATGAGGATCCTTGCAGCACAGTTCTGTACTGTTTGAAGTTTGGCGAGGACTGAACTCGTGGCTCCAAGGTATAAGGCATTGCCGTAGTCCAGACATGAAAGAATAAGCGCCTGGACCATGAGCTTTTTACCTGAAAGGGGAGCAGAGGCAGCACTTTACGAAGCATCCTTATGATGCCAAAACAAGAGGCCACTACCTTTCTAGCCTGAACTTTAAAACTGAGGTCTGAGTCCAGCCAGAAGCCCAGGCTTTTTATCTCTGAGTTGGGGACAGGTGCCGATTCCATCAAGGCTGGCCACATAGTATCTGCTTTGAAAAGAGAAGGATTGCCATGGAGCATAAGCTTGGTTCTATCGCCATTTAATTTGAGATAAGAGTATTTCATCCACTTGGCTACTTCTTCAAGGCAGGTACAGAGACAGGTGGAGGCCATGTATGAGTGGTTAAGTGCAACAACCAGCTGGGTGTCATCGGCATAAGTCACGATGTGCACCCCATAGGGATGGACAATGTCCACAAGGGGGGCCATGTAGGCATTGAAAAGTATGGGACTCAGGGAAGATTCCTGAGGAACCCCGCAGTGGAGGGGGACAGGATTTAGAGGTGGCCTCATCCACGAACACCTGGAAAGATCTCCCCTCCAGGAAGGATTGCAGCCAAGTTAAGGCTACTCCGGACACACCCAGATTTCTGAGTTTTTGGACCAGAATGAGGTGGTTGACCAAATCAAAGGCCGCGCTAAGATCTAAAAGAATCACGGCAGAGGGGCCCCATGCATCGAGAATCTTTCTGGATTCTTCCACAACTGCTAATAGAGCCGTTTCTGTGCCTTGGCGAGAGCGAAAGAAAGTTTGAGAGGAATGAAGAAGATTATTGGATTCCAGATGAGCATAGAGCGCCGAATTGATGTGTTTCTCCAGTATTTTGTTAATTCCTGGGAGGAGTGAGATGGGTCAGTAATTGCCCAGGCAATCTGGGTCCAGGCTGGGATTTTTCAAAAGAAATTTGACTATGGCTTTTTTCCATAGGGGGGAACCACCCCTGTGGATATGGAGGAGTTGATCAAATCCAGAATGACCGGACCAACTGATTCTGCCACCTGGTTCAGGATCTTAGGCGGGGCAGTGTCTCTGCGCGACCCGCTTTTAAGTGCAGAGGTGGTCTAAAGTGATTCATAATTCATTAAGGGAAAGGTCTTTAGAGAATGTTCCTTGCTCCCTGTGTGTAAATCCTCAGGGTGAGGGATAGTATGGATATCGGTTGGGGCAAAGGATCCATAAATCATTTGGATTTTGTTATAAAAATATTCCGCAAGTTCATTGCAGCGTTGGTCCGTGGCTGAGGGAATATCGGTGAGAGAAGGAGCACTCAGTAGTTTCTTTACAATTCGGAATGTTTCACGGGGGAATTTGCTGCTGAGGATATTATTTCCTCAAAGTAAGAGGCCTGGGCTTTTTTGATTTCGAGCTTGTAGGTTTTGATAGCCTCCCTGTATTCCTTTTTCTTGTTCAGGGAGAAGTCCTTTCTCCAAACTCTTTCAGTTTTTTTACAGATTTGTTTTAATTCTCTGAGTTTAGGGGTATACCAAGCCGTACTGTTGGGCCCTTTTTGCAACTGAGTGATTGTTTTAGGAAGGACCTGCTCTAGCGTACCCTCAATCCAGTTATTGAATCTATCGTTAGCCACCACAAGATCAGTGTCAAGGAGAGGCTTAGAATTTTCTAGTACTGGTACCCACTTTTCTATGGGAAGTTTTGACCAGCGGTGGGACTTAATTTGCGTTAGCCGAGTTGGGGGGGGGTAGCATGGGTGGATGAGTGATTGGGTGAGTCAGTGGCTGCATGGGTTAGTGAGTGTGTCTGTGGGCGCTGTATGGGTGAGTGAGTGTGTGTATGGCTATATCGGTGAGTGAATGGATGTGTCAATGGTATATGGGTGAGTAACAACATATGTGAAAGGCAGTATAGGTGGCTGTTGGAGTATATGAGTGACTGTGTGAGTGAGTGATTGTGAGAGTGGCTGTATGGTTCAGTGTGTGCTTTTGTCAGTGACTAGATAGGTGAGTGAGTATGTGTTAGTGTCTCTATGAATAAGTGAGTGGGTGTGTGCATAACTGTACAGGTGAGTAAGTGGCTGTGTGATTGACTCTATGGGTGAGTGAGTAGGTGTGTGAGTAGCTCTATGGGTGACTGACAGCTGTATGAGTTTATGAGTGGATCTGTGTGTAGACCTATGAATCACTGAGTGGGTGTGTAATTGAGAGTGGTAGTGCGGAAGCTGGAGTGAGTGCATGAAAGGTTATATTGGGGTGTGAGTGGGTGTGTCAGAAATTCTGTGAATGATGTCATCAGTGATGTCATCAATGATGTCATTTGGGATGTCATCGGTGATGCCACTGACCATGTCATGAGTGATGCAATATGTAGTAGTAGTGCATTAAAGCTAACTATACCTGTTGAATTTCTCTGGTTTTGTACGAGTGAAACCTGAGCCTACCTGAAAAGTCTTTGTAACCTTTGGTTTTTCCAGTAAATTTCTAAGGTTTTTTAAATGCTAATTCCTAACTATATTCACCCTGCAACCTTTGTGTTTTTACAGTGAATTTCTATGGTTTTTAACTAGTAGTCGCGTTTGCAGAGTGGTGGAGAAAGGGGGCCGGGCCTCCAACCAGCTCTCAGGAATCACACTGTGTAGGACTTACAAGAGGTACCAAGAGGGCTTCTTAGCCCCCAAGGTTGCTCAGGAGTAAAGTTGACTTCTTCCCCCAACCAGAAGTGCACCATGAGCCGCGTTTGCAGAGTGGTAGAGAAACTGGGCATGGCCTCGGAAGACCTCTTAGCAATCCTGCTGTGTGGGACTTATAGGAGCTAAATGGGGGGTAGTTGGCCCTCAAGGATGTTCTTGGGGGCCAACTACCCCTCATATTACCTCTAGTATGTCCCGCACATCAGGATTGCTGAGACCTGGTAGGAAGCCATGCCCCCTTTCTCCACCACTCTGCAAAAGCACCCCCTGGCACACTACAAATAGGGGAATAAAGTCCCCTTGGCTTGGCCCAACTACCCCTCCTGTTACCTTCAGCAAGTCCCACACATTGGATTTTTGAGAGGTTTTCGGTGGCTACGTTACCTTTCTCCACCACTCTGCAAATGCACGTCCTGGAGCGCTACTAGTTGAGGGATGAAAACCCCTTGGCTCTTGAGGGTCCTTGGGGGGCAACTAGCCCTCCAGTTACCTCTAGTAAGACCCACACAGCTGGATAGCTGAGAGGTCTCAAAGGCCATGCCCCCATTCTCCACCACTCTACAAACATGCCTCTCGATGCACTGCTGGTGGAGGGATGAGGTATATACATTCATATATATATATATATATATATATATTCACTCAAAAAACCATGGGTTTCACACACGTTATAGTTAGGAATTAGCATTTAAAAAACCTTGCAAATTCACTTAAAAAACCATAGGTTTCACACATGTTATAGTTAGCTGGGTATTTCACTCGTGAAAAACCAATGAAATTCCCCCGTTATAGTTAGGTCAGATAACTATAACTCGCGCGACCACCACTCTATCACAAGGATGATGTCATCGGTGATGTCATGAGTAATGCCACTGACCATGTCATGAGTGATGTAATATGTGACGTCATGAGCACTGGATTGCGGGCGCGCGAGATATAGTTATCTGACCTAACTATAACGGGGGAATTTCATTGGTTTTTCACGAGTGAAATGCCCAGCTAACTATAACATGTGTGAAACCTATGGTTTTTTAAGTCAATTTGCAAGGTTTTTTAAATGCTAATTCCTAACTATAACATGTGTGAAACCTATGGTTTTTTAAGTGAATTTGTACGGTTTTTTAAATGCTAAGTTATGTATTTATTAATTTATTTATTTATTTAAGGTTTTTCACAGTGCGCGCACCCCGGGATTTTTTTCAAAAATAATAAAATGTTTTTTTCACCCTTGGGGGTCCTTCTGTGACCCCCTGACAAATGCTAGGGGGTCAGGAACTCTCTTCCCTGCCCCCTTTTCACGTTTTCCACCTTTTTCCACCTTTCCTTTTCAGTGCGACAGACAAAATGGCGGCCGACACTTCCTGATTTCGACCGATTCGAAAGTTTACTGACATCTATCAACCAATCAGAATTTCGCTCGTGCACGGCACCGTGCGCACAGTGCGCGCACGGTGCGCGCGTATAGATATTTATATGCTTTTAAATGCTATTTTCTCAGGAAATACTGAACAGATTGACACCAGACCTGCAAAAGGCACTTCCCTGACCTGAGGACTACCTCTATGCCAAATTTCAAGTAATTCTGTTCAGCCGTTCGTGCTGTACCTTCGACTAAAGGTCCTATGGAAAAATGCATGGGGAAAACGCGTTTTGGGACCCCCCTTTTTTCTCGGCCCCCCCTTGACGAATCACCCCGAGACTTTCAGGGTAGAAGCTGAGCGGAGCGCCCCATTAGTTTTGAAAATTTCGTGAGGATTCGTCAACCGGCGCCAAAGTTATTCAAAATAGAATTTTCAGATTTCCTATGGAAACACGGTCCTAACTATAACTATCTACTGGCGACCGCCAGTAGATAATATATATATAGATATATATATATATATATATATATATATAAAACACAGTGAAAACTGTCATGGACTAGACAATCTTTACATTGGGAGAATACTATTGAAAGAAGTATTTCTGGAGACTTGTTTCTTTCAAGAACTTGTAGCCGCAGAAATTAGAATATTTTGCATGTAAATATTCAGCCTCCTGAATAGGAAAGTGACTGATTCTAAAGATGTCTTTCCAGGCATAATTTCTCACACTTCAGGCACATTCTTTGAGCTAGATGAACACTCTAGTTTTTTCTTAGAACTCTGTGATCTCCACAGGCACCTGTAAGGGGAAAAAGATACTGTGATATGCAGGCGGATGCTGTAAGAAGGCTTGTCTCAGGTACTAGCTATGAAACTCCTGAGTGGATATCAACTACCAAGGAACCAATCAAAATTCCTCATGTTGGTAGTGTACAGAAGTCTGATTACAACACTCATCTGTATTCGTGGTCAATTAATTTCACTCTGTAGAAAATGGTGGAGACCCTTTTTTCTAGCATCATCAGTTAGAAATATTCATTTGTCTGTCTTCACACGTTTTAGGGAAAGAATCTGGATACAAAGTTTATGGAATTTTGAAAAACAAATTGATCAAATACAGCCATGAACACTATAACATTTTTATATAACCTATCGATCCTTATGGACGCCCTGTTCCTCTTAAATAATTTTGTGGATTCAGCAGGTGCTTCTGGCAAAACTTGCTATTTGTCAGCTATTCTTCCTGGAGAATTCGAGAAGAACTTTGTGACACTACTTCTTAATGCCCTCTTATCTGTACAGACCCAACCGTGTTACTTTTTGTGCTCTGCAATCTTTCAAGATGTACGCGGTAAAGGTACAGAAAAAAGTATATTTCCCCTGGTAGCCTCACTGTCCAACTATGCTGACATAATGCTGACTTAGGCTGTCTGCCACATTGCATTAGTTCCCAGGATCAATATAGGAAAATCATAGAAACTAAAGAGTTGCAGCCTACATGATTTCAATAGAACCGCTCTGGCAGTTCAGCTTCAAAGCCGAAATCGGTGGGGAAAGTAATCTGCAGGTTAGGGGTTCGAATCCCAGTAAGCACAGCTCAAACTTTCATCCTCGGGTGCTTGTGGAGGATTTTTATAAAACCACTTCTTCCTAGTCTGTAATACCCAAGACTTCAAAATGATATAGGGTAGGATATTGTAATTAAAGGCTTATATCTATAACTTGAACACTACACTTTGTTAATTTAACCACCCAAATAATTGTTATAGACTGTGTGTAATACTGTGACGTTTACTGTTTGAACACCATTTGTCACCGTGTGTTAAACTTTATGCGCAGTCACTAACACACATTTCCAGGTTGTCGTTCTTATATAAAAAAACCCTGATATTTTTAATAATAAAATTGAGAATAAAATATTCCTTGAATAAAATAGTACTTTTCCCTCAATGTAGAGAGTGTTTAAAACCTTTTTCATAAAAAGCTGTTTTGATCCAAAGCGTAATAAATTGTAATCTTAGAGATAAAGAGTTAGGGCTTCATTTATCATTTATTGACAAGGGCAGCGCTGCAAGTCCTCTTGCTGCCCCGCTCTACGCCAATGTGAAAGGGCGGGAATGCACCGTATTTATAAAATACAGAGCATTCCTGTCCTTTCCACCCCCCGCACTGGCGCACAATTTGCTGCCTACTGCCAATGTAGGCGCTCTTGCACCATAGTGCTGACAGGATTGTTTTTGTGCAGGAAAGGGCACCTTCCTGCACAAAAACAATCCCGAGAGACGTTTACCTCTTTGTTATTTGCTACAGAATGCAGCAAACATGGAAAGAGAAAAAAAACGAGGAAAAATAAAAATATTTCTCCTCGTTACGCCTACTGTGTGGAGTAGTAAGGTTTTGGCACTACCGCAGGCTTACATGATTGAGTAAATCAGGGGCAGCGTCAAAATCCATGGGTGTTGCGGAGGAACACCCACCGCAATTCCCATGCAATGCCTCATTGATGCAGAGTAATGCAACGCAGCGACTTGCACTGTTTGTTTTACTCTATACCTCTGATGCCATGCAAAGCCACCCAGGGTGGCTTTCCGTTTGCCTCATAAATATGATTGAGGGCTTGCGCCACCAGAGCATCTAAAAAAGGGACGCTCCGGTGGTGCAAGCCTCTCATATATAAGCCCCTAGGTTTCGAAAAGGCTTCTTCCAGACTTTTGCCTTTGCAGTGGTTGTTTTTCCGTGTTTTTTGTAAAACTTTATCCACGTTGGAGCTGATGACATCATGCCCATATTGGGTGGGAAAAATATTTTTGACCCTAAAAAAGAACACATTACTATAGAAGTTGGTGATAGTGAAGTGAACTACTGTTGTGCATGGATGTGCTCCTTGTGAAACAGCAGCAGGCAGTGACACAAAATAATGTTCGCCAATGGCAAAAGCAGGCTCACCATGCATGTGTGCTATAGTGCGTGAACGAAAAGTCTGAATGACACAACAACATACCAGTGGACGACAAAGGCTGTCTGAAAGCCCTAATTCTGTATTGTAGATATAAATGTAATGAGATCAACAAGTCTTGGCAAATACCAGGCCCAAGACTGTGAGTTACCCGCTACCTCAAATTTGTGGGTTTCTTTCTATCCTTTACCTACTGTAACCGGCAGTGCATAGAAACGAATTCCCGCAGGGACAAATTAGACTATCATCCTTTTGTTACGAAAAGAAGCCAGCTGGAGGTGTTCTTGTTAAAAAGGGAAAAAAGTAAAGGAAAAAATCGGATGTTGAGGCAACATGCAGTGTTGTGATGTGTAAGAGTTACAGCTAGCTGCATTAAAGAGCAACATTCTGTTACCGCTCTATAAAGTACGATTTATTTTTAATTTACTTTCTATGGCCTATGTGTAGATGGTTTAAGGATAATTCTTGCTTTTGGAGGTATCTGTTTCTGTTATAGACTTGACTTTATTGGCAGCCTCACGAGGACACACGGTCAACAGTTTTGCAAGCGTGGCAAGGCATTGCGCGTGCGCACGTCTTCACGCCCCAGGCTCTCAGCTGTGACAGTTTTTATGAAGCTGTACCAGTGACCAGACCTTCGGAAACACCATAAACTTTGCACTTTTTGAGGAGTATTTGATGACAATGGAAATCGCTTGGTTTTACATAGACTTGCTGCCAGAATAGTTCAGCTGCGCTGTGTTGCAAATTAAAAGCGTTCCTATTGACCAGTCCAACTGCACTCTTTTCATAAACTTTGAAAGGGCGACAGGTGGCATTGGAGTCGGCCAAAACTAAAAACCGTGAGCCTCAGGTTTACGATCTTGTCTGCAACAGGTAAATCAACTTTCAGAGTTAACTTTGCCACTAACTAATTAGATGTCTGTTTATGACTCTTGAGAATTTGGTTCTTATTTACAAGCCCTGTGTGCTGCCAGAACGTCACTTTTTATGACGTTTTGGTGGCGCACAGGGCTTAGCCATCTCTACAAGGCCACGTAAAGCCACCCTGTGTGGCTTTTAACACCCTGCAAATATGGAACGAGGACTCACACTGTGTCGTGGAGGAGTGCCATGGGCGTTGCAATGGGTGTTTCCATGCCACAGCCATAGGATCTGACACATTCCCAGATATACAACATGGTTTAAATCTAGGAATGCGTTAAAACCATACGCCTCCCCAGGGGTGATGTAACGAGGAGAAATAACATTGGTGCATATTAGCAACAACTTGCGATAATTATCGCAAACCGCGCTTAGCGCAATTTTTTTATCGCCTCCTATCGCTGGATTCTATCGCGGAGATAACGCAGTATTACCAACGTTTATCTCCATGGCAAAAATCCAGCGATAGTGGCGAATCCCATCTTCAATGTGAGATTTCCAGCGATAAAAATCCTATCGGAAAAAGGAAAATCTCGCTAATAGGCAGGTGGGGACTTAGCCATAGAATCCACCTCCCATTGACTATTATGGCTAAGTCAGGTTTTTACCAGGTGTAAAATCCTGCTGCTAATCGCGGTTAGCGCGCGTTTTTTTATCGTGACGCGGGTATTGCTAATAGGCGATAGTTGTGTTAGCGACTGCTTTCAGTCGCTACCGGTATGGGTACGCCCACTTTGCATGTCCTTAGCGATAAATATCGCTGACATGCAAAGCGGGCCCCAAACCGGTCGCTATTGCCTGGAAGCTGTCGCTAACTGCTGTTAGCGACAGCTTGGTAAGTGGGCGATAAAAAAATTGACGCTTTATCTGCAAAAAGTGCCGATAAAGCGGCGATCTGGCCCTTGCTAATATGCCCCATTATTTCTTTTTTTTGTCTTCTTTCCATGTGTGCTGAATTCTGCATTGCTGAGCCTGCTTTAGCCATTGGCAAACTTTATTTTGCGTGACTGCCTGCTGCTATTTCACAAGGCGCATATCCATACACAAAAGTAGTTAGCTTCACTGCAACAAACTTCTAAAGTAATGAGTGCTTTTTTAGGGCAAAAAATATTTTGCTTTTAGCAATATTTTTTTTCAATATGAGAAGATGTCAGCAGCTCCCCCATCGATAAAGTTTTTTTAAAAAACCATGGCAAAACAACCACTGAAAAGCCTAAAGGTTGGCAGAAGATGCCAGGCCTATTAGCTTTGCCAGTGGTTGTTTGTAATGACTGCTTAATGATCTAATTTTTGAAACCTGGGGGCTTATTTATGAGAGGCTTGCACCGCTGGAGAGTCCCTTTTATAGAAGCTACTGTGGGTCAAGCCTTTCAGCCATATCTATGAGGCAAGGCAAATCCACCCTGCATGGCTTTGCATGGCCTCATAGATATGGAGTAAGACAAATCAGTGCAAGTCGCTACGTTGCCTTACTCTGCTTCAAGGAGGTATTCCATGGATGTTGCAGTGAGTGTTTCCATGCAACACCAATGGATTTTGACACTGCCCCAGATTTACTCAATCATGTACACCTGGGGCAGGGCCAAAACCTTATGCCTCCCCAGAGCAGGCTTAAAAGGAGAAATATTTTTATTTCTCCTTGTTTTTCCTCTTTCCGTTTGTGTTGCAAAAGTGGAAAATGCCTCCAATGATTGTTTTTGTGCAGGTAGGTGTTCCTTCCTGCACAAAAACAATCCTGACTGCAACGGAGGCACCCTTGCACCATGGTGGAAGGGTGCCTGCATTGGTACACGGTTGCTAATTAAGCGCTCGCTGAAAGTTCAGGAATGCACCATATCTTGTAAATACGGTGCATTCCTGCATATTCAAATTGGCGTAGGGCAGTGCAGCAAAATGACTTGTAGCACTGCCCTACGCCAATTCCTTTTAAATAAGCCCCTTTATTCTTTTTGGTGCAAACTGCACACTCATTCAGTTCTGGGGCCAAAGGGAGTGCTATTTACTCTGTGGGAAATTTGTGGATTTTAATATGTACATACCCTAGAATGTCAGATAGTGCTCTAATAGAGAATATTTATCTGGCAATCCAAGGTACCCAAACTCAGAATGCACTCTAGTTGCCTAAGCAACACAGGACAGGTTTTGCCTCACAAAAAGCTTGTGAACAAGCCCCTTCAGGTTGAGAAATATATGTCTTTGTTAGACATAGAGAGGATTGCAATGATAGACAGATATGTGGAGAGAGTTGCAAAGACAAATAGGTATGTAGAGAAGGTTGCTAAAATAAATAAATATGAATAGAGGGTTGCAAAGATAGAGAGGGTTGCAAGGATAGACAGATAGATAAAAGGGTTTCAGGCATAGAGTTGAAAAGTTAGATAGAGTGGGGTGCAAAGATAGAAGGATGGGTAAATAGATAGAGTTGCAAACATTGAGGGCTGCAAAGATAGACAGAGACACAGACAGACAGACAGACAGATAGATAGACAGATAAACAGATAGACAGATAGATAGATAGATAGATAGATAGATAGATAGATAGATAGATAGATAGATAGATAGATAGATAGATAGATAGATAGATAGATAGATAGATAGATAGATAGATAGATAGATAGATAGATAGATAGATAGATCGATAGATCGATAGATATTCAAAGCTCGATAAAGTGCCATAGATAAACAAATAGACAAACATATCCATAGGGGTGCAAGGGCGTTGCCTATCTACATGTGAGCTTTCATATGCAAAAGATATTTTTATTGTAGTGTTTCCTTTTATGTCATGCTATTTAACAATTTATTGAGCTCAATGAGTGACGCAGATGTGTTCTTACATGGCATTGTCACACTGGATAGTGTAGATGAGGGCTGATGCAAGCATGACGCTTGGCAGCAACCCTGCCGGTTGCAGTGAAATTAAGTGTGCATGTCAGTCTAACTGTTTCGTTTTGCTACAGTCAATCCAATATGCATACTTCAGCTCTTCCCAACCTGCACTGTGTCAGTGAGTCAGGGGCAACATAGACAAAGCTTTTCTTTCCCTGTCTGGACGCCCCTGCTCCAGCCAATCCGGATATGCCGTCTTGCTGTTCACTAACACAAAAAACATGAAAGCAGCCTTAGGATTGGCTTAGATGATGGGCGGCGTAAGTACACTAAGCTGCAGCATGGATAATGGTGGGCAGGCAGCGCTGAGGCATGATGAAAAGCATGGCCTTGTTTCTGTTTCTGTCGTTCGGTATGCATAGTGTAATTTCCATCCGCAAAGTCAACTGATGGCACTGTGCGCAAGCTGTGAGGATGAGGAGCTGAGAACTCAAACTTTTTGATAGGGTACTACTTTGTCTATTTTAAAACATAAATGCTTCTATTTAAGTCTAACGAAAGAGGGAGAGGAGAAAACGGAGGGTCTTGTTTGACCCCCCTAGGGCTTAATCAACTAACAATAAGAACATTAAAACAGTTGCAAACAGATGACACCATTGTCATAAAGCAAGCTAATAAAGGAGGGGGAGTGGTTTTGCTGAATAAATCAAATTAGAGAAATGAATGTAAATGACTACTTAATGACAAGAAGAATTATAAGCCCCTCGCCAACAATCCATCTCCAGCTCTAAAGAGGAGGATTGCATACATGGTGGAGGAAGCAGAAGTGAATAGATATATTACCAAGAAGGAAGCAGAGTTCTTGTGCACTAAACAAGCAAGGGTCCCTTATTTCCACACCCTCCCAAAAATCCATAGGATCAAATTACCACCACCAGGTCGTCCCATTGTGTCAGGTATCGACTCTCTCCTGGGACCCCTCTCACGTTTTTATGACTTCTTCCTAAAACCATTGGTTTAGAAAACTCCAACTTACCTGAAAGATAAAAAAGACCTTCTAAAGTTACTGAGAGGAGTGGACTTCAGGCCACAGACCAATCTACTAATAAGCTTGGATATTTAAAGCCTCTACACAAGTATTCTGCAGGATGAGACCATTCAAGTGAACAGTAACATCTTAGACGAGGCAACTTGGGAATACAACACACCAAAAGATTTTGTGATGGAAGGTGTGCAATTGGTCCTCGAAGAGATTTTTTGCGAATTCAAAGATACATTATTTCTCCAGACATGTGGTACATCTATGGGAAGCACCTTTGCCCCAAGTGTGGCAGGGCTCTATGTTTTCGAATTTGAAAGAAGACACATCCTAAAAATCAACAATCCTTTCACGTCAATAATTAAATTCTGAAAACACAATATTGACGATTTGCTCCTGATATGGGAAGGATGAGAAACCTCTTTCTTAGAGTTTCTTGAATGGATAAACAACTGTGAGATCAACCTAAAATTCACCTATACCATAGGCACGGAGGATATCACTATTCTGGAAGTAACCATCTTTTACAATAACAACAGACTACAGACAAAGACCTACTACAAGCCAACGGCAGAGAATACACTGTTGAAATTTGACAGTTTCACCCCAGGGCTCTGAGGGGATACTTACTTTTCAGCCAGTTTTTAGACTATGGAGAAACTGTAGCAAATTAGAGGACTTCCAATCCCATGGAAGAGACTTATTGAACAAACTGAGGACCCGAAATTACCAAGACTAGATTATCAAAACCACCAAGAAAAGAGCCTGAAATCAGAAGAGAGTTGCATTACTGGAAGACAACCACAAAAGTGAAACAGAGCCACCACTTACCTGTGTAACAACCTATAGTACCATCTCCAACCAGGTAAAGATAATAAACAAACATTTGCGGATCCTACAAACAGGAACCTTTGAATGGGAGGAATCCTTATTTTCCTTTAAAAGAGGAAGGTGCCTGAAAGACTACCTAGTCCCAACATGCCCTAGAAGGGTAGGAACAGAAACTACAGTTCGGAGCACATGGGGGTTACCAAACATTACAGGCATTTTACCCTTGTGGCAACTGCAGCATATGCCACCTCACTTACAGAACGAAAACCTTGAATTTAGAATCAGACAGAACACGGTACATAAAAAAACATACAAATTGCAATTCCATCAATGTCATCTACATGATTACATGCCCCTGCGAACTGCGATATATAGGGATGACAAGCAGAAAGATTTAGACAACCATTTGAGAACAGTGCAGCAACATCAGATGCAAACGGAATACCACAAAAATGACAGATCATTTTCTAAGAATAGGCCACACGACCTATGACCTCCAGTGGGTGGTAACAGAACAACTAGATCCACAACTGGGTGATTCCCAAAACCTTTTCCTGGAAAAAGAACAGAGATGGATTTACCGTCTTTCTACACACTTACAAGGTTTAAATGATGAAATACCATGGAACTTGTTAAACCGTAGGAGAGAAACTGTATACATCCTTAACTATACTCATTCTGGAGAATGACCCACTTTCCACCAGGAGGAGAGGTTTTTAGAGATGGCACTCAGTTGCGAAAATAGTGAAACTGACCAACATTAGGGTTAATACCCTCTCCACTGGACTACGTCATACGTAATACCTTGGACTACCTCATAGTGGTCCGCATGATAATAAGAAGGAAGATCTCCATTTGGAGATTCTCATGCTGAAAACATACAAATGGGGCATACAGGATAAGCTACTAGCCCCTTTAATCTCCTATTTCGATTCTATTCCCACTCATTGGGACCGCACAGATGAATTCTGACCCTTCAGTATGATATACTCTTAACATTAATCATTTAATGATACACCCCCTTTTTATCAAGGGACTAAGCGTCTAGAAAGAATTAAACTTCCAGGTAATCAGGCAGGTGGCTGACCCTGACGTAGCAAAAGAGAAACCTCTTGGCCCACTACCTGTATTTACCAAACAAAAGGCAACTAATACCCTTGTTTCTCTGACGTTTTCTTGTTTACATTAATAGAGTGTGACAACAGGCTCCGCATCCCGACGGGATCCATGTTACAAATAATCTCCGTAACTTAAGTAGGTGGTACCAAAATCTCTGACACTTATTATTGATGTACATACTGAGAACCCTTAGTGGTTTGATCACGTCAGCCTTCTTTTTTCCTGCCTGAAAGGCTGACTTGTCGGTACATTGTTGTGCGCAAATGTGGTAAAAATAAACGTGCTATTTGGTCGCCCGTCAACATATTTGGTGTGCTCATATCTTCTATGTGATCATTTGACCTGTGTCCCCTGTCAAAGTCAGGGTCATTCAAGACAAGTAAGGACGTCGTAGATTTCAAATGTTCCTTACACCCAACTATAAAGACTGCATGTCAGTCAAAGCGATCATATCACTCACGACCGGGGAACTACCTTTACAACGCAACTTTTACAACGCTATGCTATTACAACGCATTTTTTACAACGCAAAAGCTTTTACAACGCATGCTTTTACAACGCATGCTATTATATGGTAAGTACTTTTACAACGCATATACCATTACAACGCATTCTTTGAAAATGCCTTTACAACGCATGCATTTACAACGCATGCATTTACAACGCATGATGTTATATGGTAAGTACTTTTACAACGCATATACTATTACAACGCATTTTTTAATTTTGGGATTTTAACTTAAATAAATATATATCGTATAATTTAATGTTTTTTTTTTAAATATAAATTTAAAAAAGTGAGTAGTTTAACAAAATATTAATACTTGAGTATTTTTCTAATATAAAAGAGTATTTTTTAAGTTAAATTAATACTTGAGTATTTTTCTAAATAGAAAGAGTATATTTTAATTTAAATTTAAAAATATAAGTGTGAGTAGTTTAACTAAATATGAATACTTGAGTATTTTTCTAATATAAAAGAGTATTTTTTAAGTTAAATTAATACTTGAGTATTTTTCAAAATACAAAGAGTATATTTTAATTTAAATTAAAAAATATAAGTGTGAGTAGTTTAACAAAATATTAATACTTGAGTATTTTCAAATATAAAAGAGTATTAATATTAATAATAAAAGAATTGTATTATGAGAAATTAATAATTGAGTAATTTTAATTTAAATTAAATATGTAAATAAAAGTTAAATAAGGATTATTATTAAATATTAATACTAGACCAATTATTTAAAATTAATAACAGTAAATTAAAGAAAAAATTAGTATTAAGAAAGATTAATACTAGAGTATTTTTAAGTTTCTTATATAAAGTTTAATGTTTGTCCAAAAAAAGGAAGAGTACTTTTGGAGTATTATAATAAAAAATTAGAGAAATGTTAAAAAAAAAGAAAAAAATATAAAAATCTTTTTAATATTAAAAGAGTAATAAGAAATGCATTTCAGAAATAATAATACCTAAAGAAAAAAGAGCAGGAAAAAAAGAACTTACTTTAAAAAAAAATTCCCACGCTTTTGCATTGAAGTCTATGAGCTTATTTGTCCTTCATTTATTTTGGCAGCTTCAGAATATACAACCCGCGGAACAAGACAAGAAGGATCAGAAAGAGGAGAAAGAGCAAGTTTTGAAGGAAAAAGACAATAGAGTCGAGGTAAGGAACACATTTAGTAAATTTACATTAAAAAAGTTACATTTTTAAAGAATAAATTACAATTTAAAAAATAATAACAGTAAACAAATAATGTTTTCAAAATATTTATTTATTGAAAAATCCTTAAAAAATAAACCATATTTTTATTTAATTTTGCAAAGCAAGTAACATTTTTTAGAAAACATATAAATATTTTAATTACATTTTTAAACATTTATTTACAGATTAGTTAAATAAAGTAGTCCGTTAAAAATATTGATGCACGCGATGACGTAATGACGTGAGCGTCGACGTAATGCGCCATTTTGAAGAGCATCGGAGGAGGAAGCAGCAGGAAGCTGATCTGCGTCCAGGTAGGAAATATTTTCACTTTAAATTATAGATTAAACCTTTAATAGTGATACATATATAGTGAGGAAAGAATAAGGAGAGGTTGCGGGAAAACTAATTGATGTTTTAAATGTTTTTAAACATGTCCACAATAATGTCATTAATGTATGCCTATGTCGGGTCGCGAAAAGTTATTTGTTTAATTAAAAAATGTATGTAACTGTTAAAAAATTTAAAGTTACTGTTCACAAAGTTTATTTCTTTACTTCGGAACTAAAAAAAGTGATTTTGATCTTCATTTCTAAGTGAAAAAAATAGCGTACTCGTAAATTTTGGGAATTAATGATTGAATAAAAATTGGTGTTTATGCAGCAATGTGCATTTTGGATTATGGCTTGACATGTACAATTTAGATATGTTTGAGTTTTGGTGATTTTTTAGGTCGGAAATAAAAAACGAAGTTTTCTGTAATTATATTAATGGCGTTCGGATGTTGAAAAATTGGTCCAATACTATGGGACAGTAAATTTGTTGACATTGGTAGTTTTGCTAGAACTGAAGATTTGAAGAAAAAAAAAGGACCCGACTTGTTTGTTTGAAAAATTTTTTAGAAAAAACATTGTATGCCAATTGTAATTTGAAAAATATTTAAATTTGAAGCAAAGCAAGAAAGTAAGTAAAAAACTAATTTTAGAAAGAAAGAATGTTAGAAAGATTTTCCAGGTAGTCTATAGCCACACACAACGAAAATTGTTGTACAATAGCCAATAGTCTCTCAGACATTTCCCTTGTTTTGACTGTTACTCGTGGGTTTAGACTACCTGCGAGTGTTTGGGCTATTCTCATTTCTTGAAAACTTTGCTCCTTCTTCAAAGTTTCCAAAAAAGAGTAGAAGTTTGGATGAGGTTTGCCAATTGTGTGGTTGAAGGAGTTATGCCATCCCTCAATGGCATTGTTTGTTTTTGCTTCTCCCTCTAAACAACTCGTGTAGCAGTTCCACCACTCCACATGGAATCGTGGCTTCCTCCTGCGACCCGATCTGCTTAGGTGTCCAATCCATGTGTCCTCGAAATAATTTAGAATGGGTGCCAATTTTTCTTCGTTACTCGTATAATAAACAGATTCTATAATTGCAGTGTAGTACTCGTCCACACTATCGGGAGCAACAAAACAAAGTGAAGTTAATTTTTTTAGTTCAAATTGTAGTTTGCTATCACGAGAATATTCTGCAACTAGGGATGTTTTTTGTAATTTACGCCAAAATGCCTGGGAAAAATGAAAAAAACATCCCTGAATTTGGGTATCCGTGTACGTTTTAGTGATCACATTGATCATGCTCAATTCAAAATCAATAATTATTTTCCGAGGACTTTGAGATGTTTTACTTTTAATCACTGATAAAAGTTCAGTGTATGTTGCAGAAGTCTTATCAGGTAGCAAACTATATACTAAGGGAATTACACTATTGTTAATTTTGGCATGTATAGTGTAAATTTGAGTGAAAGGATGGGGTGTACTTTTAAACGTCCCATCCATCATCCAAATTTCACTACTTTCTAACTTAGCAAGGTTACGTGGGGTACTAAAAATGAGAATTCGTTTCTGAGGGTTTTCGTTGTCATGCAGAAGGAAAGGTTCATCAGAAAAAGAAATAGAAAGATCATGTGGAATTCTAATGTCAGAGAAAGAATGTGGTGTAGATAATTGAATGTTACTTGCCTGCTTTTGTCTTTGAATAATTCTTCTCAAATTAGGAATTTTAGGCATGTTACTAGCAACATGACTGGGGACATGCTGTGCAACCTCTCTTAAAATGGATCCTGTAGAATCATTGGAGGTGCTTTCATTTCGTTCACTGTTTCTCTAATTTCTACCTCCATTGTAGAGGCAGAGTGGTTATGTTCTGTGGTTTTCACAACTAAATTATCAACAGTAACCGCTCTGCCACTGCAATGGGTAGTGTAGTATTGCACACACCTCCAATGATTTCTAGTTAAACTTATTCTTTCCTTACTATATATGTATCCTCCATGGTTTAATAAATGTTTGCCCTTCCTGGATTTAATATACTTTGCAGCTTCCAGACTAGACATTATCTGAAAAGAGAAGAAAAACAAATTAGCCTGAAAAATTAAATGAAATACCTAAAATATAACAGTTACACCATCCAAAACTCTCCCTACTGCTGCACCTTCCTGGAGTTGGAATAGTAAATTGCACCCCTACACCATCCAACACTTTCCATACTGCTGCACCTTCCTGGAGTAGGAATAGTAAATTGCACCCCTACACCATCCAACACTTTCCCTACTGCTGCACCTTCCTGGAGTTGGAATAGTAAACTGCACCCCAACACCATCCAACACTTTCCCTACTGCTGCACCTTCCTGGAGTTGGAATAGTAAATTGCACCCCTACACCATCCAACACTTTCCCTACTGCTGCACCTTCCTGGAGTTGGAATAGTAATTATTAGCCCTACACCATCCAACACTTTCCCTACTGTTGCACCTTCCTGGAGTTGGAATAGTAAATTGCACCCCTACACCATCCAACACTTTCCCTACTGCTGCACCTTCCTGGAGTTGGAATAGTAAATTGCACCCCTACACCATCCAACACTTTCCCTACTGCTGCACCTTCCTGGAGTTGGAATAGTAAATTGCACCCCTACACCATCCAACACTTTCCCTACTGCTGCACCTTCCTGGAGTTGGAATAGTAAATTGCACCCCTACACCATCCAACACTTTTCCCACTGCTGCACCTTCCTGGAGTTGGAATAGTAAATTGCACCCCTACACCATCCAACACTTTCCCTACTGCTGCACCTTCCTGGAGTTGGAATAGTAAATTGCACCCCTACACCATCCAACACTTTCCCTACTGCTGCACCTTCCTGGAGTTGGAATAGTAAATTGAACCCCTACACCATCCAACACTTTCCATACTGCTGCACCTTCCTGGAGTTGGAATAGTAAATTGCACCCCTACACCATCCAACACTTTCCATACTGCTGCACCTTATAATGTTGTTTAAAAATACCTTGTTTTTTTGAAATTGGATTTCTTGGTGAGTCTTCTTAAGTGGGAATGGCCTGTAGGCTGGAGTAGACACTTATGTGTTGATTGGAATCGTAAAACAAAAACAATTGTCTGGAAAAGTGATAAAAGGAAAAAATGAGAAAACTGAACGTTGTAGAGAAATGCGAATTTACAATAACTTTTTGCAAAAATTATATTCATTTTAACTTATAGTACATAACACTTTCCCTACTGTTGCACCTTCCTGGAGTTGGAATAGAAAATTGCACCCCTACACCATCCAACACTTTCCCTACTGTTGCACCTTCCTGGAGTTGGAATAGTAAATTGCACCCCTACACCATCCAACAGTTTCCCTACTGCTGCACCTTCCTGGAGTTGGAATAGTAAATTGCACCCCTACACCATCCAACACTTTCCCTACTGCTGCACTTTCCTGGAGTAGGAATAGTAAATTGCACCCCTACACCATCCAACATTTTCCCTACTGCTGCACCTTCCTGGAGTTGGAATAGTAAATTGCACCCCAACACCATCAAACACTTTCCCTACTGCTGCACTTTCCTGGAGTTGGAATAGTAAATTGCACCCCTACACCATCCAACACTTTCCCTACTGCTGCACCTTCCTGGAGTTGGAATAGAAAATTGCACTCCTACACCATCCAACACTTTCCCTACTGCTCCACCAACCTGGAGTTATGAAAAAAAATTCTTCAAACTGCAACTCTTTTTATAATTATTTTGGGATTTTATTTACATTAACAATTAAATGGTTAGTCTAACATATTGAAGGTTTAAAAACAATGCTGTATAACAATACCTTGTTTTTTTAAAATTTCTTTTCTTGGTGAGGCTTCTAAAGTTGAATTGGCCTGTTGGCTGGAGTTGTAACGTATGTGATGGAAAGAATCTTTCAGCAACGAAACAAACAATTGTCTTTGGAAAAAAAAGAGGAAATAAAATAACTTAACGTTGTTTTAAAATGTAAATTCTGATTAACTTTTAAAAATTATGACATAGAATATAACTAATACTACATAACACTTTCCTAACTACTGCACCTTCCTGGAGTTAAAATAGAGAAATGTACCCCTACACCATCCAACACTTTCCCTACTGCTGCACCTTCCTGGAGTTAGAATACTTAATTGTACCCCTACACTATCCATCAGTTATCCTATTTCTGCACTTTAGTGGAGTAACAATAGCAAAAGGAATGACTATTAAATTGTGGAAATTATAACACTGATAATGTAAAATACCTTTTTCAGTTGTTGTTTGTTCTCGTGCCTTTAAGGTAATGCTTGCTGCAGGATAAAGTTATTTTTTTGTAACCGATTTACTCTGGAAATAAAAAAAAGTTTTATAAATTAATGTTACTTAGCCAACGTTGGTAAAAAAAAAATAACCAATTTTTGAAAAATATGATATTTGACAAATGAGTATGAGTAACAATTGGTTAAGCAAAACATAATACACATTGAATGCATTTTAAAATAAGAGTAATAATGGATACACCTACACTATCACTCAATTACTCTACTGCTGAACATTCTGGGACTTAGAATACTAATAGTTACCCCAGTAACATGAAACGCTTTTTCAGATGTAGTATCTAACTGAAGTCTTATTAGTAATTGTTACCCCTGCACCATGGTATAATTTCGTTTATGATGTAGTGAGAATGAGGAAAAAAAAAAATCACCTTTGCCATACAACACTTTAGCTAATGCTAAAAATATATTTTTAAAGTAAAATAATTAAAATTAAATTACATTTACCTTCACAATAGTAAAGTTGAGTCGATTACGTGGAGGTGATGCAAAATTAGGTACACCAATTCTTGATTCTCAATATATTGCAAGTTTCTGTTTTTGGAAAAGAAAGTAGTTTTTTTAAGTTAGTATATATTTTTAGTGATAACAAATTAGAAACAGTACATTTTAAAAGTTAATATTAAAAATTTTAAAATATATTTTGTATGGAAAGCAAACATATTTTACGCTAAACCAAGGTATAAATTTTTTTTACTGACTTACTAGTAGTTGCTAACTAATAATGCTTTTCCGAACGAATTCAGTGCTCTCTCTGAGGAGGTCGCAGTGGAGGTGACAGAGGGTCAGGTTTTGACGTCTGGTCTCTCTGGTAGTTGATAATCAACTGATTGCACAATGGTGTCTTCCTGGTATTTATAAGTTTTACTCTGTGTCACTATTAATTTTTTTAAAAACTGCGTTCGTTGTGTTTTTTTTATACTTTATTTTACTGTGGATAATGATAATTTAAAAATGCATTTAAAAATGTATTGTTTTCATTCATTTGCTCCGTTTTGGCATCCATTTTGGAACATGTCTTTTGGTATTGTTTTCATAGAAAGTGTTGTAGGACAAGTTTTACAAGTGAGATGGATAAAATGGCGCCTATGTGTATGTGTCTTCTGTTTTACTCTGTTTACTTACTTTCCGATGTAATCATGATAAAAATGTGTATGTACTGTTGTTAAATCTTTCGTTCTTTTTGTAAAACTTTGAAATGTGTGAAAACGGAATTTTATGGGGGATTTTGAGTATTAATTTTAATACTCGAGTATTAATTTTAATACTCGAGTATTAATTTGGTAATGCATTTCAGTAGATTTACGCTCAGTTTTTCTCCACATTTTAATACACTTCCCCACCCTAAAACCCCTAATTTCCCTGCATCCCGTGCCAGATTTTATTGTACTTTTAAATAAAAAATTAAAAAATTTGCGTTGTAATGGTATGCGTTGTAATAGATTTCGTTGTAACAGCACTTTTCAGTATTTTAATAGGTTTTGCGTTGTAAAAGTATTCGTTGTAAAGTAATGCGTTGTAGTAGTACTTGCGTTGTAAAAAATGCGTTGTAATGGTATGCGTTGTAATAGCATGCGTTGTAACGTCATACATCCCTCACGACCGCATTAGTTTGTAGATGAACAGCACTGGGCCGGGGGTGCATGTATTGATGTTTGGTCACCACCACCGTTTACCAATGGATTCTACTAACCACCATGTGTCTCCTTTTCTCTTGCAGAATTATTTTTAAACTGGCGGTGAATTTCATAGGTTACACACTTACTGCACCTACGCACACCTTAGCGTGTGTACATACTAGATAATACCAACTCACCCTGAGCCACTGGTCCTGAAGAAAGCCAATGAAATTGGAACATATTGGCAGTAACATTTACTGAAACATGTACGTAATTTCACTCTGACCATTTTCACTATTTTCACTATTTCAGGGATGTGTGAGATAATTTCTTCTCACTCATGTTCAATAACTCTTTTGAACCCTACCCCAGGAACTGCATATTAAAAAACTGTTATCCTGGAGGCAGTTTAAAAATATTCACTTTCACATGATTCACTTCCAAACTCCAAATCAAACCTGCTCTGCTGTAATTGGGTGTAAAAGCACACCTAGGAGGCACTCGGCCCCCTGGGTAGGAACCCAATGATGAAGCATGCCACCAACTAGGTTGGTGGGTGAGGGTTCTTCTATAAACCTAATGGGTATTCTGTAAGGGAGACTTATTTGATGAACATAATTCTATGGTCTATCCATGTTAAATTTGAGCTTGTTCTTAAAGTTTGTTGCTTCTATTTAAGTAAATGTAATGAATCCAAAAGATCTGTTTCTTTCCTGATGACACCGATTCATAAATAATTATTGTACAATTACAAATTTCAGCTGTGTTTCATAGGCCCACTCGTGTTTGGCTTTCAAATCTGTAGAAGCATACTGTTGGATACTGTATTGAAAAAAATTCATGAAAACATGTTTCCCAAACTGACAAGTTAATTGTTATTTGTGTTTTTGCCAGTGTCCCTTGGTATCAAATAAAAACAAACACGTCTCTACGGTCCCCTTTAGTTAACTTTCGGTAGACAAGAGTTGCCACCTCCCATTATATTTAGTGATATTAACCCTTTCGCTGCGGCGGGAATTCCGCCGCAGCGCTGAGGGATGCGGGGGGACAGCGCGGTGGCGCTGTGCTCATGACGGAGCCACTCCGTCATGAGCCACGGTTGAGCTGTGCTCATGACGGAGCGGTTCCGTCATGACTCCGCCCAGTTGCGTTGTCCCCCCGCACAGGCGGGGAAACAGCGCCGCGTGGGCGGAGCGGCCGCCAACGGTCGTGGCATGACGGAACCGCTCCGTCATGAGCACACGGCAACCGTGGCTCATGACGGAGCGGTTCCGTCATGAGCGGGGAAGGGGTTAAAGCACTGGGCAGGGCTTTGAGGCCACCCAAGATAGCCGCGTAGCTCGGGAGTGCTACAGCGCACTGGAACCGCCGATGCATTTAATAGCTGTTTCTGCTATGTTTTGTTCATGAAACGTCTGGCTTACTGCAGGTAAACATTTAGAGACCAGCTTTTCCTCTAGTCAAGGCTTCTTGATGGACACTTGAATTCGAGAGCTACGGTCGGCGTCTCCTGCAGAGATGCGGCCCCCCATTTTGAATTTGACTGTGTCTTTGCATTTCCCTTCAGATTTTTGGCATAGTTGACGTATTATTTATAAATACCTTTTTTTATGCTCAACTTGATTTTTCAATGTGATGGCCTCAGCAGAACTGTTTGAATTTGATGTTTCCATTACTCTTTCATAGCAGTCTTCAATTTGCCTTGCCTCTATTGATATTTGGAAAAATCGTGTAGGTCTTGGCTGCTCATTGTACTGCATATAGTGTCACTTTGCTTTTTCGTTGGTACCCGCAGATCTCAGATGAGTCGAATGACATGAATGAGGAGAAGATAGGACAAGTCCAGCAAGCAGGGCTTCCATCTTGTCACCCTCCATAAACAAGCACTGCCAATATGCAGTATATGTAAACTTTTCTAATCTACGCCAGCTCTCTAATAGAGCCATTCCTCCATAACATGAGGGACCCCAGAAATCTCCATCTCCAGCTTGCCCAGCTTCCCTTCTTGTATTTTTATGTCATGCTTCAACTGTCATCTCACCCCATATATTGTTTTAATACAGACCCCTCGCAGGATTAAATTCATGGCCTCCCACTCAAGTGCTCGGGTTGAAGCCGATCCCAATTCTTCTTGAAGTATCGGGTCAGGCCTCCAAGACTGCAGCCACAAAGGGGGGATCCGACAACGCCTCCACCCTAAGGCGCCACAAGGGTATCATCAGACGCTCCCGGGCTCCCCCAAGACTCAACAAAACCGGTGAGTGGTTCGAGAAATATCTGGGTAAATACGTTATGCCAGCCACCTTGGGAGCGAGCTCGCATGAGAAAAAACAGTAGTCTAACCGGCTAAAAGTACTAGTCGCTGGGGTGTGACAGGAAAACAACCTCTTTGTAGGGTGATGATTCCTCCAGATATTGCATAACTACATGCTCCGCAAAATGTCCCTTAGAGTTCCAGTCAGTCGGAGCTTGGTATGTGAGCGAGGAGGTTCTCGGTCTAATGTCCCATCCAACATGCAGCTCCTAAATAGGGGGTTGCAGTCATCACTGCTGGAAAGAATGTTGGGCAGTCAATATTGGGGGCATCCGCCACATGATGTAGGTATCGAAAAAGCGACCCTCGGAGCCACCCGTATGAGAACCCCTGCGCAATCCTAGTAAGAGGGAGCATAAAGCTGCCCCCTCCATCTCCATCATTTACATGGTAGTGAGTCCCCCCCAAATGTGTGTCTCCTGTAGGCATGCAATTGCTACCCCATAGCTTTTCAGATAGCCCACACTCGTCTACGTTTTCAAAATGCTGCTATAGCCATGACATTCCACGTGATCCGTTTTGTTACAGAGGAAGCCATGAGTCATTGAGCAATCGTGGCGTCCTCCGTCACCCCCAACCCTGCCATCTCATTCCCCCAAACCCTGCCATCTCATTCACCTATGGGATCTCTTCAGCAATGTAGATATTGCAATTTGACATGGTAACATTAGAAACAATTCAAACCATTTCAAAACAGTTATCTTGCGCGCAAACTCAACAATCCCCTCCCCTTGGGAAGTACTGCTCCCCCTTCCACCCCACTATCATAGAGAGCAAGGAATCACAGGTGCCACCCCATGAACCAACTAAACCCCAAACAGAAGAAAACAAACATCCACATTACTTCCCTTGGTGTGTAGGATAGCACTCCCCAAGCTTAGTGCTACGCTAACCGGTGGGGTGCAAAGCCAAGACCTCCAGCTCCCCAATTCGTTATCAACCACTGGGGGGGAGACAAGCAAGCCCCCTCCAGTGATGTCCCCACATATAGAGGATGAAGCCACTTATACAGCTATCCCCATGACAGCTTCTCTTCAGTCACAGTCCAGCACCCCTCCCACTGGCCGCAAGTCCTGGCACCTCACTTAACTGGGCCTCTCAAGGACATCCATGTGTCGCCACGCTAGCCGTCTGTACCTTCAGGTGAGCTAGGACCCACCACATGATCCTGCATTGCTCGGTCCGAGTCTGGAACAGTCTCTGAAGCCTGCAGTGTGCCATCTGGGCAAACCTAATCCACCCCGGGCTTCCTTCTTTATTCTGGGGTTCCCATTGCTGCAGTCCCTTCGGTCACCGGTGGATCTGCCTGACCCTCTCATGGGAGAGCTCCATTGAGGGCACCAGACCGAAACCCAGCTGCCCCTGGGAATCTAGCCAGTCACCTGAAGAGAAGGCTGTATTTTATATTAAGGTCCCAGAGCCATTGCTTGAACTCGAGGAACATTTTAAGTTGATCTTGGACCTGCTGTGTGTAATCAGGATAGATTGAAATGGGGTGGCTTTCATAGAGCAGCGGTCCTTTTAGTGCGTGTGGCCTGCAGGATAGCATCCCGATCCTGGTGGTTGAAAAGCCGGGCAATGATGGCCCTAATGCCCTGTGCGCTCTTTCAACATTAAAGAATTTCAAGAGTCTTTTGGGAGCTAGGACAGACACAACCCATTCTTCGAGGAACAACTTGGCCAAGGGTCCCCCCACACTCTCAGGGAACCCCACGAAGCGGAGACTGATCCTATGTGACCTCCTCTCGGAGTCTTCTGCCCGGTTATCGAGTTCCACCAGCTCGAGAACAGTGTCTCTGAGAGAGTGGATCTCCATTTGCAACGTGTTTATTGGTGGCCACTAGCTCCGATACTTTACGCAGGTCACAGAGCAGCAAATTAATCTCAATAGCCACAGAGTCTATTCTGTGCTCCATGTCTTCCTGTGTAGTTTGGATCGCTACCATTACATCCCCCAACAAGGGACTTGTCTCTGTGGTCTTCGCAGCGGTCTGTCATATTTGTCTCCTGTGAGCCAGGACCCGGGAACAGAGGTTGTGCGTAGTTCAGAATCGTATTGGCCTGTGCTGCTTGACCTCTGCTATCCTTCACCATCGTGGTATCTGGGTGCCAATAGTCCCGGGTTCCACCAGGTCCGTCCTGCACAGATGTTGTTATATTCTAAGTAGACTATGCCTCAGAAAGCCCGCCTCTCAGAGTTCCACTCCGTCAACATCTGTGATTTCCACAAGAATGGGGTGCCATCTCTCCTCTGTGGGCCTTTTAGCACCCGACCCACGGTCTTCAAGACCCTTCAGTCAGAAACATGCTTGGTTCTTATGGAACTCCCAGGGTCCACAAACAGTCTCCAATAATGGGTCCCTCCCTCCCAGGGAACCACCTGTCCAGGGCAGTGCAAGGTCCCCAGTCCTGGCTGCAGTCTGAGAAGGTGTAGTTATTCAAGACTGTTCCCCACACAGGCCCCAGCAGCTCCTGTCCTGATCTCTCTCGTTGTCTCCCCCACTACGCCTGGCACCCTCCGGGGCCGTGTATCACTGAGCTCATTCGTGTCGGTCCTGACATCAGAGGACTGCCAGCTCCAGTATCACTAACCTTGGACCTGATGTCAAGTGCTCTGAGAGCTCCTTTTCAGTCCCTTAATAGGCCTTCTGCCTAAAGTCTTGGTCGGGATCGCCCGACATCTGCAACAGATCCCTCACAGCTGTAGCCCAGATGTCGGACCCGCCATGGGGGATCCTTCCCCAGGCCCTGCCTCAGCCCGCTCTCCAGGCTCACCACAGGGCTCCCCAGTAGACAGCACACTTTTATAGGGTGCTGCCCAGTAGTGCAACGGGCCGCGATCAGCTGGCCAACCATCGATGTGAAACTGCTTTCTCCAGTAATAGCTGTGGAGAGCTCAGGCCAGTTCCCACTCACTGTCATCCCCTATCAGGCCTCCAGGTTCCGCTGCCACTCCCTCGCCTGCGGTCCGTGTTCAAAGGGCCAGGGAGGTCTCAGCGCTGACATGTCTTTCCCTTCGCGCAGCAGACGCGTGCTACGCAAGGACACGCCTATTTCCATTATTAGCAAATTCTAAGGTTTTTATGTGTTTTTAACCTGAAGCTAGCAAAGAATAACAGTTCATCTAAAGCTACTTTTAATATTTTAAAAATTGTTGTTACCCTCCTGATCTCTTCCCGCTGTAAGTCGTCACACTCCCTGGTCCACCACGGGTTTTACCGCTTGAGTGGAGTTAGAACAGGCGCATATTTCATTTTCCTCACTTCCCGGTCAGAGACCAGAGGAGGCAGAGTCTCGCAGGGTATTTAACCCACATGTCTTTCCCTTCGTGCAGCAGACACGCGCTACGCAAGGACAAGCCTATTTCAATTATTGGCAAATTCTAAGGTTTTTATGTGTTTTTAACCTGAAGCTAGCAAAGAAAAACAGTTCATCTAAAGCTACTTTTAATATTTAAAAAATTGTTGTTACCCTCCTGATCTCTTCCCGCTGTAAATCGCTACACTCCCCGGTCCACCACGGGTTTTACCGCTTGAATGGAGGGAGAACCAGTGCATATTTAATTTTCCTCACTTCCGGGTCAGAGACCGGAGGAGGCGGAGTCTCGCAGGGTATTTAACCCACATGTCTTTCACTTCGCGCAGCGGACGCGCACAGCGGGTGCGCCGGCGGCGCGCCAGCGGCATGCCAAAGGCAAGCCCGTCTGCGCCCGTCCGCGCCTGGACGGGTCCAGGGGCCACAACCCCTGCCCGTTTGCAGTCACATCCTAGGTCTTATAGCCCCTATACCCTCCTCGACCTCAACAAAATGACTTCTGCTAGCTGCCATCATTCATGGAATGTGGCAGACGAACAAACCCCATGCCCACATTGTGGGTTCCACTTCCATCCCACCCTCATTGAACATGACCCCCACACTCAGGACACCTGTCGATGTATGTACCTGCTAAACTGCAGATCACTCTCTAAGCATTCCACCAAACTGCCCTGCTCCTAGAAAAATTTAAATCGGGGGCTCTTTTCTTGACAGAGACATGGCTCAGCGCGGAGTCAGAGCCAGACCTCAATCAAACCCTCCCTCATGGTTATCTTATACAACGAGAGGACCGCAAAGAGGGTAGAGGAGGAGGCCTAGCGATTATTTTTAAGGACCTTTATAATTGCCGCAGTCACCCTGGCCTGGTACCTGACTGTAAGAGTTTTTTCTCTTTTTTCCCATTATCCCTATTCTTCTTCAGCATGTATCTTATTTGTATTGTCTCTTTTTCCCTGCTCCTTTTTCTTTCTCTATTTCCTCTCTTTATCAAACTGTTGATCATGTAGTTTTCTATTTATTTGTTGTTTATTGCATTCAGGGTAAAAGCTTGCAATGTGAAGGGGTTTTTTAATCCTATTAAAAGGCAGATAATTTAATCACACTTAGCTTCATATAACCCTGACTTAGTCCTTTTACAAGAGACTCATTTTACAGAAGAAGCCATAAAGCTCAGATGAAATTGGTTTGTTTAGTCTCTGTTTCCCCTAAATCTACAAAAAAGAATGGAGTACTGTTACTTCTCAAGAAAGTGATTCGGAGGGCCATTGGCTGATTGTCAAATTTATTATTAATAATATCCCTTTATATGTGTTTAATGTTTATGGTCTGACTCAACCAGATTATTTATTCTGGCCTAACATAACATAGAAATGTCTCAAGATTAAAGATTAATTTTTAATTTTAAGTGGGCATTGCAATCAGATTACAGATCAGTTTATTGATTGTTATTCTTTACTTCATTTTACTCCCACAAATCTCACAAACAATTTCAATCCACTATTTCACAAACTGGTCTAGCCAAAGCATGGAGATTATGCAATCCTACTGCTAGCACTATTGTTTTTATTATCCTCAACACAGTTTCCTTTACCACTTAGACTATATTTTTCTTAATAAAACTCTAGCACAAAATATTAATTCCTCCACTATTGAACCCATTGTTATTTCTGACCATTCTCCAGTTGTTGTAGATTTGGATTTACTCCTTTCACATCCCAAATCAAACAAGTGGAGATTCAACAACTATCTTTTATTAGATATGTTTTTTTCCTCTTCCTTTACATCTTTTGCCAAATAATTCTTCCTACTTAATGCTGATTCTGAAACATCCACCCAATTACTGTGAGATACTTTTAAAGCTATATAACGGGGCACTATCATTGATTTTGTTTTAAAAATTAAAAAAAAAAAGAAAAATTCTTATGGAACCCAACTTCCTCTTATCTAATATTAAACATCAATTTTATACTCCTTCCTCAGATTCTTCTTCTCAAGAACTTGTCTCTACTAAACTAGAATTCAATAAGATAACTTCGAACAATGCCTCTTCCATCTTATTGCTTAGTAGTGCTCGCTATAATGGAGGCTGTAACAAGGTTGGGAAACTTTTAGCTAATTACTTAAAGATTTGTAAAGAACGTACTACTATTATCTCTGCTTTTTGAAATATATATATATATATGTGTATATATATATATGTGTATATATATAAATATATAGTCACTTAAAAAACCATAGGTTTCACACATGTTATAGTTAGGTGGATATTTCACTCGTAAAAAACCAATGAAATTCCCCCCGTTATAGTTAGTTCAGCTAACTATAACTCGCGCGCCCGCAATGCACTGCTGATGACGTCACATATTACATCACTCATGACATGGTCAGTGACATCACTCATAACATCACTGATGACATCTCAAATGACATCACTGATGACATCACTGATGACATCATCCAGTGAATGTGTGTTTTTCTGAAAATTAAATATCTTTTATATATGTATATCTCAAGGTCGATGGAAGAATAAATGGGTATACAAGTGTCTAAATGGATGATTTATTTTTGAAAAATTGATTGTGTAACTGACTGATTAAGTGTATCATAGTGAATACATGGCTTAGTGAGTAATGTTTAAATATGTAAATATCTGGATCAGTCTCTCACTTTGTGTATAAGTGGCTGCATCGGTTGGTGAGTAGCTACATGGGTGTCTATATAGGTTATTAGTTGGTTTTTTGAGTATCAGTCTGAGTGTCTGCATGGTTCGGTGGGGGATATTACGTAGTGCATAGGTGCATGAATGAGTGACTCACTGTTTGTATGTGTTGAAGACAGCATGTGTGCAGGACTGTATGGGTGGATGAGTGTGTGTATGGGTGTGTTAGTGAGTGAATGACTGTCTCAATAGTGTCTTTATGAGTAACTACATATGTTTTAAACTAGTATATGTGACTATTGGTGTATATAAGTGAGTATATGTGAGAGTGAGAGATTGAAAGAGTTCCTGTATGAATAAGTATGTGTTTCTATAAGTGATTGTTTAAAAGACTAAGTATGTGTAAGTTTCCGTAGAAGTAAGTGTGGTGGTGTGTGTATAACTGTATATGCAAGTAAATGTATGTTTGATTCTTTATTAGCATGAGTGACTATGTGTGTGAGTAACTCTATGGATGAGTGGCATTGTGTAACAGGATGTATAGGTGTATGAGTACATATGATGAGTGAGTACATGTATGAGTGACTGTATAGGACTGTTGGTGAATGAGTGGATGTGTATGTGGATCTTAGAATTACTGAAGAGGTTGTTGTAACTGGTATTGGTATGTCCATTGTTTTGAAAATTTTAGTCTCTATTTTTGAATGTGTGTATCAAAGGTTATATTAGGGTGAGAGGAGGTCTGCCACTCTATCACAAGGATGATGTCATCAGTGACGTCATCAGTGATGTCATTTGAGATGTCATCAGTGATGTCATGAGTGATGTCACTGACCATGTCATGAGTGATGTAATATGTGACGTCATCAGCAGTGCATTGCGGGCGCGCGAGTTATAGTTAGCTGAACTAACTATAACGTGGGAATTTCAATGGTTTTGTACAAGTGAAAAGTCCAGCTAACTATAACACCCCTGAAACCTATGGTTTTTTCAGTGAATTTCTGAGGTTTTTTAAATGCTAATTCCTAACTATAACGTGCCTGAAACCTATGGTTTTATCTGTGAATTTCAAAGGTTTTTTAAATGCTTATTTCTAACTATGCCTACAGAGATAGGACATGTGAAGAAAGAAGAAAAAATGCACAGAAAGAAAAAAAAGAAGTGCAGAAAGAAGCAACAGAAGTCCTCAAAGACGAAGAAAAGTGCAGGAAGAAGGATAACGTGCAGAAAGAACAAAAAGAAGAGCAGAAAGAAGCCTTGTTGCAAAATCATCCTGTACCCTCAACTTTTTCAGACGGATACTGGTGGTAACTGAGTCTGACTAACCAGTCCTAGAGCCAGTGCTATGTTAAAAGACACTTAGAATACAGTGAAAACACCTACATACACTAGGGAACATTATACGTTGGGGTCCCCCTGTGATTAGCATGACCTCCTCTGTAAGCCCCTAGTATATAATAGGGCAGGGGGATTAAAACTACCTCTTAAAACAGGCCATAGTGCGTGTTTGCACACGTCACCTCAGGCCCCGTCCCCTCCCTTCACCACTGAGTAAACGCGCCCTGTGGCTGTTCTAAGTTGAGAGATTAAGTCCCCTTGAATCCTAAGGGTCCCTAGGGTCACACTAGACCACTAGGTACCTCCAGTAAGCACCACAGTGCTGCGTTGCAGAGAGGTGTAAAAAGGGGCTTGGCCTCAGAACACCTGTCTGCAGCGCAGCTCCCTGGCGCATACTGGAGATGCCTGTTGGGCTAGTTGGCCCTCAGGGACCCTCAGTATTGAAGAGGAATTAATTCCCCAACTTACAACTCGCCAGGGGGCGCGTTTGCAGAGTGCTGCAAGGAGGGGGCGTGGCCTCTGGCACGATGCCAGTCTTTTATTTATTTTAATTTTTTAAGATGGGGAGCTGTGTGGTTCCCCTTCTTATTCTAATTTATTGGCCCTGATGACCCCATCCCCCAGGGCCTGTCTCCTAATTATATTTTTTTGACTCCAATCCCCAGGGCCGGCCACTGTTTTTTATTATTTAAAAAAAATATATATTTATAGACACACCTAGGACATGCTGGACAAACCGTACGTACCTATCACCATGACGATTTGCGTGATATTCATTAAAAGGTGACTATGCATACAATGAATCCACGTGGAATGTATTTACACCACTAGTGAAGCTCTGACATGTCTGATGCCCTACCGTGCCTAATCCCGGTAGACACCCTTGTTGTTTATTTATACAAACATGGGTAGCTATTGACGGGCACATTTAATACACATGCACACCAAGCCATTCAAAGGGGATTCGACAAAAATTCGACCAAAACTATGCAAGAAACCCCCCTCACGGTTAATAAAACACACATCCACTGCCGGATGTGTAATACTTTTTATTTTACTCTCTGGAAAGGGGACGAACATCCCTTGAGAGTCACAGCACGCTCCTGGCAGAACCCAATGCTGTGTTACACCCACCATTGCCTGCTGAGTGCCACACACCTCTGTGTTGTATTCCACCAGCTAGTGCATATGCTATGACACACTCTAGCCCATGTGCACTGTAACACCACCCCGTGAATATGTCATGCCACACTTGTCTTCGCACGGGTTATATTTCCCCATCTAACGTGCCTTCCTCGATGCCTATGTTATAACGCACAGTGCTATGCCATACATATTACAATCTGGGATCCATATCTTTGTCACAGTGCATATGCAACGTTACACTCCCCAGCACATATTTTATATTACAACTTTAGAGACTAGTTAGGTTACACAACACTGCCCTGTGCATATTACACTCCAAGGCGCATATCGCATAGCACGCGCTAGTGCCTGTGCTATCTCGCGCTCTCCAATGAATCTGTCATTGCGCACAATGTATTGCATATTATATTTCACGCCCGGTTCATCTTATATCACACTTTTTGGTGCATAGTTTATACCATACACTATATCTAGTTTTCATTTTCAATCGTGCTCTCAGGACTATGTTCTATATAACACTGTGTTCACCTACCCTTTTCACGGGCATTACATTTTGCGATAGGGGGTGGAGGGTCAGGGGGTGTTTCTGCCAAGTGAGCCTGGAGTCACAGTCACAAACGTCCTCTTCTTCCTGAATAAAAGTGAGATTATGCTGCATACTTGTTCATATTTTAAGTAGTTTGCACAGACACACGTTTTAAAAACAATAAAGTTCCTAATACCCGCCTTCTCTAAACAGTTAGCTTGCTGCCCCATCCCCCTCCTCCCTATCCTGTGTTGTGTGAATCCATGGACTAGCCTCCTCCCTCCTGCCATGCATGGTCTGATGTGCTGCCACTGCCCTCAATTTAGTATGATGTACCAGTCCACTCCACCTGCCCTCCATTGCCCAATTCTATGCCCCATCATTGACCTCCTGCTTAAACTCTGTGCTTAGATTGCTGCCCCTATTCTCCTTCCCCCTGCCCTCCGATGTCTTTGTGCATGCCCCTGCTCCATCCTTTTTGCCCACTATGTTCCATGGACCTGACACTCCTATCTACTCTGAGTGTTCTGTTGAGCTGCCACTCCCCTCCCGCCTGCCTAGCATTGTCAGATGACTGTAACCTGTCCCTGCCACCTCCACCCTGCCTGTCCACATGCCATGCCCCTATCCCCTTCCTCCTGTCCTCCATGGTCCATTTTACAGCCACACCCTTCTGCCCTCCCTGATCTGTTGTGCTGCAACTGCTCCTCCTGCCTGCCCCGCGCGGTCTGTTGTGAGGCCCCTTCCCCTGAACTCTCTTGTCTGTGCCCAGTTCCTGACCCTCCCTTCTATCCTCCATGGTCCTTTGTGCATGCCCCTGCACCCTCCTTCTTGCCCATCATAGCCATTGTGCTGCCACTAACCCTCCCGCTTGCCATGCATGGTCTTCTGTGCTGCCATGGCCCCTCCCACCTTCCCTGTGTGGTCAGTTAGCTGCCCCTGACCCCCTCCCACCTTCCCTCCATGGTCTGTGTGTATTTCATCACAGTCTCACTGTTGCTCTTCATGGTGTGTCTTGCTTCTAGTGCCCATCCTGCCTGACCTCCATGGCTATCTTGCTGCTACTGCCCTGCCCCCTTGCCCCAGCCCTCTGTTTACATGTGCAGACCCCTACTCCCTCCCTCCTGGCTTGTCTGTTCCATTGTAATGCCCCTGATCCGTCCCTCCTTCCCTTTTTGGTCTGTTGTGCTGCAGCTTTCTCTCCTGTCTGTCCATTATGGTCAGCTAGCTATCATTGCCTATTGCCCCTCTGTTCTCTGTTGTCCATGTGCATGGTCCTGTCCCCTCCCTCTTGCTTTCTATGGATTGTTGTGCTGCACTCCCGTCCCGCATGCCCTGTGTGGTGTATTGTGCTGCTGCAAACCCTGATGCCTGCCCTGCAGGGTCAGTTTGGTGCACCTCTCCATGTCCCTCCTGTCCTCTGTTATCCAAGTCCATGTCTCTACCCCATTTCCCTTCCATGATCCAATGTACCATACTTGCGAACATTTTTAACTTGGTAAGAGGGAGATTTTGAAAAAAAAATGGGGTATTGATTTTCCCCTTTGAGTTACATTGAAAAAGAGGAGATTGTAGACCGGAGACAGATCAAATAAATCCCATTTGAGCTTAAAAACATTGGACGTTTCCTAGCTGAATCGGGTCTGTTGGCATGTATGGTTGTACTACCATTGCCTCTTCCTTCTGCCCACAATGGTCTATTACATTGCCACAGCCTCTCTTGCAAGTCCTGTATTGTTGGTTTGTTGCCCCTGCCCCCCTTTCCACTGCCCTCCATAGTCTGTTGTGCTGCCACGGCCCTTCCTGCCTGCTCAGTGTGGTTAAATTGTTGCCTTTGCACCCTCCTACCTGCCTTCAATTTTCAGAGTCTGTGCCCCTGGCCTCTGCCTCTCAACAGTATCCTAATGAACAACTAGATTGCTAACATTCTATATTTATTACAAAAGTGTGGAACGCCTGAAGTCATCTTGATGTAATCAAAACTGTAATACCTAGAGCATTTCCTTTAGAATTTACATATATGAGAGGGTCTTATTGGCATCAAAATTATGGTTAGTGCTCTAAAAGACTAAAATAAGGACATATTTTCTGAGTTTTCAAATAGCGACAAAGCACTTTTAAATTATTTGTTATCTTTATGTTTTTTTATCCAGTTGACCACTTGATTAAATGTTGCATTAGGGGAGAGGATGTGGTGTTACTTCCAGAACTGCAGACTTTGCAACTGGGGAACAAGGTTGGAGTTTCTGCTTCAGCTCGGCATTCTGTGATTCTGGTCAAATCACTTAGTCTCCCCATGTCTACAACCAAAATGAATTTGTTCTTGTGTGATGTAACCAATGCTCATGTAAAGCACTCCAATACCTGACAAGTCTGCACTATATAATACTGCAAAAACACAAAATAATAAGTCTTTTGCACACTTCTGTCATTGGGCTATATTTGGGCTACATCTGGGTGATTTTGGGCTACATTTGGGCTCTTTTGTCTCCGGTGGCCATCTTGGGAGATTTATTTGTTATAAAGTTTCCTAATTTCCTCATGTACTGCAGTCTCCTCAGTAGGAAATGCTTTCAGTTTTTTACTTTGATTCCATCATGAAGGTATTCAGATATGTCACACATTTGCCATGAATTCTGAAAGTTATCACTCTAGTTGCTCATTAGATCACTGTAGTAAAACTACTGTTCACCATGGAAGTCTGCTCCTGGTATTAAAAGTGCATGTTTCAGTCTGCATATCAGAAGTTTTTAATGAAATAGAAGAGGATTTGAGAAGTCACTCAAAAGGTGCCCTCATTTTCTTTCTTCAGCATTAATCATAATTTCTATGGCAAAATGAACCCCCTCATTGTGTTCCTTTTTAAATTAAATGTTTTAAGTGTTACCAGTTTATTCCAATCAAGATGGCTTCAGGTGTGCCATACTTTTGTCATAATGAAGACAGTAAGCGCTCTAGTTGTTTTTAAGAACACTCTGGGACATTCTGTCATTGGGCTATACTTGGGCTACATCTGGGTGATATTTGGGCTACATTTGGGCTCTTTTGTCTCTGGTGGCCATCTTGGGAGACTTATGTGTTGTGAAGTTTCCTAATTTCCTCATTTACTGCAGTCTCCTCAGTAGGAAATACTTTCAGTTTTTTACTTTGATTCCATCAAGAAGGCATTCAGATGTGTCACACATTTGCCATAAATTCAGAATGTTAGCACTCTTTTTGCTCATTAGATCACTGTAGTAAAGCTACTGCTCACCAGGGAAAACTGCTGCTGGTATTGAAAGTGCATGTTTTAGTCTGCATGTCAGAATTTTTTAATGAAATAGAAGAGGATTTGAGAAGTCACTCAAAATGTGCCCTAATATTTCTTTCTGCAGCACTAATCATACTTTTTTTGGAAAAATGAACCCCCTCATTTTGTTCCTTTTTAAATTAAATGTTTTAAGAGTTACCACTTTAATCCAAGCAAGATGGCTTCAGGTGTGCCATACGTTTATCATAAGTAGGACTGTTAGCGCTCTAGTTGTTCTTTGGAACACTCTGGGAAGCTGCAGTAGAACACAAAGGAATCAACTGACAGTCTCTGCCCTTGTTGGATGTACATGTTTTACTGAGAATGTCAGACTTCATTCTCACATGACTGAGAAAGATAATGTGAATTTACAGAAAATAAGCTCGCGGATTAGCTTATAGATCACCTTCCAAACCTCTGTGGGAAAGGCATGAGAAAATATTTTTCTCTCAATCATGATATCCCAGCAGAAGGCTTTTTCACATGGTGAAATCACTTTAGAACATACCACAATTCCTAAAATGAGTATGGTACCATCAACAAATGATTTATAATGTAACTTAAGTCTTAAAACCTTCTATTAACTGCAATGCTTTTTAATGAGGTGCTATCATGTATATTGGTCCCAAGATGGCTGCCAACACTTCTTGGATGAAGTGCTGACAGCCAATCAGATCTCAGGATGAGATGTGTGGTTAGGCTCCGCCCACATATATATATGATTTTACTTTTGATTTTCTCAGGAACTACTGAACAGATTGACACCAGACCTGCAAAAGGCACTTCCCTGACCTGAGGACTACCTCTCTGCCAAATTTCAAGTAATTCTGTTCAGCCGTTCGGGCTGTACCTTGGACTAAAGGTCCCTATGGAAAATTGCATGGGAAAAACGTGTTTTGGGACCCCCCTTTTTTCTCAGCCCCCCTTGACGAATCCCCCCGAGACTTTCAGGGTAGGAGCGGAGCGGAGCGCCCCACCTATTTTGAAAATTTTGCGAGGATTCGTCAACCGGCTCCAAAGTTATTCCAAACAGAGTGTTGCGGATTTCCTATGGAAACACGGTCCTAACTATAACTATCTACTGGCGACCGCCAGTAGATAATATATATATATATATATATATATGTATATATATATATATATATATATATATATATATATATATATATATACATATATATATATATATTCACTGAAAAAACCATAGGTTTCACACGTTATAGTTAGCGGAAATTTTACTGATAAAAAACCAATGAAATTCCCCCGTTATAGTTAGTGCAGGCAACTATAACTCACGCGACCGCAATCCTCTGCTGATGCTAATACTGTATTTAGACACTTATTTGCCCATGTCTTCTTCCATACATTTTTAGCTATACATATATTACAAATATTTTTTTTTCATAAAGACACATATGTCATCAGCAGAAGATTGAGGTCGCGTGAGTTATAGTTGCCTGCACTAACTATAACGGGGGAATTTCATTGGTTTTTTATCAGTAAAATTTCCGCTAACTATAACATGTGTGAAACCTATGGTTTTTTCAGTGAATTTGCAAGGTTTTTTAAATGCTAATTCCGAACTATAATGTGTGTGAAACCTATGGTTTTTTCAGTGAATTTGTACAGTTTTTTAAATGCTAAGTTACTTTACGCCATTCGTGGCGTGCGCGCCCACTTAACGCAGTTCGTTCCGTGCGCGCATGGTGCGCTTTGCGCACAGTGAGCACGCGGTGCGCTTCGCGCACCGCGCGCCCACTTTACGCAGTTAGTGCCGTGCACGCACGGTGGGCACGCGGTGCGCTACGCGCACCGCGTGCCCACGGTACGCTAGATGGGCCATGTACGCACGATGCGCTTCACGCACCGTGCGCACATGGAGGACATATGATGCACTTCGTTTTGAAAGGTAATATTTTAATTTTTCGTATATGTTATAAGCCATGCACAAATGGTGCCCTTCGGGCACCATTTGCACACGGGGTGGAGAGAGTGTGGATAATTTTTTTTTTTATTATTTTTTTTTTAAATATTTTAGATTAACTCATCTTTAATAAGCCATGCAAAATTGGTGCCCTCCGGGCACCAATTGCACACGGGGTGGGGAGAGTGTGGATAATTTTTTTTTTTTTACAATTTTTTACCGTACGCGTACGGTAAGCGTAATCGGCGAAATTAGCGAAAAAATAAAAATTCCGTTTTGGGCCTTGGGGGATCTTTGGGGACTCCCTCAACATTGCTATGTGTGTGGGAGCTGTCTAAACAGCCCCTTTACATGTTTTTGTGCTTTATATTTTAAACATCACTCTCAGTGCGAGAGAGAAAATGGCGGCCGCCGCTTCCTGGTTTCGGCCGATTCGAATGTTTACTAAGATCTAAGAGCCAATCAGAATCGCGCTCGCGCACGCCACCGTACGCGTACGGTAAGCGTACCGTAAGCGCACCGTAAGCTGGCTCAGATATATATATTGATTTAAAGGCTATTTTCTCAGAATCTACTGAACAGATTTACACCAAACCTACAAAAGGCACTTCCTTGACCTGAGGACTACCTCTCTGCCAAATTTCTAGTAATTCTGTTCAGCCGTTCGGGCTGTAGCCCTGTCTAAAGGTCCTATGGAAAAATGCATGGGAAAAACGCGTTTTGGGACCCCCCTTTTATCTCAGCCCCCGCTTGACGAATCCCCCCGAGACTTTCAGGGAAGGAGCGGAGCGTAGCGCCCCACCTATTTTGAAAAATTTGCGAGGATTCGTCGACCGGCGCCAAAGTTATTCAAAATAGAATGTTGCGGATTTCCTATGGAAACGTGGTCCTAACTATAACTACCTACTGGCGACCGCCAGTAGGTAATATTGCATTAGCTTGCTAGTTGTATCTTTAATTACTTATCTTTTTTCATTGTAATACATGCTACTATTCAACCTTCAATTGTGTATTGGTATTACTTTTTTTCCAGTCCTTCCTTTCTTCTTTTTATACTTCTCCCTTTTTCCCTTCAGTATATATAAAAGTATAAAGAGCTCATCTGGATTTCATGTTGTTAAATATGCATATATTTTATTTTCTTTGATATTCCTCTTGTTAGGTACATTTCTTATAATGTAATTGTTACTTTTAATAAAACTGATTAAACTTTAAAAAAAAAACACTGGGCAAATATTGTGGTTTTTCCTAAACTCCTTTTAATAGTGATGATGTTTTGCTAGTTCATCTACCCTGCCATTAATAATTACTGGCATAGAGCTCCTTCGGGATTGCTTTTTAAATATATTGCATTGCAGCCGAACTATTATCTTAATTTGTTGTAAAAGTATCCCAATTTTGCCTAGAATTCTTAATTTTCTCGGACTCACTTTGTCAACTGGTCTTTCTTTCTTCAATCACTCTGTGTAACTTATCATCACCTTTAACACTTTCAAACGTTTCGAGTCACCACAGACAGATAGATAAATAGACAGACAGAGAGACAGACAGACAGACAGATAGATAGATAGATAGATAGATAGATAGATAGATAGATAGATAGATAGATAGATAGATAGATAGATAGATAGATAGATAGATAGATAGATAGATAGATAGATAGATAGATAGATAGATAGATAGATAGATAGATAGATAGACAGACATATGGACCGACAGACCGATAGATAGATAGATAGATAGATAGATAGATAGATAGATAGATAGATAGATAGATAGATAGATAGATAGATAGATAGATAGATAGATAGATAGATAGATAGATAGATAGATAGATAGATAGATAGATAGATAGATAGATCGATAGATAGATAGATAGATAGATAGATAGATAGATAGATAGATAGATAGATAGATAGATAGATAGATAGATAGATAGATAGATAGATAGATAGATTTGAACTGCATTGGGTGCATACAAAAGATGACAACTGTATAAAGAACAATTTCAAATTGAGACAATCTGATATGTTGTGAAATAGCAGCAATCAAACAAACAAAAGCTTCTGCAAATGGAATCTACAACCGCATTGGCAGCAGAGAAGAACTGATAAAACTGGAATATGCCATGTGCTACTTCAAAAACAAAATGATGAGCTGGTTGAAAGTGCCTTGCTTATCAGGGATCTAAACACAGAATGAAAAGGCAACACTAAAACAATCATTCAGCAAGAACAAACAAACAGTGAGAAGTGTCATTTAGAACTGAGGCAGACAGTGCTTTGAATTAAGTATTGTCTCCTGTTGTGCCAAATATAAATACAGGAACACAATTTAAATATCTACGCCATGGGTATATTACTTCAATAAAACTAAGGGCATTTGAGAGCAGCCCTTCTGCAAACTCCCAGAGGCAACAGGACAGCATTCAACTCTGTAAAATTGATGTGGAGCAAAGAGGAATTTTAGGAAGATACGTAAAATGGCTTTATTCAAGTAGATCCATATTTACATTTTTTGCTACTCTTTCATACACAAATATGCCCGATCTTATGCACTGCGGGCTGTACAATTGATAGGCAAGTTAACACAAATACAAGTAAGTATTGAAAACTTCAGAATCCTGTTTCATAAAAATCTCCTGATACAGAGATCTGCAGTTTGGTGAAAATACACAACCCCATGCAAAATAGGGGGCGTTCCAATGATGTTGCACAAGTGCAAAATGTGTGTCTGTGCAATCGGCATTACAGTATTTGTTGTACAAGTATTTGTAACCCAGAGGGGTGCGGCTTCTGCACCTAGCAAGATGGCTGCGGACCCCTGTGATTCATTGTGACTCAGAGAAATAAGCTTTGTTTTAGCCTCCTTAAGCCTGTACCTACTTGGTTGCGACACACCTTCGTGCTACTTGGCACCTACACAACATTTTGGCGAAAGGCTGATGAGGAGCTTTCTGTGCACCCGGGAGCCACAGCGGTGAGTTGTTGTCAAACGCAAGAGCCACCAATTTGCTATTGCGCTGCTCGCGTTATATGCCTTCTACGTCTCTCTATTTCCCTTTTGGACTCTAGCCATAATGTATGCCACCATAAGTACTGGGGTACACTTTTTGTGCCTATGAACTCTGCTTATCTTCTTCTCTTGTGACATTGCGGCAGCACAAATTTTCATAACTAATAAGTGGCTGCCATTTTCTTAGCACTCTGCTTGCACCTCAGTTTTCAAGCTTAATATGGAGTCCTTCTTTAGGCATGTTATTTATACACCAGCAGTAGTACTGGTTTCCTCCTCATTTGCGGTGTAATGATGTGAGTTCCAATGGCCATTCCTCACCTCTATCTTCATCACAGAATTATTTCATGTGTCTGTTTCCCCTTTTTATTATGTTGATGGCCTAGAGTCTTTAATCCTCCCAGGGGCTGTTTTTCTCCATCATATTGGCCACATGAGTCTACTCTGATCTCCATTACACATACACATATATGTACTCATATATATATATATACATAAATCTATATAACTATATACACATACACATATATATATATATAGAGAGAGAGAGAGTGAGAGAGAGAGAGAGAGAGAGAGAGAGAGAGAGAGAGAGAGAGAGAGATATAAATAACAAAACTTTTTGATCAAAATGCTACAATTTATTGACTGGAATTGTTGCTTACGCTCTCTTCTCAGAAGTCTCCATATCATTTCATACATTACGTTAAAATGGCTTGTATCCCGCTTGCTATGGCAAAATCTACTTCTTCTAGCACAAAACCTATAAGGGTGAAAAATGATCCTCCCTCGTCTGTCATGTCTTCCCATAATCCTATTCTGTAATCTATTCTCGATGAGGTGAGAGGTCTAAAGCCTTTTATGTTTACCACCAATGAAAAACTTCAACAAATAGAAGACAGGAGGATTAATGTTGGAAAAGCTTGTTATTAATCTTCAAGATGTGGCAGCTAAGATTTCTTTTCTCGAACAAGAAATTCACAAACTTAAACTTCATACTGAGGACCTTGAAAACAGCAATAGATGAAATATTCTTCACTTATGTGTATTGCTGGAGAACCTTGAGGGTCCTGACCTTCTTGTCTTTCTGAAAAATGTTTTACCTGATCTTTTTGGTCTTCCCAAGACTCCTTCTGTCAACATTTAACAGGCTCACTGTCTTAGCCTTCCTCAACTTCATTCTTCTAGACCTAGAGGCATTATCATGCTGTTTCTGGAATTCATAGATCTTCTATGGGTCCTGAAAGCTGCCAAAGAGAAACGTCGCCTCACTTGGTCAGGTCACAACATTTACATTTCACATGATCTTTTGACCACTTGGAATGCCAGAAGAAAATAATGTCTTGTCCTGCGACCTCAACTGGGACAGTTTAATATTTGTTATGGTATTCTATATCCTTATCTCTGTAAAATTACCTACGAAGGAACCTCAAGATCATTCGACGACCGTGTGAAATTAAAAATGTTTCTTCTGAATGTTTTGTCTAATACTATCGACACTACTGTTCAACGTTCTTGAGAATTTTATTTTGCGCATGTTTGCTTAGTTTCTTCCACAGCTCTTGAGTGTATGGCTTCTTCTATATATCTAATTTCTTTCTCTGTGTGTCTGCTGCTCTTGCTTTGGTGTTGACATGTCTCATTCTCGTTTCAATGTTCTTCTCCTCAGATCTGGATTCCTATCCTTGGTCTGTCTCCAAATTCTTTTGTTCAGACTCTGTTCTCTTTTCCAGCTTTCTTCTTCTTCTTTCTGTGGTTATCTGAGGGTTTATTGGTCTTGTCTTAATATTTTCTTCACATTGCTTCTATATCACATTATTGTTAATACATGGTATCTTTTGTTTCCCTTTCCATTTTGGCAGCTTGTCATCTATGTTCCTGTTTCCTCAGTCATATTCCCCAATATGTTTAATGTTGTCTCGTGAAATGTTCATGGTCTGTGACATCCTGTCAAGCAACAAAAGGTACTTTCTAACTTGTCGAAACTTAACTCACATAATGCTTTTTTACAAGAAACTCATTGTAATGATGTTGAATCGCTTAAGTTGAAATGCCACCGGGATGGCCAAGTTGTTTTTTCTCCTGTTATTAATCGTAAGGGTGGTATGGCCACCCTATGCCATAAGTCGTTAAATGTACGATTCTATCAACAGAATGTGATACCAATGGACGATGGGTATTGTTAATGCCACTATTTACAATAAAACAGATTTCTTTTTTTAATATCTATGGACCTGTAAAATCTGACCCTGAATTCTGGCATAGTATTAAAATAAAACTGGCTTCCATTGATAGCTCCCAACATTATCATTGCTGGTGATTTTAATGAGTGGTTAGACCCCTTTACAGGCAGAAAATCTAAGTATAAGTTTAAACCTGATAAGTCCCATAAAGCATTCCAATCTGTTATTACCAGTCCGGGATTTGTTGATGTATGGAAGACTTGTAACCCTGATACATGTGAATTTATGTTTTTTTCCAATGTTCACAACACTATTTCCAGAATGGATTAGATTTTAGTTTCTAAATCCTTAGTTCATTCTATGCAGTCCTCCGAAATTGGCTCTATTTTTATTTCTGATTATGCCTCTGTTTTATCTTCTTTAGATTTATCTCTTAATAACTCTAAAAATGATAGTTGGAAAGTTAACAGCTCCCTGTTGTCGGATCAAAATGTTATCATTGAAGTCACCGCATTTATTAAAGAATTTCTTCAAATTAACCAATCTAGTGAAACTTCCATTCATAACAATTATGATGCCTTCAAAGCCTCCTTTCGGCCTTTAATATTGCTTACTCAGCTACAAAGAAAAGAAGTGAAATTCCCAATACGTTTTAACACTTCAACATATTAAAACACTTGAACATACTTACTTTACCTTTAAATCCTCCTCCATCTTGCAGGAATTTTTTTAAGCTAAGTCTAACCTCAATAAACCTGCTACTAATGATGCATGTTATATCCTTTTCAAGGTTAAATCTAAGTTTCATGGAGGTCAAACTAAAGCCTGTAAAATGTTGCTAATTATTTAAAAATTAAACCGGAACCTCAAGATATTAGACCTATCCATAATGAACTCACTAATAACATTGTGACCTCTGGCTCAGATATTTCTAATGCCTTTCAGTCTTACTATGAATCAGTATATACAGAAGATACCACTCCTTCAGAACGTGACATAAAGATTTTTTTTGATGGTCTTCCCAATGCTCCTATCCCTGATACATTCAATGCCCTAGAAGGTGACATAACTCTTCAAGAGACTAAGCCAAAGTTTCTGGGCAAGATGGTTTCTCTATTGAACTAACATCCTGCTTTTCGTCTCTTGGAGCCACAGCGGTGAGTTGTTGTCAAACGCAAGAGCCACCAATTTGCTACTGCGCCGCTCGCTTTATGTGCCTTCTACGTCTCTCTATTTCCCTTTTGGACTCTAGCCATAATGTATGCCACCATAAGTCCTGGGGTACACTTTTTGTGCCTATGAACTCTGCTTATCTTCTTCTCTTGTGACATTGCGGCAGCACAAATTTTCATAATTAATAAGCGGCTGCCATTTTCTTAGCACGCTGCTTGCACCTCAGTTTTCAAGCTTAATATGGAGTCCTTCTTTAGGCATGTTATATATACACCAGCAGTAGTACTGGTTTCCTCCTCGTTTGTGGTGTAATGATGTGAGTTCCAATGGCCATTCCTCACCTCTATCTTCATCACAGAATTATTTCATGTCTCTGTTTCCCCTTTTTATTATGTTGATGGCCTAGAGTCTTTAATACTCCCAGGGGCTGTTTTTCTCCATCATATTGGCCACATGAGTCTACTCTGATCTCCATAACACATACACATATATGTCCGCATATATATATATATATATTATACCAGTCCTGAATTCTTGGCGTATAAAGACAGGCGCTGACACCGTGGGACAATGCATCAAAGAAATGTTTATTTCGAAAGGACGCCCAGACGCGTTTCGACGGGTAAAACCGCCTTGTTAACTACATCTGGTCCCTCTATAGTGTTTACTTATATTTACAATGTGGGGCACTAATCACCACGGTTGTCACAGCAACTCTCATCATAGACATAAAGGAAATATCAGGTATGTCTAAACAATTTTCCAAAAATTATATGTACAATAATTAAATAAGATACGCTTTGCATACATACTGTATGGAAAAACACCAATACATTTTATCACTATTAGATACACCATGTCAATTTGAATCCATGTGGAATAGAAGAATAATACACCAGTGTGTAAATGTTCTACCATGTACATTCAAAAGTAATTTTGTACTTGGGTATATCCGAGCAGGTTAACAAATATAAAACCAAATAAAAGTTCTAATATGTCAACTAGATTGGCGTTCGCATTTTATAAAGCCCAAGTGGGCAGATATGACTTGTCATAAAGAAACAAAGACTTAAAGGGGTGTGTGCCCAAAAGAATAAGATTAAAAAATGTCAAAATAAAGGAGAAAGATCCACATGTTTTTGGATCGGAATTCAGGAGATGAGATAAGCACACAGCTAGTAGACAAATGTAAGATTTTTCAGAGATGTACATTTAACGCTTCGTCGCATTCATCCCATTAGGGATCTTGCTATCCAGAAGGATGATATATCTGGATTCGAGTCTCCTCAGATTCAATTGTCTGTTCCCTCCCCTTACGTTTTTAACAATACTGTCAATTACAAAATAGGAAATTTCATCTATTCTGCCTTCATGATGTGTATTGATATGTCTCGCTACCGGGTATGTCTGGTCATCGTTAGTAATGGCCCTTAGATGTTGCAGTATCCGGACATGTACTGGATGTATCGTGCTGCCTACATACATCTTATTACAGGTACAGCGAAGGACATATACTGCGAAATCCGTTTTGCAGGAATAACTTCCACGGATTTCAAAAGGAGTTTTTCTAAGGGGAAGTGGAATGGTTCTCGTGTTCACACCATGTTTACAGGCCTTGCATTTGGAGCATTTCTGAAAGCCCCTCTGCGATTTAAGCCAGGTACCCCCTTTAACAAGTGCAGGTGCGTTGGTTACCAATTCTTGTCGCATGCTCTTCGCCCTTCTGAATGTCAACTGAGGGACTTTTGCGCACATAGGTCCTATTGTAGGATCACTACGCACTAACGGCCAGTGTCTATATGTAATCTTTCTTAGGTTCATGTGATAAGTTTTGTAGCCAGTAATAAGTCTAGGTGTGTTGTCTATGGTCTTGGATGTTTGTGGTTCATTGGCCTTGAAAATCAGTTCTTCCCTTTTAAGATTATCACATTTCAGTTTTGCTAATCTCAATGTTTTGGCCTTGTAGCCCCTGTTCTTTAGTCGTGTAAAAAGACTGTCCATAGAGGTGTTAAGACTGTCTTGGGTGCTACAATTGCGTTTCATCCTTAGACATTCAGCATAGGGAATGCTTTTTATAAGATTACGGGGATGGAAACTGCTGGCATGGAGGATAGCATTACCTGACGTTGGTTTCCTGAAAGTTCTTGATTGTATTTTTTGATTTTCTATATACAATTCTAGATCCAAAAAGACAAGGGACTCTTTACTGGTGGCACATGTAAAATTGAGGTTAAGAGAGTTGTCGTTGATAATAGACACAAAGTCAATTGTGCTCTGTTCAGTGCCTTGCCACAAGATGAAGATGTCATCTATATATCTTTTATACAGAATGACGTGGTTCATAAGGTAGCTTTCATGTTTCTCCATGAGTACCTGCTCCTCCCACCAGCCCATATGCAAATTAGCATAGCTGGGGGCGAAGCAGGTACCCATGGCAGTTCCCTGCATTTGCTTGTACAGTAGCCTGTCAAAGATGAAAATATTATTCTCCAGACACCACTCCGCCATATGTAGAAGCATGAGTGTGTGTTGATGTAATCCTATATGTCTGGTGCCTAAATAGTGTTTAAGTGCATCAAGGCCATCTTTGTGTCTGATACTTGTGTACAGGCTTTGCACATCCAGGGTCATAAGGACATAATCATCATGCCATGATAAATCATAAATTTTCGCCAAAAAGTCACCAGTGTCTCTGATGTAGGCTGGAAGTTCCTTAACAAATGGTTGTAAAAAGAAATCAATGAATCTGCTAGTGTTTTCGAATAGGCTGCCAATTGCTGATATAATTGGCCTACCAGGGGGAGTCTGGGCATTTTTATGTATCTTCGGTAGAAGGTATAGTTGAGGCGTGATGGGGTAATCATTTTTCAAAAAATCGAATTCAGCTTTCGAGATAAGACCACCACATCGCCATTCATATAGATTCTTATGATATTTTTCTTTCACACTAGTGATACTTGTAGCGCTGATACGATTGTAACACTCTCTATCCTGTAATTGATTTAATGCCTCCGTATTGTACATTTCAATAGGCCAAAGGACTATGTTTCCCCCTTTATCAGAACAGCGCACTACAATGTCAGTTCTGTCCTTAATTTTCATCATAACATTAGCATATTCAATTCTGACGTTGTGTTTAGTTTTGGTAAAGTCATTACTGCTCTTAATGGCCAAATCCTTAAGATCCTTGATTACCCTTTCTGCAAAAATATCAATGCCATCCTTAGGCATAAGTGGTGTAAATACAGACTTGGGTTTAAAGGGTGTTGGGCTTGACTCCAAAATATTTAGGTCAGATCTAATTGCTGCCTCTACTGTGGTGATAGGGCAGGATTCTTGTTCATATGCCAGTTCTGTGATGTTTTTTAGAATAGTCATGTCAGCCACATTAAGTCCTTCCAATCGTGGAGTAATTGATGTCTCCTTATTGGCTTCAGTATTGGTACTTTGGCTATTAAAAAAGTGTTTACGTAATTTTAGTGCACGGGTAAAATTGTATAGATCTACCCTAGTTTGTGTATAGTCAAAATTTGTATTGGTACAGAACGATAAGCCAAGGGAAAGGACTCTCTCTTCTTCTTTAGTCAACGCCATATTCGTAAGGTTTATAACTGTGTTTTTTTGACTGTCCATATCCATGTCTATCTGCGTCTGTTCCTTCTGTAAGCTGGTTTGCCAGTTCTTTGCATTGTGTTTGCTCCATCTCCTGTCTTTCCTTCGTCTCCTTTTTGACTTTGTGTTTTGAACATTTGGTCTTGGTCGTAAACTCATCATGCGCTCCATGCGTAAAAAAACTAATTCTTCTACAGGTGTGGGTGCATTGCATATCTGAGTGGTATGGCTCATAGCTTCAGTGTCACATTCAATCTCCGAGCTTAATTCAGATTCGCTGGGTACCACTGGTCTTGTTGTACTTGTTGTACTGGTGCCCGCTGATGACATTTGTTGTCGGCGGATGTTATCAAATTTCCTTGAGAAGGTATATATCCTTCCTTGTAGATAGTCATTTCTGTCTCGTTGGAATTTCACGGCTTTACGTTCCTTAATGATTTGTTCATGTTTCATCACTCTGGTTTTGATTTCCTCAAGACTTTTGTTTACTTCTTCTTGGTCCAATTTCTTAAGTTCGTTGTAGATTTCTTCAATTCTGACCATCATTTTTTCTCTGTCAGTAGTTGCGTACTTAATTAGAATCTGTAGCATATTCCTGGAGGATTGTGCATTGTTGTCAGCCCATTCCTGTAACATCGCAGGGTCTGGATTCTCGTAAGTGGGTGCTACTAAAATCCTCAGCCCCCTAGGGATACGGCCTACGTCGAGGTATCTTTTCAGAGATGTGCATTTCCACCATTTGGGAACTTCATGCTTGCGTAATCTCTCAAGTTCTACTCTGAGTTTTTTTAGATCACTGCCTGTCGGTACTGTCGGTATTCCGCTTTTGTTTGGCTGAACAGTTGCATCAGCTGTGTCACTGAAAATGTCTACTGCTGCGGCCTCTCGCTGCTTAATCCAATCCTCGGCCATCCTTCGAAAATGATAATATTCTTTGATTCCCACTGCCCGTATTTCAACAATTACGGGACTACCTCTCCCATCAGCCACCTTACTGGACTCAAAAATACGCTATCAGGCACAACACACAAGCAAGCTTACCTGGGACTCAGATCGCCCTCCGGCGTTCTCGAGAGACAGGATACTCACTGTTAGCTGGCCTAATTCGCGCTTCGGTCCTGGGATGTCGGCTGCGGGGGGCTCTTCGTTTTCCTTGTGCAAAAGATAAATCCAAACAGATTCCGGCAGCGAGGAGCACCAGAACGAGGAGGGTCAGCATGGAGGCTCCGGGAAAGTCTCTGTATATTATACCAGTCCTGAATTCTTGGCGTATAAAGACAGGCGCTGACACCGTGGGACAATGCATCAAAGAAATGTTTATTTCGAAAGGACGCCCAGGCGCGTTTCGACGGGTAAAACCGCCTTGTTCACTACATCTGGTCCCTCTATAGTGTTTACTTATATTTACAATGTGGGGCACTAATCACCATGGTTGTCACAGCAACTCTCATCATAGACATAAAGGAAATATCAGGTATATATATATAACAGCGGATAACATGGGGCCACGGGGTAAGGAAACTGCCGACGCCCCTTATGTGGAAGGACAATCCTTTGGATTATGGACTGATGTAGTGCCTCGGCGGCTCATTGTGGGGCCGTTTTATTGATAAAAGATGTTTTCTCCCCATTTGGGTTACAATGTGGGCTGCTGTACTACAATTACCAGTATGCACTGAGACTCATAAGAGAAGCCCATTGGAGGGCGGATATTTGAAATACATTTGAAATACAGTGCAGCAGTAACGCGAGACTTTGAATTGATGCCTTTGATGAAGGAAATGTTCCGAAACGCGTCAGGCGCTATTAATAAACGAGATCACACATGCAGTTCAATGGATGATTTCTTGCCCTTCGAGTGCGCTCACACTTGCTGAAGCAACCGTTCCTTGATGTTATACGCGCCGGCTCAGGGCGCGGTGAGCGCACCACCCAGCGGATAACATGGGGCCACGGGGTAAGGAAACTGCCGACGCCCCTTATGTGGAAGGACAATCCTTTGGATTATGGACTGATGTAGTGCCTCGGCGGCTCATTGTGGGGCCGTTTTATTGATAAAAGATGTTTTCTCCCCATTTGTGTTACAATGTGGGCTGCTGTACTACAATTACCAGTATGCACTGAGACTCATAAGAGAAGCCCATTGGAGGGCGGATATTTGAAATACATTTGAAATACAGTGCAGCAGTAACGCGAGACTTTGAATTGATGCCTTTGATGAAGGAAATGTTCCGAAACGCGTCAGGCGCTATTAATAAACGAGATCACACATGCAGTTCAATGGATGATTTCTTGCCCTTCGAGTGCGCTCACACTTGCTGAAGCAACCGTTCCTTGATGTTATACGCGCCCGCTTCGGGCGCGGTGAGCGCACCACCCAGCGGATAACATGGGGCCACGGGGTAAGGAAACTGCCGACGCCCCTTATGTGGAAGGACAATCCTTTGGATTATGGACTGATGTAGTGCCTCGGCTGCTCATTGTGGGGCCGTTTTATTGATAAAAGATGTTTTCTCCCCATTTGGGTTACAATGTGGGCTGCTGTACTACAATTACCAGTATGCACTGAGACTCATAAGAGAAGCCCATTGGAGGGCGGATATTTGAAATACATTTGAAATACAGTGCAGCAGTAACGCGAGACTTTGAATTGATGCCTTTGATGAAGGAAATGTTCCGAAACGCGTCAGGCGCTATTAATAAACGAGATCACACATGCAGTTCAATGGATGATTTCTTGCCCTTCGAGTGCGCTCACACTTGCTGAAGCAACCGTTCCTTGATGTTATACGCGCCGGCTCCGGGCGCGGTGAGCGCACCACCCAGCGGATAACATGGGGCCACGGGGTAAGGAAACTGCCGACGCCCCTTATGTGGAAGGACAATCCTTTGGATTATGGACTGATGTAGTGCCTCGGCGGCTCATTGTGGGGCCGTTTTATTAATAAAAGATGTTTTCTCCCCATTTGGGTTACAATGTGGGCTGCTGTACTACAATTACCAGTATGCACTGAGACTCATAAGAGAAGCCCATTGGAGGGCGGATATTTGAAATACATTTGAAATACAGTGCAGCAGTAACGCGAGACTTTGAATTGATGCCTTTGATGAAGGAAATGTTCCGAAACGCGTCAGGCGCTATTAATAAACGAGATCACACATGCAGTTCAATGGATGATTTCTTGCCCTTCGAGTGCGCTCACACTTGCTGAAGCAACCGTTCCTTGATGTTATACGCGCCGGCTCCGGGCGCGGTGAGCGCACCACCCAGCGGATAACATGGGGCCACGGGGTAAGGAAACTGCCGACGCCCCTTATGTGGAAGGACAATCCTTTGGATTATGGACTGATGTAGTGCCTCGGTGGCTCATTGTGGGGCCGTTTTATTGATAAAAGATGTTTTCTCCCCATTTGGGTTACAATGTGGGCTGCTGTACTACAATTACCAGTATGCACTGAGACTCATAAGAGAAGCCCATTGGAGGGCGGATATTTGAAATACATTTGAAATACAGTGCAGCAGTAACACGAGACTTTGAATTGATGCCTTTGATGAAGGAAATGTTCCGAAACGCGTCAGGCGCTATTAATAAACGAGATCACACATGCAGTTCAATGGATGATTTCTTGCCCTTCGAGTGCGCTCACACTTGCTGAAGCAACCGTTCCTTGATATATATATATATATATCCAAACAAAGGGATCCAAATTCCGGGGCACACTGACAGCGGGTGCTCTGCATACGGGCCGGATCCTGGCCACGAAAACCACTATAATATTCCAATGATGCGGCACTCGGAAAGAAGATATTTTCAAAAATGTGTTTATTGGTAACACAGCTCAACCAACGCGTTTCAGCCTGCACGGCTTTGCTCACCGTGAGCAAAGCCGTGCAGGCTGAAACGCGTTGGTTGAGCTGTGTTACCAATAAACACATTTTTGAAAATATCTTCTTTCCGAGTGCCGCATCATTGGAATATTATATATATATATATATATATATATATATATATATATATATATATATATATATATATATATATATATATATATATATATATACATGAATATATATAAATATATACACATACACACATATATATATATATAGAGAGAGAGAGAGAGAGAGAGAGTGAGAGAGAGAGTGAGAGTGAGAGAGAGAGAGAGAGAGAGAGAGAGAGAGCGACAGAGAGAGAGAGAGATAGATAGATATAAATAACAAAACATTTTGATCAAAATGCTACAATTTATTGACTGGAATTGTTGCTTACGTTCTCTTCTCAGAAGTCTCCATATCATTGCATACATTATGTTAAAATGGCTTGTATCCCGCTTGCTATGGCAAAATCTATTTCTTCTAGCACAAAACCTATAAGGGTGAAAAATTATACTCCCTCGTCTGTCATGTCTTCCCATAATCCTATTCTGTAATCTATTCTCGATGAGGTGAGAGGTCTAAAGCCTTTTATGTTTACCACCAATGAAAAACTTCAACAAATAGAAGACAGGTGGATTAATTTTGCAACAGCTTGTTATCAATCTTCAAGATGTGGCCGCTAAGATTTCTTTTCTCGAACAAGAAATTCACAAACTTAAACTTCATACTGAGGACCTTGAAAACAGCAATAGATGAAATAATCTTCACCTATGTGTATTGCTGGAGAACCTTGAAGGTCCTGACCTTCTTGTCTTTCTGAAAAATGTTTTACCTGATCTTTTTGGTCTTCCCAAGACCCCTTCTGTCAACATTTAACAGGCTCACCGTCTTAGCCTTCCTCAACTTCATTCTTCTAGACCTAGAGGCATTATCATGCTGTTTCTGGAATTCATAGGTCTTCTATGGGTCCTGAAAGCTGCCAAAGAGAAACGTCGCCTCAATTGGTCCGGTCACAACATGTACATTTCACATGATGTTTTTACCACTTGGAACGCCAGAAGAAAATAATGTCTTGTCCTGCGACCTCAACTGGGACAGTTTAATATTTGTTATGGTATTCTATATCCTTATCTCTGTAAAATTACCTACGAAGGAACCTCAAGATCATTCGACGACCGTGTGAAATTAAAAATGTTTCTTCTGAATGTTTTGTCTAATACTATCGACACTAATGTTCAACGTTCTTGAGAATTTTGTTTTGCGCATGTTTGCTTAGTTTCGTCCACAGCTCTTGAGTGTATGGCTTCTTCTATATATCTTATTTCTTTCTCTGTGTGTCTGCTGCTCTTGCTTTGGTGTTGACATGTCTCATTCTCGTTTCAATGTTCTTCTCCTCAGATCTGGATTCCTATCCTTGGTCTGTCTCCAAATTATTTTGTTCATACTCTGTTCTCTTTTCCAGCTTTCTTCTTCTTCTTTCTGTGGTTATGTGAGGTTTATTGGTCTCGTCTTAATATTTTCTTCACATTGCTTCTATGTCACATTATTGTTAATACATGGTATCTTTTGTTTCCCTTTCCTTTTTGGCAGCTTTTCATCTATGTTCCTGTTTCCTCAGTCATATTCCCCAATATGTTTAATGTTGTCTCGTGAAATGTTCGGGGTCTGTGACATCCTGTCAAACAACAAAAGGTACTTTCTAACTTGTCGAAACTTAACTCACATATTGCTTTTTTACAAGAAACTGATTGTAATGATGTTGAATCGCTTAAGTTGAAATGCCACCGGGATGGCCAAGTTGTTTTTTTCTCCTCTCATTAAGCGTAAGGGTGGTATGGCCACCCTATGCCATAAGTCATTAAATGTACGATTCTATCAACAGAATGTGATACCAATGGACGATGGGTATTGCTTAATGCCACTATTTACAATAAAACAGATTTCTTTTTTTAATATCTATGGACCTGTAAAATCTGACCCTGAATTCTGGCATAGCATTAAAAAAAACTGGCTTCCATTGATAGCTCCCAACATTATCATTGCTGGTGATTTTACAGGCAGAAAATCTAAGTATAAATTTAAACCTGATAAGTCCCATAAAGCATTCCAATCTGCTATTACCAGTCCAGGATTTTTTGATGTATGGAAGACTTGTAACCCTGATACATGTGAATTTATGTTTTTTTCCAATGTTCACCACACTATTTCCAGAATGGATTACATTTTAGTTTCTAAATCCTTAGTTCCTTCTATGCAGTCCTCCGAAATTGGCTCCATTTTTATTTCTGATCATGCCTCTATTTTATCTTCTTTAGATTTATCTCTTAATAACTCTAAAAATGATAGTTGGAGAGTTAACAACTCCCTTTTGTCGGCTCAAAATGTTATCATTGAAGTCACCGCATTTATTAAAGAATTTCTTCAAATTAACCAATCTAGTGAAACTTACATTCATAACAATTATGATGCCTTCAAAGTTCCTTTCGGCCTTTAATATTGCTTACTCAGCTACAAAGAAAAGAAGTTAAATTCCCAATACCTTTTAACACTTCAACATATTAAAACACTTGAACATACTTACTTTACCTTTAAATCCTCCTCAATCTTGCAGGAATTGATTAAAGCTAAGTCTAACCTCAATAAACCTGCTACTAATAATGCATGTTATCAAATTAAAGCCTGTAAAATGTTGCTAATTATTTAAAAATTAAACCGGAACGTCAAAATATTGGACCTATCCATAATGAACTCACTAATAACATTGTGACCTCTGGCTCAGATATTTCTAATGCCTTTCAGTCTTACTATGAATCAGTATATACAGAAGATACCACTCCTTCAGAACGTGACATAAAGATTTTTTTTGATGGTCTTCCCAATGCTCCTATCCCTGATACATTCAATGCCCTAGAAGGTGACATAACTCTTCAAGAGACTAAGCCAAAGTTTCTGGGCAAGATGGTTTCTCTATTGAACTAACATCCTGCTTTTCGTCTCTTGCCTCTAAATTGCTTGAGCTTTTTAACTCTTTTCTATTGAACTCATAGGATAGTGGCTCCTTTTTGTAAGCCCTTATTGTTATTATTCCTAAACCAGACAAGGATCGTACCCTCTGTAAAAATGATCATCCCATTTCATTATTCAACTATGATTGTAAAATATTTGCCAAAATTCTAGCATCTCAACTGGAAATGTTGTTCCCCTACCTGTTAAACCTGAACAAACTGCTTTTATTAAGGGTAGACTTGTGATTTTAAGTTTTAAACTTTAAATTCTGAATTTACTTCCTTCCTGGTCTACCCTTCATTCATCCTGGTGGAGTAGGTTAAATACCTTCAAAATGATGATTGTACAACATGACCTCTTTACACTTTCTATATTACCTTTTAAAATTCCAAATTATTATTTTTCCCAGATTAATTCCATTCGTGCCAAATTTCCTGGTAATAGTAAATGTACACTTATTGCTTTATCTAAACTGATTCGCCCGAAGAGTGAACGTGGTGTTCATTTTCCTGCTTTTTTAATTCGACAAATGTATACCTTGATTAAAGACTTTCAAGACCTTCCCATACCATGATGGTTGTATTTGACCGTGCTTTATTGCAAGACATTTCATTTAATGATGTGGTTTACATGTCTAGCTGCACTTTTATTTCTAAAAACCCAATTTTAAAATACCCTCAACATTTCTTGCATGCAATATTCTCTCAAGATTCAGATTTTTAGCAATGTTGTCTAGCTCCTTCCATTTAGTAGAATGAGTTTATTGGATTTGGCTGCAAATCATTTTATTTTAAGAATTGACAAGAAAAGGGTATTATGTTTGTTCATCAATTGGTTTCACACAATTCTGTTATACCTTTTTCTCAACTACAAACATAATATAATGTACTGAGCTCCTTGTTACAGGAATATGACCTAATATCATCTTCTCTTCAATCCTTTTTAATAAATAATATTTTCCTCCTAATTCTATACCATACACACTCCTGACATCATTATAAAATGCTGATCATGATACCACTCCCAAAGCTTCGTATATATACAAAATATTATTATCGGATGTATGACATTACAACGCATGCTTTTACAACGCATGCTGTTACAACGAATTTTTTACAACGCAAATGCTGTGACAATGCAAGTCTTTACAATGCAAGTCTTTACATCGACTTGCAGTAGATGGCGTGCTAACATTAAAAAAGGGTAATTTACTATTCTAACTCCAGTCCACGTTGCAGTAGGGAAGGTGTTTGGATAGTAAACTACACTATTTTTAATGTTAGCACGCCATCTAGTGCAAGTCGATGTAAAGACTTGCGTTGTAATGGCATGCGTTGTCACAGCATTTGCGTTGTAATAGTTTCGTTGTAATGGTAGTGCGTTGTAAAAGTTGCGTTGTAAAGGTTGTTCCCCATTATTATCACCAACTTCTGTACGATTTAAAACTTCTAGTGAATTTATATGTGAAAGTGACCTTTCTGTATTGTTTTCTGTCCATCAGTGGTCGAAAATATGGCTTCAAATTTGTAATACTTCCAAAGCTGCAGTATCACTCAATCTTAGATTTTTTCACTTACACATATATCTGTAAAACTGATTGTTCTACTTCTCCATTATGCTGGACCTGTTCTTCCTTCATTGGTACATTAACTCATCATCATCAAACAAGCTTTCTTCAATTTAATATATGAATTATAACAGCATTACAGATATTATAAAACAATCACACAGACATCAGTGTCATAATTAGTACAATTCATAAAAGAGTACATTATCATTTTGGTTAAAACAGTTGCCCCTTAAAATATTCTTAAAATTAAATAATCGCAAAATGGCGTATTAAAATGACTTTAAAAAACAATCCCTCCCACTTATCCATACCTCTTTCTAATTACGATCACTCCTTTAATAAAATTGAGGACACAGTAACAGATATCAGGAGAATCCAGAGAAAGAAGAAACTTAAAACCCTCTATATAAGAAACGGGAGATGAGCCCTCAATAAAGGGACCAGAAATCTATCTCTCTCTCTCTGTTCTAAACAGGGCACAAAACAAGGTAAAGGGGAGAGTGCTTTGTTTTGTCATGCTATTACATGGGCACAATCGAAGATTATTTGCCCATCCGCATTGCTGCGGGAAGGTGACCAGAAAATGAATTAAGGACAAGCCGAATCTAGTCAAACAAAATCTATGTTGTGGATTTGTAAATAAAATAAGCTAAGTTTGAGGTTCCGTGACCAACTCACCAACAGTCAAATGACTTAATGAACTCTGCTGATTCAGCAGCTATATATGGGAAACAGTGTTTACAACGCTGGTAATACCACGCCTGTAGATAACAGCGCAGACGTTACATTGTCCGCGTTGTTACCACGCATGGCATTACATCGCAAGTCGCTTCAACGACTTGCGCTAGATGGCGCCCAACACCAGGGAATGTGTTGGATTTTAAATCCAACACCTTCTCTGCTGTTGCGCTAACTGGAGTAGGAATAGTAATTTATACTATTCCTAAGTCCAGCACGCCATCTAGCGCAAGTCGTTAAAATGACTTGCGATGTAATGCCATGCGTGGTAACAACGCGGACGATGTAACAACCGCGTTGTTACTTACCACGTGGTAACACCACGCGTTGTAACATCGTATATTCACTATATATGCTTTGCACTCACTCTATTTCCATTAGCTGTTTTAATAATAGATTTTGCTTGCTGTGGCAAGTTAGAAGGATTAAGATAAAAATCAGCTAGGTTAAATTCCTGAAATGTATTTTTAGGATAACTGAACCAGGGAATAAAATCAATATTGGATAAAAGAAGACAATATAGAATAATGGACTTGTAAATTCTAATTCAGGGGCAAGCCAGAACCTTGGCTATGGCAGTAAGGGAGCTAAATGAAGTCTGTCTTTAATATGTCCTAAGACCAATTTGGGATGGCAGAAGGACATAGATGAACCTTTGGATATTGATAAACGCCTTCATATAAAAGTATTCTCTACCACCTGGAGCTTGGAGCAGTTACTGTAGCCCCAAACTCATGCCCCGTAAGAAGCAATTGTAAGGCATTTTACTTTATAAAAGGTAATCATCTCTTTGACAGGCTTATGACCCAAATGGGCAGCAAAACCGAAAGGAGCCTCCATAGCTCTGGAGGTCTGTATAGTTCTCAGTACCACTAGAGGATCCCAAGAAAGCTGGGAATTAAAAACAATTCGCAAGTAGGAGAGGCTTGGAACTTTCTCAACCACCGTGTCCTGTACCTTAAATATTTAAGACTTAGTTCTCTTGGGACCGCACACCAAAATATATGATTTTTTATGGTTCACCTTTAAATTCAGAGATTCCAGAAAAACTACAAAGGCATCAAGGGATTTCTGTAAACTGTTTGGTGTCCTAGCTATTAGCTCAGAATCGCCCACATATAGTAATTTAGGGATAAAATCATTCCCAACTTTGGGATAGTCCATTTTTTCCTACAGCAAGTGGGACACAAAGCCATTTTTGTAAATAGGAAATAAAAATGGGACCTAAATACTGCCTTGCCAAACTCCTTTCACTGATGGTATAGAGTACGTTTTCTCACCATTTGGGCCATACCTTATCCTCACTGTGGTCTCAGAGTGTAATCTGTATAATAAGGTGACAAGTGGTCCTTCCACTCCCACGTTGCTCATCATGAGCCACAACTTGTCCTGATTGACATTGTCAAAAGCACTTGATAGGGCCATGAAGGCAAGATGTAAAGAGTTCTTCATGGACCTAGTTTACTTACTTACAATCAAGGAAAAATTGAGGCATTGCTCTCTGGTACCTTGTTCTCGTTGAAAACCATACTGGACCCTTGACAATACATGATTGTCGGCTGTCCATTCTTCTAATCGAGCCAGGAAGACTCTTCCTAAAACCTTTACGGTGGAGTCAATCAATGAAAGCAGTCTGGAACAGGTCAGGTCATTTCTGTCTCTCTCTTTAAGAACTGGAATCACTTTCGCCTCACTCCAAGAACCAGGCAAAGGACCAACAATAGCAGCTCTAATAACATTTGTTGGTAGTGGGGTCCAGAGACTTGTTTTGTATTTAAACAAATTTAAGGGCACCCCGCCTGGACCAGACGCTTTAAGGCGAATGTCCTGAGTGATAGCATTTTCCACCTCTTTAACTGAGATACTCTCACTAAAAAGTGAAATTTTGCCTGCTTTTTCGGCCCTTAAGGCTTTAAAATCTCATATGATTACAACTAGGAAAGTGTTGTGGGTTAAACAGCTAATAATGAGTTTAAGGTTTTCAGAGAAGATTTCTTTCTCAATAATTGATGGGTTAACACAGCCCCATCTTAACCTAATGTCCTGGTTGGGCTCATATCTGATGGGAGTTTCTAACGTTTGTTTATAACCTATATTTATTTTTAAAAATGCAACTAAAGGATTATGGTCACTGGAACAATGGGGTATTCTTCAAGTAAGCTAACAAAACTGCTGGATAATAGCAGGAAATCAATAACACTATCATGACCTCCTCCCCCCCACAAAAGTTGGACACTGTATCAGAGGAGCAATGACACATTAATTTACAAAAGACAAGTCATATGTCAATAGTATGCCATTTAAGGCCTCCTCATGAGGGGAATGGCCAAAATGTGACATTGGATCACCATCACTATTTTCCATCCCGCATACCTGTGAACCACTATATTTGCAAATCTTGCAGGTAAAATCCCCAAACCACATAATACATAGTGGGTTTCTTTTAGAAGTCGGTCTACAGATCTCATCCTGCAGGTTATCAACCACGGTTGAGATACAATGATTGAAGATATTATAATAAAAATGTATAATCAACAAATCTACCACACCCCGATTGGACAATAGGGAAATTTGATACCAAACAGAGGAGCATATTGTATTAACTTACACTTTTGCATATTTAACAGATACAAGAAGTGTCAGCCCTCCCACCGCTCTCCCAGAACTGAAGGGAATTGCTGCAGTACAAAAGGAACAAAACTCATTTATAGAGGAAATCCACCACTGTCCATGCCTCTTGTAAACAGATTCAATCATAGTTCATGACAAAATCCAACCAATCCTTGTTTCTTATTTTTGAATAAATTCCCGCTATATTCCAGGATAGTACTGAAAGACAGGGGCTTAAGTTTGATACCGTAATAACATTTGCAGCCCTGCCACCTGAATCTAGAAATAGGACTGGACGGGCTATAGTTGCTGGTTCGTCCGTATTTTCAATATTGCTCCCTGTTTGAGGATTATGAATAGCACACTTTGCTCTGATAGCCCCATCTTGGATATTTCTCTGAGGGGATAACTTCAAGCGTCAATCAACAACTGCTAATACAGTTAGAGGATCAAATCTGTTGGAGTGTACAAAATTTACCATCGGTGCTCATCTTGGTGAAACTCCCAAGATGCCACTTTGCTTAGAACTAGCAGTAAATTCAAAAGGGAGGCTAAAATAACTAGTGGGTATGCCCTAATATTTCAGACTGCGATCTCAAAGAACTTAAACGTGTTAATAAAACCACACACAAGCGGGATTTCTGAAATTTAGTACAACACAATCTCCCTCCACCAATTTTAAGGTAGGGCCAACCCATTGAACTCTGCGGGCCAAAAGAACTTCTTCAAAAACTCCCAGAGAAGAGTTTGTATTTTTCGACCATCAATATGCTGCTTTGTTAATGAGACTCTGGCAAGTCTCATTAGATCCTGCTGTTAATGGGGGGACTCCAGTAAGTATCAATGTGTAGGCCTGTACAATCAGGCGGTAAATTTAAGTGATCCAAAGAGCCTTGTGTCAATGAAATTGCAAAACTAACCTGTGGGTGAGTAAGACAATTACTGGGTCTGAATGGGTTTTTATCATCAGAAGATAAACGGGGGCAACTCAGGGGGGGAATAGAGGGCCTGTATTATCAACAGCTTAAGCATTTTGGACGTCCTGCCTCTTACCAGAAATAGAATTAACTCTCTGCGGAGGCTGTATAGTTGTTTGAGATACCATATTTCCTTGGCTGTTGGTAGTCATAATCTGTATTGGAACCTCCCTCAGTGAGGATAAATCATTCCTCTATTTAATAGTCCCCTCTAAAGAATGTAACTGTGTCTCAACCTTTTCCAGACAGGTAAGTATGGATTTTAATGCATAAGCTATCAACTGAGCAAAACAAACAGAAAATGCCTCAGGTATATTTAGTGGCCCTCCCTCACCCTCCTGCTTGCCACCAGGCCCTTACATTGATGACTCTTTTCGTAATCGTATACTGCTTTTTGGATTTTGTTATTTCTTCCGTTTGTTTCTGTTTCCCCCTCTCTGATTTGGTGGTAAGTCTATTTCTACAGTCAGGGATGGATAATTACAGGGTTATTAATTATCACCTCAGGCACAAGTGATACTGATAACCCAGTGTTCAATCACCCTTTTTCAGCTTCAGATTCTACTTCCTTTATGAGGTTGATATGGAGGTGAAGAGGAAGATAAGGGCATTTTTCTTTCAGTTAGTTAAATTTCCTTGCGTATAGCACCCACTGCATGCTGTAAAAACCCATCCAGGGTATTGGGGTATGAACTTCTGCGGCTGGATTTTTGCACTTTCCCATCATTTTAACAGTTGATTAGCATGATTAAAAAACTAAAACCAAAAAACAATAAAGTCACCTAGTCACAAAGCTCCCTAAATAAAGGTTAATGAGCAGGGTCTTCGTTCCTCTGAAATTAAGATGTACAGTACCTTCCAAGGGATTCCAGGGTGACGAGGCAAAGAGAGTAGGCCCATCCAAGTCTTGCCCAACCACGGAAAGGTGCAGACGGGCCCGCTCTTGGTCCGGTCTTCGCCCAGGCATGTCCCGCGCAGTGGGAGCCTAATTAGAATTTGTAAGTGCCTCCGGGTGCTGGTGCTGGAGTGGGGTTTTCTTTAAAAAAATTGTATACCCTCTCCAGTTTGCATGTTTATATTAATAAGAGTAATTAATTAATAGTAATTGTACTAATTGTTTGCTGTGTAAATTGACCAACATTACTAATATAAGAAATATACGTGGGAATTGCATTTGCATGGCCTAATTAATAACATAAACTAATTTTGTATGCATATTAATAATAGACAATCAGAAATTGCATGAATATATGTTGCTTTCGTGATGTATTCGTGATTTGTGCATTATTAATGTGAATATAACCTGCATTAAGTGTTGCTTCTGCTAGATAAATACACACACATATGGGTATTAGTAAGGGATAACATCCTATTAGCCATTTCCATGTATTAATTACGTTTTTGTGTTTCTTTGCTTAAGTTGACCATTTGGTGGCCACAAAATGGCTGACATCCCTATCAGACGAATTGACTTCATTTGTGAACGTCTCTGGGTGAAGTGCGCATGCGTCACCATCAGCTGCAGTGGCCTTTGAACGACCCTAACTCAACTGTGCCACCCAAGGACACACCGGGCTACCAGCCAGCTGCTCTGAAAGAAACAATGAAAAGATACTATTCCGAGGAGAAAAAAAAGAACTATATCTAAAGACACATTATCCGTATGGGAAAGATGTTGAACAATTTTAAACGGACCAATTAGAAACGTTCAAAATATCATTTGTTACTCTTTGGAATGTAATTTTACTATAAAAATGGTAAGCGCTGCTCTCGGGAAAGACGGAATTGTTGTTGCCCTGTAGGTACACAGGGGAAACGTGTGACAAGTGAAGTTGCACGGCGCATTGTCTGGGTTCAATTCAGCGGCATCGTCGTGTGTTGCCATTAGAAATATTCTTGACGTGAGAGAAGTGTGTATGAAAGCAAAGGTTACCTGTGAAATTTTGGTCTTTAAGTACCAGGAAACCATGGCATACCGATAACGCTTATCACTGAAAAGGCAGCAGGTGTTCTCTGAGCTTGTTAGAAGGACAAAATAGAGGGAAGCGCTGCTTTGTTAACATTTGTCATAATTTTAAAGTAGGACAGACTGTTCGCTGTTCTCGGGAAAGACAGGATACTGTGCGTATGTACTACATTTTCTTGTATGAACGAGTGTGAATGTAAAGGCATTAAGGTTGATTGCAAAACTCTAGGTTTATTTCTTAAATGCTAGAGAAACAATTAGCTAATGCTTGCTAGAAGGGTGAAGTAGAGGGATGTGCTACTTTATCAACGGAAGTAACGATTCCGTAGTAGGGCAGAGGTAAGCGCTGCTCTTGGGAAAGACGGAATTCTCGTGAGAAAGGTCTATTGCTGTTCTTTGGTTAGCGAAGCGGACAATGGAGATGTTTTAGTGTTGTTACTGATATAATTGTAAAAAGTTGCAATAAGAGTTCACGGAGCGGACTTGTAAAGGAGGGCTAGACAGGAGCAGAGCTGCCGCAGCTTATCACTGAAAAGGTAGCAGGTGTTCTCTGAGCTTGTTAGAAGGACAAAGTAGAGAGAAGCGCTGCTTTGTTAACGAATGTCATAATTCTGTAGTAGGGCAGAGGTAAGCGCTGCTCTCGGAAAAGACAGAAGTCTGTGAAAATGATCTACATTTTTCCCTGTATGACAGTGTGTGTATGGAAAAGGCATTCCGATTAATGGCGTAACTCTAGTGTTATTTCTCAGGAGCATTGGGTCTCTAATTAGGTGTCTTAATTCTAGAGAAGCAATTAGTTGATGCTTGTTAGAAGGGTAAGGTAGAGAGATGTGCTACTTTATCAATGGAAGTAACGATTCCGTAGTATGGCAGAGGTAAGCGCTGCTCTCGGGAAAGACGGAATTCTCGTGAGAAAGGTCTATTGCTATTCTTTGGTTAGCGAAGCAGACAATGGAGATGTTTTAGTGTTGTTATTGCAAAATTAAGGGGACCCCCTCTAAATACTACTTTTCAGGCTAGGAAAAAGAGGGGAAAAAGTAACAAGAAATGAGAAAAATTCCCTCGTAGCCTATTAATTACTCCCAAAATAGCTTTGTTCTCACCAATTTCAATTCCCAATTTACTCACAATAGTGACAACAAGATATCATTTATATAATTTTATTTTTGTAATTTCTTTGTATAAATTTCATTTCATTTTCCTTAATACATATGTCATATTTTTTCCTTTTTTTTTCCTTTTTTTGGGAATAAATATCAAACTTAACAAAAACAATTCATATCCAGAAACAACAGTACATACAATAAATACAAATAATTACAGATTCATAATTCCTTTCAGAGTTAGAAAACCGTCCCTATATGAGGTTTAAAAAACTACACAAACATACTCCATTTACTCCAACACATTCATACTTTCTCACTAAATCACACAAAGGACAACTGAACATAGGATTATATTGTATTCTGATGAATAACACTTCTTCGACCAAAAAGATTTTCTATTTAGAGAGCAACCGGCTCAGTATGCATGAGGTATATGGTCGACGCGCGTTTCGGTGGTTTGAAGATACAAATTAGACCACCTTCATCAGGACCTATACAGTAGCCATTTTCATCCGTATCATAGAAATCAAGGGACCTAAAAAAGTACATACAAAAAGTCATCAGTATTGTGAGTTAATGATTATATCAAAACATAATCTAGTACTTAAAAGGGCCAAACATGAGTATACAATAGATTGTGTCGGTCGAGTTCCCTCCCAATATCTGAGTGATTCTCACAGTCCAAGAGACTGGTATGGGTTTAAAAACCAGTATTGGATCGATTCATACTCTATTCCTTATCATATGAATTGTAACCTAGTATGGGGGCCCCAATCCTTATCTTTAGGGATTGAATGCCTCTACTGTTCCTTGTTGCCCAGTCTTCAAATGAGTCAGAGAAAGAGCGAGGAAAGTCAGAAAAAGACTTTTTGTCCGTTTTGTCCGTCTGTGTTTCTTTTAAAATTTGTCAAACGTGTAGTGGTGGTATACTTCACCAAATTCGATCTCAAGTGTCTTTATCTGTTCGAATGATAGGGTTGACAATTTAGAAAGTGGCGTGTTGTGTTTAATACGCACATGTATAATATAAATGTCTGGAATTCCCCACTATTCTTACCAGAAAAGAACTTTATTTCAGGGTTATACTGCTTTATTCTGATTTCTCTCTGTGGTCCACATGACCAAGCAGTCACAGATCACGTTGATCCCACACGAATCAGGGAGAGGTGTACATAGCTCTATGAGAGTTCTTGCGCTCTGCTTAGATATCCTCTATATTCTCTATAAGAAAGAGAAATGATAGAAGAATATATGAGACCCATTTCTATATTTAGTGAACACATGTAAGTCAGCCAATCTGGGAACCAATGTATACTCTACTCAACAAAATGTGCAACAAAAAGCGATCGACGCAATCTCCTCGATAATCACCATCTTCCCATATCTCACCATATCAGTGACCATAACAGCAAGGTATCCCTCGGCTAAGCAGATCCACTAGTAAGGATACTGGTGTCTTCCATCACAAAAAATACTAGAGAGAGAAACCCCATGTGGGCTCAATGTTGCCGCATCAATTTTCCTTATTCTTCCCAGTGCCATAGTACCGGTATTCCCATAGTGTCCCATAAAAAGCAAAGATACTGTATAAAAATACTCTCTTTCATTTACCATGTTAGCTAAGGGCAATATTTCCGACCCCATATCGTTAGGCCCTATATTTATTAGGACAATAAAACAATCAGACATATTCATGAGCAATAGCTCCTACTTCCATCATTAGATGTGCAGAGTTCCATGAAACACCCAGAAGTTACACTAATATAATGGTCTCCCTGTACAAAGATCAAAACAGTTTTCGGTGTATGTTGGCAACCTACGTTTACAATCAAAAAAACGATCGAAAAGGGGCCTAGCCAAATTACGGTGTAAGTTGGCATCCTGTGGTTATAATTCAAAAAACCGACGATTAAGGGGGGCTAACCACCAGCTACTCTATTGCCTGCAGGGGATTAGTAAACGCAAGATATCGTAACATCAAGCCCATACCCATCCTGGTAAACTATGTCTACTATCTCTACCCCCTGAGTTAAGACTCTGGCAACGTACTCACTTCTTTTTGTCCAGGCGTAAAGTCCTATCCACACAACAACGTTTCCGTTACCCTCGGTCAATTACCTGAAGCTATTGATAGTTCGTACGCGGCTTTAAATACCCCTGTTTTCAATTTCAAGTGGCGCGAAAGCCCCGCACAGTTTGCCAATGGTGATAGAGGTAGGACTACGTTACTAGTTGTAATCCAAGCCTCGTTCTCACATCTCGTGGCTGGAGAATAGAGGAAGGACTTTCCTTATTTCTAAATGGTCGCCATGTTAGAATGTATATCTAGACCTTACACCAGTGTGACAACGGTACATCCAAAAAAAAAAAACCCTTACACTTCTATATAAACTGGTATAGTATGTCAGAGCATGTTGTACTAAACGGTCCATTATACCGGATGGTACCACAAGACGAAGGAGAAAAATCAAAAAAACAGTAAAACAACTCACGTTCCGATTTACAAGGAAGCCCAAGTGATAATAGAGCGCGACCCCAAAATCGAATACAGAACATACTTCTCTTCCCAAAATTTGAAAAATTTAATCGATTGTAACTCATAGCCAAGAGGTTCCGACCAACTCCATATGTCAACAAAAAAACACAAAGTTTTTATGTATCGCCTATTCCTCTTCATCATTCAGTCTATTCATGGCCACAAGTCTACTACGTAAGTATTTTCCGAAGAAGAATCTCTCACATCAGCGAGTATATCTATGTGATGATATATCTTGTATTACTACATACCCCCATAGTTGTCACCCAGTAGGGTACTAATCATCCCTGGTTTTCTTCTTTTTCTTCACTCAAACGCCATAGGACATATCTTGTTCTTACCTGAATAAATCACATAAACCACAGATTGACATGCCACAAGATGTTGTTATGTGATATGCCAGGATATATCTTCGTTTAGCCCATTACGTATACAGTCACGGTGAAAGATCCAGAAAGTTTCACGTCTTTTGCGTGTTAATTCCATTGGTTGACCAGCTTTATTCTGTATCTCTGCTATTATACACCATTTTATTTCTATTTCCGAATGTTGTTTGTCTAGAAAGTGCTGTACCAAGGGCGCAGTAATCTTTTTAGTTCTTATGGCCGACTTATGTTCACTAAATCTAAGGCGAAATTCACGTCCGGTTTCCCCCACGTATGCAAGTCCACATGGGCAGAAGAGTATATAGATGATATTACTGCTTCTGCAGTTCGTGAGGTCTTTCAAGTTGATCTTAACGTCTTTGTACATGAACGATGTTGTGACTACTGCTGCATCACATGCGTGGCAAGAGCCACATCTGTGATTGCCCAAAATCATAGGTAAACCTGTGACTGTTGTTGATGTATAGTTTTGCCCGTATTGCCACGAGTATGGACTAAAAGATCTCGTAGGTTTCGATTTCTGCGATATGCCACTAACGGGAGTTGGAGTTGGGTATCATCTTCGTTTGTGTTTAAAATCCGCCAATTTTTATTGATCGCATTCTTAATCTTGAAATTGAGTGCTGAGTGATTAATAACACAAGTGATTTGATCACGAGGGGCATGTTTCGTGCCTTCTAAGAGAGCATCTCGGTTATAATATTTTGCCCTCTTGTAGGCATGTCGAACGAGCCGGTGTGGATAACCTCGACACAATAACCTCCTTTTCAATGCATCACCCTGTTGGTGAAAATCCGCCATGTTCGTACAATTGCAACGAACACGAAGGAATTCTCCAAAGGGGATAGAATCCTTTTGACAGTTCGGGTGGAAACTGCAGTATTTTAATATGGTATTTTTTGCCGTTGGTTTCCTGAACAGGCTGACCTGTATGTTGCCACTAGAACCATCTATCTTGATATCCAAGAATTCCACTTGACCTGTACTAAAGTTAGCAGAAAATTTCAAGTTCTTGTCACTCGCATTGAGCCAGAGTATATATTCGTGAAGAGTCTCCACATTACCTCTCCAGATAAAAAAAATGTCATCAATAAAGCGTTTCCACAAAAAAACATTTTCAAAAAAAGGTGCCGCTTCATTAAAAATGTTTTTCAACTCCCACTCGCCCATGTATGTATTTGCCACACTTGGCGCGCAAGAAGCGCCCATACTGGTGCCCTTGATCTGTTTGTACAGGGATCCATCAAACTCAAAAAAATTATTCAGTAACACAATTTCAAGGCACTGCAGAATAAAGTTGTCCGGTCTACTACCTGGAGATCTGGACAGCAGGGATGCCACTGCCTGTAACGCCTGACATTGAGGAATGTTAGTGTATAACGCCTCAATGTCAAGCGTTACCAGGAATTCCGAATCCGGATTAAATGAAACCCCTTCAACCTTATTAATGATATCACCCGTATCACGTATGAACGAGGTATAATTCTGAGTGAGTGGAAACAGAAAGGAGTCCACATATTTTGACAGGGGCTCAGTACTTGAGCCGATAGTTGAAATAATTGGACGCATCGGGGGATCCTCCTCGTTCTTATGTGTTTTTGGGAGGCCATATAAAGCCGGTGTAATGGGGCATGTTTTGTTCAAAAATTTATACTCATCCTCACAGATGAGGTCGTCCATCAAGGCTCTATGAGTTATCTCTGCAATTTGAGAGTGTAGCCTAGTGAGTTCTCTTGGTTGTGCTGTTCTGTAGTGTTCGGTTACTGACAGCATGGCCAGCATTTTATTATTGTACTCAGTTTTATTTAAAATAGCAATACCTCCACCCTTATCACAGGGTTTCACCACAATATCATTGTTAGACTTGATTTTATCCAGAGCTATTTTGTCATTCCTGGATAGATTAAATCGAGGTTTAGTCGGATGTTTAATAATCCTAGAGATGTCTTTAAGGACATTTTGTTCAAAGATGTTAACCTCCAGGCCTACCATGTCCAACGTGGGTGTGAAGGTCGAAGGGGGTTTGCACTGTGACAGATTTGTGTCCTGTTCAGTAGGAGGTCTATCCATAAAAAACTTTTTCAGTCTTACCTTCCTAAAGAAGGCAAACAGGTCCTCATGAAGTTTGAATTTGTCAAGTTGGATGCTAGGTACAAAGGACAGACCATAACTAAGTACTGAGGTTTCCTCTACATTTAAGTCAGTTTTGGGCAGATTATAAATGGGTAGTGTGTCATCCTCCCTAGTTTCATTCATAGTGGATGTATTGTCTACCACCAGTACTGTTGGTTTCGTGTCCTTACATACATCTGTTGAGGTTGAGGGTTCATCTGATGTTGTACCCCTCTGTCCTGTTGCCATCGGACATTCCTTCCTCTGTATTGGCCTCTTGATAAAAAACCACAGCCATAATTAGAGTACTGTGTCTGTCTACCTCTATGAGGTCTAGAGTTGGGTGGAGGTCCCTCCATACCTTGGAAATTGTCATTATCTGAGTCCGAAGATCCTGTGTCAGAGAAATTCGTGAAGCGTCTTCTGTAGTTATTCGTATAGGTGGGAGCATAATTGCCCTGATTTCCCTCTTGATAGTACATGGGGTTCAGATAAGGATATGCTTTATCTTGTGTGTACCATCGTATATCTTTCTTCAGCTTTTCAGACTTCTTATTCATTAGATATGTGTCAAAATCTTTCATATCTGTTTGAATCCTTTCTAACTTAGTTTTAGCCTCTTCTAGGACAGTAGATTGTTTTAATTTATCTTCTAACCCAAGGATCTCCTGACTTAAGATTGTCATCATTTCCTTTGCAGTTTCAATTATCAGGATCATCCAATCCCTGGAGCAGCGGTTCGAAATAAGTGACCACCGCTCCAGGAATTTGCGAACCTCTATAAATAAGGCCAGTGCATTACGCACTCTTAAACCCGAGGGAATGACGCCTGCTTTAAGATATTCAAGCATATAATGCGCGTGTGATTCCATGCGCTTGAGTTTCTTTTTTAAATTAAGTACATTTTGCCACTCACCATTATCTCCCTGTTGGGCAGAGGTCGGACCAGCACTAGTCATAACTTGTCCCATTAGTAAAGAAAATTCTTCGTCAGAAAATCCAAAAGTCTTCAAGTTCTCCATCATGCGACCAATTTTGTACTAATCAAACATATATAGGGATTACTAGGTAGATCTCACTCTGTGGCACCTCTGATGAAAAAAAGGAAGGTTACACCCAGCGTAATTATGAGAAGCAGATATCAGGTAGGACTCAAGACAGGCAACAATGTATGCATAAACATAAAGGCCCAATACCTAAAAATCACCAAAGAAAACAAAAAAACATATAATTAATAAGTCAAAAAATCCCACAGTTAAAGAACCGTGAATGCTATTGCAAAATTAAGGGGACCCCCTCTAAATACTACTTTTCAGGCTAGGGAAAAGAGGGGAAAAAGTAACAAGAAATGAGAAAAATTCCCTCGTAGCCTATTAATTACTCCCAAAATAGCTTTGTTCTCACCAATTTCAATTCCCAATTTACTCACAATAGTGACAACAAGATATCATTTATATAATTTTATTTTTGTAATTTCTTTGTATACATTTCATTTCATTTTCCTTACTACATATGTCATATTTTTTCCTTTTTTTTCCGTTTTTTTTTTTAATAAATATCAAACTTAACAAAAACAATTCATATCCAGAAACAACAGTACATACAATAAATACAAATAATTACAGATTCATAATTCCTTTCAGAGTTAGAAAACCGTCCCTATATGAGGTTTAAAAAACTACACAAACATACTCCATTTACTCCAACACATTCATACTTTCTCACTAAATCACACAAAGGACAACTGAACATAGGATTATATTGTATTCTGATGAATAACACTTCTTCGACCAAAAAGATTTTCTATTTAGAGAGCAACCGGCTCAGTATGCATGAGGTATACGGTCGACGCGCGTTTCGGTGGTTTGAAGATACAAATTAGACCACCTTCATCAGGACCTATACAGTAGCCATTTTCATCCGTATCATAGAAATCAAGGGACCTAAAAAAGTACATACAAAAAGTCATCAGTATTGTGAGTTAATGATTATATCAAAACATAATCTAGTACTTAAAAGGGCCAAACATGAGTATACAATAGATTGTGTCGGTCGAGTTCCCTCCCAATATCTGAGTGATTCTCACAGTCCAAGAGACTGGTATGGGTTTAAAAACCAGTATTGGATCGATTCATACTCTATTCCTTATCATATGAATTGTAACCTAGTATGGGGGCCCCAATCCTTATCTTTAGGGATTGAATGCCTCTACTGTTCCTTGTTGCCCAGTCTTCAAATGAGTCAGAGAAAGAGCGAGGAAAGTCAGAAAAAGACTTTAGACAAAAAGAGCAGAAGAAAAGAGAAAGGGGAAAATGAAAAACAAAGCCACCAGACAAAGGTCAATAGTCTTTTAGATTTTCTCACCCTTTTTCTAAAGATGTTTATAGCATTACTCACTCGGTCATTAATAGGGTATTATATCCAGAGTTTTGTCCGTCTGTGTTTCTTTTAAAATTTGTCAAACGTGTAGTGGTGGTATACTTCACCGAATTCGATCTCAAGTGTCTTTATCTGTTCGAATGATAAGGTTGACAATTTAGAAAGTGGCGTGTTGTGTTTAATACGCACATGTATAATATAAATGTCTGGAATTCCCCACTATTCTTACCAGAAAAGAACTTTATTTCAGGGTTATACTGCTTTATTCTGATTTCTCTCTGTGGTCCACATGACCAAGCAGTCACAGATCACGTTGATCCCACACGAATCAGGGAGAGGTGTACATAGCTCTATGAGAGTTCTTGCGCTCTGCTTAGATATCCTCTATATTCTCTATAAGAAAGAGAAATGATAGAAGAATATATGAGACCCATTTCTATATTTAGTGAACACATGTAAATCAGCCAATCTGGGAACCAATGTATACTCTACTCAACAAAATGTGCAACAAAAAGCGATCGACGCAATCTCCTCGATAATCACCATCTTCCCATATCTCACCATATCAGTGACCATAACAGCAAGGTATCCCTCGGCTAAGCAGATCCACTAGTAAGGATACTGGTGTCTTCCATCACAAAAAATACTATAGAGAGAAACCCCATGTGGGCTCAATGTTGCCGCTTCAATTTTCCTTATTCTTCCCAGTGCCATAGTACCGGTATTCCCATAGTGTCCCATAAAAAGCAAAGATACTGTATAAAAATACTCTCTTTCATTTACCATGTTAGCTAAGGGCAATATTTCCGACCCCATATCGTTAGGCCCTATATTTATTAGGACAATAAAACAATCAGACATATTCATGAGCAATAGCCCCTACTTCCATCATTAGATGTGCAGAGTTCCATGAAACACCCAGAAGTTACACTAATATAATGGTCTCCCTGTACAAAGATCAAAACAGTTTTCGGTGTATGTTGGCAACCTATGTTTACAATCAAAAAAACGATCGAAAAGGGGCCTAGCCAAATTACGGTGTAAATTGGCATCCTGTGGTTATAATTCAAAAAACCGACGATTAAGGGGGGGCTAACCACCAGCTACTCTATTGCCTGCAGGGGATTAGTAAACGCAAGATATCGTAACATCAAGCCCATACCCATCCTGGTAAACTATGTCTACTATCTCTACCCCCTGAGTTAAGACTCTGGCAACGTACTCACTTCTTTTTGTCCAGGCGTAAAGTCCTATCCACACAACAAAGTTTCCGTTACCCTCGGTCAATTACCTGAAGCTATTGATAGTTCGTACGCGGCTTTAAATACCCCTGTTTTCAATTTCAAGTGGCGCGAAAGCCCCGCACAGTTTGCCAATGGTGATAGAGGTAGGACTACGTTACTAGTTGTAATCCAAGCCTCGTTCTCACATCTCGTGGCTGGAGAATAGAGGAAGGACTTTCCTTATTTCTAAATGGTCGCCATGTTAGAATGTATATCTAGACCTTACACCAGTGTGACAACGGTACATCCAAAAAAAAAAAATCCTTACACTTCTATATAAACTGGTATAGTATGTCAGAGCATGTTGTACTAAACGGTCCATTATACCGGATGGTACCACAAGACGAAGGAGAAAAATCAAAAAAACAGTAAAACAACTCACGTTCCAATTTACAAGGAAGCCCAAGTGATAATAGAGCGCAACCCCAAAATCGAATACAGAACATACTTCTCTTCCCAAAATTTGAAAAATATAATCGATTGTAACTCATAGCCAAGAGGTTCCGACCAACTCCATATGTCAACAAAAAAACACAAAGTTTTTATGTATCGCCTATTCCTCTTCATCATTCAGTCTATTCGTGGCCACAAGTATACTACGTAAGTATTTTCCGAAGAAGAATCTCTCACATCAGCGAGTATATCTATGTGATGATATATCTTGTATAGCTACATACCCCCATAGTTGTCACCCAGTAGGGTACTAATCATCCCTGATTTTCTTCTTTTTCTTCACTCAAACGCCATAGGACATATCTTGTTCTTACCTGAATAAATCACATAAACCACAGATTGACATGCCACAAGATGTTGTTATGTGATATGCCAGGATATATCTTCGTTTAGCCCATTACGTATACAGTCAAGGTGAAAGATCCAGAAAGTTTCACGTCTTTTGCGTGTTAATTCCATTGGTTGACCAGCTTTATTCTGTATCTTTTCTATTATACACCATTTTATTTCTATTTCCGAATGTTGTTTGTCTAGAAAGTGATGTACCAAGGGCGCAGTAATCTTTTTAGTTCTTATGGCCGACTTATGTTCACTAAATCTAAGGCGAAATTCACGTCCGGTTTCCCCCATGTATGCAAGTCCACATGGGCAGAAGAGTATATAGATGATATTACTGCTTCTGCAGTTCGTGAGGTCTTTCAAGTTGATCTTAACGTCTTTGTACATGAACGATGTTGTGACTACTGCTGCATCACATGCGTGGCAAGAGCCACATCTGTGATTGCCCAAAATCATAGGTAAACCTGTGACTGTTGTTTGATGTATAGTTTTGCCCGTATTGCCACGAGTATGGACTAAAAGATCTCGTAGGTTTCGATTTCGACCCAACTCCAACTCTAACGGGAGTTGGAGTTGGGTATCATCTTCGTTTGTGTTTAAAATCCGCCAATTTTTATTGATCGCATTCTTAATCTTGAAATTGAGTGCTGAGTGATTAATAACACAAGTGATTTGATCACGAGGGGCACGTTTCGTGCCTTCTAAGAGAGCATCTCGGTTATAATATTTTGCCCTCTTGTAGGCATGTCGAACGAGCCGGTGTGGATAACCTCGACACAATAACCTCCTTTTCAATGCATCACCCTGTTGGTGAAAATCCGCCATGTTCGTACAATTGCGACGAACACGAAGGAATTCTCCAAAGGGGATAGAATCCTTTTGACAGTTCGGGTGGAAACTGCAGTATTTTAATATGGTATTTTCTGCCGTTGGTTTCCTGAACAGGCTGACCTGTATGTTGCCAATAGAACCATCTATCTTGATATCCAAGAATTCCACTTGACCTGTACTAAAGTTAGCAGAAAATTTCAAGTTCTTGTCACTCGCATTGAGCCAGAGTATATATTCGTGAAGAGTCTCCACATTACCTCTCCAGATAAAAAAAATGTCAACAATAAAGCGTTTCCACAAAAAAACATTTTCAAAAAAAGGTGCCGCTTCATTAAAAATGTTTTTCAACTCCCACTCGCCCATGTATGTGTTTGCCACACTCGGCGCGCAAGAAGCGCCCATACTGGTGCCCTTGATCTGTTTGTACAGGGATCCATCAAACTCAAAAAAATTATTCAGTAACACAATTTCAAGGCACTGCAGAATAAAGTTGTCCGGTCTACTACCTGGAGATCTGGACAGCAGGGATGCCACTGCCTGTAACGCCTGACATTGAGGAATGTTAGTGTATAACGCCTCAATGTCAAGCGTTACCAGGAATTCCGAATCCGGAATAAATGAAACCCCTTCAACCTTATTAATGATATCACCCGTATCACGTATGAACGAGGTATAATTCTGAGTGAGTGGACACAGAAAGGAGTCCACATATTTTGACAGGGGCTCAGTACTTGAGCCGATAGTTGAAATAATTGGACGCATCGGGGGATCCTCCTCGTTCTTATGTGTTTTTGGGAGGCCATATAAAGCCGGTGTAATGGGGCATGTTTTGTTCAAAAATTTATACTCATCCTCACAGATGAGGTCGTCCATCAAGGCTCTATGAGTTATCTCTGCAATTTGAGAGTGTAGCCTAGTGAGTTCTCTTGGTTGTGCTGTTCTGTAGTGTTCGGTTACTGACAGCATGGCCAGCATTTTATTATTGTACTCAGTTTTATTTAAAATAGCAATACCTCCACCCTTATCACAGGGTTTCACCACAATATCATTGTTAGACTTGATTTTATCCAGAGCTATTTTGTCATTCCTGGATAGATTAAATCGAGGTTTAGTCGGATGTTTAATAATCCTAGAGATGTCTTTAAGGACATTTTGTTCAAAGATGTTAACCTCCGGGCCTACCATGTCCAACGTGGGTGTGAAGGTCGAAGGGGGTTTGCACTGTGACAGATTCGTGTCCTGTTCAGTAGGAGGTCTATCCATAAAAAACTTTTTCAGTCTTACCTTCCTAAAGAAGGCAAACAGGTCCTCATGAAGTTTGAATTTGTCAAGTTGGATGCTAGGTACAAAGGACAGACCATAACTAAGTACTGAGGTTTCCTCTACATTTAAGTCAGTTTTGGACAGATTATAAATGGGTAGTGTGTCATCCTCCCTAGTTTCATTCATAGTGGATGTATTGTCTACCACCAGTACTGTTGGTTTCGTGTCCTTACATACATCTGTTGAGGTTGAGGGTTCATCTGATGTTGTACCCCTCTGTCCTGTTGCCATCGGACATTCCTTCCTCTGTATTGGCCTCTTGATAAAAAACCTCGGCCATAATTAGAGTACTGTGTCTGTCTACCTCTATGAGGTCTAGAGTTGGGTGGAGGTCCCTCCATACCTTGGAAATTGTCATTATCTGAGTCCGAAGATCCTGTGTCAGAGAAATTCGTGAAGCGTCTTCTGTAGTTATTCGTATAGGTGGGAGCATAATTGCCCTGATTTCCCTCTTGATAGTACATGGGGTTCAGATAAGGATATGCTTTATCTTGTGTGTACCATCGTATATCTTTCTTCAGCTTTTCAGACTTCTTATTCATTAGATATGTGTCAAAATCTTTCATATCTGTTTGAATCCTTTCTAACTTAGTTTTAGCCTCTTCTAGGGCAGTAGATTGTTTTAATTTATCTTCTAACCCAAGGATCTCCTGACTTAAGATTGTCATCATTTCCTTTGCAGTTTCAATTATCAGGATCATCCAATCCCTGGAGCAGCGGTTCGAAATAAGTGACCACCGCTCCAGGAATTTGCGAACCTCTATAAATAAGGCCGGTGCATTACGCACTCTTAAACCCGAGGGAATGACGCCTGCTTTAAGATATTCAAGCATATAATGCGCGTGTGATTCCATGCGCTTGAGTTTATTTTTTAAATTAAGTAAATTTTGCCACTCACCATTATCTCCCTGTTGGGCAGAGGTCGGACCAGCACTAGTCATAACTTGTCCCATTAGTGAAGAAAATTCTTCGTCAGAAAATCCAAAAGTCTTCAAGTTCTCCATCATGCGACCAATTTTGTACTAATCAAACAGATATAGGGATTACTAGGTAGATCTCACTCTGTGGCACCTCTGATGAAAAAAAGGAAGGTTACACCCAGCGTAATTATGAGAAGCAGATATCAGGTAGGACTCAAGACAGGCAACAATGTATGCATAAACATAAAGGCCCAATACCTAAAAATCACCAAAGAAAACCAAAAAACATATAATTAATAAGTCAAAAAATCCCACAGTTAAAGAACCGTGAATGCTATTGCAAAATTAAGGGGACCCCCTCTAAATACTACTTTTCAGGCTAGGGAAAAGAGGGGAAAAAGTAACAAGAAATTAGAAAAATTCCCTCGTAGCCTATTAATTACTCCCAAAATAGCTTTGTTCTCACCAATTTCAATTCCCAATTTACTCACAATAGTGACAACAAGATATCATTTATATAATTTTATTTTTGTAATTTCTTTGTATAAATTTCATTTAATTTTCCTTACTACATATGTCATATTTTTTCCTTTTTTTTTCTTTTTTTTGGAATAAATATCAAACTTAACAAAAACAATTCATATCCAGAAACAACAGTACATACAATAAATACAAATAATTACAGATTCATAATTCCTTTCAGAGTTAGAAAACCGTCCCTATATGAGGTTTAAAAAACTACACAAACATACTCCATTTACTCCAACACATTCATACTTTCTCACTAAATCACACAAAGGACAACTGAACAGAGGATTATATTGTATTCTGATGAATAACACTTCTTCGACCAAAAAGATTTTCTATTTAGAGAGCAACCGGCTCAGTATGCATGAGGTATACGGTCGACGCGCGTTTCGGTGGTTTGAAGATACAAATTAGTGTTGTTACTAATAGAATTGTAAAAGTTACAATAAAAGTTCACGGAGCGGACTTGTAAAGGAGGGGTAGACAGGAGCAGAGCTGCCGCAGTGGCTGCTGATGTCAAAACGACCGCGCTGGGATTGGACAGTCGGTCAGAAGTGTAAAATGCCCCGGATTGGTGCATTATTGTAAAGCCGCGCTAGGATTGGAGAAGTACAGGGTGACGTAAACGCTCCCCATTGGTGCGACAGTGACGTTAGTGTAGGTCGCGCTGGGGTTAGAGGACTGTGACAGTGACGTAGACGCTCTTGATTGGTGCGTTAGCGTAAAGTCGCGCTGTGAGTGGACAGAATAGCGGTACAGTTGTAAAAGACTAGCAATACACAGAAACCAAGAAAATTTATTACCAGCCACCAGATAGGGAAAAGAAATCCTGGTATGGTAAAGTTAAAAAGTGGTTCAAGAAAGATAAACAGGTCAAAACTAGGGAAGGACAGTTAATTCCTCCACCGAATACACCCGCAGCTTTAATGATTGCGAAATATGGATATCATACTTGTATTTGGGTAGATAATGGGGTAAAATATACCAAGGACGATGGAGTCCTGGCATTTCCAGAAAATGGTTCCTTTAATTTGGCGGTTTTAAGGAATCTGCGCCAAAAGATGATGTACTTAGAACCAAGACCTAGACCGACGCAGTTTGAGGCATTGACAGAGTGGGAAGATTAAGTGCATGAGCGAGAAAAGCAAAGGAATGGTAGAAGTTACAGATATTTGTTTGGCAGGTCATATGGACATGAAACACATGATGATCGAATGAAAAGATGGCGGAATGCTAGTATGACTGAGGGAATGTTTCCTGTAAGAGCGGTAGGAGAGAATGAAGGAAGAAAATGTGTGGAAAAAAGGAATAATGTGGAATCAAGGGGTTACGGAGCAAATGAATCCGATGATGATGTATTGGATGATGTGTTTTATAAAAATCCACCACCGTACCGACCAGAACCAGAAATGTTGACACCAAATGCCCCAATGAGAGAAACATTACGAATTATCAAGACTGAAACTATGTCACCAGATTTAGAAAAGAGAAACTTCATCAGAGAGGTAGAAAAGAAATCGGAGAATAGAATAGATAGTGAAAATTCAGCGGAATTGGCCAAAACAACTCTAGAATTAACAGAGAAAATAAGAGAATTAACTAAGAATTTAGAAGCTGTAACAGTTCCAGTGACTATAGTTCCAGTAATGCCCATTTTTTAGAAGCAAAAGGATAGCGAACATTGCTTGACGGTACCATACCGGAACAATAATGTGGTTGAGAGTCCAGAACGGAGTCAAATTGAAAATCCATGGGGACCGACAATAAATATGTTTGAACCAAATGTTTCAAATAATCCCTTTATAAATCAGAATTATGCTGAAAGGAGTAGAACGACAGTAGAAACTCTGTTAGAACCCCAGAGAAATCCAGATCAGAGTAGCGTAGAAAACCCGGTAGGACCGTCTGTGGAAGAACTGAGTAAATGGTTAAGAGGGTTGCAGAGACAAGATAAAGAATCCCAGTCAATAGATGTGGCTAAATTACGGATGGTATTGGAAGAATTAATTGTAGGGACTATTCCTGTAGAAAAATTAAACATTTATCAGGATGAGGAGCTGTTATTCCTATGCAAAAGTGTGACATGGAGAGCGAGGAATCTGCATGAAAGACTAGGAGAAGTTGCAAATGAAATGGGTATAGATATTGATAAGGTAAAAGCCTTGCAGAAACCCTATCGAGTTGATTTTACTGAAAAAGACATTGAAAATCTGAACACCACAGGACAGATAGGTCAGATTAAGGACATAATCATTGTATTGAGAAAATGGGGAGATGTGGATACATGGAGAAGTAAATTATATAGAAAACGTAATGATGCCTCAGACAGGACAGTTTCGGCATTCCCTGTTAGAGAGAAAGAAAAGGTAGTGACTGAATACCCCATGAGGGAGATCCCAGGAGGAGGATATGTACACGTCCCATGGACAAGACAGGATATATTGTCATTTACGAATGATTTTCCTCGACTACGCGAAAAGCCCGTCGAGTGGTACCAGCAGGTAGACAGATTTGTAAAATTGGCAAAGGTGCTGTGGATAGATTTGAATAGTCTGTTCGATATAATAGTACCGGCAGATTTCTGCACAGAGTGCAAGCTGATGATCAACTGGCCGACTCAGGAGTACCCTAGGGATCCTAAGACAGGAGCTCCAGACCCTGAGGTAATGAAGTAGTATGAACAGGTTATGGTATTTTTGAAAAACAAAGTGCCCCCTAAAGAGACAGATTGGGTAAAAATTGATCGAACACATCAGGAAGGAAAGGAATCAGTACATGCATACTATGAGAGACTAATTCAAGCTTTTAAGCAGTTCAGTGGAGATGAGAACCTGAGTGATAAGGATTTGAGTCATTTCGTATACAGATTTGTATATGGTTTACGCCCAGAAATTGGTGACATGATAAAACAGCATACAGTTGATTGGCAGAATAAGAAAATAGATGAAGTATTGAGACATGCTAAATATTTCAGTGACGAAATTGAGGCCAAACAGCGAAAATTAAAAGAAAAGGCAATGTGGGCACAAGTAAAGGTAGCTGAAAGGCAGGAAGCTCAATTGGTCGAACAAGCAAATAACCCAGGAACAAAACCGAGGTTTGGCCCAGGAAAAGGGAAAGGTAATATGGAAGAAGCTAAAAAGAAGTTCCCATGCCATAATTGCAGTAGGTTAGGGCATTGGAAATCCGACTGTAAATATCCTCCAAGTACTAATAATGAAAATGCATCATTGAATCCGCAGGTGCCGAATGAGGTGAGTGGTCAACTGCAGCAACAGCAGCAGGTGGTTACCTCACAGAATCAGGTGCCAAAACCACCTTTCCCGCAGAGCAGAAACACTCAGAAGTATAGTAATGAATCGGGATTCTAGAATGAAGAACAGGTAAATAAACCGCCACGCGTTCAGAGGAAAGCTATTGACGGTGCCGAAAGGAGGAAGAAGAGTGCGTACTTGGCGCAACTCTAGAAGTAGACCAGACAGGACCATTTGTAGATGGGAAGGTTAATGATGAAAATATTACTTTCCTAGTGGACACTGGAGCTACTCGATCAACTGTTAGATCAGCTGATGTTAAGAATCTTCCTCTTTCGGATGAAACAATCCAAGTGGTTGGTGTGTCCAACAGACAGATAAAAACGTTTTTGACAGAACCAGTGAAAGTTAGTATAGGGAAATTTACAGAGATGCACCGCTTTGTTGTGTGTGACTCCAGTCCAGTGAATTTATTAGGTAGGGACCTGTTGTGCAAGATGAATTGCACTATATTCTGTACTCCAGATGGAATAGCATTTGAAACACCAGATGAGGATGTGCTGTATAAAATTACTATAGCTAACAGAGAAAATGAGGTAACTGCAATATTCAACCCTGATGAATTACCTAAAGAACTAAAACAGTTAGTGAAGGCAGAAGTGTGGGATTTTACTGGAGAAGATGTAGGGTTAATGAGAAACGTAGATCCAGTCACAATAACTGTGAAGGAAGGAATAAGCTATCCAAATGTCCCTCAGTACAGATTGACACCGGAGATAATTGAGGGGGTTACTCCAATAATTGAGAAAATGATCAAGCAAGGAATTTTAAGAGAAATTATGAGTGGTCCATGTAATTCACCGATAATGGGACTGAAAAAGCCTAATGGGAAATTCAGGATAGTGCAGGATTTGAGAAAGGTAAACAAAATTGTGGTATCATGCTGTCCTATTGTGCCAAACCCATCAGTAATTCTGTACCAGATTCCCCATGATGCAGAATGGTATACAGTAATTGATCTATGCCATGCTTTCTTTTCTATCCCATTGCACCATGACAGTCAGCCAATTTTTGCATTTCGTTTTGGAGAGCGGATTTTGGCATGGTGCCGAATCCCACAGGGGTATACAGAGAGCCCCTCAATATTCAATCAATTGTTGAAGAAATCTTTGGAAAGTCTGCAAATGCCTGAAAGTTCAGTACTAGTGCAATATATCGACGACCTGTTGGTGGCGTCCAAAACGCGTGAAGCTTGCGAGGTAGACACAATAGCACTACTGAATCATTTGGCAGATGGAGGGTTGAAAGTGTCACCCGCAAAATTACAGTATTGTAAGAAAGAAGTACAGTATTTGGGACATAAAATTGAGAAAGGTGTGAGAAAAATAACGATAGACAGAATCAGAATTATAAAAGGAATGAGAGCCCCCATGACCCAAAGAGAGGTGAGAATGTTTCTGGGAATGGTGGGGTACTACCGTCAGTGGATTAGCAATTTTTCCCTGATTGCAAAACCCTTGGTACGACTAACAAGGAGTGATGTAAAAGATCCCCTTGAATTGAACAAGGAAGAATTGGCAGCATTCAAACGATTGAAAAGAGGGTTTGTGTGAAGCCCCAGCACTGGGCATGCCTGACTATGAGAAAGAGTTTGAGTTATATTGCAGTGAGAGAAATGGATGTGCACTCTCTGTGTTGAAAACCAAAGGAAATGATGGACGGAGTGTTGAACATTGCAAGCACTCACCCCCAGTCAACTGATCTGGGTTTAATCCATCACCGTTCTTTAGCCCACTCTGCCACCCCAGTTCAGACATGGTCATATGCAAACCAGTCTGACCCTGTGCCTCATGGGAACAGTCCAGCCCGAATTGCCAAGCCATGTCTTCCCTGGACCGGAAACAAGCTTCCTAGGACCGGTTTCTGGCATTACAGCGGTCTTCAGCCAGGCTTGCTTGAATCCAGTGGCAAAGTGAGCAAGGGATTCACGTCTGAGCATACCCTGCCAACTTATGGCGAACAAAGCAAAAACCAAAGGAAATGATGGACGGAGTGTTGAACATTGCAAGCACTCACCCCCAGTCAACTGATCTGGGTTTAATCCATCACCGTTCTTTAGCCCACTCTGCCACCCCAGTTCAGACATGGCCATATGCAAACCAGTCTGACCCTGTGCCTCATGGGAACAGTCCAGCCCGAATTGCCAAGCCATGTCTTCCCTGGACCGGAAACAAGCTTCCTAGGACCGGTTTCTGGCATTTCAGCCGTCTTCAGCCAGGCTTGCTTGAATCCAGTGGCAAAGTGAGCAAGGGACTCACGTCTGAGCATACCCTGCCAACTTATGGCGAACAAAGCAAAAACCAAAGGAAATGATGGACGGAGTGTTGAACATTGCAAGCACTCACCCCCAGTCAACTGATCTGGGTTTAATCCATCACCGTTCTTTAGCCCACTCTGCCACCCCAGTTCAGACATGGCCATATGCAAACCAGTCTGACTCTGTGCCTCATGGGAACAATCCTGCCCGAATTGCCAAGCTATGTCTTCCCTGGACCGGAAACAAGCTTCCTAGGACCGGTTTCTCGCATTTCAGCCGTCTTCAGCCAGGCTTGCTTGAATCCAGTGGCAAAGTGAGCAAGGGACTCACGTCTGAGCATACCCTGCCAATGTATTGCGAACAAAGCAAAAACCAAAGGAAATGATGGACGGAGTGTTGAACATTGCAAGCACTCACCCCCAGTCAACTGATCTGGGTTTAATCCATCACCGTTCTTTAGCCCACTCTGCCACCCCAGTTCAGACATGGCCATACGCAAACCAGTCTGACCCTGTGCCTCATGGGAACAATCCTGCCCGAATTGCCAAGCCATGTCTTCCCTGGACCGGAAACAAGCTTCCTAGGACCGGTTTCTGGCATCTCTCTGTGTTGATCCAGAAGCATGGAAGGTTGAGGAGACCAATTGCATATTTTTCCTCAATGCTTGACCCAGTGGCTGCAGCTTTACCTGGGTGTCTGAAAGCAGTGGCTGCAACATGTCAAAGTTTGGAGCAGAGTGAAGGTATTGTGATGGGATATCCGTTGAAAGTATTTGTACCTCATGATGTGGCGATTCTTTTGACAAGGAGTCGTACTCAGTATATGACACATAGTCGGCTGACTAAGTATGAGAAGGTCATTCTAGGTGCAACAAATGTGAGCCTTGCGAGATGTGTGAATGTGAATCCTGCAACATTGTTACCAGATGCTGAGAATGTGGAAGTGAGAGATTAAGTAAATTTTGCCACTCACCATTATCTCCCTGTTGGGCAGAGGTCGGACCAGCACTAGTCATAACTTGTCCCATTAGTAAAGAAAATTCTTCGTCAGAAAATCCAAAAGTCTTCAAGTTCTCCATCATGCGACCAATTTTGTACTAATCAAACAGATATAGGGATTACTAGGTAGATCTCACTCTGTGGCACCTCTGATGAAAAAAAGGAAGGATACACCCAGCGTAATTATGAGAAGCAGATATCAGGTAGGACTCAAGACAGGCAACAATGTATGCATAAACATAAAGGCCCAATACCTAAAAATCACCAAAGAAAACCAAAAAACATATAATTAATAAGTCAAAAAATCCCACAGTTAAAGAACCGTGAATGCTATTGCAAAATTAAGGGGACCCCCTCTAAATACTACTTTTCAGGCTAGGGAAAAGAGGGGAAAAAGTAACAAGAAATGAGAAAAATTCCCTCGTAGCCTATTAATTACTCCCAAAATAGCTTTGTTCTCACCAATTTCAATTCCCAATTTACTCACAATAGTGACAACAAGATATCATTTATATAATTTTATTTTTGTAATTTCTTTGTATAAATTTCATTTAATTTTCCTTAATACATATGTCATATTATTTCCTTTTTTTTCCTTTTTTTTGGAATAAATATCAAACTTAACAAAAACAATTCATATCCAGAAACAACAGTACATACAATAAATACAAATAATTACAGATTCATAATTCCTTTCAGAGTTAGAAAACCGTCCCTATATGAGGTTTAAAAAACTACACAAACATACTCCATTTACTCCAACACATTCATACTTTCTCACTAAATCACACAAAGGACAACTGAACAGAGGATTATATTGTATTCTGATGAATAACACTTCTTCGACCAAAAAGATTTTCTATTTAGAGAGCAACCGGCTCAGTATGCATGAAGTATACGGTCGACGCGCGTTTCGGTGGTTTGAAGATACAAATTAGTGTTGTTACTAATAGAATTGTAAAAGTTACAATAAAAGTTCACGGAGCGGACTTGTAAAGGAGGGGTAGACAGGAGCAGAGCTGCCGCAGTGGCTGCTGATGTCAAAACGACCGCGCTGGGATTGGACAGTCGGTCAGAAGTGTAAAATGCCCCGGATTGGTGCATTATTGTAAAGCCGCGCTAGGATTGGAGAAGTACAGGGTGACGTAAACGCTCCCCATTGGTGCGACAGTGACGTTAGTGTAGGTCGCGCTGGGGTTAGAGGACTGTGACAGTGACGTAGACGCTCTTGATTGGTGCGTTAGCGTAAAGTCGCGCTGTGAGTGGACAGAATAGCGGTACAGTTGTAAAAGACTAGCAATACACAGAAACCAAGAAAATGTATTACCAGCCACCAGATAGGGAAAAGAAATCCTGGTATGGTAAAGTTAAAAAGTGGTTCAAGAAAGATAAACAGGTCAAAACTAGGGAAGGACAGTTAATTCCTCCACCGAATACACCCGCAGCTTTAATGATTGCGAAATATGGATATCATACTTGTATTTGGGTAGATAATGGGGTAAAATATACCAAGGACGATGGAGTCCTGGCATTTCCAGAAAATGGTTCCTTTAATTTGGCGGTTTTAAGGAATCTGCGCCAAAAGATGATGTACTTAGAACCAAGACCTAGACCGACGCAGTTTGAGGCATTGACAGAGTGGGAAGATTAAGTGCATGAGCGAGAAAAGCAAAGGAATGGTAGAAGTTACAGATATTTGTTTGGCAGGTCATATGGACATGAAACACATGATGATCGAATGAAAAGATGGCGGAATGCTAGTATGACTGAGGGAATGTTTCCTGTAAGAGCGGTAGGAGAGAATGAAGGAAGAAAATGTGTGGAAAAAAGGAATAATGTGGAATCAAGAGGTTACGGAGCAAATGAATCCGATGATGATGTATTGGATGATGTGTTTTATAAAAATCCACCACTGTACCGACCAGAACCAGAAATGTTGACACCAAATGCCCCAATGAGAGAAACATTACGAATTATCAAGACTGAAACTATGTCACCAGATTTAGAAAAGAGAAACTCCATCAGAGAGGTAGAAAAGAAATCGGAGAATAGAATAGATAGTGAAAATTCAGCGGAATTGGCCAAAACAACTCTAGAATTAACAGAGAAAATAAGAGAATTAACTAAGAATTTAGAAGCTGTAACAGTTCCAGTGACTATAGTTCCAGTAATGCCCATTTTTTAGAAGCAAAAGGATAGCGAACATTGCTTGACGGTACCATACCGGAACAATAATGTGGTTGAGAGTACAGAACGGAGTCAAATTGAAAATCCATGGGGACCGACAATAAATATGTTTGAACCAAATGTTTCAAATAATCCCTTTATAAATCAGAATTATGCTGAAAGGAGTAGAACGACAGTAGAAACTCTGTTAGAACCCCAGAGAAATCCAGATCAGAGTAGCGTAGAAAACCCGGTAGGACCGTCTGTGGAAGAACTGAGTAAATGGTTAAGAGGGTTGCAGAGACAAGATAAAGAATCCCAGTCAATAGATGTGGCTAAATTACGGATGGTATTGGAAGAATTAATTGTAGGGACTATTCCTGTAGAAAAATTAAACATTTATCAGGATGAGGAGCTGTTATTCCTATGCAAAAGTGTGACATGGAGAGCGAGGAATCTGCATGAAAGACTAGGAGAAATTGCAAATGAAATGGGTATAGATATTGATAAGGTAAAAGCCTTGCAGAAACCCTATCGAGTTGATTTTACTGAAAAAGACATTGAAAATCTGAACACCACAGGACAGATAGGTCAGATTAAGGACATAATCATTGTATTGAGAAAATGGGGAGATGTGGATACATGGAGAAGTAAATGATATAGAAAACGTAATGATGCCTCAGACAGGACAGTTTCGGCATTCCCTGTTAGAGAGAAAGAAAAGGTAGTGACTGAATACCCCATGAGGGAGATCCCAGGAGGAGGATATGTACACGTCCCATGGACAAGACAGGATATATTGTCATTTACGAATGATTTTCCTCGACTACTCGAAAAGCCCGTCGAGTGGTACCAGCAGGTAGACAGATTTGTAAAATTGGCAAAGGTGCTGTGGATAGATTTGAATAGTCTGTTCGATATAATAGTACCGGCAGATTTCTGCACAGAGTGCAAGCTGATGATCAACTGGCCGACTCAGGAGTACCCTAGGGATCCTAAGACAGGAGCTCCAGACCCTGAGGTAATGAAGTAGTATGAACAGGTTATGGTATTTTTGAAAAACAAAGTGCCCCCTAAAGAGACAGATTGGGTAAAAATTGATCGAACACATCAGGTAGGAAAGGAATCAGTACATGCATACTATGAGAGACTAATTCAAGCTTTTAAGCAGTTCAGTGGAGATGAGAACCTGAGTGATAAGGATTTGAGTCATTTCGTATACAGATTTGTATATGGTTTACGCCCAGAAATTGGTGACATGATAAAACAGCATACAGTTGATTGGCAGAATAAGAAAATAGATGAAGTATTGAGACATGCTAAATATTTCAGTGACGAAATTGAGGCCAAACAGCGAAAATTAAAAGAAAAGGCAATGTGGGCACAAGTAAAGGTAGCTGAAAGGCAGGAAGCTCAATTGGTCGAACAAGCAAATAACCCAGGAACAAAACCGAGATTTGGCCCAGGAAAAGGGAAAGGTAATATGGAAGAAGCTAAAAAGAAGTTCCCATGCCATAATTGCAGTAGGTTAGGGCATTGGAAATCCGACTGTAAATATCCTCCAAGTACTAATAATGAAAATGCATCATTGAATCCGCAGGTGCAGAATGAGGTGAGTGGTCAACTGCAGCAACAGCAGCAGGTGGTTACCTCACAGAATCAGGTGCCAAAACCACCTTTCCCGCAGAGCAGAAACACTCAGAAGTATAGTAATGAATCGGGATTCTAGAATGAAGAACAGGTAAATAAACCGCCACGCGTTCAGAGGAAAGCTATTGACGGTGCCGAAAGGAGGAAGAAGAGTGCATACTTGGCGCAACTCTAGAAGTAGACCAGACAGGACCATTTGTAGATGGGAAGGTTAATGATGAAAATATTACTTTCCTAGTGGACACTGGAGCTACTCGATCAACTGTTAGATCAGCTGATGTTAAGAATCTTCCTCTTTCGGATGAAACAATCCAAGTGGTTGGTGTGTCCAACAGACAGATAAAAACGTTTTTGACAGAACCAGTGAAAGTTAGTATAGGGAAATTTACAGAGATGCACCGCTTTGTTGTGTGTGACACCAGTCCAGTGAATTTATTAGGTAGGGACCTGTTGTGCAAGATGAATTGCACTATATTCTGTACTCCAGATGGAATAGCATTTGAAACACCAGATGAGGATGTGCTGTATAAAATTACTATAGCTAACAGAGAAAATGAGGTAACTGAGACTTATGCAATATTCAACCCTGATGAATTACCTAAAGAACTAAAACAGTTAGTGAAGGCAGAAGTGTGGGATTTTACTGGAGAAGATGTAGGGTTAATGAGAAACGTAGATCCAGTCAAAATAACTGTGAAGGAAGGAATAAGCTATCCAAATGTCCCTCAGTACAGATTGACACCGGAGATAATTGAGGGGGTTACTCCAATAATTGAGAAAATGATCAAGCAAGGAATTTTAAGAGAAATTATGAGTGGTCCATGTAATTCACCGATAATGGGACTGAAAAAGCCTAATGGGAAATTCAGGATAGTGCAGGATTTGAGAAAGGTAAACAAAATTGTGGTATCATGCTGTCCTATTGTGCCAAACCCATCAGTAATTCTGTACCAGATTCCCCATGATGCAGAATGGTATACAGTAATTGATCTATGCCATGCTTTCTTTTCTATCCCATTGCACCATGACAGTCAGCCAATTTTTGCATTTCGTTTTGGAGAGCGGATTTTGGCATGGTGCCGAATCCCACAGGGGTATACAGAGAGCCCCTCAATATTCAATCAATTGTTGAAGAAATCTTTGGAAAGTCTGCAAATGCCTGAAAGTTCAGTACTAGTGCAATATATCGACGACCTGTTGGTGGCGTCCAAAACGCGTGAAGCTTGCGAGGTAGACACAATAGCACTACTGAATCATTTGGCAGATGGAGGGTTGAAAGTGTCACCCGCAAAATTACAGTATTGTAAGAAAGAAGTACAGTATTTGGGACATAAAATTGAGAAAGGTGTGAGAAAAATAACGATAGACAGAATCAGAATTATAAAAGGAATGAGAGCCCCCATGACCCAAAGAGAGGTGAGAATGTTTCTGGGAATGGTGGGGTACTACCGTCAGTGGATTAGCAATTTTTCACTGATTGCAAAACCCTTGGTACGACTAACAAGGAGTGATGTAAAAGATCCCCTTGAATTGAACAAGGAAGAATTGGCAGCATTCAAACGATTGAAAAGAGGGTTTGTGTGAAGCCCCAGCACTGGGCATGCCTGACTATGAGAAAGAGTTTGAGTTATATTGCAGTGAGAGAAATGGATGTGCACTCTCTGTGTTGAAAACCAAAGGAAATGATGGACGGAGTGTTGAACATTGCAAGCACTCACCCCCAGTCAACTGATCTGGGTTTAATCCATCACCGTTCTTTAGCCCACTCTGCCACCCCAGTTCAGACATGGTCATATGCAAACCAGTCTGACCCTGTGCCTCATGGGAACAGTCCAGCCCGAATTGCCAAGCCATGTCTTCCCTGGACCGGAAACAAGCTTCCTAGGACCGGTTTCTGGCATTACAGCCGTCTTCAGCCAGGCTTGCTTGAATCCAGTGGCAAAGTGAGCAAGGGATTCACGTCTGAGCATACCCTGCCAACTTATGGCGAACAAAGCAAAAACCAAAGGAAATGATGGACGGAGTGTTGAACATTGCAAGCACTCACCCCCAGTCAACTGATCTGGGTTTAATCCATCACCGTTCTTTAGCCCACTCTGCCACCCCAGTTCAGACATGGCCATATGCAAACCAGTCTGACCCTGTGCCTCATGGGAACAGTCCAGCCCGAATTGCCAAGCCATGTCTTCCCTGGACCGGAAACAAGCTTCCTAGGACCGGTTTCTGGCATTTCAGCCGTCTTCAGCCAGGCTTGCTTGAATCCAGTGGCAAAGTGAGCAAGGGACTCACGTCTGAGCATACCCTGCCAACTTATGGCGAACAAAGCAAAAACCAAAGGAAATGATGGACGGACTGTTGAACATTGCAAGCACTCACCCCCAGTCAACTGATCTGGGTTTAATCCATCACCGTTCTTTAGCCCACTCTGCCACCCCAGTTCAGACATGGCCATATGCAAACCAGTCTGACTCTGTGCCTCATGGGAACAATCCTGCCCGAATTGCCAAGCTATGTCTTCCCTGGACCGGAAACAAGCTTCCTAGGACCGGTTTCTCGCATTTCAGCCGTCTTCAGCCAGGCTTGCTTGAATCCAGTGGCAAAGTGAGCAAGGGACTCACGTCTGAGCATACCCTGCCAATGTATTGCGAACAAAGCAAAAACCAAAGGAAATGATGGACGGAGTGTTGAACATTGCAAGCACTCACCCCCAGTCAACTGATCTGGGTTTAATCCATCACCGTTCTTTAGCCCACTCTGCCACCCCAGTTCAGACATGGCCATACGCAAACCAGTCTGACCCTGTGCCTCATGGGAATAATCCTGCCCGAATTGCCAAGCCATGTCTTCCCTGGACCGGAAACAAGCTTCCTAGGACCGGTTTCTGGCATCTCTCTGTGTTGATCCAGAAGCATGGAAGGTTGAGGAGACCAATTGCATATTTTTCCTCAATGCTTGACCCAGTGGCTGCAGCTTTACCTGGGTGTCTGAAAGCAGTGGCTGCAACATGTCAAAGTTTGGAGCAGAGTGAAGGTATTGTGATGGGATATCCGTTGAAAGTATTTGTACCTCATGATGTGGCGATTCTTTTGACAAGGAGTCGTACTCAGTATATGACACATAGTCGGCTGACTAAGTATGAGAAGGTCATTCTAGGTGCAACAAATGTGAGCCTTGCGAGATGTGTGAATGTGAATCCTGCAACATTGTTACCAGATGCTGAGAATGTGGAAGTGAGAGATTAAGTAAATTTTGCCACTCACCATTATCTCCCTGTTGGGCAGAGGTCGGACCAGCACTAGTCATAACTTGTCCCATTAGTAAAGAAAATTCTTCGTCAGAAAATCCAAAAGTCTTCAAGTTCTCCATCATGCGACCAATTTTGTACTAATCAAACAGATATAGGGATTACTAGGTAGATCTCACTCTGTGGCACCTCTGATGAAAAAAAGGAAGGTTACACCCAGCGTAATTATGAGAAGCAGATATCAGGTAGGACTCAAGACAGGCAACAATGTATGCATAAACATAAAGGCCCAATACCTAAAAATCACCAAAGAAAACCAAAAAACATATAATTAATAAGTCAAAAAATCCCACAGTTAAAGAACCGTGAATGCTATTGCAAAATTAAGGGGACCCCCTTTAAATACTACTTTTCAGGCTAGGGAAAAGAGGGGAAAAAGTAACAAGAAATGAGAAAAATTCCCTCGTAGCCTATTAATTACTCCCAAAATAGCTTTGTTCTCACCAATTTCAATTCCCAATTTACTCACAATAGTGACAACAAGATATCATTTATATAATTTTATTTTTGTAATTTCTTTGTATAAATTTCATTTAATTTTCCTTAATACATATGTCATATTATTTCCTTTTTTTTCCTTTTTTTTGGAATAAATATCAAACTTAACAAAAACAATTCATATCCAGAAACAACAGTACATACAATAAATACAAATAATTACAGATTCATAATTCCTTTCAGAGTTAGAAAACCGTCCCTATATGAGGTTTAAAAAACTACACAAACATACTCCATTTACTCCAACACATTCATACTTTCTCACTAAATCACACAAAGGACAACTGAACAGAGGATTATATTGTATTCTGATGAATAACACTTCTTCGACCAAAAAGATTTTCTATTTAGAGAGCAACCGGCTCAGTATGCATGAGGTATACGGTCGACGCGCGTTTCGGTGGTTTGAAGATACAAATTAGTGTTGTTACTAATAGAATTGTAAAAGTTACAATAAAAGTTCACGGAGCGGACTTGTAAAGGAGGGGTAGACAGGAGCAGAGCTGCCGCAGTGGCTGCTGATGTCAAAACGACCGCGCTGGGATTGGACAGTCGGTCAGAAGTGTAAAATGCCCCGGATTGGTGCATTATTGTAAAGCCGCGCTAGGATTGGAGAAGTACAGGGTGACGTAAACGCTCCCCATTGGTGCGACAGTGACGTTAGTGTAGGTCGCGCTGGGGTTAGAGGACTGTGACAGTGACGTAGACGCTCTTGATTGGTGCGTTAGCGTAAAGTCGCGCTGTGAGTGGACAGAATAGCGGTACAGTTGTAAAAGACTAGCAATACACAGAAACCAAGAAAATGTATTACCAGCCACCAGATAGGGAAAAGAAATCCTGGTATGGTAAAGTTAAAAAGTGGTTCAAGAAAGATAAACAGGTCAAAACTAGGGAAGGACAGTTAATTCCTCCACCGAATACACCCGCAGCTTTAATGATTGCGAAATATGGATATCATACTTGTATTTGGGTAGATAATGGGGTAAAATATACCAAGGACGATGGAGTCCTGGCATTTCCAGAAAATGGTTCCTTTAATTTGGCGGTTTTAAGGAATCTGCGCCAAAAGATGATGTACTTAGAACCAAGACCTAGACCGACGCAGTTTGAGGCATTGACAGAGTGGGAAGATTAAGTGCATGAGCGAGAAAAGCAAAGGAATGGTAGAAGTTACAGATATTTGTTTGGCAGGTCATATGGACATGAAACACATGATGATCGAATGAAAAGATGGCGGAATGCTAGTATGACTGAGGGAATGTTTCCTGTAAGAGCGGTAGGAGAGAATGAAGGAAGAAAATGTGTGGAAAAAAGGAATAATGTGGAATCAAGAGGTTACGGAGCAAATGAATCCGATGATGATGTATTGGATGATGTGTTTTATAAAAATCCACCACCGTACCGACCAGAACCAGAAATGTTGACACCAAATGCCCCAATGAGAGAAACATTACGAATTATCAAGACTGAAACTATGTCACCAGATTTAGAAAAGAGAAACTCCATCAGAGAGGTAGAAAAAAAATCGGAGAATAGAATAGATAGTGAAAATTCAGCGGAATTGGCCAAAACAACTCTAGAATTAACAGAGAAAATAAGAGAATTAACTAAGAATTTAGAAGCTGTAACAGTTCCAGTGACTATAGTTCCAGTAATGCCCATTTTTTAGAAGCAAAAGGATAGCGAACATTGCTTGACGGTACCATACCGGAACAATAATGTGGTTGAGAGTACAGAACGGAGTCAAATTGAAAATCCATGGGGACCGACAATAAATATGTTTGAACCAAATGTTTCAAATAATCCCTTTATAAATCAGAATTATGCTGAAAGGAGTAGAACGACAGTAGAAACTCTGTTAGAACCCCAGAGAAATCCAGATCAGAGTAGCGTAGAAAACCCGGTAGGACCGTCTGTGGAAGAACTGAGTAAATGGTTAAGAGGGTTGCAGAGACAAGATAAAGAATCCCAGTCAATAGATGTGGCTAAATTACGGATGGTATTGGAAGAATTAATTGTAGGGACTATTCCTGTAGAAAAATTAAACATTTATCAGGATGAGGAGCTGTTATTCCTATGCAAAAGTGTGACATGGAGAGCGAGGAATCTGCATGAAAGACTAGGAGAAGTTGCAAATGAAATGGGTATAGATATTGATAAGGTAAAAGCCTTGCAGAAACCCTATCGAGTTGATTTTACTGAAAAAGACATTGAAAATCTGAACACCACAGGACAGATAGGTCAGATTAAGGACATAATCATTGTATTGAGAAAATGGGGAGATGTGGATACATGGAGAAGTAAATGATATAGAAAACGTAATGATGCCTCAGACAGGACAGTTTCGGCATTCCCTGTTAGAGAGAAAGAAAAGGTAGTGACTGAATACCCCATGAGGGAGATCCCAGGAGGAGGATATGTACACGTCCCATGGACAAGACAGGATATATTGTCATTTACGAATGATTTTCCTCGACTACTCGAAAAGCCCGTCGAGTGGTACCAGCAGGTAGACAGATTTGTAAAATTGGCAAAGGTGCTGTGGATAGATTTGAATAGTCTGTTCGATATAATAGTACCGGCAGATTTCTGCACAGAGTGCAAGCTGATGATCAACTGGCCGACTCAGGAGTACCCTAGGGATCCTAAGACAGGAGCTCCAGACCCTGAGGTAATGAAGTAGTATGAACAGGTTCTGGTATTTTTGAAAAACAAAGTGCCCCCTAAAGAGACAGATTGGGTAAAAATTGATCGAACACATCAGGAAGGAAAGGAATCAGTACATGCATACTATGAGAGACTAATTCAAGCTTTTAAGCAGTTCAGTGGAGATGAGAACCTGAGTGATAAGGATTTGAGTCATTTCGTATACAGATTTGTATATGGTTTACGCCCAGAAATTGGTGACATGATAAAACAGCATACAGTTGATTGGCAGAATAAGAAAATAGATGAAGTATTGAGACATGCTAAATATTTCAGTGACGAAATTGAGGCCAAACAGCGAAAATTAAAAGAAAAGGCAATGTGGGCACAAGTAAAGGTAGCTGAAAGGCAGGAAGCTCAATTGGTCGAACAAGCAAATAACCCAGGAACAAAACCGAGATTTGGCCCAGGAAAAGGGAAAGGTAATATGGAAGAAGCTAAAAAGAAGTTCCCATGCCATAATTGCAGTAGGTTAGGGCATTGGAAATCCGACTGTAAATATCCTCCAAGTACTAATAATGAAAATGCATCATTGAATCCGCAGGTGCCGAATGAGGTGAGTGGTCAACTGCAGCAACAGCAGCAGGTGGTTACCTCACAGAATCAGGTGCCAAAACCACCTTTCCCGCAGAGCAGAAACACTCAGAAGTATAGTAATGAATCGGGATTCTAGAATGAAGAACAGGTAAATAAACCGCCACGCGTTCAGAGGAAAGCTATTGACGGTGCCGAAAGGAGGAAGAAGAGTGCGTACTTGGCGCAACTCTAGAAGTAGACCAGAGAGGACCATTTGTAGATGGGAAGGTTAATGATGCAAATATTACTTTCCTAGTGGACACTGGAGCTACTCGATCAACTGTTAGATCAGCTGATGTTAAGAATCTTCCTCTTTCGGATGAAACAATCCAAGTGGTTGGTGTGTCCAACAGACAGATAAAAACGTTTTTGACAGAACCAGTGAAAGTTAGTATAGGGAAATTTACAGAGATGCATCGCTTTGTTGTGTGTGACACCAGTCCAGTGAATTTTTTAGGTAGGGACCTGTTGTGCAAGATGAATTGCACTATATTCTGTACTCCAGATGGAATAGCATTTGAAACACCAGATGAGGATGTGCTGTATAAAATTACTATAGCTAACAGAGAAAATGAGGTAACTGAGACTTATGCAATATTCAACCCTGATGAATTACCTAAAGAACTAAAACAGTTAGTGAAGGCAGAAGTGTGGGATTTTACTGGAGAAGATGTATGGTTAATGAGAAACGTAGATCCAGTCAAAATAACTGTGAAGGAAGGAATAAGCTATCCAAATGTCCCTCAGTACAGATTGACACCGGAGATAATTGAGGGGGTTACTCCAATAATTGAGAAAATGATCAAGCAAGGAATTTTAAGAGAAATTATGAGTGGTCCATGTAATTCACCGATAATGGGACTGAAAAAGCCTAATGGGAAATTCAGGATAGTGCAGGATTTGAGAAAGGTAAACAAAATTGTGGTATCATGCTGTCCTATTGTGCCAAACTCATCAGTAATTCTGTACCAGATTCCCCATGATGCAGAATGGTATACAGTAATTGATCTATGCCATGCTTTCTTTTCTATCCCATTGCACCATGACAGTCAGCCAATTTTTGCATTTCGTTTTGGAGAGCGGATTTTGGCATGGTGCCGAATCCCACAGGGGTATACAGAGAGCCCCTCAATATTCAATCACTTGTTGAAGAAATCTTTGGAAAGTCTGCAAATGCCTGAAAGTTCAGTACTAGTGCAATATATCGACGACCTGTTGGTGGCGTCCAAAACGCGTGAAGCTTGCGAGGTAGACACAATAGCACTACTGAATCATTTGGCAGATGGAGGGTTGAAAGTGTCACCCGCAAAATTACAGTATTGTAAGAAAGAAGTACAGTATTTGGGACATAAAATTGAGAAAGGTGTGAGAAAAATAACGATAGACAGAATCAGAATTATAAAAGGAATGAGAGCCCCCATGACCCAAAGAGAGGTGAGAATGTTTCTGGGAATGGTGGGGTACTACCGTCAGTGGATTAGCAATTTTTCCCTGATTGCAAAACCCTTGGTACGACTAACAAGGAGTGATGTAAAAGATCCCCTTGAATTGAACAAGGAAGAATTGGCAGCATTCAAACGATTGAAAAGAGGGTTTGTGTGAAGCCCCAGCACTGGGCATGCCTGACTATGAGAAAGAGTTTGAGTTATATTGCAGTGAGAGAAATGGATGTGCACTCTCTGTGTTGAAAACCAAAGGAAATGATGGACGGAGTGTTGAACATTGCAAGCACTCACCCCCAGTCAACTGATCTGGGTTTAATCCATCACCGTTCTTTAGCCCACTCTGCCACCCCAGTTCAGACATGGTCATATGCAAACCAGTCTGACCCTGTGCCTCATGGGAACAGTCCAGCCCGAATTGCCAAGCTATGTCTTCCCTGGACCGGAAACAAGCTTCCTAGGACCGGTTTCTGGCATTACAGCCGTCTTCAGCCAGGCTTGCTTGAATCCAGTGGCAAAGTGAGCAAGGGACTCACGTCTGAGCATACCCTGCCAACTTATGGCGAACAAAGCAAAAACCAAAGGAAATGATGGACGGAGTGTTGAACATTGCAAGCACTCACCCCCAGTCAACTGATCTGGGTTTAATCCATCACCGTTCTTTAGCCCACTCTGCCACCCCAGTTCAGACATGGCCATATGCAAACCAGTCTGACCCTGTGCCTCATGGGAACAGTCCAGCCCGAATTGCCAAGCCATGTCTTCCCTGGACCGGAAACAAGCTTCCTAGGACCGGTTTCTGGCATTTCAGCCGTCTTCAGCCAGGCTTGCTTGAATCCAGTGGCAAAGTGAGCAAGGGACTCACGTCTGAGCATACCCTGCCAACTTATGGCGAACAAAGCAAAAACCAAAGGAAATGATGGACGGAGTGTTGAACATTGCAAGCACTCACCCCCAGTCAACTGATCTGGGTTTAATCCATCACCGTTCTTTAGCCCACTCTGCCACCCCAGTTCAGACATGGCCATATGCAAACCAGTCTGACTCTGTGCCTCATGGGAACAATCCTGCCCGAATTGCCAAGCCATGTCTTCCCTGGACCGGAAACAAGCTTCCTAGGACCGGTTTCTCGCATTTCAGCCGTCTTCAGCCAGGCTTGCTTGAATCCAGTGGCAAAGTGAGCAAGGGACTCACGTCTGAGCATACCCTGCCAATGTATGGCGAACAAAGCAAAAACCAAAGGAAATGATGGACGGAGTGTTGAACATTGCAAGCACTCACCCCCAGTCAACTGATCTGGGTTTAATCCATCACCGTTCTTTAGCCCACTCTGCCACCCCAGTTCAGACATGGCCATACGCAAACCAGTCTGACCCTGTGCCTCATGTGTGGTAAATAATTTAATTACCGGGACTTAATTTGATACAGAAAAATAATAAAAATAGCTCAGTAAAATAAGAGGCAAAATCCGTGGTATTAGAGGTTCGGAATGGGCTTTATTCCAATGGACGATTCGAAATCGTGGACTCCAAGTTCCATCACCACGGAGGTTCAGGAAGTGAAGTACATACTTTATTGATAAGTAATCACTTTTATACAATAGGCATTACAGTGAAGTGAATGCAGGAGGCGTAACAATTGGTAGTAAAGATAAAACATACATGCGTAGCAAAAGTGGGCGTAACTGGGTGTAACTAAAGAACGTCATCAGGTATGATGTCATAATAGGGTGGTTCCATGAAAGAATTTCGCAATGTCAGCAGAAATACTTGGCAGAAATGCGCGCACAGCAGCATGACGTATGATTGACGTGCAACTAGGGGGTGAAGGGGACTTGACATTTAGCTCTACATGTGGCGACAGAAGTCTGGAGGGTCAAGTCAACCTAATCCCAAATCATATCTAACATCCTATGTTTAGAGAACTATGTTATCCAAAAGAGAGGTCTCTTAGAGTAGAATCTTATTCTATACTGACTATACTGACTGCTAGTGCGTGTACAGGCGTCTACGTGTCTACACTAGATGCGAGGGCAGAAATCTTCCATAATAATAGGGCTATGAATTACTTGCATAAAGACAGAGAAGCCGGGCCCTTTGCTTGGTAGCTGGAAGAATGTTTACTTAAACTACTAGACAAGAATGCATTGGACAGGGAGCGGAGCAGATAATTTCGAAGGTGAAATACAGTTTTTGGCAGGCAACAGGCTGATGTCAGGCACCGTGAGCCGTGCAGGGAATGAGACAAAGTTCATGGTCACAGATGCAGGCTCAGACTGGAGCTTTCAGAGGCAGAAGGCAAGAAAAGCTTGATGACAGAATCAGGGCCTACTTGCCTGGACTGTAAAATGGCATAAGTGAACCATATAAAGCCGGTGGCCTTTCATACTTAGGGATGGAATATCCGGCCCATTCATGGCGGGTCTGAAAAAGGACATGTTGACGGTGGACGCACACGTGTTTGCGTCTTCATAACTGGAACTGGAGGGAACATACATGTACTTGTGATTCATACATGAAACCGTTGGGGTCCAAGATAGGGGACATAACTGATCAGAAAAATCCATATTTCCACATTCCCTCCTTGTCCCCTACTTGCCCGTTAAGAGATATCAATCTTCATCAATCCGTTGATCTGTTCATATAGCATCATTTGTTCTTCTTTTTTCTTCTGGGATGAATGAAATCTTGGTGGTGGAATACACGATGTGGCACACAGACCACAGATCGCTGGTCCACATTGTAGACATAGACAGCAACTGAATAGTATGAGAAAGCCAATACCTAGGAAAGATAGGACCTTCCATCCAAAGGTAGATAATACACTCCAAAACCAACCGGACCAAGTCCAGGTGCCTGGATTCTGGTGTATCTGGCTTACAATCTTATGAAGGCGAGTTATGGCTTTATATACAGATGGCGAATTTTCTGGTATGAAAATGCAACAACTTGATCCGATGACCCTACAAGCTCCGCCCCTATCGGCCAGGATGACGTCAAGGACAAGACGATTTTGAAGTACAACAATCCGCATAGCAGACTGCTCTTCTGTTAAATTGCCTAAGGCGGAAATAGTTTCGTTCACTACTGCTTCAAGGGTTCTAGTTAATCTACGTATCAGCTTACTATTAGTAACGGTACCTATATAGGGAAAAAGACCTTTATTGAAATCTGTGTATTTTTCCCATGCTGTTTCAGTGTAATCGACAATTGGGAGATCTCTCCTTTCTCTATTGTGTACTAAATGAGTATTTCTGTGATAATCAGGAGGAGCTAGAAAAACAGGTGGCAAAAGGAATCCAATGTAGCAGGTACCATCCCAATCTGGTGGCAAACGTATATATGCCGTCTGACCACATATGAAGTAGGAATGGCGAGAAGCTCTAAATGTAGACTTGCCTTGATCACTAAATTCTATTACAGTGGTGCATCTACTATGGCCCATATGTATGGAACCATTCTTTCTTACACATAATTCACCTTTTACTGGAAATATTGACATAGCGGGCAAAATTGGAGTAGCTTCGGATTCGACATTTAGGATCATAAGATTAAGCGTAAAATTACCTAATCCATACACTTCATTTTCTAGATCAGTTCCTGTTCTTTTGGGAAGTCCCTCCTTGTTAGGGTAGCAGACTTTAAGCAAAACTAAGTTCAGGTTTCCCCATACCCAGTTGTCTTGATAAACTGCAGAATTCGAATCTAGGGAATTAATTAAACTAAACCATGCTCCACAGGAGCCGTTGTGTGTGAACGGGTATGGAAAGAGAGGTAGAATTCCTTTATAATTCTGATAGGGAGGGAGTCGGCCACATATCCAACAATTTGTAGTATTGCTAACCTGATGAGAATGATGTAACATACTAATAAACGTGTTATTGCGCAGCGCAAATCTATAGGACAACTCATGCGGAGGTAATTCACTAAAAGAATGTTCAGCAGTAACATTATAAACATGTCTAGAAATAGGATAATATATGTGCAACAATATACTTGCAGTAATTATTAAAAGACTTAAGAAAAACAAAATTAATAACGTCATTGTGCAATGGCTACGCAGTGATTTACAGTACGCATGTCGTTTCAGTTTTATCCTTTTGTTTCTTTCTCTATACAGGTCCAAGGGATACATGTCAGAGACAAATTCGACCGATTCACCTTGGAGAGGACTTAAACAATCAAATTGCCTGACTGGTTAGACCTGAGTTTTAGTTTGTATAGCTCATGGCTATTCAGTTCAACCAAAGGAAGTTTTGAGTCAATCGGGGAAGACACGCAAGGTGTGTCATTTACATCCGACGGTAGTCCATGAAATTTCTTGATATGACTTGAATGTATCCAGCCTTTTCGACCTTCGATCTTCACGGCTGTCCTCGTCGTTAGCAATACGAGCTGAGGCGACTTCCACCTAGGATCCAGTTGGGACTTCCGATCAAAGTTCCTCACTAGAACTAAATCCCCTGGGATTACGTCATGTGGTTTCACCTCGGTGTTGTCGGGAAAGGCTGCAGCTACCTGTGAACGACAAGATTGTAGTGCAGACATCAAGGAAGCCAAGTAATCTGTCAGCATATTACAGTCAATATCAGTTATTTTGCGTGGTATAGGTGTCCCCCACATATTTGGTGGTCTACCGAAGATCACCTCATAAGGGGATAGCCCTGTTCGAGAGTGTGCTACCATTCTCATGTAAAAGAGTGCAACGGGTAATGCTACTACCCAGTCGACACCTTTCTGTCTGCATATTTTGGACAATCTAATTTTCAGGGTCTGATTATGTCTTTCCACGAGACCTGCTGCCTCGGGGTGTCGGATACAGTGAAACTTCCACTGATAGCCTAACAAAAGTGAAACGTGTTTCATTAGTTCGGATGAAAACGGCTGGCCGTTATCTGAGTAGACAACACGTGGTAAACCGTACCGTGGGAAGAATTCTCGAACTAACTGTTTGGCAGTAGTCGGGGCAGTGTAATCTGAAACCGGGTATGCCTCTGTCCAACGGGAAAGAGCACAGACAACTACGAGAACATATTTGAATCCTCGACATCGTTCCATCTGGATATAATCCATCTGGAGGACTTCAAAAGGGTGATCAGGAGGCTGAAATCCACCCTGTTCTACGGGAATGCTTTTTCCTGGGTTAAACTGACAACAGATCATACAGGTACGAACTTTTTGTTTAGCTGCTGCTCGTAAATGTTTGTTAAACCAAATGTGTTGAATGCTGTCTAGCATAGCTTTTTCTCCTAGATGTGCTGGACTATGTACAGTATTAATTATAACTTGACCATTGAATCAGGAAGGAACCACACAGATTTTTCCTTCGTCATCCATCCTTGATCCGTTTGGATCCCTCCTAATTCAGTCCATTTCTTTATTTCGTCTGGTGTAGCATGTGTCTGTATGTCAATTACGTCAAGAGCGGGATCCTTAACCGTCATACAATGTGTTGGCGTCGGGACTATTGTCTTTGTCATGTCGGATGTTTGAGTTTGAGCAGTCTGTTTAGCTGTTTTGTCAGCTAGATCATTGCCTTGAGAAATGATATCAGTAACTTTCGTATGAGCTTTACATTTCATAATTGATATTGCAGTGGGTAGATGTATTGCATCTAGTAAGGCATGAATGAGGGGTCCGTGCTGAATGTGGGCACCGTGCGAAGTTAAATAACCTCTCTCTCGCCACAGCACGCCGAAGTCATGTACAACTCCGAATGCATAACGTGAATCAGTGTATATGTTGACTTTTTTATTTGTAGCTTGAATACAGGCTTGTGTCAGAGCGATGAGCTCTGCTGCTTGAGCGGACAAGGTATTTATGCAATTTGTTTCAATGATTTCAGTGTCTGTTGTGACTGCGTAAGCGGCCACTAACTCTCCTGTACCTGTTCTCATACATGAACCATCTACATACAACGTCAGGTCTGGGTCTGACAATGGGACATCTGTCAAGTCTTGTCTGGGTTTCGTCGTGATAGTGATAACTTCAATACAATCGTGAGCTAGTGGGTCTGTTCCGATTATAGGTAAAAGTGTGGCAGGATTCAATGTATTACAGCGTCTGATTTCTATGTGTGGCTGAAACAATGTTAATTCGTAACCAGTGAGTCGCGCTATAGTCAAGTGTTGTGTTTGCGTTCGATTCACAAGAACCTCTACTGCATGTGGTACTTGTACTGTCAATGGATGTCCTAACACTATGGCATCGCTTTGTCTGATTGCTAAAGCTGTTGCTGCCACTGATTTTAGGCACGCGGGCAAAGCCTGAGCTACGGGATCTAATGTACTAGAAAAATAAGCACATGGTTTGTGTGATCCTGCTTGTTCCTGTGTGAGTACTGACAAGGCAGTACCTTCGCGTTCTGTAACAAAGAGTGTAAACTGTTTATTGTAACATGGTGTTGCTAGAACAGGTGCTTGGCATAAGGCTTTCTTTAGGCTTTCAAAAGCTTGTGCATGTTCCTGAGTCCAAGGGAGAACAGTCGATGTGGCTGCCTCCTGTGTTGTCAATTGAATGAGTGGTTTTGCTAGAAATGCGTACTGAGGGATCCACTGCCTACAATATGAAGTAAGGCCTATGAAAGCCCGCACCTCCTTTTGTGTCTTGGGTATTGGCATATTAGCAATTAGCTGGATGCGATCTGGTGTAAGCTGCCTTCCCTCCTTGGACAGCGAGTGACCAAGGTAAACAACTCGCTGGACACAGAATTGCAGCTTGGAAGGGGACACCTTGTGCCCCTTTCCGGCCAGAAATTGTAAAACCGTCAGTGAGGCTTTTTCACATTCAGGTTCGCTTCTAGCGGTGATCAGCAGATCATCGACATATTGAAGCAGGGCAGTGTTGACTGGCATGTGGATACTGTCGAGTTCTCGTTTCAGTGCTTGGCTATAGATGCTGGGGCTTTCTGTAAATCCTTGAGGTGCGCGTGTGAATTTAAAGCTACGTCCATTTAAACTAAATCCGAACAGGTATTGGCTTTCCGGATCTATTGGGACGCTGAAAAAGGCATTCTTGAGATCAATTACAGTAAAGAACGTGGCTTTGGAATCAATAGCTGTCAGTAATGACGAGATATCTGGGACCACAGGGAATTGTGGCACAATGCATTTGTTCAATTCGCGCAGATCAATAACCAATCGATATACTGGCGGGGCCTTTGGATCTGTTCGTTTAAGAATCGGAATTATCGGGGAATTACATACATTGGAGTCTGTTTCCACAACCACTCCTTGGGCAATGAGCTCGTCAATGATTTGCAGTAAAGCCACTACAGCATCTGGTGGTAACTTGTATTGTCGCATTCGTGGTAGTACCACTCCTGCCTTTAGTGTAACTCGATATGGCGTAATATTCATGCAACCAACATCAGTAGGGCCTTGTGCCCATAACTGTGTAGGTAAAGTCTGCAGTCGGGGATCCATGTCTCGAGACACATAGTGACCTTTGAAATCACGTAAAAACAATCTTACTCCTTCCGGAGAACAACATATTATAGCTCCTAGAGCTTTCAGTGTTTTTATACCTAACAAGTTTTCTGGACATGATTTAGTAAGCAATAAATCTGTAGTTCGGGTCAAGGGTCCAATCGTAAGTGGAAGAGGCTGTGATACTTCATTAACAATAGGTTTTCCTGAAAAACCAAGGGAAATATTCTGTGAGCCTGAGAGGGGTGCCCCTGGAACTTCACTACGTTTTATGGTTGTTCGACTTGCCCCTGTATCAAGTAAAAATTTTCTATCTTGGCCTAATAGTTCACTATGTACATAAGGTCCTTCTTGGTCTACAGGGACCTCGATAAGGGGTAAGCCAACTTCCCTCTCTAGGCTGGTTCATGCGTATCGTTGATAATCAGGATAGTCATACTGTGCGGTCTGGTACAGCTGTCGTGTCGTGGTTTGTGTGGCAGCAACAGGCAGCGCTGGTGCAGCTGGCACAAACTGTATAGACTGTTGTGGAGCTGGCATGGACTGTGCATGCTGCGGGGCTCCTTGTTCATTCTGATCCTGTCTAGGTGGCCGTGGTCTTTCTTTTGTAATACCTGTGGCGATATTACGCTTCAGGACTGGGCAATCGTGTATGTAATGACCTGGTTGTTTACAATAGTTGCATGTCCCTTTTACAGGTCCCGCTGAATCACCGGACTGTGTCGTACCCTTTTTATGACCTTCAGCTGGAACCGTCTGGGAGACTAGCATTTTCATTTTTGTGTCTTTCATGCGTCTTTGTTCATGTTCTTGTTCCTCTCTAATTCTATTGTGATGATACTGTAACATTTGTAACATTTGTGATGGGGTGTTACCTTGCCAGGTACTCTCGAATTTTAATACTCTATTCTTCACTTGGGGCAAGGAATTTTCAACTAATTTTGTCACAAACAGATGTGGGTAAGATTCGCTACTTGCTTTTATCCCACTATTTATACCAAAACATTTTTCGAATCGGGCATAGAAATCACTAGTGTCTTCATCTTGCTTTTGTTTACAGGCTGAGATTGCACCCCAGTCTTCCTTTTTCGTAGTTAATAAACGTGGCAGTACCTGTACTAGTAAACCTGGTAGTGCTTTAGTTTTATCCCCAAGCCCTGAACCTGGACCTCGGGCCTTTTCTTCATTTTCTAATGCTGTCCAGTCTATCTTTTGGTCTCCCACCTCCCACTCTCTTTCCTTGAGTTTTTCATAAATGCCCGCAGGCATTAATACCTTCAATATTGTCATAATGTCGGGATAGGTATATTCTCCCATGAGTAGCATGTCTTTAATTTCTCGGTGAAAACCCGCTGGATCTTTGTCATGACTGGGTACCACTTTCTTCATTTCTAACAATTCTATTTTCGATATGGGCGTATATACAAATACACGTTTAAACTGATTGTCCTCGCCCTTTATTGGGTGTACTTCTCGTAAGGGATTCTGTCTGTCCATGTAATACGTCGTTCTTTCCTTGATGGGCAGTGAGACATGTTCTGGGCATACAAAAAGAATGTACTGCTTTCTTGATTCTAGTATTTCTCTAATTAACTTAGTACCTGAACCTCTCCATCTATTCGTGAGTAATTCAGTCAATATATCGGGTAAGGGACCAGGATCTGAATGTTGATTTTTATATAGTATAAGAAGTTGTTGAATCATATAAATCCCAGCTAAACGCTGTTCATCTGGGGTGAGGTTCAAAAATGTGTGTGCTACTGTATCATCACCATATTTTCCGGGACTGTCAACCCAATGAACGGCTGACCTGGCTAATTCTTGTTCATCCATAGAATCGAGTAAATGATAACCCCTTCGTTCTCGGAGTAATTTGTCAGCGGCTTGGAACGAATGCTCGGGAGACCTTATATTTATTATAGGTGTCTGGAAATTCCTGTTATTATCTGGACATATCGGACGTATCGGGTCAGTAAAACATCTAGTACTATTACAAGATCTTCCTCTACCTACATAGGCTATGGTTTCTGACTGTCCTGTGGGCAGCCCTGATCCTTCCTCCTCCTCGTTTTGTTCGAACGGGTCTACCGCTAATCTCTCTTCGTGTATGCGTTCTATTTCTTTACGGATCTTTCGGCACATGGCTATTATACATGTTTGCTTATCATGTTTCCCTTCTGATATATTCTGGCTCCATCTGGTAAGAGTTTGCATTGTTTCCGGATCTACCCCCGGTCGGTCTTGATTTCTGATCACACAATTTACGAGGAAACGTAACAGTTCCCCCTGTATCTCCACTTTCTGGTATTCCATAGCTCTGTTAATACATTCAGAATCTCGCCCTGTTTGGACAAAATGATATATATTATCTAGATGCATAGTCATTCCTGGTAGCTTCCCTAAATACACCGCAGCTCGTCTGATACGTAATGATGCCATGATCATTTCGTCCTCTTTGCCGGGCACAGGGTCATATCTACAATCTACAAGAAGTTCCTTAAGCGTGCGGGAATTTATGAGTTTGGGCGTACGTGGATGCGCTGATTCTTGAAAAGTAAGTTTATTTATTCTGGGTGGCGTAGAAAAAATGTTGGTAGCACCTCCGGTAGCCCCGTCTGGGGTACCGGACGTGAAAGGATTCGTTGAACGCGATACAGCAACTATAGGTGTGGACACAGCTGTAGAAACAGCTGTAGGAACAGATGTAGAAACAGATGTGCTTGCCGGAACTTGTGTCAGGATTTGTTGTTGTAGAGGTACAGATACAGGATCTTGGCGCTGAACTTCCCCGGCAGACGGTCTATGTAGGGCGGGGTTAGCATACTCGGGAGCTGCGTCATCTAAATATGAGGAAAGAAAAACATCTTCTGCGGTTCTAGGATGCCCCTTAGGATGCACTTTTATTGGAAATAATGGGGGTGGCAAGTCTTTGGGTATCTCCGGAGTAGCCTTAGGTAATCCTTCGGCCAGAAGGGGATACATACCATTCATAAGGGCATTTCTTTGTCTGTCTATTTGTTCTGATTTCACTCGTGTACCTTCTTCAATTAATAGATTTTCTCGGAGTTTATTTGATTTCTCCTTATTTTTCTCCTCCTGTCTGAGTGCTTTTTCTACACGTCTATGAGATTCTTTACGCCATAACTCAACGGCGTCTTTCTGTGACTGTCTAGCTTTCCTTTTCCATAACTCTTCCTATACTTTCATGATGCACTCTGCATCCCAGGTCCCAGCTGCGGGCCACCTCTGACTTTCTGGTAATTCCTTGGTGTAGTCTACCCATAAATCAAGAAATAATATAGCGTCTAAGCCGTGTTTTTGATACATGAAGTACCCTGGAGTGTCCCTAGGAGGAATAGGAACAGCTTCTTCGAGTACCCCTTTTCTGGTTGTGATCTGTCTTAGTTTCGAAAAGAGCGGCATATTGAGAACTGATCTGATACTTGATCTTTGAACAAACTTAATACAATATTAATACAATAAACACAATAATGAACAGTCATTCACACCACAATATGCAGGACGCATTAACACATTTAACATTTAATATTTAAATGAGCAACAATGATGAGGACGATTCTAAGAAAACTTAATCACTAAAACATAATACTCGGCATTAACTGAATTATTCTGAATTTATATACTTGATATACTAGATATACTGCTAAACAGTACAGATACACTGCTAAAACAGTGCAGACCGGATTTGTGTACCCAAACCCGTCTTGACCGGCACAGGCTATGTGCACGTCAGAACGCCTCCCCAGTAATGGTACTCACCGGGTAGCTCGGAACGGAAAGCCTCGGAACGGAACTGAACTGGACTGGACCGGACTGGACTCGACTCGAAAACTTCGGAAACTTCGGAACGTCGGAAACCTCGGAACTTCGGAACTTCGGAACTTGGTGGGCCTCTGTATACCTCGGATCTTGCTCTCTCAGCTAGGCTCTGGTCGGGATACTTCGCACTTCTCACCGCCTCGTCTGGGTGTTAATCGCAGCCTCAGTCGCCCCCGCTTGACCGGAGGGAGATACAGGAAATCCTGCTGGTACGCGTTGTTGTCCGTCCAGCTGTGGCAGGAGACCGGGCCTGCAACGCACCGCCGGTGCGTGAGATGAGAAAGTGTCCCTGTTCGGGCGCCATTCATGTGGTAAATAATTTAATTACCGGGACTTAATTTGATACAGAAAAATAATAAAAATAGCTCAGTAAAATAAGAGGCAAAATCCGTGGTATTAGAGGTTCGGAATGGGCTTTATTCCAATGGACGATTCGAAATCGTGGACTCCAAGTTCCATCACCACGGAGGTTCAGGAAGTGAAGTACATACTTTATTGATAAGTAATCACTTTTATACAATAGGCATTACAGTGAAGTGAATGCAGGAGGCGTAACAATTGGTAGTAAAGATAAAACATACATGCGTAGCAAAAGTGGGCGTAACTGGGTGTAACTAAAGAACGTCATCAGGTATGATGTCATAATAGGGTGGTTCCATGAAAGAATTTCGCAATGTCAGCAGAAATACTTGGCAGAAATGCGCGCACAGCAGCATGACGTATGATTGACGTGCAACTAGGGGGTGAAGGGGACTTGACATTTAGCTCTACATGTGGCGACAGAAGTCTGGAGGGTCAAGTCAACCTAATCCCAAATCATATCTAACATCCTATGTTTAGAGAACTATGTTATCCAAAAGAGAGGTCTCTTAGAGTAGAATCTTATTCTATACTGACTATACTGACTGCTAGTGCGTGTACAGGCGTCTACGTGTCTACACTAGATGCGAGGGCAGAAATCTTCCATAATAATAGGGCTATGAATTACTTGCATAAAGACAGAGAAGCCGGGCCCTTTGCTTGGTAGCTGGAAGAATGTTTACTTAAACTACTAGACAAGAATGCATTGGACAGGGAGCGGAGCAGATAATTTCGAAGGTGAAATACAGTTTTTGGCAGGCAACAGGCTGATGTCAGGCACCGTGAGCCGTGCAGGGAATGAGACAAAGTTCATGGTCACAGATGCAGAAACAGACTGGAGCTTTCAGAGGCAGAAGGCAAGAAAAGCTTGATGACAGAATCAGGGCCTACTTGCCTGGACTGTAAAATGGCATAAGTGAACCATATAAAGCCGGTGGCCTTTCATACTTAGGGATGGAATATCCGGCCCATTCATGGCGGGTCTGAAAAAGGACATGTTGACGGTGGACGCACATGTGTTTGCGTCTTCATAACTGGAACTGGAGGGAACATACATGTACTTGTGATTCATACATGAAACCGTTGGGGTCCAAGATAGGGGACATAACTGATCAGAAAAATCCATATTTCCACACATGGGAACAATCCTGCCCGAATTGCCAAGCCATGTCTTCCCTGGACCGGAAACAAGCTTCCTAGGACCGGTTTCTGGCATCTCTCTGTGTTGATCCAGAAGCATGGAAGGTTGAGGAGACCAATTGCATATTTTTCCTCAATGCTTGACCCAGTGGCTGCAGCTTTACCTGGGTGTCTGAAAGCAGTGGCTGCAACATGTCAAAGTTTGGAGCAGAGTGAAGGTATTGTGATGGGATATCCGTTGAAAGTATTTGTACCTCATGATGTGGCGATTCTTTTGACAAGGAGTCGTACTCAGTATATGACACATAGTCGGCTGACTAAGTATGAGAAGGTCATTCTAGGTGCAACAAATGTGAGCCTTGCGAGATGTGTGAATGTGAATCCTGCAACATTGTTACCAGATGCTGAGAATGTGGAAGTGAGAGATTAAGTAAATTTTGCCACTCACCATTATCTCCCTGTTGGGCAGAGGTCGGACCAGCACTAGTCATAACTTGTCCCATTAGTAAAGAAAATTCTTCGTCAGAAAATCCAAAAGTCTTCAAGTTCTCCATCATGCGACCAATTTTGTACTAATCAAACAGATATAGGGATTACTAGGTAGATCTCACTCTGTGGCACCTCTGATGAAAAAAAGGAAGGTTACACCCAGCGTAATTATGAGAAGCAGATATCAGGTAGGACTCAAGACAGGCAACAATGTATGCATAAACATAAAGGCCCAATACCTAAAAATCACCAAAGAAAACCAAAAAACATATAATTAATAAGTCAAAAAATCCCACAGTTAAAGAACCGTGAATGCTATTGCAAAATTAAGGGGACCCCCTCTAAATACTACTTTTCAGGCTAGGGAAAAGAGGGGAAAAAGTAACAAGAAATGAGAAACATTCCCTCGTAGCCTATTAATTACTCCCAAAATAGCTTTGTTCTCACCAATTTCAATTCCCAATTTACTCACAATAGTGACAACAAGATATCATTTATATAATTTTATTTTTGTAATTTCTTTGTATAAATTTCATTTAATTTTCCTTAATACATATGTCATATTATTTCCTTTTTTTCCCTTTTTTTTGGAATAAATATCAAACTTAACAAAAACAATTCATATCCAGAAACAACAGTACATACAATAAATACAAATAATTACAGATTCATAATTCCTTTCAGAGTTAGAAAACCGTCCCTATATGAGGTTTAAAAAACTACACAAACATACTCCATTTACTCCAACACATTCATACTTTCTCACTAAATCACACAAAGGACAACTGAACAGAGGATTATATTCTATTCTGATGAATAACACTTCTTCGACCAAAAAGATTTTCTATTTAGAGAGCAACCGGCTCAGTATGCATGAGGTATACGGTCGACGCGCGTTTCGGTGGTTTGAAGATACAAATTAGTGTTGTTACTAATAGAATTGTAAAAGTTACAATAAAAGTTCACGGAGCGGACTTGTAAAGGAGGGGTAGACAGGAGCAGAGCTGCCGCAGTGGCTGCTGATGTCAAAACGACCGCGCTGGGATTGGACAGTCGGTCAGAAGTGTAAAATGCCCCGGATTGGTGCATTATTGTAAAGCCGCGCTAGGATTGGAGAAGTACAGGGTGACGTAAACGCTCCCCATTGGTGCGACAGTGACGTTAGTGTAGGTCGCGCTGGGGTTAGAGGACTGTGACAGTGACGTAGACGCTCTTGATTGGTGCGTTAGCGTAAAGTCGCGCTGTGAGTGGACAGAATAGCGGTACAGTTGTAAAAGACTAGCAATACACAGAAACCAAGAAAATGTATTACCAGCCACCAGATAGGGAAAAGAAATCCTGGTATGGTAAAGTTAAAAAGTGGTTCAAGAAAGATAAACAGGTCAAAACTAGGGAAGGACAGTTAATTCCTCCACCGAATACACCCGCAGCTTTAATGATTGCGAAATATGGATATCATACTTGTATTTGGGTAGATAATGGGGTAAAATATACCAAGGACGATGGAGTCCTGGCATTTCCAGAAAATGGTTCCTTTAATTTGGCGGTTTTAAGGAATCTGCGCCAAAAGATGATGTACTTAGAACCAAGACCTAGACCGACGCAGTTTGAGGCATTGACAGAGTGGGAAGATTAAGTGCATGAGCGAGAAAAGCAAAGGAATGGTAGAAGTTACAGATATTTGTTTGGCAGGTCATATGGACATGAAACACATGATGATCGAATGAAAAGATGGCGGAATGCTAGTATGACTGAGGGAATGTTTCCTGTAAGAGCGGTAGGAGAGAATGAAGGAAGAAAATGTGTGGAAAAAAGGAATAATGTGGAATCAAGAGGTTACGGAGCAAATGAATCCGATGATGATGTATTGGATGATGTGTTTTATAAAAATCCACCACCGTACCGACCAGAACCAGAAATGTTGACACCAAATGCCCCAATGAGAGAAACATTACGAATTATCAAGACTGAAACTATGTCACCAGATTTAGAAAAGAGAAACTCCATCAGAGAGGTAGAAAAGAAATCGGAGAATAGAATAGATAGTGAAAATTCAGCGGAATTGGCCAAAACAACTCTAGAATTAACAGAGAAAATAAGAGAATTAACTAAGAATTTAGAAGCTGTAACAGTTCCAGTGACTATAGTTCCAGTAATGCCCATTTTTTAGAAGCAAAAGGATAGCGAACATTGCTTGACGGTACCATACTGGAACAATAATGTGGTTGAGAGTCCAGAACGGAGTCAAATTGAAAATCCATGGGGACCGACAATAAATATGTTTGAACCAAATGTTTCAAATAATCCCTTTATAAATCAGAATTATGCTGAAAGGAGTAGAACGACAGTAGAAACTCTGTTAGAACCCCAGAGAAATCCAGATCAGAGTAGCGTAGAAAACCCGGTAGGACCGTCTGTGGAAGAACTGAGTAAATGGTTAAGAGGGTTGCAGAGACAAGATAAAGAATCCCAGTCAATAGATGTGGCTAAATTACGGATGGTATTGGAAGAATTAATTGTAGGGACTATTCCTGTAGAAAAATTAAACATTTATCAGGATGAGGAGCTGTTATTCCTATGCAAAAGTGTGACATGGAGAGCGAGGAATCTGCATGAAAGACTAGGAGAAGTTGCAAATGAAATGGGTATAGATATTGATAAGGTAAAAGCCTTGCAGAAACCCTATCGAGTTGATTTTACTGAAAAAGACATTGAAAATCTGAACACCACAGGACAGATAGGTCAGATTAAGGACATAATCATTGTATTGAGAAAATGGGGAGATGTGGATACATGGAGAAGTAAATTATATAGAAAACGTAATGATGCCTCAGACAGGACAGTTTCGGCATTCCCTGTTAGAGAGAAAGAAAAGGTAGTGACTGAATACCCCATGAGGGAGATCCCAGGAGGAGGATATGTACACGTCCCATGGACAAGACAGGATATATTGTCATTTACGAATGATTTTCCTCGACTACGCGAAAAGCCCGTCGAGTGGTACCAGCAGGTAGACAGATTTGTAAAATTGGCAAAGGTGCTGTGGATAGATTTGAATAGTCTGTTCGATATAATAGTACCGGCAGATTTCTGCACAGAGTGCAAGCTGATGATCAACTGGCCGACTCAGGAGTACCCTAGGGATCCTAAGACAGGAGCTCCAGACCCTGAGGTAATGAAGTAGTATGAACAGGTTATGGTATTTTTGAAAAACAAAGTGCCCCCTAAAGAGACAGATTGGGTAAAAATTGATCGAACACATCAGGAAGGAAAGGAATCAGTACATGCATACTATGAGAGACTAATTCAAGCTTTTAAGCAGTTCAGTGGAGATGAGAACCTGAGTGATAAGGATTTGAGTCATTTCGTATACAGATTTGTATATGGTTTACGCCCAGAAATTGGTGACATGATAAAACAGCATACAGTTGATTGGCAGAATAAGAAAATAGATGAAGTATTGAGACATGCTAAATATTTCAGTGACGAAATTGAGGCCAAACAGCGAAAATTAAAAGAAAAGGCAATGTGGGCAAAAGTAAAGGTAGCTGAAAGGCAGGAAGCTCAATTGGTCGAACAAGCAAATAACCCAGGAACAAAACCGAGATTTGGCCCAGGAAAAGGGAAAGGTAATATGGAAGAAGCTAAAAAGAAGTTCCCATGCCATAATTGCAGTAGGTTAGGGCATTGGAAATCCGACTGTAAATATCCTCCAAGTACTAATAATGAAAATGCATCATTGAATCCGCAGGTGCCGAATGAGGTGAGTGGTCAACTGCAGCAACAGCAGCAGGTGGTTACCTCACAGAATCAGGTGCCAAAACCACCTTTCCCGCAGAGCAGAAACACTCAGAAGTATAGTAATGAATCGGGATTCTAGAATGAAGAACAGGTAAATAAACCGCCACGCGTTCAGAGGAAAGCTATTGACGGTGCCGAAAGGAGGAAGAAGAGTGCGTACTTGGCGCAACTCTAGAAGTAGACCAGACAGGACCATTTGTAGATGGGAAGGTTAATGATGCAAATATTACTTTCCTAGTGGACACTGGAGCTACTCGATCAACTGTTAGATCAGCTGATGTTAAGAATCTTCCTCTTTCGGATGAAACAATCCAAGTGGTTGGTGTGTCCAACAGACAGATAAAACGTTTTTGACAGAACCAGTGAAAGTTAGTATAGGGAAATTTACAGAGATGCACCGCTTTGTTGTGCGTGACACCAGTCCAGTGAATTTTTTAGGTAGGGACCTGTTGTGCAAGATGAATTGCACTATATTCTGTACTCCAGATGGAATAGCATTTGAAACACCAGATGAGGATGTGCTGTATAAAATTACTATAGCTAACAGAGAAAATGAGGTAACTGAGACTTATGCAATATTCAACCCTGATGAATTACCTAAAGAACTAAAACAGTTAGTGAAGGCAGAAGTGTGGGATTTTACTGGAGAAGATGTAGGGTTAATGAGAAACGTAGATCCAGTCAAAATAACTGTGAAGGAAGGAATAAGCTATCCAAATGTCCCTCAGTACAGATTGACACCAGAGATAATTGAGGGGGTTACTCCAATAATTGAGAAAATGATCAAGCAAGGAATTTTAAGAGAAATTATGAGTGGTCCATGTAATTCACCGATAATGGGACTGAAAAAGCCTAATGGGAAATTCAGGATAGTGCAGGATTTGAGAAAGGTAAACAAAATTGTGGTATCATGCTGTCCTATTGTGCCAAACCCATCAGTAATTCTGTACCAGATTCCCCATGATGCAGAATGGTATACATTAATTGATCTATGCCATGCTTTCTTTTCTATCCCATTGCACCATGACAGTCAGCCAATTTTTGCATTTCGTTTTGGAGAGCGGATTTTGGCATGGTGCCGAATCCCACAGGGGTATACAGAGAGCCCCTCAATATTCAATCAATTGTTGAAGAAATCTTTGGAAAGTCTGCAAATGCCTGAAAGTTCAGTACTAGTGCAATATATCGACGACCTGTTGGTGGCGTCCAAAACGCGTGAAGCTTGCGAGGTAGACACAATAGCACTACTGAATCATTTGGCAGATGGAGGGTTGAAAGTGTCACCCGCAAAATTACAGTATTGTAAGAAAGAAGTACAGTATTTGGGACATAAAATTGAGAAAGGTGTGAGAAAAATAACGATAGACAGAATCAGAATTATAAAAGGAATGAGAGCCCCCATGACCCAAAGAGAGGTGAGAATGTTTCTGGGAATGGTGGGGTACTACCGTCAGTGGATTAGCAATTTTTCCCTGATTGCAAAACCCTTGGTACGACTAACAAGGAGTGATGTAAAAGATCCCCTTGAATTGAACAAGGAAGAATTGGCAGCATTCAAACGATTGAAAAGAGGGTTTGTGTGAAGCCCCAGCACTGGGCATGCCTGACTATGAGAAAGAGTTTGAGTTATATTGCAGTGAGAGAAATGGATGTGCACTCTCTGTGTTGAAAACCAAAGGAAATGATGGACGGAGTGTTGAACATTGCAAGCACTCACCCCCAGTCAACTGATCTGGGTTTAATCCATCACCGTTCTTTAGCCCACTCTGCCACCCCAGTTCAGACATGGTCATATGCAAACCAGTCTGACCCTGTGCCTCATGGGAACAGTCCAGCCCGAATTGCCAAGCCATGTCTTCCCTGGACCGGAAACAAGCTTCCTAGGACCGGTTTCTGGCATTACAGCCGTCTTCAGCCAGGCTTGCTTGAATCCAGTGGCAAAGTGAGCAAGGGACTCACGTCTGAGCATACCCTGCCAACTTATGGCGAACAAAGCAAAAACCAAAGGAAATGATGGACGGAGTGTTGAACATTGCAAGCACTCACCCCCAGTCAACTGATCTGGGTTTAATCCATCACCGTTCTTTAGCCCACTCTGCCACCCCAGTTCAGACATGGCCATATGCAAACCAGTCTGACCCTGTGCCTCATGGGAACAGTCCAGCCCGAATTGCCAAGCCATGTCTTCCCTGGACCGGAAACAAGCTTCCTAGGACCGGTTTCTGGCATTTCAGCCGTCTTCAGCCAGGCTTGCTTGAATCCAGTGGCAAAGTGAGCAAGGGACTCACGTCTGAGCATACCCTGCCAACTTATGGCGAACAAAGCAAAAACCAAAGGAAATGATGGACGGAGTGTTGAACATTGCAAGCACTCACCCCCAGTCAACTGATCTGGGTTTAATCCATCACCGTTCTTTAGCCCACTCTGCCACCCCAGTTCAGACATGGCCATATGCAAACCAGTCTGACTCTGTGCCTCATGGGAACAATCCTGCCCGAATTGCCAAGCCATGTCTTCCCTGGACCGGAAACACGCTTCCTAGGACCGGTTTCTCGCATTTCAGCCGTCTTCAGCTAGGCTTGCTTGAATCCAGTGGCAAAGTGAGCAAGGGACTCACGTCTGAGCATACCCTGCCAATGTATGGCGAACAAAGCAAAAACCAAAGGAAATGATGGACGGAGTGTTGAACATTGCAAGCACTCACCCCCAGTCAACTGATCTGGGTTTAATCCATCACCGTTCTTTAGCCCACTCTGCCACCCCAGTTCAGACATGGCCATACGCAAACCAGTCTGACCCTGTGCCTCATGGGAACAATCCTGCCCGAATTGCCAAGCCATGTCTTCCCTGGACCGGAAACAAGCTTCCTAGGACCGGTTTCTGGCATCTCTCTGTGTTGATCCAGAAGCATGGAAGGTTGAGGAGACCAATTGCATATTTTTCCTCAATGCTTGACCCAGTGGCTGCAGCTTTACCTGGGTGTCTGAAAGCAGTGGCTGCAACATGTCAAAGTTTGGAGCAGAGTGAAGGTATTGTGATGGGATATCCGTTGAAAGTATTTGTACCTCATGATGTGGCGATTCTTTTGACAAGGAGTCGTACTCAGTATATGACACATAGTCGGCTGACTAAGTATGAGAAGGTCATTCTAGGTGCAACAAATGTGAGCCTTGCGAGATGTGTGAATGTGAATCCTGCAACATTGTTACCAGATGCTGAGAATGTGGAAGTGAGAGATGAAGCAGATCATGATTGTTTGGATGTGCTTGAGTACTGCACAAAGCCACGACCAGATATAAAAGATGTACCTTTGCCAGAAAGTGTTTTTGTGTTGTTTGTTGATGGGTCATGTTTGAGAACAGATGAAGGAGTGCTAAGCGCAGCATGTGCAGTATGCACGGTTGCAGCAGTGATGGAAGCATCTTATTTGAAAGGAGTGAGGTCAGCCCAAGGAGCTGAACTTGTTGCGTTGACCAAAGCATGCAAAATTGGGAAAAGTGTGAGAGTGACTGTGATAACTGACAGCCAGTATGGCTTCGGGGTTGTCCATGATTTCGGCCAGCTTTGGCTACAAAGAGGTTTCCTGACCTCAAGTGGAACCCCTATAAAGAATGCTGAAGTGGTTGGAAAGTTGATTGAGGCGATACAGCTGCCTAAACAATTGTCTGTGGAAAAATGTGCTGCCCATAGTCAAGGTAGTGATTACATCACTACTGGAAACAGGTATGTGAATGATATGGCACAGTATTGTGCACGGAACCAGAATTCGGTCAATCGGGCCAAGGAGAGAGAAATGTCTTCTTGCTCAGTAATGTTTACTAACACAGTAGGAACTTGGGAAGAAGTGAGAAAATTGCAGGAAGATTCAGGAGATGAGGAAATGAAACAGTGGATAAAAGCAGGGTGTGCACCAAGAGAAAAGGATCGTGTGTGGGTCTATCGAGATGGAAGACCAGCCTGATAGCATGATGTCTACCATGGCACGGATGTATCATGGCCAGGGACACATAGGGAGAGACGCCATGATAAGGTCTTTTAAGCAGACCTGGTACAATTCAAAATTCAGACTTGTAGCAGAAAGCCTATGTCAGAGATGCCTAATATGTAGGCAATACAATCCTGGAAGAAAGACAGTGGTGAGTCTAGGAACTATAGGCCGAGAGGGTGGACCTTTTACCAGAATGCAGGTTGACTTCATTGAAATGCCTCCATGTAACAGACTGAGGAATGTTCTGGTTGTAGTTTGCCTATTCTCCAGGTGGGTGGAAGCATTCTCAACAAGAAGAAATGATGGGATGACAGTGGCAAAGCTACTTTTGAGAGAATTCATCCCCAGGTTTGGGTTCCCAGTGACTCTTGAATCAGACAGAGGAGGACATTTTCATAACTAGATTGTAAAATTGATTTGTGAAGCATTGAATGTACAACAGAAACTACATTGTGCCTACCGACCAGAGGCTTCTGGTGTGGTTGAACAGATGAATGGTACAATCAAAAACAGAATTGGGAAAATGTGTTTAGCCACTGGTATGAAATGGCCTGATGGCTTGCCTCTTGTTTTAATGACAATTAGAGCAAAACCAGACAGAACCACAGGGTTAAGTCCTCATGAAATAGTTATGGGACGAGTGATGAGGCATGTGTACATTCCAGTCAACAAGCTGATGTCAATAACTGATGACATGGTGTTGGAATACTGTAAAGGCCAGGCTGACGCAGTTCATTCTGTGTTTCATCAGGTTGGAGCGGATGCCACCACCCTTGAAAGGATGCCAGCCCATGATCTGAGCCCAGGAGACTGGGTAAGGATAAAGGTCCACAGAAGAAGAAATTGTTTGGTTCCAAGATGGGGAAAACCAAGACAAGTCATTCTGACTACAACAACAGCTGTGAAGTGTGCTGGAGTGAAAACCTGGATCCATGCCAGCCATACTTTGAGGATACCAAATCCAGTTGACAGCAAAGGAAAAGACTACTATGACGAATCAGAGTCAAGTACTGAATCAGATAACGAAGAGCCAAAAACACAAGAAAATCCTGAAAGGGGGGAAAAAGAATCTGATCAAATATTAGTCCCCAGAAGTATCTCTCTGAGAAGACGATTGCAGATTTCTGATATCAGTTCAGATTCTGAAAACGAACAAGGGAGAAAAAGGTCCCAGAAAAGAACACAGAAAGAAAAAAGGAATAGACAACGAAGAAGCAGTAAAAGAAATCCTAGAGAAGGAAGTTTCAGATGAAAGACCAAGAGAAATTCCAACTGAAATAATAGATCAAAGTGAAGAAGGGACAGGTACAGAGAGAGAGGGACAGATTGCGGAAGACCCCCGAGGAGGTGTAGGGAACTGCAACATCCAGCTAGGTGAAGGGACAAGTAGCCAGCAGGAAGATTGCGTGTCGGAGACCCGAGGAGGGACAGAAGTAGGGAAAACAGTGGTGGAAAAAGAAGTTGTCGAAAAGAAAAAGCAAGTTGAGACAGAATCTGAAGAGAGTGAAAATGAGATACCAGAAGGACGAGTTCTAAGAAAAAGAGCTTGGAGAGAGGAAAAGAATAATAAAGAGAGTAAACAGAAAAGAGTCAAAAAGGACGAAGTTGGTAAAGAGATTGAGATATCGGCTGACACGAGTGAAATCACCAAGAGCAGATCAGGTGAATGAAGTGACAAGCCAAGAAAAATCAAAAGAAGAAGAGACTAATCAAGATAAGGAAGAGGGAAAAAGAACAAGGAAACCTAATCAGAAGTATAAGTCACCGGAATGGACGTACGTGGCACTGCCTGTAATGGAAGTAGAGGTAGATAGTCAAGGAAATCCAGAGGAGGCTGTATTGAAAGTGGTTGAACAAGAGGAAGAAGCAGTAATCCTGAGAGTTATCTTATCCGACATCGGAGAAGAAGAAACGGAAGATCAAGAAATTCTGTATTTGAATGAACAGAAAGAAGTGAAAAACGATGAAATGCCAAACTGAGAAAATATAGAAACTACTGATGAAGAAATAACAATTGAATCAAACAATAGATACCGATAGAACTAAGTAGGGCCTTAGAGGCCTAAGATTAGAAAACTAGTTGCGAAATAAAGAGTCAAAAGACACAGTCCAAATTAACAAAGATGGCTAACATAGATAATAGCAAAGGTAGATGTACATTCATGAAGAGATGGTGTAAAATGTGTTGTTGTTGTGCAGGATTATTAATGCTTCTATGGGGCATACTTGCTCTGTTGATTTCTTTTAAGGTCACTATAGATACACTAGAAGGACACACTGAAAACATTACTAACATAAAGAAGATCCCAAAAGTAGTTCCGACTAGAATAGATAATAATTATTTACATAAAGATAGGTCTATTAATGATTTTTCAAATAATGTGTTTTCAAAGTTATTGTATGAATATGTAAAGACCATGGACGTAAGGGACTGCTACGTATGCATGCAGTTACCTGCATCTGTGTCAGAGGGAGTGACTTATCATCACCTTCCAGCAACGTATGGAATAGCATGTAGTGTGATAGCAAGTTTATTTTACGAGACAGGTAAATTAGAATATTATTTTTCAGATGTAGATAACATTTTTGCGCAAGTACCTGCTAATAACAAACTAAACAAAGTAAGACCTGCTGAGGTATTAGGCAAATTTTTCTTCGTAACTAAGGAGCTAACATTAGAGTATATATTTAAAAATAATTTGACATGCAGTTTGAAGAATGAAGAAAGGACATTCCTAGACATGGTCGAGGAAAGGAGATTGAAAATGAAAAGAAAGGCATCTGAAGGAAAAGGGGAGAAAACAGTCTTGGATGTAGAAATGGAAAAACATATGAAGGGAGAGTCTAATCCAACTTTGGCTCTAGATTGGCCTCAGAAAGGGAAACTGTGTATAGGAAGAAATCAAACGGCGTACGATAATCATTTTGTAGGGAATAGTGAGTGCCATGATACATACCGAATCATAGGTGGATGGGGATTTAAAGGTGGCATATTATCGTTTGCCAGACCATTGGTATGGCACATGTTACGTAGGCCTGGTTTTTCCAAAAATCTTTCACATGGATAGAGGTAAAGATGGTGCACATAGGTTAGGTAATCAATTAACACGTAGTAAAAGAGAATCTTGGGCAGAAATTGTAGGTGACATTTTTGGAGCATTGATACCAGCAGTGGGAATATCTCTGAATGCGAACAATATTAGAAGATTATCAACAGTAGTGGATCGCTTGTCAACAAGCACCGCTGGAGGATTCTTATTGGTTACTACTGAAATGGTTGCCATGCGTGCTATGGTAATGCAAACAATTTGCCCTTGATATCTTATTGGCAAAAGAGGGTGGAGTCTGTGGAATGCTGAAAGTTCAACATTGTCGCACTTACATTCCAGACAAAAGCAAAGATCTGAAAGTTTACATTAAAAATATTACTGAATTGCATGACGAAATTGTACCACTGGAGGTTGAAGGTGTTTGGGAAAAGATTGGGAAGAAAATTGCTGCTATTAAAAATGTCTTAGTGAAAATAGGTAGTACAGTTATAGGTAAAATATTATTCCCATTAACTTGTGTGATTTTCGTGTTATTAATATTAAGATTGTGATGTATGTGTTGTAAAAACAAGAAAACAAAGAATAAAATAAAAAGAGAAAAACTAAAAAGAAAGAAGGATCCAGAAGGAGACTTAACAGAGATAACTTTAGAAGAATGGAAAGAAAGTTTGTATAAAAAGGCAAAAAGAGATGAAAAAGAAACTGAATTATAATTAAAGAGCAAGAATACATTTCAATTTTCCGCAAAAGGGTGAATAAATTTAGTGTGGTAGTGGTGATAAAATCACCAAAGGGGGGATTGCTGGAGTGGGGTTTTCTTTAAAAAAATTGTATACCCTCTCCATTTTGCATGTTTATATTAATAAGAGTAATTAATTAATAGTAATTGTACTAATTGTTTGCTGTGTGAATTGACCAACATTACTAATATAAGAAATATACGTGGGAATTGCATTTGCATGGCCTAATTAATAACGTAAACTAATTTTGTATGCATATTAATAATAGACAATCAGAAATTGCATGATCATATGTTGCTTTCGTGATGTATTCGTGATTTGTGCATTATTAATGTGAATATAACCTGCATTAAGTGTTGCTTCTGCTAGATAAATACACATACATATGGGTATTAGTAAGGGGATAACATTTTATTAGTCATTTCCATGTATTAATTACGTTTTTGTGTTTCTTTGCTTAAGTTGACCATTTGGTGGCCACAAAATGGCTGACATCCCTATCAGACGAATTGACTTCATTTGTGAACGTCTCTGGGTGAAGTGCGCATGCGTCACCATCAGCTGCAGTGGCCTTTGAACGACCCTAACTCAACTGTACCACCCAAGGACACACCGGGCTACCAGCCAGCTACTCTGAAAGAAACAATGAAAAGATACTATTCCGAGGAGAAAAAAAAAGAACTATATCTAAAGACACATTATCCGTATGGGAAAGATGTCGAACAATTTTAAACGGACCAATTAGAAACATTCAAAATATCATTTGTTACTCTTTGGAATGTAATTTTACAATAAAAATGGTAGAATAGAGAGGTTGATAGGCGAGACCCTTCAGAAGATTTTCGATTTCCTGACGTTATGCTGACGGAGAGGACGGTGACACTGCAGGACAGCTGTTTCCTAAGACTCTGACAGTATGAACTGATGACCAAGATTTTGACTTAGAGGACGACTTTAGCCAGAATAGGTAATTATGATGGTCTATTGCTTGATTAAACCAGAGACTCGAATTTCAATTATTTAGATAAAATTTAAGATTCATTACAAGAACTGTGTTGGGTCGTTATTATGAGAAAATGTATTTATGTAAATAATGTTATAGATTTTGTTATCACTCCAACCTGCAGCTAGCTGATCCATGGCCTATTCATGGGAGGAGTACTAAAGGTGAAGTTTAGGTCTGAATAAATAGGGATATATGAGTATTTCCTTCCATTACAGCGAGTGGAACAATTGCCTCCTTGGAAACAGGTTATTAGAAGGATGAATGTTGGTGTTATGGCCTCACCAGCGAATGTAGTGATTGTGTGTGATCTATGATCTGTGACGAAGGGTGGGATTTCGCATTCCGCGCTGCAACACTGGCAGCAATGTCGGCGGCTTCCTACCGCAAAGGCGGCTGGGGCTTGAAGTCCTGTCCCCATCACCGGCAACAAGGTTCACCACCCCTTTACTCATTTTCTCTGCTAGTGTTCTTATGTGTTTAATTTTTGGAAATCTATTTGGTCCAAATGCTTAAAGACCTTTCAATGTAACATTCCATTATCAATCCAGAATGTTTTCTTTGGAACTATGTCATCTGATTTTGACCACTTTTCGCCCAAACCTGTATTATTTGATCTTTTTATTGCACTTGCTTTTAAGGTTACACTCTCTTGTTGGAAAGATACCTCTAAACTCTCTATGCTAACATGATGGAATCTTAGCTTCCATATCTCCTCTACTTCCTTAGTTTCCTTCTACTCTCTTTCCTTCTTTCCATTGCTACTTTTCTTCCCCACTCCCTTTTCCTCCTCTATACTTCTTTTTATGTCCTTTCTTCTTTTTTATATAAAAAAAAGATTTGAATTCATCATATTTAATAATTAGATGATTTCTATTTTGTTTTTCTCTTTGCTTTAGCTTAACTAACAGTTATATTACTTTGTAATATATAACATTGTTATATCATTTCTTTGCAACAAGGCTAATCATTAAGGTGGAATTACTTGTCAACTAAGTCAAAGAAAGAAAAAAAAGATCAGCATTATCAGATATTAGAAAAAAGGCGGACTGAAATAAGTCTTATTTGTGTACAACTCAAAGGTTTCACAAAAGAGGTTTATTGAAAAGAAAATCCACAGCATCATATACTGACTTCCACTTCAGCAAGGTCCACAAAACTCTTTTACAGAATCCTGCACGAGATAAGCTCACCAGTATTCTAAATCAAAAACTTTCTAGAACAATCCTTACGGACAACAAAAAGGGGAAGGAAAGGAGCGGAGAAGAGCAGTAAGGAAACAAAGGGAAGAAGGCTAAGGTTGTACGACTACAACTTAATCTTCTAAAAAGGATTTATGTATCAAGGAGTTGTGATTCTCCTATTACCATGACAAGAGAATCTGGATTTCATTAAAGACATGGAGGCTAACATTATACATATTTCTTTTAATGTAACTCCAAGCAGCCACTTGTAAGCATTACATCACAGAGTGAAAACAGTTCTAGAACAGAATCTTCAATGTGTACAATAACCATGAGCACATAATAGTCTGCCTCTTTTAAATGTGGAGAAATAGGAAATAGTTCAAAATTATTCTTTATTAAAAATATTTTTTCTTGCTCCACTTCTTTAAATCCAACTTCAGTGTGATTAAAGGACATTCAGAATATCCAAACTTCTGATGGATAGTCAATTATGAAAAGTTACCTGAAATAAAGAGACACATAAGTACTCCGTTGTTTTGAATGGGAGGTAGAAAAGGTGATAGAAACATGCAAAGCAAATATATGTACATCAATTTTTTTATTGTAATAAACCAATTTAGACATTACATCGTAAAATTAATCAGTCTATAAAGCAGAGTAAATGTTAACCACCTATGGGAAGGGAAGGGTGGGATAATGTTAGCCTCCGTGTTATTAATGAAATCCAGATTCTCTTGTCATGATAATAAGAGAATCGCAATTTCATCACAAGACTGAAGGCTACCATTTTTCATGTTGGTAGCTTTGTAAGACGACGTGACATATGTTCAATTGGTTTGCAGTAGTGTGGTGCAAATCTGTTTGCATTAGACCAGTTGGCCTAATTGATTCACGCTGTGAGCACGAAGACCATTCATTCTACATTTGTACTCTTTCATGCAACCTACAACCCAGAGTTTCTTGCATAAGTCAAAACGTGGATAAAAAATTTAATCCAACATAGTTTTAGTTCTTCTAATTATCTGAAATTTAACACCAAACATATTGTCAGATTTATTAATGATTTCAAGAGCTTTGCATCTGAAACCGATCGGCATGAGATTAGGCACAATAAGGTTGCGAGTTTAATGGATAGACTTTTCCTATCTAGTTGACTGTTTTCTGGTCAATTTGTGAATAGGTCTAAAATTAGTTTTACCCCCCACAGTGATTCGTATTTAGGTTTACGGGGTCTCCTTATTCTGATACTTTTTAAGACTCTACAAACCATGATGTTTTTACCTACCGTTTTTCCATTGACTAGAGCATGACCTGCAGAGATAGCTGATCTATAACAATTAAGCGATCTATAACTGAGACCCCTTTCAAACTGTTCTACAAGGAAGTTTGCTATGTGTAGGAACCAAGATACCCATTTTCTCCAAATGTTGTTATACCTATAGTGCGTGCCAGGGGCCCATGACTCTCCGAGGAGATTTGCAGCTGTTGACGAAAGTCCAGACACTTCTTTGGATTTCGGGACACTTTCCAGGCAAGAAGGTTCAAACTCCCGGTCTGTAATAGGGGGTGATCTCTTCCATCTATGACTGTTCGGAGCACCCTCTCGGCTGGAATTAAAAAGGGAATGTTGCAAGCTAACTCCAGCGTCGTGGAAAACCATGCCTGAGATGGCCAAAAGGGAGTTATTAGCACTAGAGAGCATATTTCTTGTCTCACCTTCTTTAGGGCTCTCTGAATGATGGTGAAAGGTGGAAATGCGTATACTTGGATTTCTTTCCAGCATTGGTGAAAGGCATTTATTGCAAGAGCACCCGGGTCTGGCATTCAGCTGAAGTACTTCTCTAACTGGAAGTTTAGTCTGCTCAGGAACAGGTCTACATCTAAGGGGCCCCATATCATATTTGGTTGAGAGCTCTGAAGACGTTTTCCTTGAGTTTCCAATCGCTGTGATCTAATAGGAATCTTGGGTTGCCCACTTGCAGATACGTTTATCTTCCCTGGGAGGTATTCTGCTATTAGAGCAATCTTGTGCTCCAGGCAAAACGTCCAGAGTTTCTTGGCTAAATTCGAGAGATCTGCTGATTTTGTCCCCCCGGACGATTTATATATGCTACAGCTGACATATTGTCCATCTTCAGAATTACTGATCTCCCTTGAGGTAAATGTTTGAAGCTCAGCAATGCGTCTAAACCAGCAGTCAGTTCTAGGTAGTTTATGCGATCAAATAAACTACCTAGAACTGACTGGTCACACGCCACATGTGTTCTGATCGAGAAAACAAGCTCGCCAACCATGAAGGCTCGCATCTGATTCCAGGATTAATTCTGGTGTTGACCCAAATATGGCTTTGCCATTCCAGGCATCTAAATCCTCATGCCACCAAGTCAATTCTGATTCGGCATCCTGATCTAGGCTTACCTGATCTCCAGACCAAAGTTCAGACCTTAGAGCTCTCGCTTTTACCCTTTGAAGAGCTCGGTAAGTCAGAGGACCTGGAAAGATGGCTTGAATAGATGAGGAAAGAAGACCCAGAAGCCTGGCTAATTCCCTTAGTGCTAGGCTTTCTTTCTTCAAAACAAACCTTATTTCCTTTCGAATTTTGGTTATTTTCTTCGAGGATAGTAATAGTAGGCATTTTGTTGTGTCTACAGTAAACCCCAAGAACTCCAGGGATCTGGGGGGAGTTATTATCGATTTCTCTTTGTTTATAATGATTCCTAAGCTTTCTATGAGATCCATAACTACCTTCAGGTCTTGAATGATTTGTGTGTGGTGTTGGGACATGATGAGGATGTCCCCCAGGTATATCATTTGTTGAATCCCTCTTTCTCTCAGGAGTGAGGCGATAGTCCTCATAACCTTGGTGAAGCACCAGGGGGCAGATGATAGCCCGAAAGGTAGGGCTTGAAACTGGAACAGATGGTTGTTCCAAATAAACTGGAGAAAGGGTTGATGTTCTTTCGCCATCGGGATGGTAAAGTAGGCATCTTAAATCTAGTTTGACTAACCAGTCTCCTTCCAATAACAGATCCCTCAGGAAGTGGATGCCCTCCATCTTGAAGTGCCTATACTGTTTAGTTCCCTGAGGTTTATAACGGGTCTCCACCCTTGTCCTTTTTCTGGACAAGGAAGAGTGTACTTACAAATCTCTTCAACTCCCATGGTACTTCTATTATTGCCCCTTTCTGAAGCATTGAGGCTATTTTCTCCTCTAGTATTCTTTGTTGCACCTTTGTCAGTGGAATGTCACTCGGGTGAGATGTTTGCATAAGTATTTCTACAAAATCTATCTTGACAGTATCTAATACCCATGGGTCTTGAGTGATTAATTTCCAATTCTTATAGAAGAACAATATTTTGAGGGGAAGAAGAAGGAAGAGGGGGTAAGGTACTCACTCTGAAAGTTGTTGTTGGGTCGTCCACATGTTCCAAACCCTCTGTTGCATAAACCTCTCCCTCTCTGCGGGTAGAATTGGGGAGGGCTGGATGATTGAAAGCCTCTTCCAAAACCTCTGAACTTCGAGTAGGGCCTTGGGTTGAATCGGCCAGAGGAAAAACCCCTTCTTCCGGCCCATCCTAAAAGGTTTGGGTTGAACACATGTCTCATATTGTGTTGTGCTTTGTCCAGTGCCGTGAATGTTGAAACATATTTGCCAAGGCTTTTGATCATGTCTTCACCGAAGAGTAAACCTTTAGTGTTTTGGGAATGTTCCTTGTCTGCCATATCGCTCAGTTTTGGGTTTATTTTGGTAAGGACTACCCTTCTTCTTTCGGCGTTGAGGCTGGCATTAGCATTGGCCAGAAGGATCATTGCTCTCTGGCTCCACCCCCTGATTAGCTCTATATCTAGGACCGTCCCATTAATATGGCTTTCTTCAGCCATATCTATAATCCTGGCCAAAGGACCATGGACGTCAAGTAGACGATCTTGACAGGCTTTAAGGGATCTCTCCATCCCCTTCCTGGGATCTCTCCCGAGTTTGAAGAGGAATTTAATTCGTTCAGAATCGAGGTTGGGGGTCTGACAGATCTTTTCTTGAATAGATGGTCTTGATCATTCAGCTGTGAGAATGTTATGGGCATCTTTCTTAAGTGGATTCCTGAGCCATTTCTTAATAAATTTTGCCACATGATCTTGCAGCCACCATTCCAAGCTTATTGGATGCTTAATATTGTAGGGTGAGAACATATCTTTGCCCAAAGGGTTAATTATATTGTCCTTGGAAGAAGACGGAAGTTCGTCTTCAGTAGGCTGGCTAATAAATTTGTGATTGTCTTCATCTAGATCGAGGAAGTATTATTCAAAGATGTTAGTAGCCTCGTCATCCTCCATTTCGTTATCAGTAACATTGTAGTGAGCACTTTGATAGGTTGTGCCGCTAAGGACACCCATATGTGTTGTGCCGCTGTGGACACCAGAATAATTTGTGCCGCTAAGGACACCTGAGGCGTTTGAGGTGCGAGAACCTCCATTAAGAGTTGAGGTGCTGAGACCTCCTGAATTGTTTGAGGTGCTAGGACCTCCAATTGTGCTCAGGGAGTTTAGGTATTCGATATATTTAGTCTTGTTTAGTCTTTTCCCCTTATTTTCAGTGATACTGTCAATGACTTGTAGGTTAGGGCTTTCTCTAACGTCATCCTCCTCTGTAGGGAGGGATCTTTTGGATGACATTACTTGGCTCAGAGTTTCCAACATATAGGATCTCATCTCTCTGTGAATAATTTTTTTGAAAGCCTTGTTATTCATATCAGGGATGGGGGCTACCGCATCATCAGAGTCAAAGTCAGACATTTTTTGTGTTATTGGGTAATAAAAATGGCTCAGTTAGCAAAAACTCTCAAAGTTGCTAAATAAATAAATGTAATTTGGTTTAAAAGTAAGTAAAAAGGCCAAATAGGATTTTTTTTGCTATTGCATTGAAGGTAATAAAGGTGTCAAACCTTTAGATCAGGTTATGTTTAGTTCTTGAATCGTTATAGTTATGTCCTTAAAGCAGGTCAGGCTCTTAATCTCCTTAATTGGCATAAACAATAAAGCTGACTTGTATTGAAATGGGTTTGTTAAAGGTTTGATAAATATTTTCAATGTAAACAAATTATTAGAGTAGACCAAGTGCGCGTGTGTATGGCAGCAGCTGATTGGCGAAACAGAGTGATCAGCTGCTGCCGGTATCTATGAGAACGAGGTCTTGCCAAGGTATTTTCCTCTAAGGGGCTTCCTCTACTCCTAAAACGGAGAGGGAGCCCGATTCCTGATTCACGCTTGATGGTATATAATCGGAGAAAGCCACCCGCACTCAGCGGGGCTCCCTCCCGAGTAGATATTTACGAACCGGGGTGAATCTGATGTGAGCAGTGTGCGGAGGAAATAGTGAACATGCCCTCTCTTTTGTATTGTATTGTATTGTATAGTGCTTTTGTATAGCGCGACTGTCACCCTTTTACATCAAGGATAAGGAATTATACCCCTAGAGGACACAAGAGCAGAAACAAATCTCCAGTGAGGAGTGTGGGGTGGAGGGGGGAGGGGATCGGCTCGGCTAAAGTAAACTAATCTCCGTAAATTGGACCCAGTAGTGATTAAGGTAGAAGGAGAGGGGAGTAGTCCCTCAAAAAGGTCATTGGGTGATATTAGTAGTTATTATTAGCACGTTAATGAAAATTAGCAAGATTAGTAAAATATAGAGAGTAATAGAAAAATGGACTTATCTGTTGGAGCTGCATTTAAAAGAGGAAGACTATTCTGTGCTCGTGGTTACTGTACACATTGAAGATTCTGTTCTAGAACTGTTTTCACTCTGTGATGTAATGCTTTCAAGTGGCTGCTTGGAGTTCCATTAAAAAAATATGCATAATGGTAGCCTCCGGTCTTGTAATGAAATCAGATATCCCAAAGCCATTTAAAGGGTTTGATGAGACTACGTACACAAGCAAGAATCAATGTGATGACTATGCAAGCAATACTACTATGCCACATAAAACAGACCAGATCTATGACATCTCTAACATATCAAGCTCAATCACTGAGTGTGACACATAGGATCAATTAAAAGCTTTAAATAAAGGGAAATAATCCAGGCCTGACAGTTTGCCAACACAATTGTAAACTATATTCCAAAACATCCAGCAGTTTCACTTTCCATTCACTTGTTCCCCACACTCAAATAACTCGAGGGGCCCTTTTCTGTATTCATGTTAAAGACCGCCTCCATTCCAAGAACTACAGCAAAATTTCCCTGGTTAATTTAAAATCTAAATTGTAAGTGCTTTCCTATCATATCAACCAATTCTTACCCTAAGGTTAACATCCTTCCATTCATAAAACCTATACTGGCATAGCTCTAGAAAGTAAATGGAGTTTTCTGATGCACAATTTTAAATAGCAGAAAGGCAACCTCCTGCTCCCTTCATACTTATCTTCAAATCTCTATCCGACAGAATTCAGAACAAACATAAATTCAGTCTTTCAGCAATAGGCATGACAATGCATTCCATCATAACCCCATAAATACACTTCAATTATTCTTCTATTGGCACCACTGCATAGACTTGCCAAAAATCCCTCTCATCCCCTCCAAGACTCTTGAAGCACTCACCGGCACTTCAACTTGATAAACCCCCAAGATTCCATACATTGCATTTATACTGAACCAAAACACCACACACTTCTTTTTACTGGTTGAGTTCCTGTGATCCCCCTCTCACTTATTACCCTCTTTCCTGCCACTTACATCACTCATGGATTCATATACAATACGTTTTCACCCTGATCATTTCTCATGCCTCTAGATCTTTCCCCTCCCCTATACATATCTCTTTCGTTCCATATATTTTAAAACAACATATTCTGATGTTGAACATTCGGTACCTCAAATATTTATAGTATGTCATTGTCTGTGACTATGTCTTTAAAAGTAATGAAAAATCTTCAATTAGTCTCGTAGTACTCAGTTTTGTTGATGCTTGCACTCTGTGCATGACTCACAAATTACTAATATACTCATTGCTTACAGAATTGAGGCATTGTATAAATTACAAGATCGATGTAGTTTTCCATATTAATATTATTGAATTGCCTACAATCTGAAGCAGGATTTCTTAGCACCAAAGATTACTATGTGCACTAAGCCTCTTAGTGCCGTCCCCAGACATAGATAAATTTGCCCTCCTACTTTTGTGAATTAAGATGTTGTAAACAGTGGGTACTCCCTGATAGGATGGAATTTGCTTATAAAGAATCTCGAGGCAATGTCATCTCTGAGCCCTGACACTCTCCTGCAGGGATCAGGGATTGGGCAAGGTTAGTTCCACTGAGATGCACAGCACAGGATTCCTTCTCAATTGGAGCATTTTGCAATCAAGATGAGCTGATCATTGCCTTCTTGGATTACCCCTAGCTAACACTAAGACACGTCCGCCTCCAGAACGATGACTGCCACTATTGGAGGAAGAAGCTATCTTTCACAGCGGTAGAAAATGCATCAAGGGAAATCCTGGTGATAACTAGACCTGGAAAAGTGGTAAAACAGCAAGGTGTAATATGAAGGTGATTCCAGAGGATGAGGTCTAACATCATGCTGTCTTCTCTAGGTTTGAGAGAACTCTTATACAGCTCTTAGGAAGACGTCATGAAATCAGTGGGATTATATCCAGCAAATAAGACCCAGAAGGCCTGTCGACATGGCCTTCCACTCACCATATAATCTTTAACTTGCACTCTGTGAAGCCATTCCTAAGCACTGCATCATCCCTGACATCTTCCTTTCCCAATGCAGTGCAACAGGCTTGCCAGCAGAAGAAGAAACAAATGATCTTAGTAGTACCCGAGGGCTATGATCACAAGCTGAAGAGAATCCTTGCACAGGCAGCTGTGGAAAGCTAGGTGGGGAGGGGAGAGAACTCATAGTTATGGCATCAGTGAGGAATGAAACACAATAAGATGATGTACGGAATGTTGAACATTGTCAAACATTAACCCCCAGTCACAGGTCTGGGTTTCATACATAGTGAGAACAGTGGCAGGGTATAAGATGCTGCACCAATTACTTGTGTTCTTGTACAATATCTAATACATATTAGTTTTTTCAACCAGTAGTGGTCCAACAAATGCCCACCTCCCGAAACCAGCCACCAATTTGGTTTCAAATATTAAACAGATATACAGAAAGAAGGGAGAGGCAATGCTATAATGACCAAAGAGTTAATCTCTTTCATTTTTCACAGACGATGACAGAATAAATGATTTCTGTAGTCGGAAATGTTCTAAGTCTTTTTTTATTTCAGTTTTGTATGTATAGCAGCAAAACAGCCAAGGTCTGGGTTTAATCCATTGTTATTTTGCTCACTATGCCATTCCAGTTTGGACCCAGCCATATGCAAATTAGCCTTGACCCTGTTCCCCATGGGAACAGTCCAGCCCGAACTGCCAAGCCAGGTCCTCCCTGGACTGGAAAACAAGCATTTTGGGACCAGTTTTGGGGCATCACCCCTAATCAGCCAGGCTAGCTTGAAATCGGTGGCGTAGAGAGCACGGGACCCACGTCTGGGCACACAAAAAGAAAGATGATGGACGTAATGTTGAACATTGTCAAACAATCACCCCAGCCACAGATCTCCGATAAATTCATCGATATTTTGCTCGCCACGCCATTCAATTTTGGACCCAGCCATATTCAAATCAGCCTTGACTCTATTCCCCAGTGAGGAAGGAACATCCATAACCAGCAATTGTCTGAGTGTGATCCCAAGTTAGGGAAATAGCTGAAAGTGGGCCAACAGGGGTCATCTTGCAAGCACATACCAAACCATGGAAATATTTAGCATAATAAACAGGTACAAAATTTACTAATTTCAGCAAGTGAATCATAACAGAAATAAAGCAAAGGGACGCAAAAAAAGAGGAGAATCTGCACAAGAGTAGAATAACATAATTAAATTACAGTGCATACAGGGCATTGTGGCTTTTGAAATAGGCAAAGAAGCAAAAACCCTGTTACGTGCCACGCATCACGCGTTACCCTAACGCATTTTAAGGCAAGTTCCCTCATCACAGCATTAAAAAATAATAATTATCATGCATTTACAGTGCCTCTTCTCTTGCCAAGGAACTTTTGTGTCAAAGCAACAAGTGCGCAGCTTGAACTCGTTTGTTTACATTTAATGCGACGCAGGCAGTGTGAGCCCATGTTCCGTTGTTCAGAGCGCTCCTCTTTGTAAAGTTGCCCCGCAACTAGGCCTTGATATATGGCCAGACCCCCACACTACAGACACACGGACACTTTGGTGCTGTAATGGACCGGAAGTCCCGAGCAACCTCCGCCCGTTTATTTAAGCTCTCTGGCCACGCCTGGCCAGAGAGCGTTACAATGTGTGTGTGTGTTTCCGGGCCAGGGGTCCCTTGACTCAAGGACAACTAGACCGTTACACTCTTAGTTACATTAAAGGACAGTCAGGTAAACAATAAACAGTGGGGGAAAAAGAGAGGCTAGGCATAAAGAACAAGAATGGAAACATTGAAGACAAGCTAAACGATAAGGAAGAAAAATCAAAGAAAGACAAATGGGGTGTTTTTAGTTTGCTGCACTCTTCCCCCGTCTGTGGAACGTTACCTTGGAGGAAGTCAGCCAATAGCCTGCAGCCCAGAAGAAAACATAGCATTGCATGTTGATGACGTCACACATGGCTGTGTTTTGCCTCAATACAATCCCTTTGCTTTTCAAAGGGTGGGGTGGTGCGGTTGTTTCCAAACTGGCTCTGAAAGTGTGGTTCTTTAACCATGCCCACCCCCGGTGAGTGCTGGGCATCCTGGGTGGGGGCAGCATCTCTGCGTGTCCATCCCCTCGATGCTGCACCACCTCTGGGTACTGTTACTGCAGGCACGCAACATGCCTTCTTCCCCATGTAAGGTTCTCGTTGTGTTCTTCTTTTCCTGCTCTTTACTGCTGTCTTGCTTCCGACTTATCGTGAATACACAGGGCTAAGGACTTACCCACTCTTCTGATGGAGGCTGGGAGCCCTCGTTTTTAATTAAGGAGCTTTATTTTAACTTTCTCTCTCTTAACACGCCCTCCAATGCAAGATAAGTGGGGACATTAAATTACCTGTTTGTTTTAAGTAAATCTCCCACATTATGGGCCTATATGATGGCATGTATGTATTGAAAAAGTGAAAAGGCACACTAAGACCAAGAAAGCAGCATTTCTTCATCATTTTTGTACTCACCTTAAGGATTATAAATACACATTTGTAAGTGCAATTTGCGTGAAACTGAAAATAAATCGTTTGCGTTTCCAGGTTCTGCACCTGAACAAGGACAATATCTTAAGTGCACTGTGTCCATCACTCTAAACTCACACTTACACTCTATCCCAGTGATACACAAAGTACGGCCGGTGGCCGCTTTGGGCCATCTTGACCTTTACATGCGGCCCCCCGGCGAACAACAGCACGAGCTGCTGTTTAGTTGCTGAGCACTAATATTCAGAAAAAAATGTTATATAAATGGGCAAGCATTTATTAACCTGAAAATAAATGCTTTCCTGATTATTTAACATGTTTTTAGACCTCATCACACAATTCCTGACCCACCCAGACCCTTTTGCGCCACCCTACTGGCATCAGTGTGGCCCTCGGTCACGCCACAGACCGTACTTTGTGGCCCCCCTGGCAAATGTTCGTGAGTACCCATGCTCTGGCCTCTGTAGTGACTCAGGTATCTGTGAGTACATATCCTGGACATACTCACACTGCACTGAGTAGGGACAGCATACACGGAATTTCGGTCCCTGACTGATCTCTTTGGTTGCGAGAGACGACCTCAAGAGAAAATTAAATAATTAATTAATTTTCCATCTGACGCCTCTCTAAATCCCCCCCAGCCGGCCCACCGCTCTTACCTGCAGCAGCCGTGGCTGAATGTTTCCCTCGTCTCCATTGCTTGATTTTGCTTACGCGAAAGTGTCACTCATAGTCGTTGAAATGTCACTCATAATTACACAGAATTTATGAAAATGTCACACATAGGAATTTGAAATCTTGGCAACTATGAAGCAAAATAAAGGGGCATATTATGTGCAGGAACGAAGGAGACTTTTTAAATCTCTGTAATGTACAGAGAATGGAGTGGGTCATTCACCCCTTCCAGTAGACTGAGACTTGCAACTCAAATTGAGATGTGTGCAAATAGACCTCACTAGAAAATCGTTATAATGACTACGGAAACATGCCCTCTCCAGCAATGATAAAACAAACAAAATTAAGACATTCTGGCACATTCATAGAGGCAGGTAGGCACCCTTAACCAAAGAAATGCTGCTATAAGAAATAACACCACCCATCTAGACAGCAATAAACAACGGATGAGATGGCATGGGTGGGCAATGAAGAAGTTATAAACATGAGACCGGGAATAGTGAGATTTCCAGCCGAGCACAGAGGTAGAAAGAAGAGGTGGCAAAGGCAACAGGAGGTCTGGGTTATAATGCAGTAAGGCATGCCAGACATTGGTGGGTTAGATTCAGAAATACTTTATTCTCAGACCATAAGCATACTGGGACACCGGGATCCATAAGTGTAGTAGAAAAATAAAACTGCAAGTAGAATTCTTCTTACTATTGTTGGCTGAAAAGTACCTTCATCAGGTAGGGTCCATGATAGACCAGGATGGTGTAACTGTGCTTATAGACAGTGGGGCTTGAGAACAGCATTAGGGGATTTCTAGGTTTTGTTCATACCTGTTTTCTAGCTATTTTTTCATGAAACAAAGTCCCCATGACATGGTACCGCTTTTTGGGGCAAAATAACTACTTCTGTAACCATGCATCTGTTAATAACTTGTCATCCGTGACCTGTGCTACCTGCATTCACCGCCCTTGCACTGTTTTAGAGGCACGTGTAGGCATTGAAGTTTATTGATGGAATATAAGTCATTCGCACAACTCGAGGCTATTGTACAGCTATTCTTATTTCGAAGGCTATATCCCAGATCTTACATAGTCGGATGTGAAGTGAGGTATCAACATTACTAATTTTAGCTTTCACTCTTAGCCTATTTTATTTATTTTAATTTTATTTATTGCAATTTTATAAAGCGCGCACTTTACCCGAAGGTGTCAGATCGCTTTACAAAAGGACCAGATACATTACATAAGGGCTTCAGAGTACCTGAGTTACATAAAAGATACAAACAGAAAAACTCTAAATACACATAAGAATTTTCAGGAAGTACAAAAGTCTACTACAGATACTAGTGGTTAGAGTTGCATATATACAAGTTATACATTCACTGAAGGAAAAGATACAATCAGATCAACTTCAAGCCTAGAATTAACACATATCAGGTTAACCAAGGCCTCTCATGCACTCCTCTATCAATAAATAATGCTGAACAGATTTTAGAAGACTTTCAAAGCATGGGCAGCAGCAGTGCAAGATTCCCTAACACGTAGAGAGGGTATGGCACAAGCAATAGTATCAGAGTAAGCTTCTCATACATGCAGAGAGGAGGTACAGCGGGTGCAGCAGCAGTGCAAGCATCTATCACATACCCAAAGCAAGTAAAATACAGCCAATAGCAGGATGCTTATCTCCTGCCCTTTAGCTACAGCACAGGCATCAGTAGTGTAAGGGCCCCTTAACCACTTAACCGTGATGCAAATTATCCCGCAGTGCGGGAGAATTAAAGAGTGGGCGGGGCTGCGTCGGCCAACGGACGTGCGCAGCACTAGGGAGGTAGTGCTTGTGTCGGCAAGCACCAAACGGGTTAAACACAGATACACACAGATACACACAGCGCTATTACAGTACCAACTCAAGGCCACTGTATTGCACGTGATCAGAAAGCTGCCCTTGTATTGAAACAATGTGTTCGTTCTGTTTACAGCACCTGTTATTCATGTTCAAAGGCAGTGCCCCACAGCTCAAAATAGAAGAGGAGATACTGTTAAACAATCACACTTCAAACACCACTCCCAGGAAAGGGGGGGGCAACTGGGCATATCGGCTTTTAATGATTCACAAATGCGGGTCCACTTACCCAATTTCTCTACAATAGATGGCCGACATGCTCAGCACATGAATGCCCAAGTGTGTACCTGTGCCAAGGAGATTTCCATATTGAGTTGGGCATGACTGAATTGTTGTGTAATAAAGAAACATAAAAGATCAAGAGGATTCAATTCGACCTCTTTTGTGTTGCGTTTTCTGTTACAGTAAAATATGGCGCAGTCTGTCAGTATTTGGTTCTCCAGTTGCATTCAGTACACCTGAAGTCGACAAACCCTTAGGATAATGTCACGATGATTGTATGATCTTATTTGTGATGTTGTCAATTATGTCATTTGAGATGTTGCAACTGATGTCATCTGATGTTTAATTTAACATGTTGTGAGTGATGTGACATGTGAGATCATCTCCAATGCATGGTGGGGGTGCAAGTTATAGGTAGCTCAGTGAACTATCACTGGTGAATCTGTGTGGGTTTTCTTTTGGTTTTAAATGTTAGTTTTTGTGTTCTTTCAACACATACCTGTAATGTAATTTAAACCTTTGTTTTTTCAGTGACTTGCTAGGGATTTATTAACATATCTAAACGTAACATCACTTTCAGCTTTGTAATTTTCAGCTGTCGCCCCAGGGTAGGTATACTTAGGATCGTGTTTCCATAGAAATACTTTTTTGTGTTGTTAATATGTTTGCCGCCATTTGATGAATCCCCACGAAACTTTCCAAAACAGTGTGCTTTTTTTTTTACTAGTTTGCGCAGTAAAAGTTTTGGGATGATCCGTGAAGCAGGGGCAAAGAAAGAAGGGGGTCCCAAAATGCATTTTCCCTATTTATTTTCCAATAGGAACTTTAGGCACATCTGCAGCCTAAACCGCTGAACAGATTTACACCAAATGCGAGAGAAAGCTGGAAAGAGTGCTTTTGTGCTTGGTGTAAATCAGTACAGCAGTTTTAGAGCAGCTAATGCTAAAAAAACTTTGTATAAAATACCTTATAACATCAAGTCAATCATTATTATATATTTTGGGGGACAACCCTGCCATCTTCCATGATACAATGCTTATTCATCTTTACCTTTATAATAGACACAAGGGATAAATAGATCTGAAGTCTTAGATTAATTACCTGACTTAGTCATTCAACCAGAATTAAAAAGTAACTTTTTGGAAGCCAAACATTCTAGTTGTGAGAAGAAATTAAATGTCAGCACAGGTTATCTGTGAAAGGAAAGCAATGAAGATAGGGGCTTAGAAAGGTATCCAATTGATATAGGATGAAAGAAAGCAGAGTTATTAAAGAAACACAGAGAGGCAGCTGAATATGACTACCAATCAAACCGCCTGGTTTTTTGGTGTGTAAAAAGATAGCCTAGAGGTGATGCATTTTTTAAGTTTATCACCACACAATCTCCATTGCCTTTCTTGTCAGGTGGACCTACCCATGAAACACATCTATGAGGTTAGTAGGCTGTCTTGTTCTTCAATTGATCAAATGATTCCTGTTTACCTTTTCAAATTTGAGAGACATTAAAAAGAACCATTATCTGCGGAGGGGCTTCAGGGAGTAAATGAAGCATGTGAGAAATAGAACTACAATCCTCAGAGGACACAAAATATGTTGCAGATAAATTTGCATGTTTAATAGGAGTGTTCACAGTATGAGCACTAGTGATTACCGAGGAAATGAGCATACTAATGTTTGAGTGTGTGGTGGGTGTAAAATTTGAAAGGGGATATCAGTAACCAAACAAATAGATGACCCAGGGCAAAAGGTTTGATGTTAATTGGGGAAAAGTAAGGGTCCAGTGTTGTTAATAACTCATTGGAAATTCTATCCAGTGCTAGGTGTGATATATTGCAATTTCAATGCTAATTTTGTTTAGATATAACCAGGTGGGGCAGGGTGGTAACGGAGCCTGTTTCCTTTTTTTTTTTTACTGAATGGCATTATTCCATGTGCCATTTGCAGAGTTACATGTTGGTACAAATGGGTTACTACTCTTGGCAGCGGGTCTAAACTCACATTAGCATCAGAAATACGAAAAGTATTTTTAATGTCCCCACCATTATCCCAGTTTTCACTTAACTCTAAGTCCATCACTGTTTGACTTTCAGTGTCACTTTCAACTTTTGTAAAGTTATAGTCCTGATGTTAGCCTTGATGAAGTTTCTTTAGATCCTCTGACAGAGATTTTAACAGTTGGAAAGTGGCAAATGTATATTCTATTGAGGAACACGAAAAATTGACTGTAGATCAAAAACTCCACTCATATCCTTAACAGATTGGGTCCATTGACCGAAGTTCTCCTCAATTGCCACTATATGCATGGTCATTATCTGTAAAATGTTTCCCGGGATTTCGAGTTTGTGCGATTTCATAGTCAAAGATTAACAGTGGCCTGTAGTGTATTGCACATGTACTCCTAGGCTACATTAGAAGAGTTGGAGGCTGAACATGATGGGATGGTAACTAACTCGATAGTCAATAGAAGAGAGGTTCAGGCATTGAATACACTTTCCCAAAGTTAGTATGTGACTCAAGAGTCTCACTGTATAAACCTCCCCGGAGGCTCTAGGTGTACATCAATGCATTCACCTCTTATTTGCATATCACTGGCAACATTCCCTCCTTAATTATTCACTTTTCAATTCAGTTTGCAAAAAAGTTTAGTTTAGCCAATTGTCTTATAAAACATTACAGTAAAATAAATAAAAAACATAATGTATGCTAAATCCACTTTTTTATTGCTCACAGGTATATACCCAAGGCAACTGCATTATCAAAATATGTCATTGCGTCAAATAGGTGCTTTACAAGGCTGTTATTAAAAATATTATATTTCATAAATAGCAGGCAAAAATATATTTGTTGCTGTTGTAAAAACAGACACCAATCCAATATGACATATATCTACATTTACATTTAGCACACAAATACAACTCATATTATTTATACAAATCTGTGCACATAGAGCTGATGATGCCCAACAGGATTAATTACCAATGGCACTCCGATGAACCTCATTGCATAGTCTACACCTAGTCTGAGCTTGAAAGAAGGTACAATAAAAACATGAGCCTAAACAACCAATTGTTGGGGTAAGTGAGAATCTATCTGCCACATATTGAACATCTCTACTAGATGACAAAGCAATGATCGACTGAAGTAATATTTTCTTTAGTACAGGAATAGAAAAAGTTACATGAGAAAAGGTTAGCAAGAAATCTAATCACAATTTCCAAATTAGGACACCAACTGTGCTCATTGTCCTGTCAAGATTTGAAGCAATGTGTAGATATCTTGAGATAGGACAAACCTGTACAAAATAAGTGACTCCTCAAAGGCAAGCTTTCACCAAACAGCTTCTAAGACATCATCTCCATTTCCAGTCTTATGGCCTCAAGCATGGAAGACCAAGGAAGTTTTAATACCACCTTAAGGTTCACCTTTCTATGTTATTGCAGTCTAGGGAGAGATCCAAAGCCAGTACTTTGGCATCAGAATTACCTTGCTTTAATGCTTTCAAGATTGGTTAACCTGCCAAACCGCTATACCAAATATCAAATTTCAAAAGAGCGTTTGATGAAGCAATTGCCACCATCTTCACCACAGCAAAAACAACAGTTGATGGACAGAATGCAGAACAATGTCATACATTCACCCCAGGACAGAGATCTGGGCCTAAAACCATCGTTTTTTTGCTCACCATGCCATTCCAGTTTGAACCCAGCCATATGCAAATCAGTCTTGACCCTGTGCCTCATGGGAACAGTCCAGCCCGAACTACCAAGCCAGGCCACTTATGTGTTTTACCATCTTCACAACAGCCATGCGGGTATTCCATTTCAAATTATATGGGAATAATAGTTCTAAGTATCAATACTGGTGAACCTTTTCTAATCTCATCCCATCTAACCACCTGATAAGGTTTTTAGGTTGTGCAGGATACACCAGTTTTTTTTCTGTATTAACAACAAGCTTATTAGTACTACAATATTTTCCTACCAAGTTTAGTTTGTGTTGAAGCTCAACAGAAGTATAATCCATGAGTATTAGATTCTGAGCACAAAGCAAACAAAAACATGTTTTGACCCAATTTTACTGGTAAAAGAATTGGAGTTTAGCAATCCAAATCCGGAAGATCAAGAAGATAAAGGCTGAAGAGGGACACCGCCAGTTCCAACCCGGCTTAGGACCTTTGGCATACGGATTAGTTTGAAACAGATGCCCATCTCAATCATTTTCAACCTTGACAGCAGTTTAGCCCAAAGAAGTGCCCGACCCACTCTATCGAAAGCTGCCCAAAAGTCTGTGAAACAGAAGCATAATTGATTTGCAACTTCAGTAGATAGGTGGGCAAGGTAGCAAAGGGCAAAGCAGTGGTCCATGGGGGAATGATTGGACGAAAATCCTCTTGTTCATAAGGGAAAATCCCCATACCTATAGACCAATACAATAACCTCCTCAAAACCACTGTGGATAAAATCTTTGCTTTCATACAAGGAGCGACATCAATTTATAGTTATTGTAGAATAAAGATCACTTACAATGCTCTTTCACTCCGGGTAGAGAATACTCCTGAACAGACAACACACTGAGTTCAAAGCAAGCATTTTTACAGGCATGTTACCAGGGCTTGACGCCTGAGCTAATTTCATTGATCTAATTCAGTGGTTCCCAAAATGTTGGGAACCACGACTCACTTTTTAGGAATGACAAACTTTCATGACCCACCTACCTTTAATGGACATGAGAAGGGGTGATTTTTTTTAATGTAACTAAAGCATCGTCATTTACAGAAAGCACATTTTCCATGGAAACGGCCACTAACTTTGCACAGACATTCAGTTTTACCGATTATTAAACTATATAGCATAGAGCACTCAAATGATAATTTGTGGAAATGGGGTTCGTGTGAATAGTTATCATTTGTGCATCACTAATTAAAGTGGCTTTGTTTGTTTTGATCCTATTTAAATCTTTGTTTGCAGCACATTTCGGAATTAGAAAATAACGTGCTTCATTTTTGCTTTCCTACCTGTTGAATGCATGTAGTTATTTACTGGTATTTACATTTTGTGTGTTGCACAAAACGGAATCCCAAGATTATCATATAATTACCTTTAAAAGCCCCTCTCACTATGCAGCCAGAGAAAGAACAGTAAACACCAATCACATGTTAAAAGAATAAGCAGCAACATGCCAGAAGACATAGGGGCATATTCACAAGATAATTGGCGAAACGTGTCGTTAAGTCAAGAAGGCTAATGACGTGCTCCGTCACTTTAGAAACACAAGGCTGCACCATATTTACAAGAATATGGTGCAGCCCTGCGTTTCCCCCTGCACTGGTGCTAAATTTAGCTGCCTAGCGCCAACGCAAGCACCTGTGCACCATAGTGCAAGGGTGTCTGCGTTGCAGGGGAAGATTGTTTATGTGCAGGAGGGTATCCCTTCCTGCACAAAAACTATCTCTAAATGGTGTTTTGTAACTTCTATGTGTTCTGCTCAATGCAGCACACATAGAAGTTACAAAACGTCATTAAAAAAATATATATATTGTTTATGTGCAGGAAGGGACACCTTCCTGCACATAAACTATCATTGGCGTTTTGCTGTTTCCATGTGTGCTGAACAACGCAGCACACATGGAAACAGCAAAAACGAGGAGTAATGAAACATTTTTCCTCATTTCGCCAGGGTAAGACCAGGTTTCCCTGGTCTTAATTTTTGCGCTGCCCCATATTTACACCACTTTTGTAGATATGGGGCAGCATCAAAATGGGTGTTGCGGTTGAATGCCCACAGCCACACCCATTTTTATCTACTTTCACACTAAGTATAGCGTGAAAGGGTGCCTTATTTACAAGGCAGCATTAAGCCACATTAAGTAGCTTAACGCTGCCTTGTAAATAAGGCGAAGTCCCTATCACCGCCACAACGTCCTGAAAAGTAACGTTGTGATGGCAATAGGTGCTTGTAAATTTGCCTCATAGCCTGACATTTGAGCTTTCCCGTTGACGCACTGCAAATGTGACAAGATAAACACAGAATTTAAAGCATTTTAATTTATTGTGCAGACTCTACTAGCCCACCAAAAATCGCCTTGCAACCCACCAGTGAGTTGGGACCAGGGCTGGCCTTTAGCATGGGCAAGCTGGGCCTAGGGCACCAATATCCTGAGGGGGCATTGGAGCTGTGTGCATTAAAGCTATGCCAATAACAGCACCCTTTTCAACTAGCTCCAGCCTTGTACTTGTCCCTGTCTGTTAATTTCTGTTTGATTTGCCAGTTTAAAGTAGTTTTAGTCCTTCATTATCATATGGTTGGCGATGTTCATTAACACGCTATCTTAGCAAAGGCCGGCCCTGGTCGCAACCCACAGTTTGGGAAGCACTGATCATTTTTTCAAGAAGTCCCTCTAAGTTCATCATCGAAATCTAACCATCATCACTAACATATTCCTCAAGGACTGCCCCTGACAAAATTAACCCGCAGTCTGTACAGTGACGCCAAGTACATAACACAATGTTCTTCAGGAACCCCTCAAGTTAAAGTGAGAGGGCTATCCCCTCTATTCTGGATCTCAAGAGCCCATAAACATTCTGCATGCCTCACCGTGTTTGTGTCATTAATTTAGATCCCGATTTTGCCTAAAACAGAGTCTTCCTATCTTTCAAAAAGCCCCTATACTCAGCTGTTAAGGACTTCAATTAATTCAGGGTTACTGAGTTGGGGAACCTCCTATAGACACAATATTTGGCCTGGACCACTGATTAAATTGGTTTACAACTCTCTGCCAGCACCTGTTTCATTATTCTTAAAAGGAAAGTAGTTTCCTGACATGAACACTGATGTGATATTTACAGCCAGTTCTCTTATTATATATCCGTAGGAATTGGGCTCTCAAAATGTAGAGCATCCACCCTGCAAGTTGAGTCACATGAACACAGGGGAAAAAGGAAATGGAACCCGACACTGGATATACATGATTGTATAGACTATTCATTCAATGTCCACTGGCCAGTTGTGTATGACGGTGCTTTTTAGAATTTGTAAAATGCCAGTACAAACAACTTTATAAAAACGTTACAGCATCTAGAACAAGAAAGGTTCAACTGGACTTGAGCCTTGAGGTTTAAGGACGTGTCCATTAGGCAAGCCCAAATCATTTGGGGTTATATGAATGAAATCGGCAGAAGCACCTTGGACTCAACTGGCTCAGTATGTATCTAGTCCATCAGTTACCGAATATCACAGTTTGGAATTTAATTTTAATTTCTAGTTTAGAAAAACAACCGGAGGGTACCAAAGAAACAAAACAATCAGGAGGTGCAATACCCCAAATCTGAAAATGTTCTTTGGTGTAATTTCAGAATCATAGCAGCCATTTAAACACATTAGGCCATGCTGTGCTAACAGAGCAGCAATGCCCTTTCGTTCCAAAACTGATTGAATTCGTGTTAATTAGCATCCGGAACACACAAGTTCATAAACTGTGGCACCAGAACGTCATCTGATTACAAATTATGTATTTTCAATTTCAGACTCTCTGAAATTATAACACTCGAGGAGGGAAAACAAGACATAAAATAGATTCATCCCTTATCCAGTAACTCTGGCTGGCTAGCTGAACTCGGCAGATCTGGTGGGGTTCATAAGTTAATAACAAACTTCTTTTCAATTTCAAGCACTAATGTGCAACCCAAAGTCGGGCACATTTCATATTTGAATATTCTCAAGCTTTAAATACTTTGTACAACAAAATGACAGTAAACCCCCAGGCGACCACCACCATTTACAGTGAAGGTCTATTTTTATGCTACAGCAAAGCCATAGAGGTCCGCATCCAGTTCTCCTCGAACACCATAATTTCAAAGCGAGCACCAAAATCATTAATATTTACCATCCTTGTTTGTGTTCTCTGCCGATTGATATTCCAGGATGACAAACCCAGCCTGCACGGGAGCCTACCTCATTAAGAAAAATCATTAAACCTGCAGCATCTAAAATCAGGTTTAAAGGACTTTATTATAAAAACGATTTAGGTTCAGGGCAGACTTTGGGTAAACTCTGAAGAGCTATTCTCATGGAGCCCGGAAAACCACCCTCTGCCATATCAGCGTTAAAGAAACCCTCAGGATCCCTATGACTAGACTGCATAAAGGTCTGATTGTTTACAAACATCCAATCTAAAGTTAGGGCAGGAGCTAAGGTCCTTGGTGTCCTTTGGTGAGGGCTGATCTATTTCTAGCCCCTTGTGCTACCCCCCCCCCCCAGCAGATTTGATTACATCTCTTATCAATGCTGAATGTAGCAATATGTTTGTAACTTGTTCAGTCTGAAAAATCACCTGTTTAATATCATTATTATCAATTCCAGCAAAGATAACAGTAGTGCTAAAACATCACATGGTGTGCTTCTATTAAGAGGAAGCATCTTCCTTCTTTCCTTCCCAGAGGTGGTAAAATGCCATTATACAAAGCTAAGTTGTTAACATTCTGACCCACTCAGGAACCTGCATTTTCCACCAACGAGAGTTCCTTCTGTGAGCTCTAGTTCTCCGCCTGTTTGGTTTAAGAAGATTTTGATGACCTGATTTGGTTACATGGTTCAAATTCAAGTTCAAGTTAGATCGTTAATATAGCCTAATAGCCCGCTTCGGCTCGGGACTTTAACAAGGTAGCGGGACTTTAATAGCCGGTATAGCCCTGCTACAAAGGGCTATAAGGCTATTAGAACATTCTGCCACTATAGGGCAGAACGTTCTAACAAAAAAAACAAAGGCCTCTCGAAGCTCGAGGGGATTTAAATCCCCTCGAGCTCCGAGAGGCCTTTGTAAGACATTGGAATGTTGCTCCGCGGGGCTTTACCGGCCGGTAGAAGCAGGGAGCACTCCATTGTCTTCAATGGAGCTCCCAACATTCCAATGTTCTAATAGCATGTAAACTGGCCCTCATTTTCAGTTGGAAGCCTCTATCTGTAGTGGTCAGTTTAAGAGAAGCCTGTCCTGCTGAACCTTAATCTACAGATTTTCCAAGAGTCAGTGTAGGGTGCTGACCATATTTGCTATGTCAAAGCCCTTTTCCTGCTATAGAGAGTTGAGTCACTAGCTCCTGGAAGCTAACTGGAGTTAAAGATTTGGTGGCCTTAGTGACATTTGCCACCCCATTTTTCCTCAGTTTCCCAAACATGGAAATCTTATCAAGGGCCTTTTACACTCACCCAAAATGTGAAACCTATTTCCCTACGATCCCCACAAAAATTCCACTGAGAGTAGGAACACAAAATATCTCATATGTTGCCCCACCATACTACTACATAGGTTTACAAGAAATATATGTTTCTCTCAAAGGGTCAGCACATTGAGGTTCAGAAACTGAAAAACTATCTCGGCACTACAACTATAGCCGGTGATAAATCCCTGAAGCTCTGCCAAGGTACCATTTATTTGACCAAACAGACTCAATTCGAGTTTTATACGCTCCAAAACCAGTAGTTGGGAATCCTGACTGTGGTTCAGAAATAGAATTGTCTCCAACGTGCTCTGCAGCGTCTTCTGCATTAAAAGTAAAACATCTACCTTCAAGGCAAAAAATTACTGAAAATATTTTTAAAATTGGAAAATGTACAAAATGTTAGACCCCACCCTCCCATTACAAACAGGCCTTTAATAAAGACAAAATTAGGGCCCACTTGTGACTGTTTTGATTATAATAATAGCAAGTCAGTATCAGTTAAAGGAGAGCGAGGCGAAGAAGTAAGATGGGGACTTTGACTCTGAGGAGTGGGTGGTGGAAAGGAAGATCCTTCCTGTAGTCCACTCAGACTCTCTACACATATTTGGGGCTGCGAAGATTGGCAGATTATTCATGAAAATAGCCTGCCATTTTGAATTGGTTTTCATTTGGTGGCCTGCGTCTCTTGAATAAGAAGGGTGTTCCAAAAGTTGGTAGTTGTCTCGAAGTAGGATTGCTTCAGGGCTTGATTTGTTCTGAGTCTCCGGGTACAATAAATCTATGCTTCTTTAAACCCATTGACTTCCAGAGATAGGAAGTAGGCTTGCAAGGAAAAACCAGGTTGGCGATGGCTTTTCAAATTAATGTTTTTTTAATTCATGGACGCAGATTTACAATTTAATCCCAGCTTGGGTCACAAACGTAAAATTAAGCTGCTCATGGTCTGAAAAAGGTGGTCGAATTTGATTTTGGTTGAGACAAACTTGCCAGTTGAGTGAAAAAAGGCTTTCACTGTTGCATTGGATGAATGATACGCTGGCCAGAAGAGCATTTCCAAAGTCCAATGAAGAGACAATGAGGGCCTGTTCTGCTATTCTCATTTGATTTGGGGATAAAAGGTTTGTTATTTTCCTTGAGCAATGAAGATAAAAGTTGGCTGATTTGGAAAGTTTACTTATGGGCGAAAATAACAACAGCTTGAGCGTTAAGCATGAAAATAGGAGTTTTCACCTCCAAAGACACTATGGGGAGAAACCCTCCAATTTAGGTATTCAAGTATTTCTTGTTATATAAGTTTTACTGAATTCTAGAAGGCTGTAAGTGTGAATATGTTTTATGGCTTACATGTAGGAATAGTGTTAGCATACATATGGCATTATAAATGTGTGACATAATTCATGCATAGGTTTGCTGACAATAAAGTCTTTCTGCTCGGTGTTTGTTGTTTTAATTGGCCAGGCCACAGTTGTGCAGCCTCAGTGTCTGATTGTACGCTTGTGTATGTAGGTCGGTACTCCTTTTTCTCATGTCTTTTTCAATAATGTCCCTGTAGGAATTCCTGAGAAGGCCGGCAGATTATGCAATCTTAAACGCTACTTGCTTTGCAGTAATAGATGCTTTTGGCAAGATGTCCTCAGAGGCTAAACAAGTGAGATGGATGATGCGGGCATGACTATCAGATGAAGTATTTGATCATTTAGTGTCTTAGTCAACAGTGATCTTTAATCGCTTTTTATGTAATGTTCCACCCGAGACAATTTACAGCACAAACCAGCGGCAGCCGCGCAGTCCAGGGAAGCGAGGAAGTCATTTGGAGCAGGAAGGCTGCTCTTTCCAGCACACTTCATCTACAACCTCATCCATCACCCGGCATGATCACAGAGGAGCTCCGGGAGATCCTGGCTGGACCTGTCATCTAATTACAGCCTCCCAGCATCACAGCAGCAGAAACCACGCGGTATGTGTAAGAGGATAATGCGGAGTTCGAGACTTTTATGTACTACCACTCAACCTATTGCAATAGGTATTGTATTAAACATACAGTTTCGGGAACTATGCATACCGAGGAAGTCTAGGAATACTACACAGTGTTTATTTGCAAAAAAATGAATTTCTTTTTTAATTGGATGGAGAACAGCAAATGTGACATTTATTTGCCCTTTACGCATCAACTGATTCTGAATAATTGTCGACGTCAGAGATCCTTGGAAACAGAACCCCACAACAGAAACCCACCTTCCAGCAGCTCGGACTCTGATGATTTTGTAATACAGAGGATCCGATTGGCTAGGTAGGGGGAAAGGAAATTAGGAAGGGTACATCTGGGAGGGAGACCTGTAAAGGAAGAAGATAAGAACATGCAATCCAGCATGAAAGGCAGCAAGCGTTTCTGATTGTTTATATATAAATCTTGCAAAATGCAATAGGACAAAATCAACCCTCAGGTCCTTTCTCTAAACACCACACATTTTAGAGGGGAAGGCCACCTTGCGTGGCTCTACATGGCTTAGTAAATCTGGAGGTTGTGCCCCTAGATCCACCCATGGTTTTTGGCGCATTCACAGATTTACCAAGACTAGTACATCTGGGAGTGGGTCAAAATGCCACACCTTCCCAGGTGAGATGTAACAAGGACAAATATGTTTATTTCTCTTGTTTTTTCCCATTTCTACGTGGGCTGCATTCTGCAGCACACATAGAAAGAGGAAAAAGCCTAAAAGGATTGATTTTGGTCTGGCAGGTGTCCCTTCCTGCACAAAAACCCCCTGCTGCAATACATACACCCTTGTACCATGGCACACGGTTGCCTGCATCGGCGCTAGACTGCCCTTCTGGCATCAGTCTGTAAGTGCAAATGTCAGCAGTGGCGTAGCTTGACCTTCGGCTGCCCGTGGCGGTCCCTGCATGCGCCATCCCTTGACGGCTGCAGAAAGGAGCGGGGAAGCTGGTGATCCCTCACGACGGCCACAGGTAAGAGGAGAGGGGAGGCCACCGCCTCTAAAACTCATGCCTCCTGGGGCGGACCACCTCGCCCCCACACCCCCATTTTACTCCACTGAATGTCAGTGAACACATAACCCTGCACTGGTGCAATTTTGTGCAATCTAGCCATAGGATCTATTGCAACAGTACTTCATAGGAGACGGTGCCCACCATGGCTTCTACATCTGAAGGCATTTATTGGAGGGGGTGGCCCATTCTTGCTAGCTTATTCAATCAAAAGGCCTCTTTATATCTTGGTGAACGTCCTCCCATTCTGCCATGGGGATGGAGTAAATACCTCCAATAGCTACTTCCAATATTGGGGTGCCTGATATCAAGTACTATACATTTTCCCCACATTTATGTCATGTGAATGATCAAAGTGAATCCTTCCTACTTAGACTTCTAGGTGCTTTTCCATTATAAATATCAGATTGCCATGCATGCGAGGATTGCTGATTAAATATATAGAGACCTCACCTGCAGACTAGAGCCTGGCATGCCCAATGAACAGTAAAGCAATCGACCACAAAATTACTAGCATAGGATGATCAAATATAGAGCAGCTTCTCGGCCCCCCGCTGGCTCTACAGCTTTAAAAAATAAAGCAGGACTTTTGAGGATTGACAATAATACAGGTTTAAACAGTAATGCAGTCCTTCTGAAAGTTGCTCGGCCAGTAACATTAAAAACATTGCACCCACGGCCAGGTTTAGCGCTAGCAGCGCCCTGTGCGACAATCGTTATTGGCGCCCCCACACCCATGACTGCCTCCTGGGATTCTCTTACAACCACCGGGCAAAAGTGCCCTCATTTCTCCAATTATAAGGTATTGCTAAACACATCCCCCATACCCCCCCCCCCCCCACAGGTCAGCGCCCAGTGCAGCCACACCGGTCGCACGGCCCTGATTGTACCCTTACTAAGAAAGCAAATTGACGGGGTTTTGAAGTATTTTTCAGCCAAATATCTGCCTGTCAGCATGACCCTGTAATTTCATCCCAAACACCACCCCTAGTGACTCTCGTAATGATGGAGTCCATGTTTTCCATTCTAATTTGCAGCACTGGAACCCTCTAGTTTTAGAAACCCTAACCATCCAGCGGAGCGAGGTGTGCAGGCATGCCTGCTATTCAGGTCCTTCCTGCCTTTCATTCACACGTCACACGAGCAGCACAACCTTTATTGAAGATGCATATGTAGGGTTAAACACATCTTGAGAGCCGTCATCCTCTGCTCTGCATATGGGCCCCCACACACACACACATTTACAATTCTAAACAATGCAGTCATTAACAAATGTTTAAATTACTTCCCGGTAATCTGTATTATTGTGATTTTCTCTCCAAGTCTCTAACCCAGTTCCTACAATATAAACATAACATAACACCTGTATTTGTAAAGCGCACGTTCACCACTACAAACGGGTATCTTGGCGCTGAATAACAGATGTTTGTTGTTACCCAACTCAATGGTACTCATTTTATCGACCTCAGATGGATGAAAGGCTGAGTGGACCCACCGGGATTTGAACCTGTGACCATGAGGTCGAACACAGGCCCCTGCAGTAGACGCATTAGTCCACTGAGTCACCAGACCCAGCTAATATGAGAATTATTCTGCCTAACAAGATAATTGCACTATTTTTTCCTTACAAATAACATTCCTATAAACTACTAGGACATCCTCTTTCTTAGGCAAACCTAATAAAGCGAGGCTATTCCAGACAAAGTCCTGCACACAAGCCTGCAATACAGGTAATGCAGCCGTGGCCCGTGCAGGTAAGAGCGGAGGGGCGGGGTTGTGGGGCGTGGGGGGGGGGGGGGAGATGCGACAAACAACCACGAGGGAAAATTCTAAATAATTAATTTTCCCTCGTCGTTGGCTGTCGAAATCCACCCCTCGAACCCCCCCCCCCCCCACACCCGGCCCCATCGCTCTTACCTGCACGGGCCACGGCTGAGGAAATGTGACAACAGTGTTAAACAGACTATCTCAAACAGATCGCCCAATATTCCTATCCTCCTGACAGGCCATCTCAAAAATGTCTTTATTAGGAAGGACTCCTATGAATGTTTTTATCCTTGAAAAAGCTCCAGCCTTCATACGCCTCAGGAGGTGTAGCACGTTTTGTTTTAATGTTGGCACTGCCTTTATTGTCTTGTTCTCTTAATTACAATTGAATGGAGTGGTACCTTACTCTTAATTTTCAGAGCTCACAGATGTGGAGGTCAATATTTAATTAATGTACTCTGCAACTGAAAACCCAATGAACTTCTAGGTGACAGGAGTCCCTTTAAGATTTAAGCAAGCTGCATATAACATTCATTTATTTGCCGTCCCAATAAGATTTGACTCTGGAAGGAGCTATGAAGGAGGGTGAACATAGTACAGTCACCTATCTGTAAATGGGTTTCATCTTCAATGTATAAAGGATATTAAACCAAACAATAGCCTTTTAAACACCATAAACGTCAACATTTTAATAAATTCACCTGAGATTTCTGTATCAATTATAGTATGTTGTCACATACATACCGTGGGGTCTGCTTTTAATGATCGGAATCCATATTCTGGGGAACATGGTCAATCTAGGAGAAAGCAGAAGGACACACTAACCTTTACTACTATCCTACAAACAAAGGGCAAGAACTAAGAAACATAGATCCTTTAAACCCCTTTGCTCGCAAAACACTCTCCTGTTATGCCTACCTGCCTCTGGTTTGTGTTCTAGACAAGTTCTCCTCTAAACACTTTTGCAAATCATACTCTGCCTAGTGTCCTGTGTTATTATGTCAAGCATGCTGCAAAATGAATAGCATATTTTGCTATCACATTCATCACCAAACACTCTACATATCGTCCAACTAACCAGTATCCTTCCCATCCACACATGCATGCCTCTGCAATGAGAATGAGAATTATACAACCAAGCGCACTGTGTACCCACAACATGAAATGATTGGGTTCATTGTGTGAAAAATGTAATGAAAGCACCCCAAATTCTGTGTATATGAGGTGACAATTGTCGGCACTGATGGATTTTTTGTTTGGATGAAGAGGAACTTATTGTTTCACCTTCCTCATTTCCTGTGTTCTATTAAAGTATCTGATGTTCAATAAAAAGCATCAAGCTAAACTCCATTTACTCTTTTGAGATGTCATTGGTAATATCAACAATGATGTCAATTTAAGATGTTGAGTGATGTAATATGTGAGGTCATAAGCATTGCATGGTGCTGGTCCAAGTTAAAGTTAGCTCACTGAACTATAACTGGTGGATTTCAGTATTTTTGTTTTTGTTTTTTAGGCTAAAGTTATTAACTAATTTAGTACCTGTAGCCTGTCTCTGGTCACATGACTTGGTATGGCAGACAGTTGGGCTTTGCATATTCGTCCAAGACAACCACACACAATGGGGAGCTTAGGTGTGATTTGATGAGCGGACACTTGCAGGATGGGTGGGAGGACCTAAGCCAAGCCCCACTTACACTTGGATTGACTGTGTCATGTTTCCACACAAAGGGCTGCATACCTCCTGTAGATAGTTTGAGCCAGGGCCAGGAAGGCAGTGCATCTGTGCACTTCGTAGGCAGGCCTCTAGAAGCTTCTCCTCACTTCGAAGGCACAGCTGTGTATAAATACTGGACCTCAGACACCAACTCTTCTGAACTTGAAGATACTCTGCCAGGAAGAAGGACTACTGTGCTGTTGCAAGGGCTGCCACTCTGCTGGACTGCTGCTCTTAAGGAACTTCTGTCATGCTGTGCTAACCTGCTACCTGCTGCCCTCTTGCTTGGGGAAGAAAAACAGGACCTGCATTTTCATCTTGAACCCAGGACTCCAAAGTGACTCCAAGGGCTACTCTGTTGGCGTCCTGGTCTGGTACTTAAAAGGCTCCCCAACCAGCTTATGGACCTAGATGCAGTGAGTTTCTGAGTCACCGGGGAGGAGAGCAGTATACAGCTAGGTGATACCGCGGAGAGCGCACCTTGACGAAGGTTTGACTACAGGGGCTCTCCTTTACTTCCCCCCTCCCATGAAGCACATAGGGTTAAGTCTGTAGGGTACTAAAGACCCCTAAACAGCAGAGAGTGACAAAGGTCACCCCACCACAGGTTTTTTCTAACCACAGTGTTGGTAAGAGTGGAGCCCTATATATATTTAAGTATCGAGGTCCTGATGAATGCCGAGTACCACTGTTGACACAAGGCAGAAACATGTCGACCCAACTTTACACGGCGAGGGGTTAATAACTTTTCCCATTTCGCCGTTCACTTGTTTTTATACACCATACAGCCTCCTAGATCATTAAAAAGTAAATGAGGTCACTGTAATGGCTTTTAACTTCACTCACTCACTTCGGGCCCCCACTTAATTAGAAGTGCATCCCTGTCGTCAGGTGTATGCCCGCCCTCTATCAAACTGAGTTTTTAGAGGGCGAGGACTGGCCAATGATGAAGCATGACACCAGGTGGTGTGTGAGGCCAGTCCTAAACTTTGTGTGAGATGTCCACACTCACATTCACATAACACTACTGAGCACACTTTAGGTCATTCTAATAGGAGCGGCCCCATTTGTGTATAACAGTTTCTGACCCACATATGGTTCTTATCAAGTCGTGGAGCCTTGGTATGGTTCACAGGCTCTTAAATCAAGCATTTGGGCTCTTCGCGACCGTGTACAGGCCTGTTCACACCAAGACAGCACTGCTGGCACAAAATGGAGCGCGAGCAGCTGCTAGCCTGTTGTCAGGATTCACCTGACCAGTGCATGCATGCTGCGTGGGCTGGAGCGAAATACTGAAGGAAGAACTACCTGAGTAGTTCTTCCATGTAATACAGAGTTCAAATGTGGGTTTCGCAGGATTGGGGGATCGCTCTTGAACTGGCAGTCAAATCGAATGCATTACAGTTAAAAGCCATGTTCAAGTGGAAAGCAGTGCTTGGCTGCTTGGCTCGCTACTGGAAGAGTCTCCATGCCTTATTCCTGCTCCTTGCTACTTCCTGTTCGGCCCCGCTCCCCGCATGCTGTGTGCATTAACTATCTGCTGCACATAGAGGATCCTTCCTTCCTGTTCGGTCCCGCTGCCGGCATACTGTGTGCATTACCTAATTGCTGCAAATAGAGGATCCCTCCTTCCTCTTTGGCCCTGTTCCCTGCATTCAGTTATTATTTCTTTTACTTACAGTTTTGGATAGTCACTCTGTACCTATATTTTCCTTGCCGCCGCATCCTAGTCCTTTTTGTCGTGTCCTCTGTACTTGGTACTTACCTCAATTCAATCCAGTTTCCCTCGCTTTTTATTTCAACAGGCACCAGCTTCTTCTTGGATATACTTACCTTCCTGGCTGGATCCACTCCCTTTAATTTTTGTGACTATCCGCAATTAATATTGTACACATATATTCAAAGATCCTCACCTTCTGCGGTGCCTGGCTGGCTCAGTTTTCTGCGCTGCCTGGTGAGGTCAACTTGCTATCAGCGCTGCTTATTGGTTTCTGGATAGCATCTATGACAAAGGAAAAAACAACAACAACAATCAGGTCAGTACACTCAACCTGCGGCTCCAACAACCTGGTAAAAAAGGAACTATTTATCCCACGAGAGACTACCAATAAAGAACAAACTGGAAATTATCCTTTATTGTTTGATAAAGACTGTTTGTTGGGATTATGTGGAATTCTCCAGCTACAGGCCCATATCCCTCTAAGTGGACAAATGTTTTCCTAGCTAAAGTCTTCCTATTCTTTAGGTGAGTGATTACCAATGGGGAAAAGATACATTAACATGTATTGCTTTGATGACTACATTTAATTAAGATGCTGACTGTGTTCTCTGGAATTTTCATAGGAGTCATAGAAGCAGGGAGTTTGGTTTCCAGACTGTGACACAAGTTCACAGAGGGTCCAATTCCGGAGTTGTCTTCTCTTCCTCCCTTCCTACTTCTTACCCTGCCCCCTGTCGCCTTTGCATATAATGCACAGACACCTGCTTCTCTTTTGTCTGCTCTGGGTTAAACCAAGGAGGTACTAGGTGGACTATCCTCGCTCCCACAGATTTCAGGTACAAGCTGAGGGGAGTCTTAATACCCGTCTCTTCACACAGCAATATCAACAGCCCATGGGGGATCACAGGCACAAACCTCCAGCCCACCCATCCATGACACCCAGTGTGCTCTTCGTGCCACATTGACAACCACATGCAATGCTCTCCTTGCTTCTAGGGACACTCTCCAAAGCTAACGGGACTCTTGGAACAAAATTTGAGAAGGTAAAACGTCAGCTGGACTAATCTGGGACTGTATACGACCTGCGCTCCATCGCGATCGGCCTGAACTTTAGACTTTGACCCAGTCCAGCACGACCAGATGGCCATGGTTGGCACAGTTTTTATTTTTTGGGGTGTTTTATATAGCGCAAACCCGACCCGAAGTTTTCAGAGCACTTTACACGAGCACCAGTTGCATTAGAGAAGGACACATTCATTTTGTTAGGCGCAGGTAGATTAAGTGATTTGCCCAGAATTACAGGATGTTGTGCGTCCCTGCTGAGACTTGAACCCGGTTTTCCATCTTCAAGGTTGACCACTATAGCCATTAGGCCACATGCTTTATGCTTTTAGGCACTATTTTTCACTTTATTATTCACAAATTCATAACTCTGCTTCTTCTGATTGGATTTTTACCATTTTGGGCTTGTTTTATGCATTAAATTCAACTCTATTTTTCTAACCTGGTGTGAGATCTTTTGTGTTGTGTTTTCACTGTTTTACTGTTTGACGTGATGCACAAATGCTTTACATATTGCCTCCAAGTGCTAGTTAATTTGGGGTTTGCTTGCTCCTTACCATGACAAGGATTGTGGTTACTGTTTGACCAGGGCTCACACCCCAGTCAACCAGTATCCCAATTTCATACAGTCACCCAATTTCTTACATTGGTGATCAGTGGTGAGGATCTGGATTTGTGTTTGTGCAGTGCCATATAGTGATTTGGTGTCCACTACCATCCCATATCTCAGAGCAATTTGAGTTTAAATTCTCCTTTATATCTCATTTGGTCAGTTTTCCAAATTTCCTTCCTTCCTAACCTTCATATACTTGGGACTCTTTTGTGGTTCCACCTGTGATACCATGGCAGACTGGAAATGGATTCCATCTGCCTAGCAGACTACAATGAGATGGGCCTGGTCCCCACTAAGGACCTCAGCAAGGTTGAGCTGAGGACGTTCTGCAAGGAGAGAGGGATGGCCGTGAAAAAGGGGTCCTCTAAGCAGGATCTGTGGGACGTCCTGTGTGCTTTTGAGGGAAAACATTGGGGGAAGGCTCCAACAGATGATCATGAGGGTGATGACCCTGAGAAGGATAATGAGGAAGAGGAAAGTTACTTGACAATGACTCCAGAGGATGGGGGTGGGGGACACAGAGATGGAGTCCCATTGAAGATCCAATGAAGGATACATCTGTGGGAAAGTAAGATTAGGTGCTGCACAGATGGGGTCAACAGATGGGGAGAAGGATTCCCCATGGGGCAGTTCAGTGGCTCAAGAGAATGTAGACAGAGGGATCCAACTTGAGTTCAGAGAAGCATAGAACTGGCACGTGCTCCTGAAAAAATGAGCCTTCTTCCATGTTCTACCACCTAAGCAGGGAGGCCTATCAAGGCATTGATTAATCTACCCTGGCTTTTGGCTGGAGGGGGGTCGTGTTGAACCTGGTCTTTTCTGCAGGGTTATCCCCAAACTTTTTTGCCTTTACTACTCTGCTTTTGGTAAATTCGTTTTGTTGGGCTTAGAACTTTGTGCACTTTAACACTGTAACCCAGTTCTAAAGTGCTTCTGCTCTCTCCTCTCAACATGGCTTATGCCCAATTGGCATATTTATTTTACTTGTACATCCCTAGTAAAGTGGCATTACATGTGCCCAGAGCCTGTAAATGAAATGCTACTAATGGGTCAGCAGCACTGATTGGGCCATCCACTTAAGTAACCCTTTAAACATGTCTCAGTTCCTGCCAATGCACAGCCCGTGTGCAGTTTTAAACTGCCATGTTGACCTAATAAAATAAATCTTCTGCCAGCCCAAACCTTCCATTTTAATACATATAAGTCAGCCCTTGGGTAGGCCCTGGATAGTCCAAAGGGCAGGGTGCAATGTATTTACGAAGTAGGACATGTCCTACCCAAAAAAGTGTCCCTGCCTCTGTTAGCATTACAAAAGAGTTATTCAGAAACAGTTCTCCCGCCCTCTGACAGCCTTCGTTCAACCAATGAGAGACATTCATGAAAGGTCGCTGCCACCATATGCCGAGCAGCCTGGCATATGGTGCCTGTTTGAGAACATGGGTTACTGCCTTTTCCCATGTCTGTGCAACCTGTTTCACTATAAAGGGGGCACCTACCTGTTTTCGTTGACCCTCCAGTGGTCTTCCTCCATTACTAGTCCCTCCAGGAGGTTATTTTCCCAGTTGGGGCCATCGTCCCATCACAGCACTGCATATTGTAGGAGCTCTGCTAGATAGTATAACTGGAGGTCCGGGAGTCCCTAGCTGCCTTAAGCCAGGTTCAGTTTTAAGATGTTTAGTCTAACTCTGCCTCACTTTCCCGCCCCGCTAGGGACACCAACATCCTGTGGAGCTGCTGGAATAATGAGTCCGATAGAAGACAGAACGAGTTCTGCATAGCATAGAGACACCTGGGCTGCAATACAATTTTGCTGAATGCTACTCTGCCCATGACAGACAATGGCAGCGTATTCCAGAATTTGACAGACACAGCTAAGCCTTCCTCTACCCATCTCATATTGGACTCCAAATGCTGCTGCGGTAATGAGCAATTTGTATCCCCAGGTAGTGCAAATTGCATTGTCTCCCAGGGTAACCCTAGCTCCTGGAGATCAGCTGCCCGTCTGTGTGCTAAGGACACCAGAGCGAAGGACACTGTTTTGTGTCTGTTGGCATGTAGTCCTGACACCCTCCTGAAGTCGGCCATGACTCCTAGGAGGTGCAGCACTGAGCTTTCCAGTTTGTTCACATATACAAGGGTATCATTCACAGGCATCAACACAATATGCATAGTGTCACCTATTCATATCTCCCAGTCCCAGAGTTCGCTCCTCAACTACACCCCCAAAGGCTCCATGTGCAGTGCAAAGAGGAATGGAGATAGTGGGCATTCATGTCTCGTTCCTCTTCCTATAGTCAGTACTTCTGAAACCGCCTGTCCAGTTCACCCTCTCGCCCTGGTTTCTGTATATAATAGGTGTAACCATGACATTCCCTGCACCACCCCCACAACATGGTTTTGAATGCTTTTTGTGTCTACCGCCACCAATGCTGCCTGGGAGGCATGCATTACATGTGAAAGCCACCAAACTTTCATATGGGTGCCCATTCGTGCCATAATTCCCCACTGGGTGTTGTTCACTAAGTGCGCATTGTGAGTATTTTTGTGAACAGTTTAACATCGAGATTAAACATGGATAGAGTGGCTGGTAGGACCTGGGGTTCCTCGGGTCCTTACCTGGCTTTGGGAGCAGTATTATCAAGGCCTCCTGCATGTGTATCAGCAATGTTTCTCTTGACTTTGCCTCCAGGAGAGTTTCCAGTAGCCTGGGGAGCAATTCACAGGAATATGTCTGGTAATATTCAACCGGGAGGTCATCTGGTCATCCGGTCCAGCACATCCCACGAGCCATGGCCTAGAGAGCTTCCTAGAGTTCCTCCAGTCATATATCCTCCTCTAGGCTCTCCCTCTGAATTGCTAATAGTCTGGAGAATTTTACCCTGTTCAGGAATTCCTCCACTCCATTCCCTGTGTCTCCTCAAGGGGCAGCATATACTCTTGCTAGGTGATCCAGCAGTGCAAAATGTATCACTACCTATCCCATCACCGTCCTGCCGTCCGCCCAAGTCAGAGAGAGAATCGTCAATGGGGGGCACTCCAGTAAAAGCAGCCAGGCTAGTCGGTGTCCTGACCTACCTCCCTCCCTGTGTAACTTCTTTTGGTGGTCCAGCCGTACATGGCAGTCCAGTCTGTCCCATATTTTTGTGACCATTTGATTCACCTCAGTCTGTCTTGCCTTCCCCACTTCCTGTCCTACCACTTACCTCTGCAGGCACGTCAGAAGGTCCTCACCCTCACATAGCTCCTGTTCTAATTTCTGTCAGGTGCTGTATGTCTTACTGAACCTCTCACACCCCTCACAACCACTTTTAAGGCATTCCACTGTGTTCCACACATCTCTGTAGTATTCTGTTGTTGCCAAAGAAGCGCTGTAGCACCATTCGCATATCTGTATTGTATTTGGCATTCCCCAGACCCTTGAGCTGGAGCTGCCATAGGGAGATGCTCAGCAGGTGGCCTCCCAGTCCACATTCCAACAAGCAAGGCGCATGGTCTGACAGAAAGCGCACCTGATATCGCACACCCTGAACATTGAGGGCACCATCATTGAATAATAGGAACTGGTTTAATCGACTAAGTGCTGAGTGCATAGGTGTGTAACAAGAGAATTCCTGAGCTGCCGGGTTAAGTTTCCTCCATATGTCCACACACTGTAGGCTTGTCATTGTCTGCTGCAGTCTTGACGTCATGCTCGGCATTGTTACCTGCTTGGGTGGGTGTCTGTCCAGATGCCCATCCAGGACGCAATTAAAGTCTCACTCCTAGACTATTGGCATCCCCATATATGGCAAGAGCTTAGCCTCCAGCGCTCCAAAGAACCCACTGTCATCTGTATTTGGTCTATATAGGTTAAGAAGGCACAGTGCTATGACATCCATTATGTCACACAGCAGTACGTATCTCCCTTCTATGTCTGCTGCGTGTCCTACGCTGCTGAAATGGGATGCCAGATTCTACTCAAATAAAGACACCTTGGCGTATGACGAGTTCTGTAATTTTTGTGCCTCCTCATCTATCAGGTGTGTCTTCTGTGACAATAAGATGTGGACCCCCACCCTCCTCATGTAAGTATGTGTCTTGTAACGTCTAGGGAAGGAGTTCAGGACCCTCACATTCCATGTGAGGAAGCATGTGGGTCCCCCATCTTGAGCTGTCAATCGACACAGGTCTACGGACCCATCTCAGCTCCCTCCCATGTCCCTTCTGCCACCCTCTCTCCCTGTCCACCCTCCTTCATGTCCTCAATAGAAGCAGGAGCCACAATATGCTGCAGAAAAATGAACCCCACTTAAAGGTCCCCATCCCACCCCCCACCCCGGGTAAACACCTTCAAACCTAACTTGTGTCTCCCCATTCACATTCTGTACCTATCCTCCCTTATGCATAACTTCTACAACTTGTGACTGTACCGATGTGTGTATGAACCCACTCTCCTCTCCCCAACTACTTGTAGATATCCCGGGGGTGGGGTGCAGCATTGGGTCAATCAGACGATCAACCCGAGTCACAATCCGATCCCTGTATTGTCTCTATGGTTCCTACACACACTCCTCACACAATACAGCCACTGCCTCTGAAAAAATGGGGTGGGGGTTTCAGCTGTGGCCCATGTCCGCCCTATGGTTCCTGCCCCATGCCTCCTGAAGAGCTACTTCCAGTGCTCCTTCCAGGAACATCATTCCATGTGTGGCCTTCCATGGCTAGAGCCCGAACTGTCTCTTTTAGTGTTGCAGAGCCACAACTGACAATTGTACAGTACCTTATCTGCCATGAGTCCATCTTGGAAGGGGTTCTCCTCGACCTCCTGAGGAAGGACCCCGTTCAACTGCAGGCGAGTGGCAATAATCAGGCTCAGGCTGTGAGACCAAGTTCTGTCCCGTCTCAGCAATCAGTGTATCTTCCATCAGGTCTGATTCTCTTTTGGCAGATGCAGTGGAGGTGTTCATCTACACCAGTGCCCTGGCCTCCTCCCTTTCCAGGCATTGTTGCTTCAGAGTGCCATCTTGGTTCACCACCACCCTTGTGCTCGATCTTGATTGTTTCCTGCGTCTGCTTCTCTTCCTTGCCACTGACCCCGTCCGATGTCTCCTTTGGGCCCACTCACGGGAGCCCTGTGGGGCTGGAGCAAATACTCTGCCATCTCCTCAGACCTCCAGCCAGTCCCAGACGTCTTTCAGCTTAGTGAATAAGTGTGAGCAACCCTCATGTATTACCTTCAATTAGGCACGGTAGAGTAAAATATATTTGATGCCCATTGCTTTCCGTTTTTGCTTGACCCTGCTGAACGTCTGCCTCTGCTGTGGGACAGTCTGAATATAGTCTGGGAATATGCCCAAAGTCGTGAGCAACCCCGTCAGACTGACGGCAATGGCAAGCAGGACGGGTCTGCACGTCAACGACCCCCGTTTCAGAAGAAGAAAGTTGCTGCGCTAACAGCGAGGTATGCCACGGATAGTGCGGACGCAGCTTCAGAACCTGACATGGGCACTAACGCTGCTCGACAGCGCAGCGGAAGTTACAGTAGTGCGACAAGCACTGCGTCCATATCTGGTGGTGACAGCAACTGATACGTTCATAACTGTAGAAACTGCTGACACTAGAGTGGCTCCCCCTGACAGACTGTATAATATAGTCCTCTTAATTGAAGGTGACATACAACGCACGATTCAAGGGATTTTTTGGGGATAATCTAATCTCTTCGTTTGATATTCTATTGGCAGAGGCCGATTGGCCCCCGGCTTTCAATTTAGATGCTCCTAGAGGGGAGGAGATGATCCTCCCGTCCTTTGCGCACACAGTGCCAAAGGACCAAGCTAAGAAGTTCTCCGAGGAGTGAGCTCTGGTGCTTGCACCTGCTTTGTATCGTAATCAGGTAGGCTGGGATAAATTGTCCCCCAGCCATGAGATTCCGTTGGGGTCCACGCCCCAGCCACAACCCCAATATCCCATGCGTCGCGAAGCAAGACCTCACATCGCGGCTATCCTTAAACAATTGGAATATCAAGGTGTAATTGAAACATGTGTGTCACCAATGAATAATCCTTTATTCACTGTGACGAAGCCTGATGGGTCGTACCGCCTGGTTTTGGATTACCGGCATTTAAACTCTCATTGCCGGACATGCGCAGTACAGAATACCCACAGTTCGGCTCTCGTCGATAGTCTCGTGAGAAACCGGTTTAAAACCACACTTGACATTTCCATCGGCTTTTACAGCCATAACCTGTCCTCTCTTAGTAGTGAATGGACAGCATTTACCTCGGGCGGCAAACAAAAACATTTCAAAGATTACCGATGGGCTATAAGAACAGCCCTGGTGTCTTTGCCGCTCGTGTAGTCGTGTAGTGAGAGCATAGACCCTGATGCGTACTCGTATGTGGATGATATTTATCTCACAGAGGACGAGTTGTGGCCGCATCTGTGTCGCGTTGATCGCATTATTGTTTTGTTTGCAGACTTCGGTTACAAATTCAACTTTGCGAAGTCTCACATTGCGGAATATACAGTGTTGTTTTCGGGACACAAACTCAACAATGAAGGTCGAGGATTGGCTCCGCACTTCCTAGAGAAATGTGCATGCCTACGTGCTCCTACGACACTGAAGAAATTACAATCTCTGCTGGGCTTTCTGAATTTCGGTCGAACGTACATTCCTGATTATGCCCAGCGTATCAAGTCGCTTTATGCCTTGGTACAACCTACTTTTTCCAAATCATGCTGGCTGCCGGAGCATTCAGCTATATTGCAATCTTTGCAAGCTGACCTTCTTGCTTCAAAATACTTACTGACGCGTGATAACCACACTAACCTGGCCATAAAAATTGTGCCGGGCGCAGTGGGTTTCACGTACTTAACGTTCAATGAGGGCGATACCGTCCCCATTGCCTACAAATCACACCTGTACACTTCGGCTGAATTGCGATTTTCCGATGTCGAGAAAGTTCTGACGGCAGTGCAGATGGCGATTCTGAAAGAACGAGCGCTATCGCAAGGTAAACGCATGTTGGTGGTAACACCATATCCTGCCCTTGAGGCGGTGACAAAAGCAAGTGTACCAAATTCTAAGGCTTTGCATCCACGGTGGATACAATTGGCCACTTCCTTGACATCGCCCGACGTCACATATATCTTTGACGCGGCTCTACAGACTCAGGAGTTCTTACAGTATGAATTCATTCATCCAGCTCCTCTGTCCTTGCGCCCACTCGAGGATTACCATTGTGTCATTTACACCGACGGTTCTGCGCAACCGGCTACTGAATCGAAGCATGCCTATTCAGCGGCCTGCGCAATTGTGGTCGGTACTTTCGTGAATGGTGAATTCCAATCCGATCTTTACGGTATGGGGTTCCCCATTCAAGCCTAGAGACCTTTTATTAGACTAATAATAATAATATTAGTTTACTAGCGAAAGGAAGGTGGCTGTCATCCACTGTCATTTTATTATGATTACTCTGCTTATGTTAGCCAAAGTACTGCATCTTAGGACACAAGGTTTATAAAATAAACTCTTTAAACTTTACCGTGTCAATGTTTATTCTGTTGTGGACTGATATGAGAATAATTACGAACAGGTATTTCTGATTCCCACCATTCCTGAGAATACCCTAAGTCCCTTGTTCTGGGTTGTCTATACATTGGGACCGCCGAGATAAAACTCGGATAACGAATGGGACACTGATGCTGGTCGGATAAGGGGTTCTGGGTTCTGAAGTGAGTTTCTGGTACACCACAATTCACTGAGGTCCTGGCTTCCTGTGCATAGTTCTGTGCATAAGCAGAATCCCTGCAACAGTTGGGCAGTGAAGGATATAGACTATCTCATCGGCTTATTATGGCCAAAAGGCTTGACTGAGTGGGCGCCTCACCCAAATGTTATGGTGGGGATTGTGTTGTTATTCATTTTGTCAATCTAGGTGTAGCTCCCACTGTCTTTAATCTTGCCAGCCTGAAGGCGCACTCCTTTTCAATTCAGGTCTTGTCCCTGGGCTATTTTTATCAGTCACCTCTTGTTGTATTCCCCCCTGGGCCCATTGTGAATAGTAATTGCCCCCGCCACAGACGAGAGAGAGATCCTGAGATAAATAGTTTTGCTATAAAGACATTTAATAGGTTCAAGGCCTTGGGTGCAGAGGAACTTGATTGACTCACGTGCCACATTGTGGAAAATTGTTCTGTAAATATATATGTGCGAATGGCCAGGTCATTGTTAGGTCGTCACCCAGGGAGTTTGAGAATTCACCTCTGAAGCTTTCCTTGCCCCTTGTATATGGTGATTTGGTGTTGCGGCCCCATCTTCCCCAATACAAGCTGCTGCTGGAGGCTCCAGCTTGAATGGGTGTGTTTCTGGAGAAGTGTCTACTAGGAGGGCAAGGACACCGGTCGGTCATGCTATGTCCAATTTGGATGAGTTATCACCATCTTTCTTGAACAGTGGGCCATTTACAGGTGACATCACTACTTTACTCATTAACAAGGATTACAGCCTTTTCAGTACTGTAGTTTGTAATAATATATACAGTGCTGCTGCCATAAGTTCCCCAGGGCCAGATGTCTAGGGCGTTAGGGATGACTTGAACCCTGTTGGTACAGCAGGGAATCCTATAGTATTAACCCATAATACTATTACTAATGGCCTTAGATTGGCTTCTTGGAATGTGGCAGGTGTAAATAATAAAAGATTGGACCCTTCTTTTTAGATGGCTCTAAGTCTTTTTTCATCCTAGCCACACCATCCCCAAAGACCTATGGGTGGGTTATTAACTCTGGTTTCTCTCTGACTGTACTGCAGTATGAGAAATCTGATTACAAGTTCTCCTACTGTCCAGCATATCATATTTTCTTCCTCTGTATGTGGTAGTTCTTTGGTTTTTAAATTTTAGAATGTGTCTCAGGGCCCTAATGATTGTAACACATTGTCTGTCCTGCGGGCTCAGCTTCTAGAGCTTGGTTCCCAAGGTATTGCTAGAGTTGGTTTTATTTTAGTGGGTGCTTTTAACATTCACCTGTGTCGGTATTCCTTTGCCCCCTGTGATCAATTTCCTGAGGAGGATGTTTTTCATTTAGAACACACCCAAGCAGAAGGATGTTAAGTTTAATCAGGGATGTGCCATGACCAAAGCATTTAAAAACTCTGATGGTAGCTTCGCTTTGTTGGACATAGCACGGGCACTGCCCTAGATTTTATTTTTGCTTCTGCCTTTTTGCGGAATTTGCTTGGTATTTTTAATATAAGTATTTCTGGTTTTAGTGATCATTATTGTGTTGTTATCTCCATTAGTGGTCTGTTCGTACAAACCACCGCTCTAGTTACCAGACATAAGTTGTATGGCAAAACTAGTGACCAGGGTAGAAGAATTAAGTGGGCTAAAGTCATCCATGAGGTACTCATGAAGGAATTTGTGGGCTCAAGGGGAATGGAGTTTGCTTACTGTCTAGGGGACCTACTGGATGTTACTGTCTTTTTGAGGGTCATTAACTAGATTGAGGCACATGTTAAGAATATGTTGTCCCCTCCTTCTGTTAACGCATCCAAAAATAAATCTGGATGGTTGTACAATGAATGTTCTAATGCTCATAAATCTTTATTGTTTGTGCTCAAAATACAACCAAAAGATCAGGGTTTAATTTCATCTAGACATGCTTTATATAAAAAAGCATTAGAGAGGAGGAAAACGAGCTTAGGGAGGAGGCTTGGTCTGACCTGGTGGAGGAAGCTATAAAGGCTGACAGTGACCGATTTTGGGTGATTGTCAATCGCCCATTTTTTAGTACAAATAATGGCCAAGCTATTTCTTCTCATATACCCCCTGAGCAATGGATCGGGCATTTTGAAGGCATTTATGGCTCAGCGGACCAGCTTTCCTTGTGTGTGACTCCTTTGATGGCATTGCAACAAAGCAACCTAATATTTGAAGTTGAAAAGGTTGAATTATCAATAGTACGTATGACAAGCCACAAGGCTCCTGGTCCTGGCGGGATCCCTGCCAATTTGTTAAAATTGTCCCCAAGTTTGTGGGTTCCGATTTGAACACGGTTATTTAATATGTTTGTGCATGTTGGTTTACCACGTTCATGGTCCAAGTCCATCATTATCCCTGTGTAGAAAAAGTCTCTCTGGATCTTCCTTCTTGTTATAGGCCCATCTCTTTGATTGACTCGGCTGTCAAGGTATTGGGCAGGGTAATCCTTGAGAGGGCCATATTGTGGGCAGAGGATGGATCTGTTCTGTCTAATCTGCAGTATGGTTTCCGGCCGGGATTGGGGACCTGTGATCAATGTTTACATTTTTACATGTTGATCAACAAGTACGCAGTTGCAAAACCGGGCTCATTGTTGGTTGTATATATGGATTTGTCCTCGGGCTTCGATAAGGTGAATAGATCTAAACTATGGCAGACCTTACTGGATATGGACCATGATCCAGCAATTGTTTACTTTCTTAGTGAGTTGCACAGGGATATGAGGGCAGTTCTTCGGTATAACACAGACGTGTCTTGTACAACCTCTTTCTTTTTGAGGTCGGGAGTTAGGCAGGGTTGCATAATGGCCCTTCTTAGGTCTCGACTAGCGTTGCAGCGCATGCGCTGCTCGCTTTGCGAGGCATGTAGTATATACTAAAGTGGGGAAGCTTCGTATAAGCTCCACCCACTCTCCGCCTATCTTTTTGTTTGGCTTACAGCCTAAATGCTGCCTTCTCATTGGTTTTCTACTCGTTAGTCCCTCTCCTGACGGCCATGGCGTAATTTGTGCACATCCGAGGCTATTGGCCCCTTTACTCAAACATTATTTTTTTCCCTGTGTCCTCCCCACTCCCTCCCGCAGTTCGTCACTTCTCGCCTCCCCATCACCACCTCCACTCCCGTTCTTGCTTTTTTAAATGCCCGCACTCTCATTTGTAATGCAATACGTCTCCCGTAAATGCGAGTCGTATTGCATTGTAAATGCTTGTTTTAAAGTCGTGCCTGACGAAGCCGTAGTGTACCGGAAAAGAACCCTCGGTTGCTCCGGAAGTCTTGTTTCAGGTGGAACCTGAGCCATCACGCTAGCACTGCTCTGCTGCTGTTTTTCATTTGGTGCGGAGGGAAGCCTGGAAACAGGGTTGAGAGCCCCAAAATGGTGGAAGGGGAACTTAATGTGGACAGTCTCATCACCCGGCTGCTGAAGGGTGAGTCACGGATGTTAGTGCACAGGGCTTTACGGAGTGGGGGGATGGAGAGCAAGGGTGTAGGCCGGGGTGAAGAGCTGCAGGGGGAGGACGTGTACGGCCTGCACTATGGGGGGGATACACGGAAGAGTGGACAAATTCCCCGGGCTTTTGGATGCATTTTCACTGTTGCAGCCTTTCTCATTTTGATTCTGCAGTTACTTGTTTATTACGTTGTCTATATCCCGCTGTACAATCGTGGGACAAATTCCCCGGGATTTTTAATGCATTTCCACTGTTGCAGCCTTTCTCATTTTGATTCTGCAGTTACTTGTTTATTACGTTGTCTATATCCCGCTGTTCAATCGTCGGACGAATTACCCAGGCTTTTAAATGCATTTCCACTGTTGCAGCCTTTCTCATTTTGATTCTGCAGTTACTTGTTTATTACGTTGTCTATATCCCGCTGTACAATCGTGGCCCTACACCGACCTTGCTTCTATCTCTCCTCTCCATGCTGTTTTGCAGCTCCACTCTGTCTCCTTTCCAGAGGCATTCCCCTGCTTTGCTGATAGTGTAGAAATCAAACAATTAGAAATAATTGGCTCTATGTACGTCTTTTGGACCCTCTGTGCAGACACACACTCGTCCCCTTATGTCATATGTTGGTGGACACTAAAGAAAGTCTCCGCAGGGTGACGTGAGTGACCCTCCTCACACATGGAGACACTGTGAGACTGCGCCCCTTCTGAACCCAGTCTGCAACTCAGTAAGTGGTGCTTAAGTCAATGCAGGTCGCACTGGTAGTTGCCATCACTGTCCCGCCTACACCAGGTCATTCCTTCTCACTTTATTAGGTCACACCTATGTAACTGATTGCCTTATTCAGGTAATTAATAGATAAGCATCTCCTTCCCTGCACAGTCCTCCCTCGTATAGTTTTAATTCCTCTACAAATAATTAGTACTTGCTGGCTAATGTCTACAGGTAAATTGGACTTCTGTTTGTATATGCGATTTAACTCACACCCATTTTGAAAGTGTTTTACAAGATCTTGCTAGTTTGTGGGTATTTACACATTTAAGCCAAATGCAGCCTCCATTTCCAGTGGAGAATTGAGTATACATTGCAGACTCCAACTTTTGATTTTGCACTCTAAGATTTTGGTACATATTGCACATTTCAACTCAACTGAAATAATGTGTAATCTCTTATTTTGGAATCACTGAGTCCTTGATAATATTTGCAGACACAAACTGACGACGCACTCCGATCTTAGTTTACAACTATTTTTTAAATATGGCGTCCTGAGTTCACGACGCAGGTTCCATATGCCATACCTTCTGATCTTGGATAAAGTGCCGACTTCAGATCTTGTCTGTCCCTTAATATATGCTGCATAGCCTCTGCCCCCTTCTCTCTCTCTCTCTCTCTCTCTCTCTCTCTCTCTCTCTCTCTCTCTCTCTCTCTCTCTCTCCACACACACACACACACACACACTATCTCTATTTCTCTTTCGCTATTGCTTTCTCCCTCTGTCACACACACTCTCACTCTATCTCTATTTCTCTTTCACTATTGCTTTCTCTCTCTGTCACACACACTCTCACACTATCTCTATTTCTCTTTTGTTATTGCTTTCTCTCTCTGTCACACACTTTCTCACTCACACACAAAAGCGCACCCTTCTTTTTTCTTCCTTCACTGTCTTTCCATTCTCTCGGTTTTCACATACACACACACATTCGCAGAGCTGTTTTCTCTCCATATGTTCCCATACTAGGCGTGTCACGCAGTTTCGTGCTTACTTTCCCTCCATATTAAACAATAGTACATTTTTCAGCACCCAGGCTAATATGCTGCATTGCTAAATACATATAAGGTCCCAACGTCGAGACCGATGCATTGCAAATGCTTGTTTTGTTTACCTTTTAATGAGAATGACTTAGGTCGCAGGTTACTTGGTAAACAGGTGGACTGCCCTTGTATTGGTTCTCGTTACATTCCTGCATTGTTATATTCAGATGACACTGTCTTATTGGCAAGAACCGCACTGAGTCTCCAAACTTTGTTAGATAGTTTTGTGACCTACATAAATCAATTAAATCTTTCCACCAACTATGGCAAATCTCAAGTAATGGTGTTAGGCCCCAGAAAGACTGAGCTAAGATCTTTTCACGTACCTGGCAATAGACTGAATATGGTTCAGCTGTACACCTATTTAGGGGTGGTCTTTGATAATCAGAATACATGGGCCCAGTTGCTTAAAGCCAAGCGACTAGCATTGGCGAAAACTCTAGATGCTCTTTTCTCTTTCTCCTCCAGAATTGGTAATAAACCACTAAATGTTTTGATTAAGATATACCAGGCAAAGTATGTCCCAGTAGTCACTTATGGTAGTGATGTCTGGGGATACGTTAATCCAAGGGAACTTCAAGTGGTAGAGAATGTTTTTTGTAGGCGCCTTTTGGCAGCCTCGGCCTGTACCCCATTTTTAATGCTTCATGAAGAACTTGGGCTGCCCTATCTATTGGATCATATTGCACTTCACCCCTTGATTAAGTGGCTTAACATCTGGGTTTAGCCGGAACATCTCCTGGGTAGAGACATAGTTCAGGATTGCCTGACTCTTGATAGGTGGAGGTTGATCAAATGGCTGATTTATATTAGGGGCACCTTTGTTGAGTTAGTTTGGCCTATCTTGTTTGACTCACCCTCCAGTATTTCAAAAGCTGACATTGTCTGGACTAGGAAGAACTTTTTATTGTGGATATCATCAGAGAGGGAAACTATTGAGCTGGAGAAACCTATTATACATGGCCATGCACTATTAAGAACAGGTCCTGCAATTGAGTCTTATTTGCTTACCACTATCAATGTCTATCATAGATTTCTCCTTACTAGATTCATGGTCCAACCAGTTTCATATGCTGCTAGCTTTTCCCAAAACTGTTGACTGGAGTACTAAGCTAAGCCCTTGCACTTGATATAATTTTTCTCTCCAAGATCTATTACACTTTGCATGTTTTTTGTGGTAATTATGAAACACCCTGAAGAATGAACCTAATTCCATTGTTAAAAACTTTGCATGTTGTACAAGTAAGATCTGCACTATTATATTTACAGTCACTCCTGGATGGGCTTCCAACCTATGCTATAGCTCACTTTCTTGCCTCGTCTTTGAGGTTGAAAAAGGCTTTGATTAAAGGAGTGGTGATATGTAATTGTTGCTAGCTTTTCTGGGAATAATTTGCTTAGATGAGATGTATACTTTGTTTAATGTAATTTTTTATTGACATAGGTCATTTATAAGTCATCTATTGATTTGGGTTCTTCGCATGCCATATACATTTTGTGTTCTTTATGGATATAAGAAGTGTATTGCTATAGCACCTGGAATGTTGTATTCTCTATTTGAATTGTGATTTTTATTTATCTCTATTGTCCTTTTATGGTCTTGTTTAGACCGAATAAAATTATTTTTTGATTTGCGACAGAATGATCACTTAAAATTATCCACTGCACATGTCCAAAAACTAGCCAAAGATGCTCCTCACATCAGTCACACTTTTGAATATTTACTCATAACAGAGTTCCTCTTTGTCATAATATGGGTGACATTGCTGATGTAATTCAATATATCTCATGTATAAAGGAGTAGATTTTCAATGTCAAAGACAAAGGATAATATTTGAAAGTAAAGAACATGTGGCTTCTGCTGGATTGATTAACATAGTCAACTAAGACTAGACATGCGATTATGTCACTCATGCATTTCCCCAGTAGACTGTAGGATAGGGGCTGCTTGCATAGCTGGAAGGGCTGCCACAACTTAATCATGCCCCAGGGCCACATTCTAGGAATGGGAGTGTGTGGCTGGTTTGCCCCATTTTTGCCAGGGATGATTTTGATTTTCAGGTTAGCTCTGAATGCAACCACTTTGAAAACGGAATGTTGAAAGAATAAAGTTATGTCAAAGATTAGTGGAATACTTGACAATGTCACTGTCCCATTTGCTGTTTACTTTTGTGTTTTTTTTAAGAATGTAATCTTAAATGATATTTTGAACATATGTACTAATTACTCTTTTCACCAATTTATTACCACTCCTTTTCAGCAGGCAGTGCTGGCAAATGGAGAAAAGAGCAGGAGGGCGTGGCCATCCAACATGGCCGTGTGGACGTGATCCACAGAGGTTCTGCACTACACTCTGTGGACTCATTGACTACTGCCATGGTCCGCCCATTGACTTATTACGCATGGTAGGGTCCAGCTTGCTCAGCACTCAGGGGAGCTTGAAATCAGGCTGAGGACTGTTGATAGCCTACGGTGGCCCGGACATTCTCCTGTGGACATGCTAGCAACATGGTGGCACCCACAGTGAAGTAGCTGCAGTGCCTGAGAGCAAGTCGTCGCTGGGATCATCAGTGAAGGGGGGGCCTCTACCCGAGTCTCCAGGAAGCCTTGACCGCCGACTTGGGGATGACTGGAAGATATTTGATACAGTCGGAGGCTCCTCTCTGACACCTGCCTGACCTCAATATGGCAGCTGCCACGCTCACCCTCAGCGGAGGGTTAGAAGAACCACTGTGTTTGACCTGTGTTTTGCCTGTTAGACTTTCTTGACTGCTCTTCATGTCCAGGACTGCTGCACTGGAGCTTTGGCACTTCTGACCCCTGGTACGAAAGCCTGCTTCTGACAATCTACTACCTGCTACTCTACCTCTGCTACAGTGGTCAGTCTGCTGCATTCGTGCCTGCAGGATTCAGTGAAACATGTGGCGGCAGTGTGGACCAGCAACTTTAGTGATTTCTGTGATTCTCCTGGGACCTAGGCGTAGGTCTGCCTCATCCTATGCTTAGACTGCTCTCTAGGCCTCTGGTCCCTCTGCATACCCCAGGCCACCCTGTTATGAGACAACGTTCAGCCCCTGGGAGACCATAACATCCAATCCCCCCCCCCATCAGTTAGAATGCGACTCAGAAGGGGAAACTGCAATACAGGGCGGCTTTATAGCATGCTACACTGCTCCTATTGTTTGACTTGCCTCTCACGCCGGTGGCCGATTGCCTGGTTAGCTGCCTCTACTCCTCTTCAGATCTTTTCCTGGCTGTTTTGTCCTCGGCTTACTGCAGGTACCCCCCACACAGGAAAGCATGGCCCTTCACTATCGATATTCTATATGTTGCCAAAGTGGACGCAGTCCAACAGGCTCACCAGCTACTTCCCAAGGCAAAAGCAATAGCCCTGGACGACACCCCCAATATGAGAGGAGATATGGCCTTGACAAAGAGGATCTATCTTCACTCAGAGACTTCAAGAAAGAACCCAGGGGTCCATTGAGAGCTGATCTAACCTCCTCCCTGGAGTTCCTTAGGGCGGATATCAACATCCAGCTTTCCTCTCTACAAGCCGAAGTGGACTCTGTGGGTGCCCGCATACTGAACCTCGAAACAAAGTGTCTTGACCTTGACCAGAGAATGACCCAACTAGAAGTGGAAACAGACTGTATACAATTGCGACTGAAGGCAACCCTCTTTAAATGTGAAGATCTGGAAAATCGCTCTAGACGCGATAACATTCATATTCGGGGGCTGGAAGAGGGAGTGGAGGCACCGGATTTGAAGGCGTTCATTGTCGGAATGTTCTCAAACCTTCTGAGTGATGACCACTCTGAGGTGCATCTGGAGAAGGTCCACAGGGTTGGATCGCAGATGCTTGGTGAAGGAAGACGGCCAAGACATTCTTGGAAAGCTACACTCCTTCAGGACTAAAGAGCTGGTTCTTCAGACAGCCTGAAAGTGAGACTCGGTAACATTATAGTTTGCAACATGCTCTCTTTTCCAAGATGTGGCTCCGGCCACCCTGGCGAGACTTATGCACCTCAAACCAGTCACTGATCAACTGCTTAAAGAACATGTTAAATACCATTGGACAAATCCTTTTGGCATAGCCTTTTCATACAAGAATAAACCGCACCATTTCCTCACCTGGAGGGGGTGGCTGGGCCTAGATGTAGCAGCAACACAGGACAATGTAAATATGAGAGGAGACCAGCTATAGATAGTCCCCACATCAAGTCTAGAGGACAATGGTAAACTCAGCATAAAGGACGATGATCTGGCAAGCGACAGACCTTGGCAGGATCTCTACTAGCTCCCCTCCAATGTGCCTTAACAAGAGACGCTGTGGGCAAGACTTTACTGGCCTCGGGCCCATTCGTGGCGCCCTGCACTGTTCAGGTGGCAGACTACTGGGATGCATCGCTTTTGGTGTTTGAAAGACTGGTCACAGCCGTCTTGCTTGGAGACAAGCTTTGCTGGGAACTACTGCCAGACAACCGGGTGCAGAGCAGGGCATTGACACTCCCGCTAAAATATGTGTCCCTGCAGAGTGTACCTGTGGTTATGGACCGCAGTTCTCGATTCATATGTGGTTTCAGATAACTTTCACTTATTTTGTTGAGCCTAGGCTCTCATGTTTTCCTTTTTTGTGCGTATGTACAGAGATACTAGAATGTGGGGGGGAGGGGTGGGGGTTGAGGTTGTTGTCTGTGGGCCAGGGATGTCAGGAGAACTTGCATGCACTTGCATTCAACAACTAGATAGGCCCAAAAGTCGAATGAAGTACTTCCTTTACAATCCATATGGCTGTGAATGTTAGTTCCTGGAATATTAAAGGCCTTAACTCTCTGGTCAAATGATGCAAATTTTGGAAGTATGTCTTGGACTGAAGCTTTGAGGTGTTAGCGCTGCAGGAAACTCACCTCAAACGTAGCGAAGATTATAGATAGAAGCACAAATCATACCCATTAATCTAATGGTCATCGGCAGGTACCAGACATAATTGGGTGGCTCTACTGTTCCACTCATCTCTGAAATTCCAAATGACGGATGCGAGGGCCAATAAGGAGGGGAGAATAAGGGGTCCTCCGAGGATGCAAATGTACAATAGCCAAGATTTATGCCCCAAGCTCGAACCATGCGGAGTTCCTTCTCTCTTTTCTTCACCAGCTGGGTGGATTCGCAGACTGGGAGATATTGGTGCTGGGGGATTTCAACCTCATTTAGGAACCTCTTCTGGAAAGTACCCACCGCCACAGTACACACACAGGCACCTTTACACAGAAACACGAGTTGGAAGAACTTGGTCTATCAGACACCTGGCAATCGCTACAACCCACGAACTGTCATTACACTTTCTTCTTGCACTCTCAATGTACACATACTAGGCTCAACCACATCTTTGTTGTCCAAACACTACAGCATGCCATTACAGCCGCTAGCATTCACCCCAAAACGATCTTTGACCATGCCCTTGTGGAGGCTACCCTAGAATAGCCAGCTCCAAAGCACTGGAAAATTAGCTTCCTCAAGTGGAGCGAGTCCATAAAGATAGCCCCACTTACACCCTTCAATGGAAAATGACTGCATTGAGAGGGAAAATAAACCCGATACACACTAACAGAGTTCAACGTACCCTTCTACATCTTAGACAAACCACAAATGAGTGGGGAAATAAAGTAGAAACTCATTTAGCCCGACAGCTTCAGGCTTCACAGGAGAAGGAACCTGTTGTCCCGATTCAGGAGCCAGTTGGAAAGTTGGCCCATGCAGAAGAGAGGAATGCAAAGGTGTTTAGAACCTTTAACAGCAGGCACTGCAAACCACTCTACACAAGTGGCACACTTGACTGACGGAGATCTGCCAAGGATCTCACACACCCAACAGGATCTACTAGAGGAACCCATTAGTGCAGAGGAGGTCCAAAATGTGATAAACCCCCCTACGCTACACAAATCCCCGGGCCCAGATGGGTTCACTGCTCAGTTCTATAAGACCTTTAGTTCTGACCTATTACCATATTTGACTACACTTCTTAACTCCTTTGCTGAGTCACGAGCTGTGACTCCTTCCATACCTTCTCATTACCAGCTGATTGCTCTGTTGAACCTTGATGTGAAACTGTACGTGAAAATATTAGCTAATCAGCTAGAGGACATCATGCCGGAATTGATCCACCTAGATCAATTGGGCTTCATTAAAGGAGGTCAGACACATGACAATCTCCAACGGGTGGTCCAACTGGTGGAGAAAGCAACTAAGAAACAGATACTTGCAGTACTTTTGGCACTAGACGCGGAGAAGGCGTTCAACCAGGTGGACTGGACCTTTCTTTTTTACACACTTTGCCATTCTGATTTGGGAGACAAATTAATTGCAATGATTCAGGCCAGCTACACCCTCCCCCATGCTAGTGTCTTAGTTAATGGTACTGCTTCTGAATACTTTCCCCTAGAACTTGGTAAAAGGCAAGGGTGTCCCCTTTCTACTCTTTTATTTTCACTGAGCATTGAGCACCTGGCAGCCAGAATACAGGCCTCTCCCTATTTCAAGGGGTACCCTTCGGATTAGTAAACTAAATGTTTACTGAATGTTTGCAGACAACATCCTCTTGACTCTTACCCCCCCTCCCCCTCCCCCGGACGTCCTTACTGGCCTCATAGACAGAACTTCAGGAGTTTGGGCCTATGGCAGGCTTCAAGGTTAATCTTAATACATTCTTTTTGGTCAATCAGACTGTCATGGCCAGGGAGATGGTGGGTCTAACATCCTCCACCTCCTTTCAATGGGTCACGGAAGAACTTACGTCCCTCAGCATAAAAATGACACACTGGGGGTGTTGCCCACTACGGGGCGGGAGGGCTCTGGGTTAAACCGGGAGTGCCATGGGCTATTGGAGAACTAAGGGATCTGTGCAGTATGAATAATGCTATATAACTGTTTTGACTTATGCACTGCTAAGTATATTGTCTCATTGAATGGAAAGCATTACTTTTTGTTAATAAAAAGATGTTTTTTAAAAAAAAGAAAGAAATAGAACGACTCTCTTGGAACAGCTAAAAATGTATTTTTTTAAAAACTAGGTGTATTTCTCTGTATATACCTTATACATTCAGACATCCACACAGCTCCAATGGAGACAGCTCCAATGGAGACACCGTAAATGAACCCAAAAACCGATTGTAATTCACACAAGGATAAGGAACTTTACTCCAAATAAAAAAGAATATATTTATTCAGATACTGAGCTCCAATTAAAATACAATTTAAAAACATGACATTTATGCGATATATAAAATAATGTAATCCAAACAATCAAAACAATTAAGGAGAGACAGATGAAATGTGAACAGTTTAAATTATCATAATGAAGTTACTCCAAAGGGATTCCATATGTTAACAAATATCAATCTAATCATATATAGTGATATTAGACATGAAGAGGTTACATGGATGCAACGTACTTAACACAAAAGCGTTGACGCGTTTTGGTGGTATAAACTTATTGGGGTACCACCTTCATCAGGACTTGAACAATATTCGTCTCTCAAATGGATGATATAAAATTCATAAACCTAATTAAAAACATAAATGCACAAAATCACGACCCACAGTACATGAATCACTATTCACTTTGTTAATAAGGGTAAAAACAGCCCCCCATTTATAAACATGAAAATTATTTTTCTATCAAATCTAGTGATACCAAGAAAAACATATTGAATAAATCAAAAATGAAAGGAAGAAGGACAATTCACCAAGTGTAAGAAAATTAGGGGTTATTCACTCATACATACAAATGTATTGTTACCGTGTTTATACAATTGTTTCAGGGGTTCCCAACTATCGCAAGATGTACCACTTTCATTCCACTAAACAATACAATAAAATGCCTCAATGGTTATAGTGGGCACTGATGTCACCCCTGATGTAATTGGGTTTAATTGGCCTAGTCCTTCAACGAATGTTGGCCCATACTTTCTATAGCTGGAATTCCCATATTGTGTGTATAATACCCACCTTATTGATGCGGCACTGAAGACAAGTGGTTCTTTCAGATGAATCATGCAGCCATGTGGAATCCTTTCCAACCTAAAAAAACATAGCCCATAACTAAATAAAACTGGTCATGCTATATCGTCTATGATTACTTCGTAGTGTGTCCTCTTTCAATGTACCTACCGCTGGTGGCGAATAGTGTCACAAAAAATAAGGATCCTTAAAGACCTTCATAACGGGTTAAATCTTCAATCAGGTATACTCTGTTCAGAGCTATTACGATATACTGTAGGTGAATACCTAAAGGGAGTAGAGTAAATAAAGATCTCACTTATAGAGACTATGACAAAATAGTTCTCTAACTCCCTATGAAATTTGACCCCATAATGAAAAGAAACTCACCTCAATGGGTTCACATCAATAGATCCCTATGGATGAGAGATGACGGATCTCAGATAAGGACCTGATAAGGTATATTTGATATGATACCTTGTGCAATTTCGTACGACTTAAAATGCTTCCCCATCTAAAATAACAATGAAAGATAATTATGTGGGGCGTCCAATGTAATATTTTTATGTTAATCTACACACTTATCCATATCTTTTTAAAACTGTGTTAAACCAGGCAATGTGAGTCGTATATCCGAAAATATCGGAATATATCTCATAATTTTAAGGAAAGGAGAGAGCTGCCGGTTCACACATTGGTTGCAAACAACTCCCAGTGTCCCTATACATATAGGGGTCTCTAAAGTATTTAAAGTATGCCGGCTCCCGCATTAGTCACAAGGGCCCCCCGGTTTCCTTATGCATTTAGGGGCTTTTCTCTTTAAAAGAATTTCACTTTCCCAAACTTATATCACATTCGTGTGACTAACGGATGATTTGACTACACTTTTTGTGACACCAGCGCTCTTTATAGTCGGCAAAGAGGCTAGGATACGTGTATACGTATTGAGGTACAGGTGTTGATTACTAACGATCACCCAAATGGATACGTCATGGGTCAGTTAAATAGTCTTTAGTGCCACAGAAAATGTACAGGGAAAGGTTAGGATTCTAGAAGCAGATTTCAAGTTCGTGCAAATCAGGTGCAGTCTCACAGTTCAAGACTAGTTCAGCTCCACGTCACCTGCTCAATGGAGCTTTGAATTGATGCCACTGGGGTGGTGCAATCAGCGACTTTGCACTCAGTGTCAGCAATGGGGAACCACAGCCTGAAGTCTAACTCCTTCCTTGGAAACCAGTGTTGAACAGGCTTGCTCGGTTGGTGCTAGTCTTCAGCAGTTGCGATATCCAGCTGGTGCAAGCAGATAACCATCTTCAGTAGTAACAGACTCTGAACCAGTGCACGCGGGCGCTAGCCTTCAGCGGTAGCACCCCTTCAGGCAGGCGCAGATGTTTGCTCATGTTTGGCAGATGCAGCCATAGGTCTCATGCCGGCAGCTCCCCACAGGCAAATACTATATTGGACTTATCAAAGGTGTTTGACTACGAGTACTTGCATGGTTTACTTCCTTTTATCTTCACTTTATTCTTTTGGGATTCTTTTTCTTTGGCTTTATGTTCAGTTTTCACAAGGAACCTTCTTATCTTTCCCCTTGGTTGTATCTTTTGCCTCTATTAGATTAAAGGCTGTTCACGGGGTGAATGGTATTTCACCTCTATTCTGGTGGAGGCTTGCTTTGATTCAGTTGAACATTGACGTTTTCGATTATAATAGAGTTATACATTTGTTTGTCTTAGCCCTGATAAAATCTTTGGCTATTACCAATAGACGAAACACGTGTAGGCTCAATCTGTGGCTATCTGTTGTGTTGATGAAGAACTGAAGCACAATCCGATGTATACAAGACTCAGAATAAAGAACAAAGACGAACCCCTAAGAAAACTACTGCTGAAAATTACATGACTGTGGCTCAGGAAATTGACTTTGTATACAGTTATATGTGTGTGGACTTTTGTTTACACTAATTGACAACGTTGGGTGGTCGTTGTACAGTTTCCTTTGAGCACTGTCTGATAACTTATGGTTTCTAATTACGTTTTCACATAACCGTGCGCAGTCTATACCCCACTACCCTCCTTTCACGAATTTAGATTATTTTGGGGTTGCAGCAGTTTTAGTGATTTACCAATAAGGTATTAATAATTCTGGAAATGTGCTCAAGAAGTGACAGGAGCAAAGTAGCGGAAGATCTTTTCAAGAATCTACACGCAGGAGTATCTATTAATAAAGCAGTTACCCATGGAAAAATCAGACCAAATGAAGGCCTGAAGGCCAAATATATAAGAATAGAAAGGGTGGAAAAAAACTGAAATAGTGAAATGATAGGATGGGGCTACCCTGAAGGAGTATTTGAGACTTGAAAGAATCCCGAGAGGTCTACGTTCACAGATCATCTCAACCTATTGCGATCTAGAGGAAGATCTTCGCTTGTTATGGGAGAAAGCTGACTAGCAACTTCATGCAGTTAATAAACATATTAATAGAAAACACAGACAGGAAGGTCTTAAAAGCTGTACAAGAGGTTGACAACTTAGAAAAGGAGATCCAGGAGCTTAATTTGACAGATGCGACTAAAAAGAACTATACCATTCTAGAGGAAGTGCTTGGCAAATTTGAAGATGATATCAAGGAAAGAAAGGCGCACAAACTTAAGTGTGACGAGATAGACTACTCTAAAGGTAGAGTGTTTACGTTCGCAAAAAGATTTGACAGTCTTGTCAAGTTAGATTTGCAACGAGGTGAGAGTAAAATCTCTCTGTTGAGTTGCCATAGCACTGCATCCTCAAGTAATGTCTCTAGTAATGGTGAGGAAGGAGTAATTGAGGGAGCTTCAGGGGTGAGCCCTGGTAACTCTTTTTTACAAGAAATCCAAAGAATCCGCATGGGGAACAAAGAACCTATTGCCAAACAAAGAGAGGACTCCCAAAGACAAAAAGAGGGAACAGGGAGAGAGGAAAATCAAAAAACAACAGAGGGAATGCACATTCGCTCTTGGAGCAAAGGCAAACAATGATGACCAGTAATGAGGGAGGGATACAGGTGATCAATTTATCCAATGTTATTTTGTCTGAAGATATGCTGTCTGTCTTGAGTAAAGTTATGAACTTCTGTCCTACTTCTAAATGTGATATGTCAGGTGTCAAGATCGATCTGTATAAATTTGTAAGGAGTTTGAAACTAAAGAAATTTTTCGCTACCAATCCCTTGAATAAAGAAAGAAATGCTAGAGACACTATTGTGGGTGATCAATCAATTCAGGATGTTGGTGACACAGCCCTGTTGCTCTCAATTACAGAAAGTGAATATGACCCTATCACGCTGCACCAAGTTTTAACAGAACTGGAATTTTTAACCAATGCAAGTGTTGATAGTGGCTGAAAACCTAAGTCCAAGTGGACTCCACAGCTGACTAGTGGCAATAACATTGAGGTCTTCCATAGGATCATTAGTAAAGAGTTTGATAAATGTGAAGATACTATGAAGTTCAAGAGATTGTCATCACATATGAACAGATCGCACTTAGACACCCAGTTCCAATGATGATATTATCATTAGGGAAGCCGATAAAGGCGGCAACATTGTTGTTATGGACAAAGCTATGTATGAAGCAGAAAATATGGGCCAAATGAAGAATGCAGTGTTTTATACATTTTTTTTACCTGCAACCCAATATTCGGTATAACTAGAACTATTAATGCTGAGTAGAAAAAGTGGAATATCAAGGGTCTATTGAATGATGAAGAGTATAGATATCTAATGATTGACAAACCAGTATTTCCATGTTTATACACACTCCCTAAAATCCATAAGAATGCTACACCACCACTAGGGAGACCTATAGTTTCAGGTATAGGAGGGCCTACAGTAAAGATCTCGGAATTTGTCGATATTGTTTTACAGCCTTATGTGACTAACTTGGCTTCTAATATTAGAGACACAAACCATATCTTGAATGTTCTTATGGATATTAATTGGGATGCATCAATGACTCTTGTGACACTAGATGTAGTGTAATTATATACTAATATCCAGCATGAACAGGGTCTCCTGACGCTTGAACACTTTTTGTACAAAAGACTTGTTGAACTTCAAGAACATTCAAACATGCTGATCACAATGTCACGGATGAATTTGGAGCATAATGTGTTCTTGTTCAAACAAGACTGGTATCAACAACTATGTGAGACTGCAATGGGTTCCAGATTTGCGCTTTCGTTTGCCTGCCTGTTCATGGAGAGGTTTGAGGCGGCGCATGTCTGGGGCCTATCGGGGCAAAGTGGCAGAAATACATAGTGTACTATGGCAGGTATATTGATGATTGTTTTCTCATTTGGACAGGCAGTGATGAAGATCTATTGGAGTTTTTTGATCACATGAACAACAATGCATTTAATATGTCATTTACCATATCATGCAGTAAAGAAAAAATTGTGTTCCTTGATGTTGAACTATATGTTGCTGATGGTAAGATTAATAGTAAATTATACAGGAAGAGTACGTCTCGCAATTCTATTCTGTATGCAACTAGTGCTCATCCTAAAGTACAAGTTAATGCTATCCCGTATGGCAAACTATATAGAGTCCTTAGAAATTGCAGCAACAATGTTGATTTTGGAGAATGTGCTAGTGATATGGACTCGCAATTTCTTGCTAGAGGATATGATAAAAGCACTGTACATAAGGCAAGACAAGGAGCATTGAGATTGACAAGCTGTGATACGTTAAAATCTAGAGTGAAAAAAAATACTGGTGGCTCTCAGCCTTTGGCGAATAGTGACCAGTTATCATCCATGGTCACATAAGATTTTTAACATATTGAAAAGACACTGGTACTTGCTAACTTCTGATCAGACGCTAGGTACGTTTATCACCAAATATCCAAGCATCTCCTACCATAAATGTAGAACTCTGCGCAGCCTAGTCAGCCCTAGCTACCCCAGAATAAAAACATGTGAACAGACATGGCTACATAAACTCAATATGGGCTCATATAGATGTGAAAATTGTAGCATGTGCAAGTTTGCAGTACAGGGTACAGTTGATTTTCAATATAATGGTTCTAATAAATATAAAATAAGGCAACATATTGATTGTTCAACCAAATTTGTGGTATACACTATTCTGTGCAAATGCACTAAAATCTATTTAGGCAGACCCATTAGATGCCTTAAGGACCGGATAGCAGAGCATTTCAGGGCACTTAAAAAACATGATTCCAGATATCCTATTGTGACCCATGCCCTTGAATATCCAACACAGAGCGCACATTTGTCATTTACTTTCCATGGTATTGAATCAATACTGATTGATAATAGAGGTGGGAATAGAGAACTTAAGGTCCGGCAATGTGAGGCATACTTGGATTCTAAAATTGCGTGCTGTGCAAATGGGCATTAACATTGATTCTGAATTGCAGTGTTTCTTGGGGTGTTAATTATGAAGAGCTATTAAGAGTGGATGTATGTGTATGACATCCATTATTATATCGTATCTCATGATCAATGTTGTTGTCATATTAATGATAATGTTGTTGCTTTGTCTAAGAAGAGCTAATATATGCCCATATTGGTGATAAAATGGATGGGCTGCCTTTTCTATTTACCTGATTCTACTCTGCTTGGTCTTTCTTCCTCCTCTTCTGTTCTTTTATAAACTCTTATGGGCCATATTTTATAGATCACTCCTTAGTGTTTAATTTTGAAGGTTAGTGTAATAGACTTATTGATAGCTTAGTTTATGAATACTGGTACAATTCTCTCTACTGTATATATAGATGGAACAGATATATTCTCACTGTGGCTATGGTCTTTAAGATGTGTTTAGTTTTACACGTCTATTGTCAATTAAGGTACAGGTTACGAGTTTAATGATAATATCCTATTACGTTACTCACAAATAATTGCTGTGGTCTCCTGTGACATTAGATTCAGATTGGTTGGCCAAAACGGCGATAATAATACTTGACGTTTATATAGTAATCAGTCCTTGTTTAGATCAATTGAACAGTGAATAGCTATTCGGCAGATTCAGACTTACCGTGGTTATGTCCTCGAAGAAGTGTTTACTTTACACACTTTTTACTACTGACACATGAGTCACAAGATTAATTATAATATTCTATCACGTTACTTACGAGGTCCTCTGTGACATTATATGCGGGTATGGTTGACTGAAATGACCGCAAAAATAATGCTCGGCACTGATATAATTAGTAGCCCCTTTTCTCTTTCCTCTTAGTTTTTTTAACATGGGATAATAATTCGGCAGATTTTGACTCTCCCAATTTTTAAGATGTTAACAATAGCTTTGCTGTAGGAGTTTTTTAGTGAGTTTGTATATATGTTCAATATGGCGCTCATGGGGAGACCACAGTGCAGCCTTGCGCGTTCAAGTCCGTTTTTTGTGTGGCTTAAGTGGTATTGTATAAATAGCCATTCTAAGATGGCGTTGACGCAACACGGCAAGAATTATTGAGGACTACTCGAATATATGTCGTTACTACGCATTCCGTTGCAACGCATGCCTTTACCACACATGCGTTACAACAGAATGTTTTTTCTACGCATTGCCTTTACCTCGATTTTTCCTTTACCCCGCTTTTTCTTTTTTTTGGGGGGGGAGACCCCCCCAAACCCCCTTTCTTCTTTTTTTTTGCCTTTTTCTCATGTCTTCGCCGACACTAAAAAAGGACTGACGCATTTTTTCGGTTGAGGAAGAAGACGTTCCGTGATGACGTTGCTTGCGTGGTAAAGATGGTCGTGGAAGCAATACGCGTTGTGAAGACGTTTACGAGGTAAGTGTACCGTTGTAAACGTAACGCGTAGAAAAGCCTTCGTGGTAAAGGCTGTTTCCCGGACTACTCACCGTACCGTTAGCAAGAATTTTATGGTAAGATTTTTATCAGGCGACCTCTTGGTAGTTATGACCATGGTCTTTACTGTATACACATTGTACACACTCTGGGATAGTGTGCTCTTTGTCAAATGTATATTTTATGGGCTTTACGGGGTCGGTTTAAGTCTGCTCCACATCTTTGACCTCGTAACTATAGAGGCATGATTATATTGAATGTTGCGAGAGTAGTTAAGTTTGTATTATGGTTTGGTGCAAGAGCGATATCTGGATATTGATTTTGTTTATTCATATGACCTACTAGGGTGTTATGTGACGATGTTTATCTATATGACCTTTCAGGATGCTATCTGATTTTATGGAGGCTAGTAGTTGATCAGAGAAATCCTATTATTATTATTATCCTGACACTGCTATAATTGGTGAGTGCTCTTTTACTCTTGTTCTATGTGATATGTATACTTTAGTGAGTATTGTCTTGATGAGAACGTTTAAGAGGGTTGAAATTACAATATGTTTCATCCATGTATTGCCATAGGATACACTTTGATCGTTGAACCCTATGAAGGTTGATTTCGGCAGAGGACATCAATTCCATTATTTGTATAGATATTGCAGTTCACGGTGAGTTTTGTGTGTTTTTCTTACACATTGAAAAAAAATATCTATATTGGATTTATCAAAGGTGTTTAACTATGAGTACTTGCATGGTTTACTTCCTTTTATCTTCACTTTATTCTTTTGGGATTCTTTTTCTTTGGCTTTATGTTCAGTTTTCACAAGGAACCTCCTTATCTTTCCCCTTGGTTGTATCTTTTGCCTCTATTAAATTAAAGGCTGTTCACGGGGTGTATGGTATTTCACCTCTATTCTGGTGGAGGCTTGCTATGATTCAGTTGAACATTGACGTTTTGGATTATAATCAAGTTATACATTTGTTTGTCTTCACCCTGATGAAGTCTTTCGCTATTACCAATAGACGAAACACGTGTTGGCTCAATCTGTGGCTATCTGTTGTGTTGATGAAGAACTAAAGTGCACTTCGATGTATACAAGACTCAGAATAAAGAACAAAGACGAACACCTAAGAAAACTACTGCGTGGATTAATTATTGGTGATAAGTACATGACTTTGGCTCAGGAAATTGATTTTGTATTCAGTTATAAGTGTGTGGACTTTTGTTTACACTAATTGACAACGTCTGGTAGTTGTTGTACAGTTTCCTTTGAGCACTGTCTGATAACTTATGGTTTCTAATTACGTTTTCACAAAACCGTGCGCAGTCTATACCCCACTACCCTCCTTTCACAAATTTAAATACTAGAGGCAGGCACCAGACATTCGTGGAATTCGGCAGGAATAACGGACGACATAATGACTTTCTGAAGGTTAGCTTCTTCAAGTAGCTCACTACAGAAAGTACAATGGAAGTCCAGAGGACACCTTACAATTTTGATGGACACGAGGTTTGCTCCTTGAAGGCAATCGGCTACTTCCAGGTGTTTCCCACACCAGAAACAAACGTGGCTTCTCCTGGACCATCTCTTCTTCTGCAGAGCCAGTCACTTTCCTTCCCTCTCTAAGCAGGAAGGAAGACTTCTAGGTAGACCCTCACCTTCATCAGCAAGTTGCAGACTTCAGCTGATGTCCTCTCACCTCTGAAAGTTGAGCTGTCATGAAGGCACCAGCCATGGGCACACAGCCCTCTATCAAGTACTCCATAGTGCCCTTCCCCCTTGGTTAAGAAGAAGGTGGAACTGGAGGAAAGTGGGGTGGGTTGAATCCTATATTTCTACCCATTTTTCTGACAGAGATGTGGATCCACTGTCTACGTTTCATAAACAGGTTTGCAGTGGTTGCCTATCAAATGTAATTTCCTGGCTGTAGCTCAGACACAGCCTTTGTTAAAGGTGTATGCTCTTACATCAGCTAGAAATCATGTGAACAGCAAGCAGGGGTATAGAAAACAAGAGCACAAAGAAATGAAAGGTCTTTGCACCTGGCTGTTGTCAGCCTTCCAGAAGCCATAATCTGGGATATACAAAAGGAAAAGGATATGACATGCCTAGAAATGTTCTCACCTTTAACAATAGAAACTAACACAGCCTCACCTTTATCATCAACCATATAGCAGTGCCCAGGAAGAACTAATCAGCAGCCCTTTGCTAACAAGGACCTTACTGTATTTCTAAGGTAGTCCTGTCTACCGTCTCTCTCACTTGAATGTGCACAACCCCTGGCACAGGACTACAATGAATACACTTCCACTGACTCCAGAAATGGTAGCTACCATCGGTCTGGTGCCATGCTAAATCAGAGACCAAGCAAAACGGATCAAACTGGTCCCTATACTCAGACTTTCATAACATAACGTGTATTTGTAAAGCGCACGTTCACCCCGAATGGGGTATCTTGGTGCTGAATAACAGATGTTTATTGTTACCCATCTCAATGGTACTCATTTTATCGACCTCAGATGGATGAAAGGCTGAGTTGACCCGCCAGGATTTGAACCTGTGACCATGAGGTCGAATACAGACCCCTGCAGTGACATGTTAGACATCCGCACTTACACACACACACGTAATTGGATCATCAGAGCAAGCGTTTCACAGACCCCAATACAGAGGAACTTTAGTGAGAAGAGTAGTCCGCACTTTCTTCTGACAAAAAAAAAAACATCTGGTCAACACTAGTGATTCACAGGACACAGTACACTGACACTACCGCTTCCTGTGATTAAACCAGACATAGACAGTAATCTCATGTTGGTTATGAGGACATGCTTACAGTGCAACTCCAGTTCACAGAACAATATCTGGACCTCGTATTACTATCGAAAGGCCTAAGCCTCTGTCCATACGATAGATTAGCGTGGTTGCGGAAGCAACAAAAAATTGAGGGTACTCAGGATGGGAATGTCCTCTACAGGGTATATGTACATGCATTCCTACCTTGACAATCCATTCAGTCATAAGAGGCTCCATTCCATATTATCTGCAATGGTGGAGATTAGTCTATCCTACTAAGTGGATATTTTCACCCTGAATTGGTGACTACCAACTATGCGGAGATCATCGCCAAGGCACAGGTGGAAATCTGCATGTGTGGAGTACTACGAATGTAGGTTTCCCTTTGTGAATGGGGTCCTGAGGTCTTAAATCTGCGGTACTATAGAGAAAAACGTACTTCAGAGGAGGAAGAAAAACATAGAAAAAACTTGACATGCTGCAAGTCACTCATCTAAAAAGGAATGGAGAAAAAAACTAATATTGCTGGCTCTTGTGGTCCCTTACATTTTCCTTAGAGGTTACCTTTAGTGGTGCTGCACAACACCACAGAGAGCACAGTTGAGTGTCATCTAGTAAGTGTGACAAGGTATTGCAGGCCTCCAAATCAAATGTGGTTCTTTTAAAGAAGGTTCATAAAGTAATCTCTGAGAAAAACTATCCATTCAAAGTTGCTCATATGATGGACCAAGCAAGTGGGATCTAAAGTGCACTGTGAAAGAACTGAATGCTTTAGCACACATTTGTCCAATTGTATTTCCATTTGTTCTGTAAAGAGAAAATTTACCATTATCTGGCTGAGGTGCTGCATGGTCGGTTTGATTGGATATACATGCGCTTTACTGAGAGTTTCAGTGGCTACAAAGGGATATGTCATGCAAGATCCTCTTCTCTAACTTGCTAATCCAAGATCGGGCCGAATTATGCATTGTGATTGTTTGCGTCCGGCGCACCTTTCAAAAGGTACGCTGGGCGCAAACAATCACAATGCGCCTTATTATGATGTATGCGCTATCCCCAAGGCAGCGTATTCATGTGAAAACAAAGAGCAGCTGCTCCGTGTTTTCACAGTGGAGGCGGCACCCGCCTGCATTATCAAAAGGGATTAGAGATCCTCTTGCAGGCGGGAGCAGTCAGTGACTGCCCCCTCCTGCAAAGGGATGTCTTGGGGGTCCATGGGACCCTCTTTACCCCCTGCAGAGGGCTCCTGTCAGGGGGCGCACTGACAGTGCCCTGCCTTTTAAATGGTGCTTTGTCAGTACGCCTCCTGAGGGCTGCTTTGACTTTGCACCTGCTTCTGTAATATGGCACGGGTGCAGAATCAAAGGAATTCCCTCATTTGCATAGGGCACGCCCCTATGCAAATGAGCGAACACCCTCTGAAGGTAGCACTGACGCTTTACGTGCGCCAGCGCTATTGGTATTATAGAAAGGGACGCACAAGCATCTGCACCCCCTTCTATAATACCAAAGTGCCCCGGGCGCACGCAAGGCAAGCGCAAGTGCCCGTTGTGCCCCTGGGGAACTTATTGTAGTACGGCCCCTGGTTGGGAATTACTGCCCCTGACTGATTAGAACTTACTGGTAGCCTAGTCTCCTTCAAAATGCTTGTCAAAAAGGTCTGAGAGCATTTGTTTCAAAAGCTTAATTCATGTCAGATTATCAGTGTTCATTTTTATTCATTTAATGTTTCAGCACCAAGGAGAGTTTTGCCACAAAAAGGGAGTTCAATTTATTTTTGTTAACCACCTGCTTTTAGGCGTGTGTGTCAAACCCATACCACTGTTAGAGTATTTCATGGGAGAAGTCCTCAAAGCTTAACTAGTAAAATCAGCAGACTAACAACTGGAAAGAAAAGCAGATGTCTTTCAACACTGTCAATCATGAACTTCTTTCTTGTATTAGGTGACAAAGCAGTGGTTGCCCAGGCTTTGTGTCCACAATATCTGAATTTAACAGTTAGATATAGATTCCTTACCTCAGAATTAGCCCCAGGCGTCAGACTGGATCCGGAAAGTTTTTCGTCAGCAGAACCCCTGCGCGTCTGAAGGTAACGTTGGTCGACTCCATGTTCGTTGTCGGCGTTGTGGTCACCGGGATGACGTCGTGGCGACCACAGTTCTTTCTTTTTCTGCACCAGCAAACGCAGATCCGGCGAGAGCAGTACCCCCAGTCACTTTTTGACTGATATATTTTTCTCGACTTTTGTCGACACCGTTTTTTGAGTACGACTCCTGGTGCACGAGGGATGCCTGGCTTCAAGGCTTGCAGTTCCTGTAGCCGACTGATGTCGGTGACAGAGGCCAAGGGAACCATTGAGCTCGTTCCGTCCCAGAAGTAGGTCGTGGTTGGTATTCCCACTACTTTCTGGTGCCCAAGAAGGACAAAGGCATGTGTCCTATCTTGAATCTCAGGAACGTCAACCGCTTCCTCCGGAAGAAGTTCAAAATGTGGACGCTCGCTGAGGTCTTGTCTGCCCTCGACCCTGGAGACTGGATGGTAGTGTTGGACTTGCATGACGCTTACTTTCACATTGCTGTCCTGCCGGCCCACCAGCGTTACCTACGGTTCACGGTAGGCCACGAGCACTTTCAGTTTACCGTGCTCCCCGTTGGCCTTACTAGCACCCCTCGGGTGTTCACGAAAGTGACGGCGGTGGTCGCAGCTCATCTCCACAGATCAGGGGTTCCAGTCTTCCCCTATCTGGACGACTGGGTGTTGAAGGCGGGCTCACCCCAGGCTGTCGGCTCCCACCTCCAGAGACTACAGCCGACCTTCTGCATTCGCTGGGGTTCTCCATCAACATGCTGAAGTCACACCTGACCCCCCTCTCAGAAGCTCCTCTTCATTGGAGCGGTTCTGGACACGACGCAGTTTCGGGTTTATGCTCCCGAACAGCGAATCCGGGATATTCGGGCTATGAATCTGATCTTTCAGCCTTTATCCCAGGTTTCGGTCAGGATGACCCTCAGGCTGCTGGGTCTGATGGCCTCCTGCATCCTGCTGGTGGACCATGCCAGATGGCATATGCGGGCTCTGCAGTGGGACCTGAAGTTCCAGTGGGCACAACATCAGGGGAATCTGTCTAATTGCATCCGGAGGGCACTGCACACCAATTGCAGTGGTGACTTATGAACTAGGATTGGTTCGACGGCAGATCCCTCTCCCTTCCTCAACTAGTGTTCACAGTGGTGACCGGTGCACCACTTCTGGGATAGGGCGGCCACTTGGGGGAGGCGGAGATCAGAGGCCACTTTTCGCCGCGAGTGGAGTTGCGGTCTTCTATACACCTTTCTTTCTATACCACTTCTGCCCAGAGTGCTGAAGAAGATCAAGCACGACCGGGTCAAAGTCATTCTTGTGGCTCCGGATTGGGAACGAAGTGTCTGGTATCTCGAGCTGCTCAACATGGCCATCAATCCTCCAATCTGACTGCCTCTTCGGGAGGGTCTTCTACCGCAGCAGCAGGGGCGGTCCTCCTCCCGAACCTGTCCAGCCTCCCCCTCCTTGCGTGGAGATTGAGCGGCGGCAGTTGACATCGTTTGACCTGCCTCCAGAAGTCAGCGATGTTATCTTGGCAGCCAGGTGTCCCTCAACTAAAACGGTATACGCCTGCAGATGGAACAAATTTGTGGCATGGTGCACAGTAAAGGCTGTGGATCCTCTTTCCGCCCCTCTTTCTGAGGTTTGCTTGTTCCTCCTGTCTTTGGCTCAGCAGAGCTCTGCTCTGGGCACTCGCAAAGGCTACCTTTCGGCCATTTCATCCTTCCTTAGGCTTCCTGATCAGCCTTCCCTTTTCAAGTCCCCTGTTGTAAATAGATTCCTTAAGGGCATTACTCATCTTTTTCCTCCTGTTCCCTTCGTAATGCCCCAGTGGGACTTGAACTTGGTTCTTACCCATCTTATGTGCGCTCCCTTGGAGCCACTACATAACTGTCCTCTCAGGCGTCTTACTTTGAAAACTGCCATTCTGGTGGTCTTCACCTCTGCGCGCAGGGTGAGTGAGCTACAAGCTCTTTCTTCCAAGCCTCCCTTTCGGGCTGTCCATCCAGACAAGGTCGTCCTCAGAACTAGACCTTCCTTTCTTCCCAAGGTGGTTACTTCTTTCCACATTGGCCAAACCATCACTTTGCTCACCTTCTTTCTGCCTCTGCATCCTTCAAAAGAGGAAGAGAGGATCCACTGTCTGGATCCAAAACGTGCGCTTTCCTTTTACTTGGATTGCACCAAATAATTCTGGGTGGACGACCAGCTCTTTGTTGGTTACATGGGCGCTAAGAAAGGTCAGGCAGTGCACAAATAGACCATCTCCAGGTGGGTAATTCTGTGCATCAAAGCCTGCTATTCTCTGGCAAAGAGGGAGGCTTCAGTGGGACTGTGCGCCCATTCCACCAGGGCGACGGCAGCTACCACTGCTTTGGGGGGAGGAGTCCCCCTAAATTACATCTGTCAGGCAGCTACGTGGACATCGCGTCACAGGTTCACCAAACACTACTGCCTGGACAGCCAAGTCCAGAGAGACATTCTGTTCTCCAGGACTTTCTGGTGTGAACTTGGTTCGCAGAACCACCTCCGGTGTTGGTATTGCTGGAGTATCTATTCTAAGGTAAGGAATCTATAACTAACTGTCTCTTTCAGATTAACAAGTTACTTACCTTCTGTAACGGTATATCTGTAGAAACATAGGTTAGTTATAGATTCCTTACTGCCCCACCCATCCTCTCTGTTCTGCAAACTGACTGCTAGGGTTGAGGACTTCCATTCAGGGCCCTAGTTTAGTGCACCAGTGGTCAGTGTCTTGCATGGCTCTGCGCTTCTGGCGTGGAAAGTCGTGTACAGAACTGATGTCAGCGTGCGAGGGAGGCATCTTTGTAGCTACCGTGAACATCATCCCGGCGATCACGATGCTGACGACGAACGCGGAGTCAACCGACGCCACCTTCAGACACGCAGGGGGACTGTTTCCAAAAGCATTTCAGGATCCAGTCTGACACCTGAGGGTAATTCTAAGGTAAGGAATCTATAACTAACCTATGATCCTTACAGATATATTGTTACAGAAGGTAAGTAACTTGTTCATTCATTCTTCTTACGATCACAATCTGACAGTTAAGATATTATTGAGAATCTTTGAATTTTCTCTGTTGTCAAAGGAATAAAGCCAAGTCGATGCAGGCACTAACAAAAAGTTAAGTGCTCTCAATGGCAGGGGTACTGAAGCTCTTACATGCTTCACATACAAAGGAGAATAGGGCCACAAATGTTCCCAATCTTTAGAGCATTTAGGCCTCCAGTTCAAGAGGAGGAATAGGTGTAACACAGGGCTCCACAAATCAAGCTACTTAGGTTAGTGGTGTGGACACGCTCTCTGGAAGGGTGAATCCTATTTATATGTAAGCCTCTGTGACATCCAGGTTTTTTTTTTTTTTTTTTTTTTATTAAAGTTAGGGCATAACAAGATCACATAAATGAACATACATTTGCAGTTTAACATCCAGGTTTTTAAGACATCTTAAGAAAGGACCTCAAAAGTTGTGGAGGTGATTTATGTCAATTGAAGCTTGCTGGACCTGTCCTCAATGCTTATCCCGGTCTCAATGTTGCACCTCTTAGCGAGAAAGTGTCACATGACAAAATGAGTCATGATATCAATGATCCCTCAGATGACAACGACCTTGACATTCACACCTGTCTCACCTTAAATAACATGAATAGGTTACTAAAATTTGGCAAATGATAACACCTTTTACATGAACCATAAGAGTTTCTGGTGAAGGCCCAGAAGACCTTGAATATAGAGAATTGGCCCGACTCCATTGACAGATGAACTTACCAGATGATTAGGTGGCAAGCCCTAGAGAATGGAAGTGCTATGTCTAGGCCTATTATTTAGTAGCCATTTTTTATGAGGAAGGAGTCCCTTCCTCATGAAGTACAATATGGCACAGCTTTGCAATTACAACAATCTTTAACGTTGCAGTGCCTGGAAAGAGAGGTAAGGAAGTCTGAATGTGCTTAGGCCCATTATATTTTCAACATGGCTTTAAACATGCGTCACACATGTTTTGAATTAAATGTGGGAAAGTCTCCAGCTCTTTATAAACATTAAGTAGAGATCTGCATAACAGAACAGAAAAGAGGCTAAGCCAAATGGGCTAGGAACCGTATCAAAAAGACAAGCAGAACTCAAAACATTAAGTTGGCACAAGGCTCTTAAAGTGATCGCTAGATGGCAAATCTAAATTCCTCTGTGCAGCTTTAGCACATGTCTATTTATAACATAACTGTGACACATTGGGTTGTTGGTTGAGGGGCATAAGCCCTTAACGAGCAACCACCACAATCCTCGTCAGATTGAAACACAAAAGTTAATAAATTAACATGAGGCCATGAGGCGAATCATCCAAAGCTGCTGACATTGGAACTGGGGAACCAGGTTTGAGTCTAAGCGTAGTCTCAACATCCTGTGATTCTGGGCAAATCATTTAATCTCCCTGTGCCTAGCAAAAATGCCTGCGTCCTTGTGCAATGTAACTGGTGCTCATGTAAGGTGCTACAATACCTTCTGGTCAAGCTTGCATTATATACAAAAACTGCACACAAAAAAAAACTCTGGTAGCTTGCCACAAAAACAGTCAGGCTTAACTTGGAGGCACTGTGCATAGTACTTTAGCGTGAAGTATCGGTTGGTGCTAGAGAGTCACAGCAGTCACTAAGGGTTGTCAATGCAGTAGAGCGAAGTGCAGATCTTGCATTGCGGGTTATAGCTGGCAGTCGCTGTACCAACTTGGGATCTTTGATCTCAAAGTGAGGGTAAGGTAACAAGTGATGTGTGTGCATACATGTGATCATGTTCAGTGGTTTGCAGTGAATACCCTCCATATTATGTGTGAAAAATGTATGTATCTACACAAAGTTTGCAGTGCACACAGTTGCTCCACGTCAATATGAGACTATTGTTTCCTCTGTGTGTTTATTTGCATGTTCTTCATGTTTACCATTATTTCTTGTCCATGCGTAACTAATCTTCATTCATAATTTATTTACACTACATAGATAGCAAAACATTGTTCACCAGCAGCAACTGAGCACTGGTATTGAATGTATCTACATTGGACATGTAAGCATCTAATGCAAAAACAACAGTTGATGGACAGAATGCAGAACAATGTCATACATTCACCCCAGTACAGTAATCTGGGCCTAAATCCATCGTTTTTTGCTCACCATGCCATTCCAGTTTGAACCCAGCCATATGCAAATCAGTCTTGACCCTGTGCCTCATGGGAACAGTCCAGCCCGAACTGCCAAGCCAGGTCCTCCCGGACTGGAACCAAGCATCCTAGGACCGGTGAAACCCCAAAACCGGTCCTAGGATGCTTGATTCCGGTCCAGGGAAGACATGGCTTGTCAGTTCGGGCTGGACTGTTCCCATGAGGCACAGGGTCAAGACTGATTTGCATATGGCCATGTCTGAACTGGGGTGGCGTGGTGAGCGAAATAACGATGGATTAAACCCATCATCTTGTGTGTATTGCTTTGTAAGCATCTATTCAGAGATTCATTCTAGGGAAATGTAGAGATCCTGGCAAAAGGCTTGTATCTCTCTAGGCTGAAGAATGTCTTTGGGTAGATGAGTAAGATTTTTATATTTCTCTTCTGTCTGGATACTAAACCTCATCTCCCTGCGAGGCCCCTCGGTACAGCAGAGGGCCACCTAGCCATTAGAGAATTCTTTGTACAGTACGGGATGACCAATGATGAAGCATGACACCCAAGTGGGTGTGTGAGGTCATCACGCATATTTTCAGAAGTGTTTCAGGGCCCTGTGTTTGTAAACACTAGGGACATAGTTGTTTGAACAGTTAAGCGGTACTGTCCCAGATTAGGAACACAGTGGCACCATTAATGAGCCTCTTACGTGATACGTTTGCCTGTTGTGATAGTAGTGGTCCCCTTTTGATACCTGGTGCCCAATTTGAAGTGGAGATGCTTCTGGAGTTTCACCCTACAGAGGTGTCTGGAATTTTCTCCATCCCTAACCCTTGACCCAGTCTGTTTTTGGGCACAACAGGCTAGTGAGGAGTCATTTTTGTGTGTGGTGTGGCAGTCCCAATGAATTGCAAGTATGGCAGGTGACAGCTCCGCCCCCTCATCCTACCAGAGATGGTCCATCCTGCCAACACCCACACCCTTTACTGTGTGGCTATCTAGGAGGAATATACAAAGGCTAACTGCCAACTACACCAGTCATGTGACCCATGATCAGGCTGCAGGCACCAAATGATGAGGACAAGAAAATGGCAATTTTCTGAAAGTAGTACTTTCAGAATTGTGACACACTTTACCATTAAAGACAGTTTTAAATGACAATTCCTCAGACACCAAACGTGACATTCCTAACTGACAAACGTTAGCACTTATTAAGTGTAATAAGGTAACACAATGTTATCCATTGGGAGAGGTAGGCCTTGCAGTAGTGAAAAATTAATTTAGGAGTTTTTCCACTACCAGGACATGTAAAACTTAAAAGTACATTTCCAACATTTTAAATACAACGCACCCTGCCCCATGGGCAGTTTAGGGCCTACCCTAGGGATGACATGCGTATTGAAAACATAATACATGATATGTTTAGGCCTGGAAATAGGCTGCCAGGTCGAAATAGTTTTAAACTACACACACAGACTGCAATGGAAGGCCTGAGACATGCTTCAAAAGGCTACTTAAGTGGGTAGCACATCCAGTGGTGCAAGCCCATTAGTAGTATTTAATTTAAAGGGACCTGGGTACATGTAGTACCACTTTACTAGGGAAAAATACGTAAATTAAATGTGCCAATGTGTTGTAAGTCAATGTTACCATGTTTGAAGGGTAGGGCAGAAGTACTTTAGCACTAGTTAGCAGTGGTAAAGTACATATATTCCTAAAAGCCAACAGAAACTGGCTCAGAAACCAGGAGAGGTGAAAGCAGAAAGTTTGGGGATGACCCTGCAGAGAAGGTAAAGTCCAACAGGACCCCCCCTCCCCCCTCCACAAGCCAGGGTAGACTAATCAATACCTTGATGGGATTCCCTGCTTAGGGGATAGAACAAGGATGAAGATCCTCTTACAAAGTGGCACTTGTCAGTTCTATGCCCTCTAAGCTCATTTGGATCCCTCTGTTTACTCTCTCCAGAGCCAACGGACTGACCAATGGGGAAACCTTCTCCTCATCTGTGGACTCCTTCTGTGTAGATTCAAACTTGATTTTGCTCACAGATGCATCCCAGTATGCAGATAGTAACAACATGGTCAACAAAGTGATGTGGGCCATCCTGTCACTTAGATGAGATTTCTATCCTCAACCCAAGGAAACTTCTTTCCATAAGGACATCAACCAACAGAGGCAACTGACAGCTATCAGTTTCAAGAGCCAGGCCCCATGCCATCTACTGCCAGAAGGAAGCTCCAAGCAGCGACTTTGGGCAGGCATCACTTAAAGCCTTGGGGCTGGCAAGGAGTTGCCTACTTACTCCTGAGGGTTCTCTGAGATTTCTTAGAGTATGGGCAACAGCCCTGGGTGTTAGGTACCTTTCATCTCTCTTCCCACCGGTCCAGGGGTGGTAGCCTGATACCGGTTCTCCAGCCCAGGGTCTGTACCGTGGGTCTAAACAGGGGTCAGGGGTGAGCTTTTTCTCATTCTACCCTTCTATCTGGGCCTCTGTACTCTCCGTTTAGGAGGGGTAGCACCAGAAACCTGAGATTTCCGGGCACCTGCCCTGCCACTTGTGCTAACTTGCAAACAAATAGTAAAGCCCATTGTAACCACTTACATCACTCTTTCACCCAGCAATCAGGTGCATTGCATAAGTGATGCACAAAATCCACAGAGGACTGCTGGCGCAACGTCTAGCTCTCTCTAAACGTCTGCTTATACTTCTCTGGAGTAAGCCTATATTTTCTGGATGTCCTTCATGGGGGTACCTCATTAGGTCTCCCTTTCTTCCAAGGGCCAGCAGGGCATCTACTCCCTCTCCCTTACTAGGTATATACTGCCAGACACTGCTTCCCTTAATCCTCTTTAGGGGGACTGTGCATCTCCAGGGCGACTTCATAGGCTTCAAACCACTTATCGGTCATCCTGCACAACAAAGTTAGACACCAGATCCTTGGGAATGTGGACCTTCTTGTCTTTAGTGGACACTGGGATATAGCTGCCACCATTGTTGTCACACTCTGAAGCTTGTCTTGCTTTGAGGTCCAGGTACTACATGCTAACCTAATGAGCAAGTAGTAGTTTCTTTTCCACCAAAGCCCTCTCAGCCTCATCATTCTCTTGTGCCTAGGCTTTCTCTGCCTCAGCTTTCTCCCTTCTATCTCTAGCTCAGCTTACCTCTCTTCTGCCTCCAATCTTAACTTGGCTAGCTGCAGTTTGAGCTCCCTCTCAGCCTTTCTGTTTTCTGGCTCCTTTCGAGATAGACCACAGGAAGACACAATGCTCTCTGCACTGACAATGTGCTCAACTCCTGGTGGTGAGTGGTTCTCCTCCTCCAAGTGCTGCATTTCAGGACCAGCACCAAAGTCCTTCACTGCGCAACCATTAGCACCTCCTCAACCTGGTCCTCTGTTGTTGCCAATAACTGGTGAGCCTTCGCCCAGGCTCTTAGAGGCTTATGGAGCGCCAACTTCTTCGCGCTTGCAGGAAAGTAGGATCTGCTTCTTATGCACCCACTATTTTGACTAGTCTGGCTGGGATCCTGCTATTCAGGACGCCAGCGTATCTGCTTTCTCCCTTAAATTGATATGTATGTACTTTGGTACAACTCCAGATTGGATACTGGGGTACCCTTATCAGTCCCTAGTATATGGTACACATGTACCCAGTGTATCCAAAAAAAGGGGAGGGGGGGACCAGGAGCTGGTTAATGGTCCAGTGCCTGTGCTCCGAGAAGTCAATAGGGTAATTACTAGAAGGCACTGTTCCAGGGTCGGTATGGTAGAAAGTCAACCAAGACCGTACCTCGAAAAGAGGAAAGTAAAGAGGAAGGGATGGATCTATCTGTTCGTGGTCTAGGATGGGGTACTCAGGATGGGGGGGGAGACAACAAAAGTGTCTCTTGTTGCCCTCACACACCCCGAAGGATGTCATGCTTCATCATTGGGCAGTGCTCCTCGTCGGGCCGGCGGTGCAATGCCCTGCGGGTCCCCCGAAGGGTCTCTTTAGCGGAGATCTTTTAAGAGAGCTGCCGATTGGTGCATGCGGGTATGTGGAGGGGGAGTGCCAAGGTCAGTGGTGACGGTAGTGTGTGCAGGAATAAAAATACCTAAGGGTTACCTGGGAAGCTAATTTAATAAGAAGGTACCCTTGGTACACTAAAAAACGTGGAAAGATGTTACTAATCAAAACGTAATGTGTCAGTAGTAACTGAAGATACAGGTCAAATGGTCGACATGTTTCGCGCCTTTTAGTGGTCAGAATGATCCATGGCGCTTCATCAGGACCAGTAGAGGTGAAGAGTGTGGGGAGAGGTGCCCAGACTATGTGTAGTGGGGGGGGTAAAATATCACCCTCTCACTCGGCAATAAAGGGGGGGGGAGGACAGTGTCTCCTAAACAGGTAGTGTGTGAAAAAAGGAGTCTGTTGTGCCCCCTTTGCGTTGTACCTAGACCAAAAAGGAAGATAAAACAAAGAGAAATGCATAAGTTAAAATACATATGCGGACGTGCCTTGTCGATCCGCATAAGTACACAGTGATTCGAGAAATCACATATTTACAATGAGACAGTCATAGTATCATGCACCTGGAGGCCCAGGCTACTCTCAAAGTTCTGGAGAAGCGGGCAGGCGTGGGTGTGGTCCCATGCCAGTCAAAAGGTGGTTGGTCCCGGGTCCCGGAGGCGGTCACAGAACCCAGCTGGAGACTCGCTAGGTAAACTGCTGTACCCCGCGGGGCCCGGACACCTCCACTTGGCTGTGCAGCGGGCTCACCTGGCGTGTCGTCTACCAGGCCTAGTCAAAAAAACACGTGTGTTGTGTGTGTAACTAGATTCGTAGGTTCAACACGAATGAAGTGCGCTAAGAGTAGTCTTACCTATAATAAGAGTTAGAATTACTCCTTGAGTTAAAAAGCGGCGTAGGAGGCCCACACCATCTAGGGCTGTAAGTCGGAAATGATGCGTATCAGCAGGGAATACCCAGAGGGTAAAGGAAACAAAGTGGAGCGTTAGATTTACTTACATCGTTGCCAAATGTGGAGCAGGATAAATGCTTACGTTGTAATCTGGGTAGCTGGATCGCCTCGAGTCATACTCACGGGTTGCTCAGGTGACGGCACTGGAAACCTGCCCGGTCCAGACGCCTGCTCGGAGGTGATTGATATCGCCTAGCCCATGATATTTAAAGACTGAGCCCCGTGATTGAAGGAGGTACCTATTTCCGGTTTCGACGGCACGATGAGTCATGGGAGGCCGGGGCTGCGCATGCGCGGTGAAACAGAGTGTTCCAGTGTTCTCTTGTGCATGCGTGATTCGGTGTTTTGGCGCATGCGTGTTGTCTGTGAGGTGTGTTACTACGCGCATGCGGGCCGTGAAGTGCTTACAATGTGTTAATACCGGAATAGCAAACTAGACCACACAAGTAGGTGTGTCACTGTCAGCCTATGGCCGGTCTACCCTGCATGTTGCCAAGTTTAAGGGTGTGGTGGAGTATGGGCGGGGCCAAGTGATAACTCGCTAACGTGTGCGGAAGGTGTAAATGTCCCATCCTTTACCGGATAGTGTTTAGAATATAGCAGTATCTCCTCATAGTTGGTACGGCCCAAAAAGGCCCGGGAGATACACCTAAGAGCTATTGAGACGAGCGTTGGTCTAATCATTCAGTTGTTTGGCTCCTAGCCGGAGGGACGATGTACGATAGATTACACATTATACATGCATACAAAAATGGCAGTATCAGAGCTCGGTCCATGGGATATCGTCGTTGAGCCCCTGGGTGTCTGTGTGCAGGAGGTGCACCCAGCGTTGTTCGCGCCTAAAGAGCGACTCGCTAGTCCAGTTGTTATTGGATTCCAGGATGGTCCATTGGATCGCTTCACAGGGGTGTTCTTTTTCCAGAAAATGGTTCGTCAATTTAGTGGCTGCGCGGGCTCGCCTGATGGTACTTTTATGTTCACTGATCCTTGTTTTGATGGGTCTGGTGGTCATGCCTACGTAGTAGAGTTCGCATGGGCACGAGATCAAGTATACACAATTAGTGGTGTTGCAGTTCGTGTGCTTCCTTTGTTCCCATTTTAGCCCACCAATTTCCAAGACTTTCGTGTGTCGTGTTGTGGTGCAGGCACTACATGAGCCACACGGGTAATGCCCCTTCACTGCTGGCAGGTCCCACAGAGTGTTCTCTCTTCTCGCTTGTTTCTGGCGTGGCCGTGTATTAATCAGTTGGTCTCTTAAATTACTGGTTCTTTTAAAGGCAAAACGAGGTGCTGGGATGTTTAGTGCATCACTGTTTATGATTCTCCAGTTACGGTTGATGATTCTTTTGATTTTGTTGGAGAGGGGGGTGAAGGTTGTGACGCAGGTGATCACGTTATTGGTATCGGGCTCTCTCGTTTCCAGGAGGCCCTCACGAGTGTTGTTCCTAGCCCGTTTTTTAGCTTGGTTGATTACTTTTGCTGGATAGTGCCTCTTCGCCAGGTTCTCAGATAGGGTGTTGGCTTGTCTGTCAAAATCCTGTAGTTTGCTGCAATTGCGCCTAATCCTGAGAAACTGGCCGTAGGGTAAGTTTTCCCGTAGAGCTTTCGGGTGGTGGCTCTTAAAACTCAGGAGGCTGTTGCAGTCTGTCTCTTTTTTGTACGTGCTGGTGTGAAGTATCCCATTTTCTAGTTGGATAGATAAATCCAGAAAAGGGATTTTCTCGTCACTGGAGGTCATAGTGAAGCGTAAATGGGGGTCCTGATTGTTGATCCACTCAAAGAATTCCAGTGTCTTAGATGCCTGTCCTCTCCATAGGATCAGCACATCGTCTATGTACCGTTTCCAAGTGACCAGGTGTCGGTGAAACGGGTTGGCGTCTGTGAAGATGTGGTTGGTCTCAAAATGTGACATGTACAATCCAGCCAAGCTCGGCGCAAAGGTGCTCCCCATGCTGGTGCCTTGTACCTGGTGGTAGATGGTGGTTTTGTACATAAAATAATTGTTGGTGAGAGCAAGGGCAATGAGGGCCGAGATGAAGTTTGCCGGTGTAGACGTTGGAAGTTCCGAGTTTTGTAACAAGTTGCTTACCACTTCGATGGTTGCCTCCTGCGGAATATTCGTATAGAGTGCTTCCACGTCCAGTGTGAGCAGTAAGTTGATTTCCTCGGTGTTTTCATCATTAATGGTTCGGATGAGGTTGAGCACATCTCTGGTGTCTTTGAGGTAAGCTGGAGTAGCCTGGACCAAAGGACGCAAAAAGAAGTCACTGAACTGGCTCAAAGGTTCCAGAAGGGAGCCTATCCCAGATACGATCGGACGGCCAGGGCACGGGGTGACCCCCTTATGGATCTTAGGTAGAAGATAGAAGTAGGGCATCCTAGGAGATGGATTCACCAAAAAGGCTGCTTCTTTAGATGTAATCCATCCCTCTGTTGCTGCTTCATTGACCAAGGTTCTGATCTGGTTCAATAGCCTTGAAGTTGGATCGGTCTCTAGAATCTCATAGTACTCAGTGTTGTTAAGTTGGCGCAGGCACTCCTTCTCATAGTCCTGTATGTCGAGGATCACAGTGGCGCCCCCTTTGTCCGCCGGTTTTATTACGATGGAGTCATCATTCTGAAGGGTGGTTACCGCTCTCCGCAGTTTTTTGGGAAAGTTGTTGTAAGCGTTCGGAGGTTCTAATCGATTAACCTCCTTGAGAACAGCTTTTTCGAAAGTGAGGACCTCGTGTGGGACCATCCCAGCGGTGGGGGTGAATTTCGACGGGGGTCTCAAGCCAGTGTCGTCCTCAGTTTGTGTTTGGTTGTCTTTGAAGAAGGCCCTAAGTCTCACTTTGCGAAACAGTTGATGTAGTTCCTCATTGGTTCTGAAATTGTCCTCCTGTGGAGTGGGCACAAACCCAAGTCCTAGTTCCAAGGCTGTGGTCTCGTCGGCGTTCAAAGGTCTCGAAGACAGGTTGACGATCAGTTTTTTTGTTGGTGTTGTGCCATGCTTCTCGTTGTTCTCTGTTGGTTGTCCGGATCTTGCCAATGTACCTGCTTGTTCCCTCTTCTTCTTCCTCTGCCTCTGCCCCTGCCTCTGTTCTGAAAAGGAGGAGGAGGGTTGTGGAGGAATGGTTGCTGAAAACCCTGTTGTAGTGGGTTGTATGGAGGGTACCACATGGGTCCGTGTTGTGGGAATGGTTGGGGTGGAAAACCGTAGAAAGGTGGTGGCCCTAGTGGTGGTGGTAATAGACCCTGTGGGTTGGAGCGACGGCCCCAGCTATGATTACTCGAGTTGCTACCCGAGGAACGACCTGATTGGTTAGACGTTGATGGTCCATCGTCAGAGATCGTGTCGGTCTCTGTTGGTTGGAAGTCCTCTTTTGTATAGGGATAGATCTTTTCCCTATCAAATCTCTTCAGGTCCTTCTGTAGTTTGGTTATCTTCTGGTTTAGAAGGTAGTCTCGGTGGTCAGAGATTTCAGAGTTTATCTCTGCTAGGCGAGTTTTATATGCAGACAGGCTAATGCTGGTTTTGAGACCGTTCTCTGCTATATTGATCTTAACAATCAAAGCATCCGATAGGCGTTTTGCGGTACTGATGATCAAAATGATCCAATCCCGAGTGCATTTCCATGCAATTTGGCTCCATTCGCGTCTGAATATAAGGTCTTCCAAAAAGATCCTCGGTGCCGTGCGGACCAGCAATCCGTTAGGTGCCGAGTTTGCTCTGAGGTATTCGGTCATAATAGAGCCGTGAAGAGCGGTCTTTACCTGAAGTTTTTTGAGAGAAGTAAGGGTATTCCAGTCGCCTTGTGCGCTGGTCCCTGCTGTGTTGCCATCAACATCTAGGAGTGACGGGGTTCTCAGGATTTCAGCCACAATGTCCTCACCGTAGCTGAGGCCTAGGTTGTCCCCCAGGGTAGAAAATGACATGTCTCAGGGAAGGTGGGGGAGAAGGGTCAAGAAGTGGAAATGGGTAAGGAAACAAGAGAGGAAAAAGATGAGGAAAGCAAGTGAAAGAGAGGGTCCCTCGGCTGAGCCGCCGTGCTTAATACTGTATCCAAAAAAAGGGGAGGGGGGGACCAGGAGCTGGTTAATGGTCCAGTGCCTGTGCTCCGAGAAGTCAATAGGGTAATTACTAGAAGGCACTGTTCCAGGGTCGGTATGGTAGAAAGTCAACCAAGACCGTACCTCGAAAAGAGGAAAGTAAAGAGGAAGGGATGGATCTATCTGTTCGTGGTCTAGGATGGGGTACTCAGGATGGGGGGGAGACAACAAAAGTGTCTCTTGTTGCCCTCACACACCCCGAAGGATGTCATGCTTCATCATTGGGCAGTGCTCCTCGTCGGGCCGGCGGTGCAATGCCCTACGGGTCCCCCGAAGGGTCTCTTTAGCGGAGATCTTTTAAGACCGAGCTCTGATACTGCCTGTGGGTCCACTTGAGAGTCAACTTTGCTTTATTTGGGCTCCCCTGGTTGCTCCAGGCCTGCCCTGGCTCCCCTTGATGTGGTGAGTCTCCTGGTCCTTGCTGGGCCAGATCGACACTGAATTTGACCATCTGTGTTGCTTGCAGCTGCCAAGGCTTGTTGGTGCTCTCGCCGGACAACAATACCTCAGCACTCGTCATCCTTCGTGGGACAGCTCGTATACAGCTCCTGGTCGCCCTAGACGTCTCCTGGTCCACGCAGCTGAAGAGTTAAGATCACTGTCAACACACCTGAAGCACTCGACATCGGTGGGCATTCGTCTACCAAGCCCCTGGTCACTCCAAAGTGACCCAGACTCTGTCCCCTCTGCTTTCAGGTTCTTCTCATCTAGAATCCATATTTGGATTCCACCGGACACTTTTCGTACTTACAGCAGCAGCATAGGTGGTTCCTTGGGGTCCCAGCAATTCTACACCTTATAGACTAGGTCTAGTCCCGAATCGTGGTTCTTGTACAACTTGTTTAGTATATGGCTTGGTCTCCCCCTGGAGCCCACTGTGTATTGTGCTAATTACGTTTGATTCTTCGCAATTGTATTATTTGATTTGTCTTCTATTCTTGTGTAGAATACATATTTTTATAACTTCCCTTTCATTTAACCAATACTATACGGTTGCATTCTGGTAGAACAAGATGCTCAACATTCCTTCAAAACCTAGCCTGAAGGCTGCTCTCCATAGCTACCACTAGGATAGCTTTCTATAAAGGTTATATTTGACCTAATCACCATAAGGGTTGTGTGGACTGATACAAGATGCCCACTTTAATTAGTGGACAGCATATACCAGACCTACTTCTCACAGCGCTCTTCTTGGTTGAAAGCTCCCTTTATACAGAACTCCTTGAGCTTAGCCACAGTGTAGTTCTCCAGACGGAGGAGATCAAATTGCATTCCTGCAGGTATGGCCACAGGCACATTTAGGTAGAATGAGAGTTCATTCGGAAGAAGCAAAAGAGCCAATCAAGGAGAATTTGATAAAAACTCAAATTGGTGTCAAACCATTCATATGGGATTTTAGTGTTATACAAAATAACTATATGGCACTGCACAAACACAATTATAAATTCCCACCACTGAACACCAATGTGAGAAATTGGGTTGTTGGGTGAGGGGGGTGTGAACCATTGTCAAGCAACAGCCAGTCACTTAATTAACCTGTGCTTAACCCTCGAGGAGCTTGGCACAAATGTAGTCAGGGTAACATAGAGGCAACGTGTAAAGTATTTTTGCAGCACACAAACCTGAATATAGGAAAAACACCGTACAAGAAATGTCCCACAATTTAGAAAAAAGGAGTAAAATGTATTCAATTATTTGACACCAAAAGGACAAAAATCCAATCAGTAGAAGAGGAGTTTAGTTTCATACAAACCTAAAGATTTCAGACAAATATAGCACCTGAAAGCACAAAGCACTACTCGCGGTTATCTAGTTGTGCAAGACCACGTGCATGTCACTAGTACAGCCTGACCACGATGGAGCACGGGCTGGATACAGGAACCTGAATAGCCCTGCGGAAAAAGTTATCAACTAAAGTCCAGAGCAAAGAGTTCTGTTTGTGGTGGAGGAGGTCTTGAGGAGCAGGGACAGTACCGTGGATGGTCGACGCTGTAGAGCGAAGAACAGGCTGGGCTTCGCAGATGGTCGCCACAGTAACATAAAGCTTGTGTTGTGTGTCGTGGACGGTCGATGTTGGATTGGTGGTGCCGGTCACTGCAGGCTGCCGATATTGCACCGTAAAGTGCAAATCTAGTGTTTGCGGTCATCACTGTAGAGCAAAGAGTCGGGTTTGCGGAGCTTCGCTTTGGAAGTCGGAACGACCTTGCTATGGGCGGCATGATATTAACGGGCTTGTTCGTGGTCGCGAAGAGCCCAAACTTCAGCATTTCTTCCTTTCTTTGTTGACAAGCTAACTGATGCCACACCGAGGGCCCAGGACCGGAGGGGCACCTCTTGGGTATGAGAACACACTCCAACAAGGTTTAGGCAGTTTCCAGACAACTGGGCACATGCTGGGGGGTTCTTGAGCTTGGTATATCCCTGTAGCCCTGAACAGGAGGTCAGTCAGCTCACCCTTGTAGTCATTACAGCCTGGGATGAAGAATACAGCTCCGGTCTTCCTTCTCAGCAAGTAGGGCACACCTCAAGCAGAAGGGCATCCTCCTTCTGCAGTATCAACAGGGTCATGAGTATATTGAATAGTGGGTCTTATGGTCCCTTTTTATTTACCTGGTGCCCACTTTGAAGTGGTTGAAGCTGCTGGAGTTTTCCCCATAGATCTGGGATTTCCTTCCTCCCTGCCCTGGTCCCAGTCTGGCTTGGGGCACAATAGGCTAGTATGAATTTCTTTTTGTAAGAGGCAACCCTACTGAATTGAAAGTGTGGCAGCTGACAGCTTCGCCACTCATCATGCCAGAGAGGGACCATTCTGCCAACACCCAGACCCTCTATTGTGTAGCTGTTTAGAAGGAATACACAAAGGCCAACTGCTAATTACATCTAGTCATTTGACACAGGAACAGGCTACAGGCACCAAATGGTGAGGACAAGAAAATTATAACTTTCTAAAAGTGGCATTTTCAGAATTGTGACTTAAAACCCAACTTTACAATTAAAGCAGGTTTTAAACTACATTTCTCAGACACCAAACAGGATATTCATACATGCTCCCATACAAAAGGTGTCAATTAATAAATGTAATAAGGTAACCCAATGTCAACCAATGAGAAAGACAGGCCTTACAGTACATGTCCAACTTTCTGAATACAAAGCGCACTGCACTACGGGCCGTTTGGAGCCTACTCTCGGTGGTGACATATGTATTAAAAGGGAAGGCTTAGGCCTAGCAAAATGTTTTTTTCAGGTTGATATGGCAGCTTAAAACTGCACACACAAGCTTTAATGGCAAACTCAGAGACATGTTTCAAAAGGCTACATAAGTGGATGGCTCAATCAGTGTTACAGGCCCACTAGTAGCATATCATTTACAGGCTATGGGTACGTGTTGTACCAATTTACTAGGAGCCTATAAGTAAATAAAATGTGCCCAATTGGGTGCTAGCCAATTTTACCATGTTTGAAAGAGAGAACACTTTAGCACTGGTTAGAAGCGTTAAATTGTACAGTCTTAAAAGCCAAAAAAATGGGTTAAGAAAACAGAAGGTAAAATGTTTGGGGGATGACCCTGCAGAGAGGGCCAAGTTCCACAGTAACTGTTTAAAAATACAAAGTAATGAGTATGTTTTTAAATTAAATTATAGGATTGCACAGACTAAATGCCATGACTACTGAATATTCTGAAGGAAACAAATAAACCGTTGTACACTGTTTAGAACTGTAAACAAGTGATCATAAGTCTGGCTACTCGTGCACTTTGTTATATGCTGTCTTCATGCAAGAAGCCTTAACCCATTGATGGATCCCAGGACATGGAGTGCAATAATGTACAGCCGAGCTTTCCAGCTTTCATTGAAAGATCAGTCCCTCCTTGACCTTGCAAACACTTAAGAATGATCAAGCACTTAGAAAATGTATACGAAGATGCTATTTCCAACCAAAATAGTCCTGGAAATGGCAATCCCACTTACACCAATGCTCTTATGCCTTGCCTCACAATCCCGGCTTAAAATAATTTCATCGGTCCTACCTACCCAGAAAAGGGGAAACGTTTGTTTCTCACAATGCTCTTTAAAATGTTCAATACTGCAAGCAAGCTAGATCAATTTAGCGGTACTAGAGAGCACACATTCTTAATTATAGACAAAAGTGAGGCATAATACTGCTTTTCAAGTTACCATACTCTTTACTATGACTAGCCGCCAAATAGTTTCATGTCATGTATGACACCCTAAGCCAATGCTGGTTTTTTCAGCTAAAAGTACTTGGCAGACTGGGCATTTAGTGCTTATACTTATAATGGTAAAAGCAAACCTACAAGTTTCAAATTGCAACACGCTTTAGGCTACAAGACAGGGACGTGCTGATGGGGTTGCCAAATACTTTGGGACACTTGCCAGATATAAACATGTTTAACATTTTAAACATCACACTGGAATACATGATTGCCACCATCTTATTGTTAGGCCTGAGACACTAACTTAATCATCACAATTCAGGGAGTGAGGCATTAAGATTATTTGGAGGTCCTATGTACCAAATACTGAGAGCCAGGGCAAGGCTGACAAAAGACTTTTATATTACAGAGAGGCTCACAGCTGATCTGTTTTCTTTCACTAAATCACAGCGCAGATTTCAACAGGACGTTTGTCTTCACTCCCCATGGACAGGCTAAGTGCAGCACTTGGGCGAAAACTCAGACCCCCACTTTGGCTTCCCCTTGCACCCCGTAGAGGGGCCTATACCACAGTTTGAAGGTCACTGCACTACACCAAAACCATTACATCTGGGGGCAGTATATTGTGGAGACAACTGCATGGTGGGACACTACGTTATCAAAAGTAATTGAAAATTCATTAAGAGTGAAATAAAATAAATGTTTAAAAAAAGTGAAGGTCAATATTTAAATTAATAAAAATGTGCATAAAAAGAAAGGAGTTGGTGGTGGTCATGAGTAAAGGAGAATTACCAGGAAATATGTATAACTTATTTATGTTTAAAGGATTTTGGGGTGGTCCTCCTGCACTACAAGATATAGTATGAATTTTTTAATTGCATCTAGTAAATTCAGCAAATTTACTTGAATATGAAATACAATAAAATAATTAAGGATCACGTAATGGATAAATTATGAATATTTACAAAGTTAAAATATTAGGATTAGATTAGGTGTTATGGTTATACTATGGTCAAATTAAATTAGGCAAGGTGAAACCTTTTAAAAATTAAGGAAAAAATAAAATCCAAAGGTAAATATTAGGCTATAGATGGCAAATAAAAATGACAATAAAGGATACAAAATAAGACTAGTGTTACAATATACAAAAATGTACAAATGTATCTTCACCAAAGACTATGTATTGTCTTATGTAGTTGTCACCGTTATATATTGGCCCATGAATCAGTGCCCTTAATGTAGGGTCTCATAATGTTGTGGTAACATACTACCCGCTGAGATGTCCGATGAAAAATGTTTAGGCATGCAGGTGCTATGAATGATTAGACAAATGTAATGCCTTGCATAATTCATTGAAGGGACTTAGCTATTGAAGCTGCCAGGCATGTTGCGCTGAGGTCTAGCATCCTGTGGGTAGAGAAAGCCACGATTCTGAAAAAAATGGGGAATCTGTGAAGGACTACATAATTAAGAAGCTTCAGCTAATTCTCACAGAGTTTTACGGACACATGTATTAGATACAATATTCAGTGCGGAAGTCTGTCAGAAACCTACACTACAGTTTAAGAGACGATGGGCCATATGTATCATCACATTTCACCATAGACACAGAATGGGCAAAACCCTTTGATACATCTGGCCCTATGAGCCCAATTATGAGTTTGTCAGGCACACAACCAGCCTGCCATGGTGGCAGTCGAGTGAATGCCACTTCACAAGTTTACCGCAGGGCTGGCGGTGTGCAAGTGATGCAGTCACGACAGCGGCATGCTTCGGTTCTAAGAGAGCCTGAAGGCAATGCCGGCCGCACTGCTGCACATCCCATGTTGGGACGCGCTGTTGCCATGCACATCATGCATGGCAAACCGTGACTGCACCTATAGTGCGGGCATAGGGGGGGCAAAATATGTGCCCCATCCCCAATACCCGTTGGCTAAATCGACCTATGGTCCTTTTTGTGGCCCTTTACCTGCCTTTCTGCCGACCTTTTAATGGTGGGGTCCCCGTCATGAAAAGGTTGGAGGAAAGGCAGGTCATACTTCCCATGCCGGTAGCACCACCACTGACTGCTGCAGTCCACATTGCCACCACAGCAGGAGCTCCTATCTTGGCAGTGGCAGCGGTCCGACTGCACACATTGTAATCGGGCGGTCAGACCGCCACAAACTGTACGGCAGTCCCAAGACCGCCAAAGTCATAATCAGCCACTATATTCTGTGTAGGAAAAGAAATGGAAACAAAACATTCTTTAAAAAACTTTTATTTTAAAATTGCACATGGGAAAGTGAAGTTAGATGCTCAAGACATATTCACCCATTAGAATTACAAGATTATACCAGAAAAATAAAAGTGTCTATGCCAAGAATAGTATATAACTTTTACCTAGCAATATTAGGTATTGTATAGGCTCCGTGCAACCATTGAAGTAGGTTCTACGAGCATGCAGTTGTCCTTTCCTCTCATCAAGAATGTGATCCAGAATAGTCAAAGTTTGTATTGCTTCTCATACCTGGCATAGGAGACTGTCATTACAGTTTCAACACACAGTGTTCAACAATCTTTAATTAAGCAATCTTTACTGTTGAGATTTGGTGCAGAGTTTAGTCAGAAGTTTGTGTAATCCTAGTCAGCAGCATTTTTAAAACAGGAGTTCAACGATTTCCTTATTCCTTCAAGACACTGAACACATTTCAAACGACAGTACTGTCAATTAAAATCACTTTGGCACCACAGCATTGTGGAAAGTCTTCAGTTGTATGATTTATTTTGTGCAAATCAGTTGAATGCCTTCTAGCGGATGAACTATAAACTAATATACTTTAAGAATAAATTGACTTGCATTCATCAAACTTCAAAAAAATAAAATTAAATTATAGAAGAAGCAATCACAGATTGCAGTTATAGTTGCCCTTTATGGGAAAATTGCAAATTTGCAGGTTTACACAATTTTACATCTAGAATTTATATTTTTTTGTAAAACTTGATGTTAGAGCCAAACAGTTGTCTTCCTTTGTGGATGTGTAGTATGACATATTTCACTGATCTTCATTCTTCATTCTTGGTGTGACTTGTCTGTGAGGAGTTTGTATTCATACTGCAAAAACAAGTACAAACATATGTTATCAAGTATGTTTAACCTGCAGCTACGAATTGCAGAATGAAGTGCAATGATTTCTTGACACTTACAGGAAAGACAAGTACACCGGGGCTGCACCTGTTTTTGGTTGTAATGTTGGCTTGTTTACAAATATGCATCTCTTAAAAAAACAGCAACTTAAAAACATTAATACTTTTTTCCCCCTTTTTTTTTTATGAGTTCAGAGTGTATTTGATGGATTTCAAGCTACATGTTATCCCCCCAAGTACTATATAATGGCAAGGAGAATGCTTTTCACACTAATATGTACAACATATATGCATCTACAAAGGATTGTCCATTCTACCTGAATGATAACTTCAGCATCAAATTATCAGACACACCTTGGGTTTTAAGTTCTGTCACGATGCAAGGGTACAATATACTTTGCCTATGGAGCTCCTCCTCAACAGATCGCTTAATCCATAGTTATGTTTCTTAAGAGGCTGAATAAGTGGCTAGAAACAGCTTTGCAGTGTGTCACGGAACGTCACTTGCAATAACTGGTAAATCCACTTTCCCTAACAATCTACAATCGGATAAATTGTAGCAGAGCCCAAAGTAAATTGAAACATTTTGACAGGGTTAACTTAAAAAGGAGTAATTGGTAGGCCTTCATTTTGAACTGGAGAATATGGAGTAAACAAAACACTAATCAACATTACAGTTATTTAAAAATGTGGAAAACGCCGGTTTATTTGATGCTTCGGATTGTTCTCCATATTAGCCTTACTAGCATATTTTTGAAGTGCAACAGTTAAAAATGCTTCCACAGAAGGAGTCTGCTGCAGCCTTTTCCTTTTCTCAAATTCTCCGGGGAAGAAGCACTTGCTCCCCTATCCTCCTTCTCTATTTTTATTTCCTTATTTCAGCAAAGAATTTCAGCATGGCAATGGAATAAACCTAAAACAGCCGTCAAAGTTGTCAGTGGCCCACCTCCCTCAATAATGCATTCCGTAATTTTCAAGAAAAGAGTTTAGCAGCTGCAGAAATTAAAAGGAGTCCCAAAAGGTTTGAAAGGAGGCTTGAGAGGAGCACCAGTGCTGGATGAATTGGCAAAAAACACATAGCTTGTGAAAATGTAAGACTACAGGATTGCAGCCGGATAGGTGTGGTGATCGGAATCAGGATGATGTGAAAAAAGGAGCCCAAAATACAATGATGCAAGAGGTTGAGGGAATGTCCATTCCTCAATAAAAAAAACAGAAAGCACTGCATTAGTGTCTTTTAAAAATACAGGGTGTGAGGTGAGACATTTGTTACCAAAATACACATAAGGAAGGGAAAATGAACAATACTAACCAAGATTAAGGAAGTCAAGGTAATATTTCACAAAATGTCATTCAAAAGGCTGTTTTAAGATGATGTTTCAGCAACTACAAAACTTCTTATATTGTATCTGGCATCTGTATCAAGTGGTGCTACCATTAGTGTTGCACTATAGCTGTGAGTTTCTTGTCCATTTTGATGGGGCTAGAGTGCATAGTTGATTACAAGCTTGCTGTCTAACCTACGTGTAAAAGCATGACATGATGGGCATAAAGACTCAAGAGATACTCCACTCTCACCTCAGCGAAGGTGGAGTTGCACATCAGTGTCCACAGGCCACAGACATTAAGGCTGAGTGAGTGCTGTTTCATTAATACTAACTCCACCAGGTCAGCCCTTCAGGTAGGGGAGCCAGGGAATGTATTATCTTGAGGCATCACACAAATCTGTACTCTTTCTCAGACCCTACTGTAATACCACTACCTGGTTGGTGAATAATGAAATGCTGTGGTTGTTACAGGAGTGGAAACATCTATGTCTTTAGTGCTTTTAGGAATGTAAGGAGGCCTGTCCGTTTTCTTATATACATAGGGAGGAAGTTTTTGAGATTGGCAGTCTGTATCGTGCACTGCATGTACAAGACTTTCCAGGCTAAGCATGCACTGCATGTACAAGACTTTCCAGGCTAAGCAAATCATAGAAGTGCCGCCCTTGATCTACGATCTCTCCTTGACGGCTAGGTTTTAAGCTTGTGTGGCATGAAGATCAGGTCCATATTGTGGACTGACCAATGTACAAGCACAAGTAGAGTGCTTGCTGGATCCAAGTGATGTGTTTCTGTGAGCGCAGGTAGAAGAGGACAATTGCAGCAGTGTTTAAGGTTCATTCTTGACTGCCTCAAAGAATTAAAGGAGCACAAAGGTATAAGCCACTGCCATTGACAATATTTAACTTTGAGAGTATGAATCCAACAGTTATCTAGATCCACTGAGGGAACCCCAGGAAGGTGAAGATGGACCTCAGCATCTTGAGTGTGTATAAAAGAGAACAGGGATAGACTTGCCAGCATAACAGCATTCTAGATGCTACAGGCTCCGGAGTCCCTCACGACTCGGAGCTCTCCACTCACTATCAACACACAACCATTTGAGCCAGCCTGAATCTCCACTGCATGGATGGCCCAAGAAAAGGGCACCCTGCCTGTGTGCCCATCAGAGGACAGAAGAAGTCATGCAGCCTTGTCTCTTGGTCTTCGCTTTTAAGTTATAGGGTACTTTGTTCCACTCAGATACTCACAACTATATGCAAACAGAAGGCTGTGCCCCACTTGCAAAGCATTCTACAGGTAAAAAGTGACAACTGAATGTTTTCTAGAAAAGGCAGTGAAAGTTATTAATAAAGAGATTGCACAAGATGAGTTTCAAATTAGCAATGCAACAACGCTTCTATTTAAACTTACTATGGAAATTTATATAATTATCACTTAAAGTGGTTGCTTCTCCTTTAGGGATCACATTTACAGTCAAACCGATGTGCACGGAGCTTTTTGTGATCAACTGTGTTTTGTCCAACCCGACGGTATAAGTAGAAGGGGAAATCTTGCAAGACCAAGTTAAAAATTGGCAATGCAAGGCATTCTGTTCCCATGTGTTTCATTCTAAGAAAGGTCCTGTAATCACACCTTTTACAGTTAGGGACACAGAGGACTGTACCATTGACAATGGGCTTCCAATAAGTGTCAACAACACCTTCAATAGTTTAGCTATACAACTCTTTCAGCAGGCCACACTGTATGTTATGGGGCTAATATATGTTCCTCCCCTCAACCATTCCCAGAAAAAGAGTTGAGTTTGACAACGTTATTATGGCAAGATGGTAAGGCTGATGTAATCTTCTTAAATGTCTTGCTTGGGACTGTGTGGTAATCAATTTGATCAGGGCTGAATTTGTGAGCGGGGTATCTGATTGGATTAATCATGGCTCATATTCCATTTTCATATTTATTTTGGTCTCCCTAGGTTTTTTTAATATAATTTTCTTTTTAACAGAACTTTGTAGTCATTTTCCGCTATGGTTAACCCAATAGGCAGCAGACTTCCCTCAATTGCTGATTCATAACATTTGAGTCTTTCAAAGATAATGACTGACTACCACCAGTTGTCTCCTCAGGGACATTCAACTTTATCATATGTAACAATCCATTTATTTCCAATATACCAGTAATTAGTTGTGAAATCTGATTTTAAAGTTTTTTGTGTTGGTATCGGGTCATAGATATTGCTAGTCTTAGTTCTAAAATAGGCAATGATGTATGATCTAAATTTGTTAATCAATTAAGTGTTATTTTGCAAAAAGATACATGGACTACTATGGATTTTTATCCAAAGGGTTATGTACCTCTTAAACCTTCCTCCTCAAGAAGGGCCAAAGTGGGCCGCCTCATAAGGATTTAAGTCACCTTTAATTGCAATGTCATTGAATGGCCCTTCGGAGTCCCTGACACTCAGGGACAGTCTAGCTTCCTGGACAATTTCATGGGGCCTTAGGAGTCTATCTTCAAATTTTAAGAGGCAATCTCAATGGTAAAATTGCAGCTATATCGACTGGTAATGTGGACGTTGATGTTGAAATAGCTGCACCGATTGTTTCTATCTATCTTATCTATCTCATGGTAACAGGGGAATATCTTCTGGCTTTAAAACACCAAATGGACATTATGTTGTCAACTATGATTTTTTGCATAGTGGTTCCACTAGTCGGAACATTTCTGCCAGTGGGGATTCCAGTATTATTGCTACATTTAGTTTTTTACCCTTTCTGCTGGTAAGGGTTATTGATTATAGTATCAATCCCCAGTGGATATGGCTAACACAACAGTTTTCTCCTTTATGTTTCTAATACAGTCCTACAGTCTACCATCACAAATTCTAATCAGGAAGCCATAAAAGATGGTAGTTTAAGGTTGATAGATCCCTCGATTCTAAAACAGGTTGTTCACTTCTCATTGCATAATATATATCTATGTTTGGAGGAATTTGCTGATGTAACTGAAAATCGCGAGGCCTTTAACACTATTTCAGGTGTTCTAGGCAATAAACTTAAAGAACATGGTCAGCCTGGTTTGAATTGTTTTTAAAAAAAATAATTGTCTGATCGATCATGCAGCCTGCCCAATTGAAACCTTCACTACAATTTGAAGTGTACCCCATGCACCCATGAGAAGCCTACCTTGCGCAGAACCTCTTGTACGAAAGTCATCAAAGAAGAGAAATGTTTAATTGGTAACAAAGCATGAGATGACCAGAAAAAAGCTGGTGTTACGGAAGATAAGACTGCATTTTGGAAAGTACTCATTTATTGCTTCAGGAGGAGCAGTCCCACTCGAATTTCAAGTACATATTTAACCTAAATCCTGGGTCAACCACTTTACTTCTTGTGTCGTATTAATTGACCTCCAGAAGTTTTACAAGTTTCACAGGGAAAAGCAATTTTTCATTTATCAGAGCTCCTCGATGCAATTAACAGAAGTCCTCGTGACAAAGCACCACATCCTGACATGTTTCCATGAATCTCTTTAGACATTAACATGGAACTACATGCTTCAGTTATTACTATTTTTATTTTCTAAGTTGCTACTATTCCTACTTCATGGAGGCGATCAACTACAGCTCATATTAAAAAAAATTAAAAAGGCAACAAAGGGTATTATAGGTGCTACTGCTCGCTCTGATTAACAGAATCAAAAGTAAAGGAGATAAAGCTGGTATTTTCTTTAAATAGATATTTAAGAACCTCTTGGTCAATGTTACGTATGGTCCAGGGCGATGGTTTCTGGACAGCTTTGAAGTGCCATCTAGTTCCTAGTGATACGTGTCAGCATCACTTACTATTTACTCTGGTTTTTTTTATATGTGATGGATGCAGCCTTTATGTCTAGAACAGCCAATCGACTCAAAAAAGTAATACTTATGTGAAGTTCATGGACAAGCTTTAGCGTGATCTTTCAAAAACCTTTATCCTCAATATGAGCACATGATCTCCTAGATCTGAAACATTTTCTATTAAGAATTGTCTTTTGGGGAAATCTCATACTTAGGAGTAACCTTTGAAAACACTAACAGGTAGACTCATTTGCTAAGGAGTAGATTAAGATGTATTTAGGCATTGCGGACAGCGTTTCATTTAACTACTCTCTTAGGTAACAAACCGCTGAAAGATATGCTATGCTGTCCATAAAAGTAGGTGTGTAAACACGAATATATAGAGAATGAGGCTTTATAGATACTATATCCACACAAGTAAAGGAAAACTGATTTTGTAGTTATTTATTGGGCTTGCCCCAAAGCAATGCACTTCATATGCCAAGAGGAATTGGACTTAAGAATAAATTATATTGACCACCCTTTTGTTATGGATTTCATTACTGGTCAACCCTGCGATAACTCTAAACTGACCGGTTATTATGGATTAAAAGAGTTTGGTGGCCAAAGATGTGTGCTTTGAGTTGGAGAGGCCAGACTTGTACGGGATCTCCTGAAATATAGTGAATTCTCTGAAATCATTAGTAAATGATTAAGTCAATCTATATCTCTAAAGAGGAAGTTGATATTGAGGAATTCAATGTTTATGATTACCTAGAATGTATTTTGACTATTTATATATACATCCAAGTGTGTTTTTTATGGTTTTGAACCTTTATACCCAAAATAAATGTTAATTGAATTGTATTGACACTGGTATATCAAATGTGTTAGAGACTCAAAGATCCATTATCTTGTTGGCATACATTAAGGGTGGTTCAAGAATTTCGGCTGGACAATGGTCCAGTTTTCTAGTTGAGATTTCAGTTTTCAATGATTTGAGTTTCAAGTAATTGCAGAACATTAAATGTTTTACTGCTAGTGAACTAGTCCAATGCAGCCCCTTGGTTCCCAGGCTCCTTTAGTCTGTGTAAACAGGGAGAACTCAAATCAGATTGTGCTAAATGCCACTGAAAGGCTAAATACAAGTTGTGCTGAAACGTCAGCTCAAGTGAAGTGAATACACCGCTTCATACCTCAAATGAGCAACTAAAGCATGTTCAAAGACGGGGAGCATACTGCTTCCTGAGGGTGCTAAGGATGGAATTGTGTGTTGGTGATGCGGCCTGTAGGTGCAGCGTTTTGAGGTTTTCAGTGCGAGCCATAACTGTGCTCTTATCATTCATGTTTTGATGCTAAGCCCATATTTGACCTTGAAGAGAATTGAAGTGTGATAGGATACTTAAGCCCCAAAGCTAGTTCATGGAAGACTAGATAGCAGGGTGACCTCTGTGTGTTAAGTGTACTGGGCAGTAAGCAAACTATTATGGAATAAAGCTCTGAAAAATACGTAAAAGATTGGCAAGGGACAGTCAACAGAAATTGGTTTTATACAACCAGCTATCTGTTTGTCAAAATATCAACCAGAACATTGTGCTCAAATCCATGAGACCTGATGATGGCCTTTTTAACACAACAGGGTTGAAAAACCGTTCATCACTACTGTGCTAGAGTGCACATAGGTGTAGGTTAATGGACATCAAAACTCCCAGTACTCTACAACTTGGTATCCAAGCCTCTTACTCTCCTTAATCATATTTTTGCACTATGCGTAAATCACTTGTACTCTGTGACTGCTTTTTGCACTAAACTTTTTCCTTCTTGTCTGTTGACTATTGTATACCTGATGGACTGTTGTTATACATTAGGTAATCGGATTTCAGTTTAGGTGGTCTTTCCATTACTTTTCTTCCACAACAATTGCTTTTCCACTTTAATTGCCCTTGGGGTCTTATTTATTAAAAACCTCTGAGTTTACTAATCTTTATTGAGGACTTACACATCTCATGTCAACACTGTTGATTTTTATAGCTTTAGGTTCACGATCCATTAAAGGTTTATAGGGTAGATCGTGTGGATTTGTTTTATTTGTAAAATAGGTCCATATTATCTTATGCACGTTAAACCAATACCCTCCCTAATATGAGATCAGCAGAATAAGACGTCTACTTACACTTTTAAGAAACCGACAGCCTGATCCTAAAACAGAGCTCCTCATCAATGATGTAAAACTCAGCTCCCAATCATTAGAATATTCTAGAAGTTGTAGAGAGTTAAAGTAATATAAATGTAAAAGAACAGTGAGGTTGCTGGTGCCACAACTGCCCATTTCTTTGTCTTTATAGTTTATTAATAAACTATTTTATTTTGATACACACCAACAAAGAAGCAGTGGACAGATTACTCAAATTGTCTTGCACAGATGAGACTGATCACTGTCCTAAATAACTGTGCACTAGAATTACTGGACTTCAAAATGTTTTTCCAAATAACTTTTATAGCCTTGAAGTGGGTAGCAATTGGATCAGTACAAGTAATTTTCTGACAAACTTTGTTGCATAACTCCGCCTAAATGCACATAGCTTTACATTTTAAAGTTTTTAATTACAGCACAAATGCATCTGCAATCTGACTCAGTGGCAACTTGGCTCTGATGTCAATGGGTTCTTGGCATTATTCAATATATGCTCTTGGGGAATCGGTTAATCATTTGATAAATTTGTCTTGGACAATCTGGCCCTCGTGTAAGGCACTGAGGGAAGGAGTATATACACTAGCAGTCAATAAAACCTTGCCTGCAACACAGTTTTACCTTGCTTTGCCACCAACTAGTACCTGCGGCAGATGAGGAGTACAAAGTTGGTATCATACCTAATTTGCATTTAGCAACATTTATGCTTAGACTGTTGACCTTTGGATTTTCTCATTATTGGGGGTCCCCTTTGATTCCGTAGATAATAATTTTGGGGTTAAGATTTCTCCTCAGGTAATCTCAAAGATGGCGGAGTTTTCCATTCAGTGTATAAATACACCAGCGAGTGTGCCCACATGATACAATAAGTTAACTATTACCTTGTTGGTTATAGTGCAGTAAAAAGGGGTACACAGGAATAATATATAATTTGTCTGGTCTTTGTCTAGTTCTACTTACAAAGATAAAACATTTTGAGACAGCTGTAAACTAAATGTTATCAGACTACAGACAACCAACACGTGGTACTACAACACAAAAGTCAAAGTGGAAAGAAGATAGCATTCTTACCATTGCTAGCTGTCGACCAATATTCCCCACTGTTATTCCGCCAGCAAAAAATATACAGGGCAACCAGGAACGAACATAAAGGAAATCTGGTGAGGTATACCTAAAAATAGGAAGTATTTATAAAAAACAGCAAACCACATTACTGCTCATTCCACAAAACAAAAATGTACATTTCTTCAATTAAATATTGTTTTGTAAGATTTCATTCCTTTATATTGGCTCACTGAAATTGTGAACTAGAGAGATATCTAGGGTAAACCTTCAGGGGAACGTAGATATATTAGGCATGTAATAGCTCACAGTAGAGTTAGAACTTCAGCTGTGCCCTGTTATTCCCCCCCCCATCTGTTTTACAACTGTCGTAGGCTCAAAATCTAAATGTTTCCATATTGCAGCTTTCATACATGGATGAATACCTCAAAGTAGTATGTTAATACTAACCTAAGGAGACATAAGGTCCCTAATTTCTCCTATGATTTATGTGTGATCAAGGTGTACCTAAGTTTGTTAAGAGTCTGCCTGAGGAGATTTTCCGAAGTTATATTCGTGTAGGTCTTTCCAGCCTAATTTAATCAAATCGTTAACACTAAGGTGGAGGAAGTATATATCTCAGGTCTTGCAACCATCGGAACCTCTTGCTTTGGACAAAGTCTTGTGAACCTTTGTCAAACGCAAACCTTCAATTTCAAGCTACTTTAATGTTAAGAGCAACCACAACCTTCAGGCACTCAAACTGACGGATTCAACACCCAGTTAGTTGGACAAATTAGTAGCTTGTGACACATACTTGGACACCGTAACTCCGTAATACAAAACAGGCAACAGTTAACAAAAACATATGCAAATGAATCACAATGCACAAAATGTTTATAACAACGCAAGGACCAATATCCCAATTTCTTTACTTGACCTGGAGTAAACCCTCTACCCACCACAAGTGCAGCACCAATTTAGTGAGAGCAAGGCAAAAAAAATGCTAGCATGTGCTAAATGGTGAGGAAAAGACATCTCAGAACAAGAAACATGATAAAGCAGCCTCATCCTTATGTACCAGCAAATCAGTAAACAATGCAAATGGATGTACTAGTAAATATTGTTCTAAAGGACTAGCATGACAAACATAAAAGGTACCTCTTGACGGTGAATGAGCTCTCCCTCCCTCGTCTTGTCTGTTCTGCAGTGCATAACCCTGATGAATGGGTGTGGGAGGCCTCTGCCGATGGCAGAAATCTAAATACACTAAGATCTCCCATAGACTGTCCCAGTTACTTCTCTACATGGAATGCCCATAAAAAGCTGGCACATTTGCTTTTGCAAACAGGCATTCTGTATAGGGATTGGAACCAACTGTAAGAGAATGTTATGTAGCCTTTGAGTATCCGGCAGTCACCTGGTATCATACTTCTTTCCTGATAACCTTGTCCACCCAGCTACCTTAACTTCACATTTACTTGCATACAGTAGTCACTAGTGCACTTCTTTGGTAGAACTGTAACCAACACAAGCAAAACTATTTTGCATTCGCCATGACCTTTGATTAAAGAAACCCTTTCTTGACCAGGATAGCTACCAAAAGAGCCTCTAAATAAATCAGCATAATTCTTGTGGGCAGGAAATGGAGTTGCATTTGTGGACCTCAACGGCAACCATATTGTTTTCCATATTAAGTCTAAAATAGTTCCTCACCTTTTCATCGAAAATCAGAATCAGATTCATGCTGCATTCTCTTCAACATCATTGGCTTATCCAATCAGTACACACACTTACCCAGCCATTCTCACATTCGTCCACTCACCCATACATGCTCACACAAACTTGTCAATCCGCAAAGAAATTCTAAATTTGCCAATGTCTCACTTGTATGTTATAACAAGCACCTCAAGAGCTGCTTAGGCGGCTTCAATGCGTACAGAATGCGGCTGCTCGGGTTGTGTTCCAAAAAAACACTCTACCAGGTCAGGTTTAAAGCAATTACACTGACTTACTATCAAGTCCACAGTTAAATTCATAACTCTTTTGAATACCTATAAAGCTTTCCACAAGAATGGCCTGCTGTATATTCATACTCCCTCTAAGGGCATTGCGCTCAGGAAAGCACCATTTGCCCTGTGAGTACAGAAAGCAAGATTAGGAGGTAAATATTTCTCCTTTCTACCACCCAGTATTTGCAACTTGTCACCTCTGCATCTCCACACTACTCCCAGTGAAAGTCAATTTAAGGCTCATTTGAAAACTTTTTTTGTTTCGAAAATTGCTCTGTTCATACTCCTATGTTCCTTTAGCGCAGGACGCAACACATGAAGCAGCAACTGAGCTTTATAACTGACATTTCATTCATTAATTCGCATTTACGCATACCTTGTTTTGGTGTGTGTTACTATAAGAATCCCTTTAACCCCTTCAGCGTGGCGCGGATTACCGCGCTGTGCTGAAGGGTTCGTGCGCGGGCAGGGCCATGACGGAGCGGTTCCGTCATTCGCACAGCGCAACCGATGCGCATGACGGAACCGCTCCGTCATGCGCATTGAAGGGGTTAAGAGGGCCATGTAGCATGCAGAGACCACTGGGCCCAACTGTGGTGGTTAAGGCTCCTGATGACCAGGGGCACGACCTACTATGGGTCCGGAGCTACTGGGCCAAGTACTCCTTCTGCTCTTGTCTCCCAGTGGTAGCTGTTGCCTAGCAGTCAAGACTACAGGTCAGCGAACACGACCCATAACTCAAAGAGCAAACGGTACAAGCAATAAATCAATTGCCAGCCAAATACTTGCTTTTTTGATAAAAAGTAGCATTATCTTTCTAACTCTACACATGCAAGGTATAGGACCATTCAGAAGCAATAACAAACTCCCTTGAGGTTGGAGCTCTAATAGTTAGTTATCAGGCAAATCCCTGTCACACAACCATTAGTGTACCATGTTTGTGGCTACTCCCCATTCACTGGTGGCTACAGCAAGGGAATGCAAACTATTAGGCTGTACTCAAGAGTTTTACCTTTGTTCTACCTTTGACTCTTTAGGAATGAGTCAAAAGTGCCTATGCTGCCGCAGAAATGTAAGCAACCAGCTTCTCCAGGGCCTATAAAGGCCCAGCTCTAGTCTTACCCACTCTGGCAGTTCGGCAGTGTTCAGTGAGTACTCTCTCCTCTGGTGCTCAATGGTCCTGATCCTGTAGGGCAGATGGCTCTACCGGTGTATACGGCAGCACCTGCTAGCACAGTCTCTCTTGGTCAAGCAGCGCTGCTCGTTAGCTGTAGTGATCGGAGCTGCTCCCCCTCAGCAGACACAAAGGTAAGATGCTCCTTTTCCCTAGTGGGGACTGGGGGTGGCTGCTGGTGTGATCCTTCAGCTCCAGACCAGAGCTCCTATGAGGGTACAATTTCCTCAGAAGCGTTGTGGTGATCCTAAGGGACTCCGTCAGGTGCAGGTCACTGCAACCATAACCCTAGACCAACGTGGTACCAGTAGCCCCTCCTGCCATATGGTGTCGCCAGGATACTCACCAACTGGGCACAGACTCTCCTTATGCAATCGTCCTCACTACAGAGGGCCCTGCTAGCATAAGGGGTCGCCGATTTCAGCCATCACAAGGCCTGCACTCTTGGCCCAAAATCAGTTGACTTGTGACCCCCTCCGGCATTCAGGGCCACTGCTATGGTGCAATCTGTTGCTTCCTGCACTGCGCCTTTGGTAAAGCTCAAAACAAGGCGGCCCTCTCCTGGTGTTCGAGGGTCGCAGGGCCAATACTGCACAAGGGCAACGGCCCGATTGGTGCACGGTCTCACTCCTCGCTCAGGGAATGCTCGTGCAGGGCTCCCTACTGGACCTCGCTCCCTCCAACGCTCTCTGCACAATGTCTAGGAAAGCAGGCACACAATGGTGCTCCAGGTCAGGTGATCTTGGTGTCCTGGGTGATGTCCCCTCAACCAGCAGTGAGACTAGCAGGCCTTGGCCCAAGTCCTAGTAACAGGCAGAGCTTTCCCTTCTCATACAGCCGATTGGGTTGCTAAGTAGAAGACAAAGTTTGGGTACACAACCTCCCTTTCTTTTAGTCCATTTCCAGACACCAAAATGTAATTTAGAGTTTGAGTCCTCTATATTTTATGTTGGGGTTCCGCATCCTTTGAAGTGGACACTTCACTTTTTCTTCTTTTCTCATGAAAGATGTCTGTCATAGTAGGCAAGACTCTGAAACCGATTATCCCACAAAATATTCATGGGAGTGAACAGAGTTCACACCTGGATAGCAGCCACAGTAATACGTGCATCACAGGTCAATTTTAGACTCCCAGACCTACTCTTTATGATTCCCTTATCAGCCCCATCTCTTTTCCTGAAAGGTGTCCAGGTCTCTTCCTTGTGAGCTATTAATGAAACAGAGAGCAGTCTTTTTAATGTAGAGGGAGTCTCTTCCTTTTCCCTCCAGTGTGTGCCCCACCCAGCCAACAGGACTGCAGCAACACACAAATCTGCCTGGGGGAATCCTTTCCTCCACATGTCTTCACCAGGCAGGCCTGGACTTCCCAAAACGGAACCCAGGGTCCTGCATGTAATACATCATTGCAGGCACATTTACTCAGTGTGCATTCACAGCACACTTTCTGTCTAGCACTGTTACTCCATGCATTTACCCTTACATGTCCACATGCATTCAGAACCCACTGTCTTCGCTCATTGCTCAGCACTGAAGCTTTTCTATGTTTAACTAGGCTGTGCTATTTAAAAACAGACACCGTCAGTACACACATTCACCATGTGTGCTGCACAACACTTCACCCTTCATGTACAGTCCTTCACACAAGAACATTTACAACCAGCAAATGGTTTCATTGTGCACGTACTGCACAGCACTAAATTTCTCATGTAATGTATTACTTACTGGCATACATACACCCAGTGAATGCACTATACGCACATGCAATGCAGAGTACTGCTCTATCCCTGTACTGTACCCTTCCTAGGCATGCATACGAGTCACTACTTCTGCACTGCACAGCACTCCACATCTACCTGATGTAGACCAAGGGTGAGTTAAACACAGCAGCTTAAGGTTTAAATAGGTGAGTTAGCTTGTAGGATTCACTTTAGTGACACAGGGTAAAAAGGTCCTGTTCACTACTACTGATCTCTACATGGTATGCTGCCACCACCGCACGTGTGCTGCTTAGCTCCATGTGAAGGCGGTAGCCTTCCACCACTATGGGGGTGGTGCTTTGAGCACCCCTCCCAGTCCAAAGAGATAGCAATCCGTGAGACAGACCTGTGTCATGGCGCACATGCAGGATCTGTATTTGCCTATGACAAAAAATAATAATAATATGCATTGGGGGCCCAGACAACAGTAGAGTTGGGCACTCAAGGCAGAGATGCACGTGTCTTTAACATGCAGAGGCCTTTTTAGTCTCAACAGCATATTAAAGCCACACCTATTGGCTTGTTTTTACAATATGCCAGCAAAGGTAAATGCAATAAAGTAATGGAATCACTATAATGGGGTCACTGTGCTATCCCTCGTATCAGCATTCTAATTCTTCTGTCTGCTCTTTTGTTTTTCAAGCCAGTTTTAACACCTGAAATACATTTTTGGTTTGTGGAACAATGCTTTTTCATCCAGAAGGCCTTACCACAAACCACACTTTCTTCAAATGTAGCACAAGTCCAGGTCTCGGACTCACAGTTTGCTCTTTTAAAATAAACTGATAATTCTATATAGAGAATTTAACTGCATCTCGTCCAACCAAAAGATGTACATGTACAAGTGAATAAGTTGAAGACAAAGCTAAGGAATAAAACTTAGGTGACAAATACACTACATTAACATGGCAGGAAGTACGCTCATACTCAAAAATGTATTACAGAACATTTCTTCAAGATTACAGCTAAAAGTGCAGTTTATCACTCAAAAAAATGGCAAGGGCACAATTTTTACAGCCTGGAGTGAGACTGTCCATCCCTAGAGACAAAATGAAGCATCAGTAGTTGAATTCAATGTAACATGCAATGGGCTGCAGAATCTGCACAATATTCTGAACTACTAAAGAAAGTTTACATTTGAGCTTTTATACTTACTGATAAACACCATTGTAGACTAAAAGTTGAGACACCAAGGTTGCTAGGAAAGCAATACCAATTCCAAGACCAAATCCGCTTCTTGATCTATCAAATGTCCACCAGAGCCCAATAGAAAGTGCAGCCAACGTAAGGGAGAGCTGCATGTTATTTGCGAAGTCCACTTTCTGCGATTATCATTGAGGAAAAGAAAACTGTTGATGGAAAAGGTGATCTCTTCTCTACAAATCAGAGACCGGATTCATACCACCATGTGAAATACTTTTGATTTGAAGTAAACCTGACAGGAGCAAAGGCTGGAGATGAGGATGGTTCTAGAAAAGTTAGGATAAGTGTGCTGATAATGTATTAAAAAAACAGTTTAGTAAGAGAAAAAGTCGTCTTAAGTCACGAGGGAGTGCTATTGTGCGCATACTTTCTGCAGAAAACCAAAAGACCAGGAACGAAATAACTAAAAAAGAACCAACTACAAGGAGAGGAGAAATAACCAATGGTGCCAATTATGTACTGTACTATTCGGCTAACAAATATCAGACCTCCTGCAAGTCACTTCTGTATCATGTTCAGTACCCAGCCCTTTCAGAAAGTTAAGCCCTCATCAATAGGAAACTTGAGGACATGGGTGTCACTTTAAAAATAGTTTTAAAAAGGAATTATGACTTGGCTACCGAGAATCCTATATAATACACTTGGTTTAAAATATGCAGTGTGTTCCAACACCCTTCAGAAAATGTAACCCAATTCCTTGCCTACGACCGAGCGTTGCAAGAAAAAAGCATTTAGGTAAATCTGCCACCTCGGGCACTAAAGAGTTGTGGTGTACGCGGGGGTACATCACGGACAAGAGTTGTAGGGTTATTGATAAAATAGAGGTGTAACTAGAGACGAGGTGGCATACACTGTCTTATTACTATATGAATGTTCTATTGCTCATTCTAGAATTATATATTTTTATACTTTTGCACAATGTCCTCCGAATAACAAAAAAAATCAAATATCCAAAAATTCAAGCTTAACATAGATCACTTCAAATGTCACGGCATAGAAACAAACAACAACAAAATTGTGATTTTTTTATGGCGGCAGCACGGAGGATTCGTTAATGGCGTTCCGCATTCTTAGGAAAGACAGAACATCTTCATTTATATTGCTAACACTTACCAGGAGCCCATTTGAAAATGCGGGTTTTTATTAAAAATAGAGAAGTGCCTAAAAGCCATGAATGAGCTTAAACAATTTTTCAGGAAAAGGATACAGCGCTGGCGTGATTAATACCCACAAAGACTGCTACACATCGCATTACGCTGGACCACTCTCTCTTGAATTTGTGCGGCTCTCCAAGATGTCTGTCAATGCAAGGGTACAGAAGGCCAATCACCGCTGTAGATAAATGAGGGAGAGAAAGCATATGGTCAATATAACACACAAACTGCAGATATGGTACACTTGACGGAAAACAAGTACAATGTTGTCATCAGTTTTATTCAACAGGAGACCAGGATAATTTCAAAATAATATCTAGAATGCAAACAGTGCCATCACCATCCTTAAATCAGGAATTAAGGGCAGCTCAATAACAAGGAAACCAAGCGTGGCAATACATTAAAGAGAAACAAAGATTATCGCAGCTTAGTCTATCCTGACATATGGTTCACTCTACATTGGAACTTTACAATATATAGACGGTGACAAATTCAGTTACTTTTATTTATGCAATGTTTAGCGTTTTCCACAATAAAAAAATAAAACTTTAGAGTACAGACGTATTCACACACAAGAAAATACAGCAAGTATGTTAACATCTAGCTATTTTTAGTTTTTAATTTTTGGAGTATTTATATTCCAAACAGTATCCTTGATATTCGTTTATTGAATAAATTACCCCGCCATTAAATACATCTTTACTATATGACAATGCTGGATTATTCAATTTCAATATTGATTTATTTATTAATATATTAACTCCACTGCTTCCTAATCCTATTCAAAATCACAGTGAATGGAGGATATCTCTCCTCAATATTAATGTTTTTCAATCTCTTGCTCAAAGATGACAGCACTAAAAGTATGAGAAACAACTGATATAAATCAGTGTTCAGGGTAATTAATTAAATAGGTCTGTCAGGTGAAATGTAAGCAGTTTAGAACCAATTATTAACTGTGCCCGCTTCTAGTGCTGGCTAGCATTCTAGGCCACATTATATTTAGGGTATTTGTTTAGTGTGAATCTGGGCCGAAAGGGTAGTGCAGCTAATTACATGAAAAGGGGGAAGACAACAATGAGGTAACCGATAAATACTCAAAAAGTATATAGGGCCAATGATTATGCTGTGGTTGAGGAATTTACAATTCAATCATACATCAAATGAATTATGTGTTGCATGGGTCCCATCATTTCCATGGTTGCAGGACTTCCATTTGAGTTAATTGATCAGTGTTCATGGCAGACAAGTGAGAGTTGTTCATCAACAGATCGACAAGGCGGCATTGGTATAGTACATTTCATAAATATTTTTCTACAAAAAGGATTGTTAGTAAGTCTGTGGAAGAAGACGACTGCTGAAACTAGAGTATCTTTATGTTCATCCTGTGTTGGAACCGGGATAGCCCTAGTTGTTGGTATACAGCAAGTCAATCCAGAGTTGAGTGTCTGTTCATGACCTATGGTGAGTTGCTCTCTAGATTTCCAGAAATGTGAGGCTGGGACTGTAGGATGCTCTTCCACTACTCAAAATCCCATACTTTTTGGTAAGAATCCAATTTGTTGGTGCTGAACTATCTGGAGAGTCGTTTTTCACTTTCATGTGGATGACAGAAGGAGCCGGTACCTCTCAGGATGGGTTGGGTAATGTGGACATCCCATCTGTGGCTGGGGGTTAGACAGGCAGCAGAAAGGTGGGGAGCAATCATAGTGTGCAGTCGGGTAATATATTAAACATTCCTTCCTGTTGCATATGTGGAAAACCTAGAGCACAGGTGTAACACTTGACTGGGAAGTAAAAGTTTTATTTTCCAAGGAGATTCAGCTGGCACAAAGCAGCGCGTTCCTTATTGGTCATGTGAGATCATAAAGAAATAGAACTAGGTGTAGTATGCACTATATGTCAGTGTAGAAGCAGAACACTCAAAGTTCATGTTAGATTGCCTGGATTGAATTTGGTCTGATGTGCCCATCAAAGAAAAATAAATGGCATTTTTGGGGGTATAATTTGAAGTGTGTATCAAACATTGAGGAGTGGACGTAGTAAGTCCTGACAACGTGAATGTCTCATGTTAAAGACACCAAGATAGTGCTCATAGTTTGTCAGAATATTGACAGATTGTGAAGTTTAAAATGGTCAGCAGAGCTCTATGTAAATATTAAAGGAAAAACATGTGAAGATGGAGTATTGTGGAAACCTGCTGGTGACAAGGAGTAATCAGGAGTCTGGTTTGAGGAGGAAATTATAGGTAGGACTTGGTAGTCAAAGGCACTGAAAGCAGTATAGGCCTAACAGCTCCTTGGCATGGTTCCTCTCTGTCAAAGTGAGGAGCATCATTGACTACCTGAATCAATACTGTTTCTGTGCTCGCAATGGATGGACGACTAAATGGTATGAATGTAGGAGTCTACTGTGCCCAACATGAGATTGCAATTGAGTTCTACTGTTTTTCTACAGCTTTGCGGACTAAAGGCAAAGAGGGTGAACAGCTGATCCTACGAGATTTTATAACTATTCAGATTTTCTTTTGTAGGGATTAGATAATTCCATTGAAGTGTAGGTCTTTCATAATTTTGAAGAGTTAGGTTTAATGCCCTAGGCAACAACTTAAGGAACAAGCATTTGCAATGCAATAGGTCTCGCATTTACGACAGTAAGCTATTGGCATTGTAAATGACAATGCCTTTTATTTTTCTGTTTTGCTAAGTAGCACATAAATAAAAGGCAGTGTCATTTACAATGCTGATAGCTCAAACTCTTTTAAATGCGAGACCTATTCAAAGAAGCGGCCGTCATTGTCCTGGAGTGCTCGGAAGTGAAAGCACGCATGGTGTGCTGGATGTTGCAGGAAAGCATGTAGTACCTGCTGTAGGGGAAACTTATTACAAAAATAGTGCTTACAGACTAAAAAAAAAAGACGTACTATGTAACAATCGAAGTAAAAGGGCCAGTCCTTATGGGAGGTTACAAATGAAGACAAGGCAGTACTAAGGAGGGACCAACAAGCCTTTTAACGAATCAGAAGCCAGCATTTACGAAGGGCAATGACACAAGCCAATGACAAATATGGGCGTAAAGTAGTAGGGCTTTTATTCCATACTCCATTACATCATGCTGCAGAGCAGGGCATGCGCTGCCCAGGCTCAACCTAAAAAGCATCAGCAGCCTTGTACCACGAACACCAGGCCCTACTTCCATGATCCAATGTCCGCTCCACAGTGCAACCAGAACTCACAAAGACAGAGGTAATGTCCTCCTCACAGGCTCTCCACACACCACCCGTGTCCATCCAAAAGCAGACAGTCCTCACCTACATAGATGGAGGTAATGTCCTCTTCACAGGCTTTCTACACACCATCCTTGCCCCTCCAAAAGCTGACGGACCTCACATAGACGGAGCTGGAGGCAATGCTCACCTCTCAGGCTTTCCACACACCATTCTTGCCCCTCCTCCCCAAGTCAAAAAATTTGGCTTTCCCCCACCCAGGATTGATTTTAGAACCCTGCGTTATCAGCAGGGCAGCTTTACCACAAGCCCTACTGTATTAGGCGGAAGTGGCGTTCCGAGGAGGAGACCATGTCAGAAGGGGGCACATTCTTCAGATGAATAAAGTGCAGCAGAAGAAAGGCCCATGTCACGCCTTCACCTAAGATTAGTACGTCACCGACTTCGGCTGCTTCTGAGGCTGTGTAAATGAAGGGGAAGTAAGCTAGCAAGATGGCGCAGTGAGATATGTGCTCACTGATGACATCGACTGTGACATGCACGTGACAAGTTCAAGAATCCTGGCGTGGCAGCTCAGCTTTCCATGCTTAAGAGGTGGGTAAACGGAGTACTGTTCAATGGAATAATAGAAGCATCCGTCTCTTACAGCACTCCAATATGGCAGCGCCGCGCCACGAAGCTCATTAGTAATACAGCAAGCTATACTGTCAATATATTTTCATGTTGATCTTATTAACGGCCACCTGTTAAGATGCTGTCTCCCTCCCAACTCCATCATACATAGAAATGCTAAGTAACTAAAAATACCTGCTGCTCTCTCACCTCCTCCCTCCCCCAGTTTGAGCAGCGCTAATGTGCTGGGTACCCCAAAACCCTTGCCCACTGTGTGTGGCAGACGCCTGCTCTACCCATCACTCTGTTCACTCGTGATCAGGCTGCCAGCACCAGGACGTGCCCTCTGGGAGCCCTAGCTGTTCTCAAAAGCTAGTTTCAGATTGGGAAGGTGTTGAAAATAAACAAAAATTTAAATTTTGCGCACCTGGATTCGATTAACTGCTGGCTACCCGCATGCACGCCCAGAACACTCGCAGTCCTACACGGTGTCTGATCTCCATTCGAAGAACAGGATTAAAGGAAATACATTTACTGGCTGTTTGTAATAAAGATAAACAGTTTATTGATTGACAGCCGACATGTCAGAGACTTCCTCGTGCAAACCTGGCTGACCTCATCCTGGTCTATTCGCCACTTCCTGTGGACACAGTTCTACTGCGTTTATTTCCCTCTATACACTTGTTCCCTGTCGTCCAGCAAATCCCTTGGGAAATCATAATCCGGATTTAAAAAGGGGTGGTGATGGCATGCTCACACCGTGCGCGGTGCAGGTGGGAATGAACAATAACAATAAAAAACTAGCTGCTCTCGCACGCACGAGTGGTGCGCGCGCGCCACTGCGTCCCATGTGCTTTCAATTATCGCGCCAGTGTCTGGGCACGATAATTGAAACCACATGGCCTATTGGTGTCTATTAAGCGCACCAAGCATGTAATAGACACCAATAGGCCATGGGCGGAGCAATGCGCCTGCCTTTGGCCTATTGCGTGCTGGCTTTCAAAAAAGCACGCACGCAAAGGCCAATAACGTGCAACAGAAGGAAAGGGACCCGCACGAGCGTTCCTAGGTCAGCTCCAAATCCCTGTTTTTCATCTACTAAATGTCTCGCGCTGCGCGAGCACTGCTGCACAGTGCAAGGCTAGGCGCGAGACCTAAAAAGAGTACAATTCTGACCCCATAAAAGTCAGATTTGAGGAAGGATGCAGGTCATGTCATCTAGGATGAATGGTAAGGATATGCCTTATTTGTATATCATGTGAATCAGTTCAATATTATACCTTGGGTCTATGATTTTATCTACACAGAAATAAATGTCACAAGCGGATTTCTTGATGTTGTGAATGGCGACTGAGGCAAGGAGGTAGTAAATAACAGTTTTTTTGTTTTAAAGAGTTTAAAATTCTCGTATTTATGAAATGCTTTGCAGAGTAGTCTAATTTCGATTTTCTGATGGTTTGTATGCATGCTACTACAATTGCAGAAATGACTGTTGGGAACTGTTTCTTACATCATAATTTTGTACATGCAACTCTTGTCTGAGTGACTCATCAGAGTCCCTTTGTTGCTGCTGTCAAGGTCCTGCAATTTGCTGCACCTTTTCACCCGAACTCTTGTTGGCTGTAGTACCCTGGTGGGACGAGGTCCCAGGGTTAAAATCACCGCACTGACGCCGCTAGCACTCGGGAGGAGGACTTCAACTCCCAGAGTGCCATCTTCCAGCTCCAACGACTGAGGGGGAGGCGTGTCACCGCGCATATAGCGCTGCCTCTCCCCCGCGGCGCGGGTCCCTTTGTTGCTGCGGTCATGGTCCTGCCATTTGCTGCATCTTTTCACCCGAATTCTTGTTGGCTGTAGTAGCCATGTGGGACGAGGTCCCAGGGTTAAAATCACCGCACTGCCGCCACTAGCATTCGGGAGGACGTTAACTCCCAGAGTGCCATCTTCCAGCTGCCACAACTGAGGGGGGAGGCGTGTCACCGCGCATATAGCGCTGCCTCTCCCCCCGCAGCGCAGAACGCGTGCGGGACACAGCCCGGAACAAGCCCGGACCAAGGGTAGGCCCGCCTGAGCCCGCCCGAGACTGGTAGAGGTTTGGCTGGGCCTAGACCCCTAAGAACTGGGACTTGCGATTTGAGGTATTTAATCCTATACGTGGCCCTTAATTTGTTCTGTTCTCCCTTGACTGCAACTTGTTTCGATTAGGAGTAAACCTAAACACACAACAGGGCAGGGGCTGGCGGGGACGTTAAGATGCGTTCATTATAAGATCTGAGTCAGTTCTGATATATGAGATCGAGTTGATGGAACCCAGGCTTTCACTAGAACCCCAGCCGCCATTTACCAAGTTAACGCAGATTGTTCCTATTGCAAATTCTATTCAGCCTGATAATGTAACGGTTCCCCAAGAAACCTCAGAGTTAGGCACTGTTATAGAACACACCTCATTGTCAGAACCTCAAAACGCAGATAACATTTCTCCAATAATAGCTATTGGGCAGGAAAATAAAATATTGCGCATAACTCTAGCCAGGAACCACCTATCAAGAAGAGGAAGGGTAGGGGTGCACACAGGACATCTCAAAAGGCAGATAGCCTGATGATAACTAGGCGAAAGGGTAAAAATATAGTAAGAGAGATTAATCAAAGCCCCCATAGCCAACAACAACTAAGGGTAACAAATAGTATATCATCGCCGATTCTGAATGATGATTTCTGGAAGAGAATGGAGATAATATCAGTTCTGCTGGACCCTCTGGCTCAGAAATTGGCTCTAACAGAAGATAGGCTTATGAAACTAGAGGGGCCTGTCAAAGATATCATTTCTGATATCAATAAGATAGCTAAAGGAGGGGAGGCTAGGACCATTATGGGACTTTCAGGAGATAACCCTCCTGTAAAAAATAATGCGTTCGGCCAACCTAGTAACCAGCAGCCAAGCTCAACCACCGCACCAAATACTAACTTAACTAGAGTCCAGACGCAGAGTCATCATACTACACAAAGATCTCAACCCCGTACCGGTGATAGCTAATCAGTTGCCCCTTGGTGGATTAAACCATGGAAATGAGCAGGGGCCTACATCTTCCACTATGGCCTCTTCAACAACTAGTGGAGGTTCTACCATGAGACAAGGAACAGAAACATCTGTATCTAAAAATACTACCGGTCATAACCATGATACTCAAACTAACCTAAATATGTCTTTAGACCTTCCCCCGGAAGCCACTCCATACACGAGTGTATTAACCAATGTTCCACCCATCCTTCAAAATGGTGTGGAACACTGGTCTACCTTAAGGAATAGATCATTACACCTATTATCTAATAGGACTGGGATGACTGATATTCTTCATACAGAATTTAAAATGGTGCGGCGTATATCCTGGGTTGGTAAATCACCAAAGATGATGGAAGGAGACTGTGTGGTTCTAACCTTTAGATCCCCCAGATTAGTACAGTCTATTCTCAACATAGCAGGGACACAGTTTATTTCCACACATATTAGCATATTGCCCTTGGGGTGGAACAATACCCAAGTAAAGATTGGTGCAGCTACTCCATCCCAATTAATAATCGCTATGGTGTTTTGGGTATGTTAGACGAACAAGACTGACGTGATCACTCAATATGTCCCTCTAGGGGAAATAATTGCTGTTGTGTTAATATGCACAGCAGCATAAATTCCACAATTGAGGGAGATCTCTCTCCTATTATGGAGGAACATGATAAGGTCCCTAAGAACTTAGTTAATAAGATCAATCGTGAACCTAGAACTATCAATACACCAGATTCGCCTCCAATAAATGGAGATAGAGGAGCAGTGAGCCATTTAAACATCCCTGTTAATCAGACCCCGGTAGTGAAAGCATGCTGGAAAATAGTGTCATAGAACATCGCTGACTTGACATCTTAACAATCGAACCCACTGTTTGGGGAATTTATTGGTTCCCATACTATCATATGCCTGCAGGAAACCCGGGCAAAGGAGCCAATCCATATTAATGGTTCTAAGACACTGCATACTCCAGCCGTTGCAGGGCTCATGGGCAGAGCAAAAGGGGGTCTAGGAACATATATCTCAAACAGGCTGGAACTGAAAAAGATAGTATTTCAGGCTGAGGAACACTACTATCAAGTAATTTTACTCTATGTTGATAGCACACATTGTATGCTTGTGAACCTCTATAACAATATACCGCTGCCTTTGGTGAAAGATGTTTTAACGCAACTACATAATAATTTGCAGTCTGTACATGGAAAAAATTATAGAGATATGATGATGATTTTGGTAGGAGATTTTAACTGTGTGCTGTGTTCAACTGAAGGAGACAAAATATGCGGTGTCACACCAGAGGATGGTATGTGCAACACGCATTTTTGTCACTCTCCTCTGGGCGATCTGTATAATAATTTGATCTTCAGTATGAATGTGGGTTTTGTAAATGACTTAATTAATAAACCTACACCCATGCCCATCACCTTTAATGGGAGGGGATCCCACTCTACAGTAGACTACATTTTAATATCAAATAGTCATGCTCATAGATTGAAAAAGTTCTATGTGGATGACAATTCTTTGAGCGACCATTTTCCGCTATGCCTCTCAGTTTTGTCACCAATTAACAAATTTAGTAGGCATGACCAATCAGACCAGATTCTCTCTGAAATCTCGCTTCATAAGACAAATGGTTATAGTCTGCGATGGTCAAAATGGACCCTATAGCTATCACTAGTAAAGTGATAGGCAAGTGTAGTCTAGCCATTAACACCTGTCTGGACGAGACCGCCTCCCCAGCTGGTATTCTCTCCTCCTTTGCGTCAATTTCTAAGGCAGTTAGAGAATTTCTGAGGCAGTTAGAGATTTACTATCTGTCTCGTTGAAGAAGAAAAAGAATTGTCGAGGTTAGTTCGATAAAAAGTGTTCCCAGGCTTATTCCAAACTAGAAAGGGAACTACACAAGATTCCTAAAAATGTAGATAATATACGGCTGGCCAGAAGGGAATATAGAACCGCCCTTAGAGAACGCAAAGTTACAGTTAAAAATGAGACTTTGGAATTGCTCCACGAAGCATCTCTGAGGGGTGACAGCTCGGCGTTCTGGAAGGTGATAAAAGCACCCTTCCTGAGCGCGGGGGAGGGGCCATCAGTAGAGATTGCTATTGCTGAAAATGAATGGATTGAGCATTTTTCGAGGGTATTTAACAGAGATGAAATCTCTGTTAGAAACAATGTGGGTGCCTACGGGGAAACTATTAGTAACCCTGAGTCCATGTATGCTGACCTTAGGTTTACACTGGAGGAGGTGAATCGCGCACTCTCTGCAAGTTCGAGGGGGAAGGCGCCGGGCCCGGACGGCGTCCCCATAGATCTTTTTAAATTCAATGTTGACCTGTGGGGGCCAACCATCACACAGGTCCTAACAGCTAGCTGCGTTGCCCCTTTTCCGGAAACATGGGTGAAATCAACTATTATCCCCATTTTTAAAAAGGGGGATCGTCAGGACCCAAAGTGTTACAGGCCCATTTCTCTACTAGATGCCCTGACAAAAGTGGCTGGTCGTATATTGTTAGAACGCTTGAATGACTTTGCTGAGGAAAATAACATTCTATCCGATATACAATATGGTTTCAGGGCTGGATTATGTACAATGGAGCAGAGTCTAAACCTATCTATCCTGATTGGGAAATATACGCGAGTAAAAAAAAGGCAGACTTTTCTTAGCCTTTGTCGATTTAACAGCTGCTTTCTGCTCTGTAAGGCATGAGGAACTGTGGGAGGTACTCGAACACCTAGGGGAAGATGTACAAATTGTCCTCCTTCTTAGACGCTTATACAGCAGCGCTAGAGCGCGGGAACATTTTGGGACTGGAGGAGATCAAACTGACCCATTTCCCATTAGAAAGGGGGTCAGGCAAGTGTGTGTCCTGGCCCCTTTTCTTTTTAATCTTTATACTAATGGCCTTTGCGATGCCTTAATTGAGGATAACAACGATTTCCCACAAATAGCCGCACGTCCCTTACCTGCACTTCTCTATGCAGATGATGCAGTTTTAATGTCACGCACCCAAATAGGTTTACAGAGGTTTTTAAATAGTTTCACTAAGTTTATGGGCCAATTGAATCTCAAGGTCAATACCTCAAAGACATATATTATGAGATGTGGCCCTGGGAGCCAAGAATGCAGGGATATGTTCCTGGGGGGTCAGAAAATAGAGCATACCCCTAGCTTTGCTTATCTGGGACTATTGTTTGATCGCTGTGATCGCTGGTCTCGCACAATCATGGCTAAAAAACGTATACTGGCAATATCAACAATGGCACTTGCCAATTTTGCAATGAAATTGGGAAGGAGACCACCAAGGGAGTTATTGCAGATTTACAAAGCAAAGTGTGTCTCTGCAGCCATGTACGGAGCGGCGGTATGGGGTCTTCTGGATACGCAGTTACTCCAGACAGTGGAAAACATTTTCTTGAGATATATTTTAGCTGTACCTAGTATTACATCGGCATATGTTTGCCACGCAGAATTGGGCCTCCCTTTTATTTCAGACTTGATCAAAATGGAGCCTATTCTGCTGAGGCACAGAATATGGTCCAAAGCTGAGACTAAGTTAAACCAGGATATTTTAACTGATAGCATGAAACTTGAAGGAGCGTTGCTGATCCCGTGGCTGAGATACATTATAAACTTCATGTCTGATCTTGGCCACCCAGAGTACTACAAGTCTCCGGGTACAATGCATACGATCTTTTGAAAGGAACTAAAAAAACAGGGACTGATTCTTTTAGATACTATAAGATTGGCTGCTGAGAGTACAAAACCTTCTGTTCAGCACAATCAATTGATTTTATTCTCTTTTAATATTCAGTCGTATTTGTTGTTTGTACCTGGTGGCTATGAAAGATTGCTACTAACTCGTTTTAGATGTAATATCTATCATAGGCTCGTGAGTTTCCCATGTATAAATGATTGGTTACGAACCCTAGGCCCATGTCCGTGTGATAATTGTTCAGAGCAATTGACTATACATGTCCTTTTATTCTGCAATTTTTATAATAATTTGAGGAAAGTCTGGCTTGTCCCAACAATGAGGGAGTTGGGTCTGAGACAATGCCGTCCAGCCTTTCAAGCGCTGCAAATACTGGACGATATCCACAGGGCCTGGAGGATATGTATGTTTTCAAAGAAAGTACTTAATCACAGGAAAACAATTGTATTGCAATCACGGATTTTAATATGCTCTTTTTGTTCGAAGACTCTTTTTATAACTTTTAACAATTTATTGTTAACATGCACTTTTATGATTGTCTTACAAAGCAATCGAATAAAGTCATTTCTGATTCGGACTCATCAGAGGCAAACAAAAGAGTTTGATCCTTTAAGTGCTTGAGGTAGTTGTGTCTATCAATACTGAGTCTTAGGATGTGTTGAATGATTCTGCGAGTTCATGTGATGGATTGTATTAAGAAGGGGAAAATGCTGATAGTCAATGAGGAGGGGACGCTGTTGAATGAACAGGAGATGAAATTGGAGGGTCTGTGTTGGACACTGTGTAGTTTTAAGTTTAGTGCCCAGGGGTGTGAAAATCCTATGGCCCGACGCCCAGGACATATTATTTAGGGTCAAGGGCAACAAGTTTTCATGTTAATTTGTCCTTGGTAAAAGTAGGTCCAAACCCCCTGCAGCACAAAACCCTTTGGCTGCCAGATTACAGTAACACATTATGGATCAGAGAAAGGAATTGTCTGCAGTTAAGGTAATATTTGTGTCCATATGTTAATGCTGTTCGAACTTGTATTTATGGTTCATTAATACAAAGTCTTTATTATTAGGGTGAGTGCTCTAAGGAAATGCAAGTACAGACTGCATTACAAACCGTGCTTCCAGTATAAAAACGTGTACTAACATTTGCAAATTGTAATATGAGGCTTTGCATTATGGTTCCCGGATGCTCTCTGATTAGATGCAAATATATTCAAAAGCTGAAAGCAAGATTGATGATTCTTTGCTTTCAAAATAAAATATTCTTTAAAAAAATGCAACTAGGAAAAAAATGGTTTGCTTAACTACTGTGAAATATTAAGTGCCTTTCTTTGAAGCACCATTTAGTAAAACGTATTGATGCATGCCTGCAAGTATTTCACAAAAAATTCATAATGGGACATCAGAGTAACCAGTTAAGGGAAAATTATAGGAAATAAGCAAATAAACATGCATTGCCTAAGCCAATAGGAATTACATTGATGGTCAGCCTTTTGGTTTTTGTAAATGTGTGTCTAGTTTTGACATAGTTTTTGTAAGACTTTATTTTTGTGGGAGCTGCCGGGACTTCATCATCATAACAAACATTGGCAAAATCAAAAATATTTTTGTTCTTAAAAACCACACATTGCCACAGTAGTTCCTGGTACTGTACAAAACTACTTTTGGTGCCGATATGTTCCTTGTGAAATAACAGAATGCAGTTACTCACAGTGAAGCCAGCCGGTACAAAGAGAATAAAAATCAAAGATTTTGGTTAACCACAGACCTAAATAAGGGCCTAATTCTTAATGAAAGTCGCAAAAGTGCACTCATGGTATGTCTTTGCATTAGTGTAGATTTACAGCTTTCATGAATTTACAGAACTGGGTCAGGAAATCAAACTCCCAGAAAATATTTGTGAACTGCATTTTAGCACAAGCAAATGTGCATGTGTAAATTTGCTCATGCGAAAATCTGTTGAGCAGAAACAAGTTCACTTTACCACCAATCACTTTTTTTCCCAACCAAGGAAGACGTTTTACTTTTGCCCTTGTGACGAGGAGATTTTTAACCTTTCCCAGTATGGGAAAGTATTAAAGACGAGTGGATGGAAACCCATAAAACAGGCAAGTTAGTAGGTTTTCACAGACTCAGAAGGGCATTCCAACCAGGTGGAATTATTGCTTACCGTTACCCCCAGTATGGAGATCAGCAGAAAGGTAGAAAAATAAGAGAATTGCTAGTATTCAAACCCTATGAGATCTGGCATAATCAGGGAAGCTATAATCAGATCTTATATAATGAGATTGCTGCCATAATGAGTAACCGCACTACATGGCCCCAAAATATATATATATATTTTTTTTTTTACACGACTAGTAGATTTATGAAGCAACCTGTCCCAAGGACAAGTAGACATTTAAATAAATTCCACACCTCTGTAGTGCAATGCTAAGTAAGGGCGTAGTCGTAAGACGAGTCCACAGGCCAATGAGATTGAGCAAGTAGAGGAAGAGGCATACTGTGTTCACATTTTAGAAATTTTGAGACTCACAGTTGTGACAACGACTCCATTTTTTTACTACAATTTGGAAAATCGAACAGTCTTCTGTGTATCTAGAGGTGGTACACAAGCATAGAACTGTATTCATTGAACATTGTAATGCCTCCTTACACCTGAAGAAGCAGGACGAGTCAAACATTTCAGAGATGCAAGACTGGGATGCTGTTTGGGGTGGGGAAGCCAGTCGTACTTAAAGTCTGCTCTTATAACAATGCCTACTAGCTCTCTTGTATAGTTATAATCTGAATTGAAATGAGATGGCCAGATCCAATAATTATGTTTTCTTACCTTGTAAATTATACTTGTCCGATTACTAAGAGCCTACATGTCTACGGTTTGATTGTTACACTTTGTCAAGTCTGTTATGTAATTATGGATTTCAAACATTTTACTTAGAATATATTGTGCAATATTATCAGGGGGATTTAGTGACATGGGTTAGGGCAAAAGTGACTATGTGGAGGATGGGGACAACTTCAGCCTCCCAGCTGCAAGAAAACAAATCCAAAAAAATAACTATACCAGGCACTCAAAGTTTTACAAGCATTGGTATAGCCAATAGGTCTTGCCTTTGGGACCTTATAAGTATTTAGTCATGCAACTGTTGCATGGCTAAACACTTATAAGGTCCCAAAGGCAATGCCAATGCTTGTTTTCTTTCTAATCGCGGCACCGGTGCTTCACTTTTAACATTAAAAGTAAAGCGCGGGTGCCGCGATTATAGCAAAAGTAAAGAAATAGATGTTTGTTTCTATTTCTTTACTTTTGCTATAATCGCGGCACAGGCGCTTTACTTTTAATGTTAAAAGTAAAGCACCGGTGCCACGATTAGCAAGCTAAAAATGCTACCGCCGGCCACAGCTTGCAGTGCATGTGCGCGAGTGGTGCACGTGCAGCAGCAATCACGCCATATGGCGCCTCTGCTGAAGCGCACGCCCGCGCACATGCACTGGAAGCTGTAGCCGGCTGTAGCATTTTTTAAAGCCCTTACTAAAGTCTCTCCGCGCAGCACATGCGCGCTGACTCAGCGAGACCTAAAAAGGACATTGGTTTGTTACACAGCATTATATTGTTTCAACGCCACCTTAAAAATATCAATCATAACTCATGCTTGTATCTTTTTTAAATAGTCCACAGAAATGTTCAGTTACATCAAAACTCATGGCAAAACGCATTTCCCAACCCACTTCTACTGTGGCATAATTTAAATTAATTTACTAAAGTTTTCAATCACCGTATTACTTTACTCTTCTAGAAAGTATTGTTAAAAGGTTTTTTATTGAGGATTAATTGTTAAATATGACAGTCTTTCCTGGCAGATTGTTTCAAGGCTGTTACAAAACATGCATGTTTTAGCCATACAAATAACAATGAATTTATTCTGAAAGAGTAAGCAGTCAGGCCTAAAAACCATGGGCCACATATACTAAGCAGTTTAACTGTCACAAACGCTCCGATTCTGTGTTTGCGACTTTTAAGATGCTTTTTCTTATGCACTAATCCCAGTTTAGAATTCTGAAAAGTTTTCAGACCCTTAAACTGGGACTTCGAATAGATAACGATTTGGTATATTGTATGCATGGCTTCCAAATACTAAATCCGTTTATAATGTTTAAATGTTTTACAACAGAAATCTGGTTGCAAAACATTGATACTTTAACAACATTAACAAGCATTTACAATGCAATGGTCTCGGCATTGGTAAGTTAGAGCTATTGGCATTGCTCATGACATTATTTTTGTTTATGTTTTTGTTTTTAAAACATTTAAAGAAACGGCATTGTTATTTACAATGTCAATAGCTTAATCACTCTCCAATGCGAGACCTATTGCATTTGCACCCACACACAGATTAAGCTATTGACATTGTAAATAACAATGCCGTTTCTTTACATGTTTTAAAAACATAATCAAAAATAATGTCATGAGCAATTCCAATAGCTCTAACTTTAACAATGCCGAGACCGTTGCATTGTAAATGCTTGTTATAATGATCCCCACAATGCAGAGAAAAAAACTTGGGTTGGAACAGTTCATCATGCATGCATGGGAAGCTTGGCAGGGCAGAGGGAATTGACCCTGTTCTGTACCAGTGATTTGGGCAGTTTCTGTGTACACAATCCCTGTATTTACAAAACTGTAACAGTTTTTATGCGTGTCATGTCCTCTGCTATGAACTGTCATTAAGGGTGCAAGGCTGTTGTCCTGGGTTTGCATTTAAAATCTTTTGAATTGCATTCTGGGAGTTGTAGTCCTAGATCAGTTCACTGGATACAAGTGACTGCACAAACTTTGAAACTGTGATTTGTAAAAGAAAAGCCCTGGACTGCAGCAGCACGCCCTTGAATATACCCAGTCGCTCGGTATCCTTAATTTCCACATCTTTCCCGCTGGCCCCATGTCCGGTGTGTGACTTTCAGCCATCCCGCGCTTTTCACTTCAGGCATTACAAAGAAGCATGCGTTGGTGCAGTTGTGTACCAGAACGGAAGTGGCTGATGGACACCATGTGAAGGGGGTGGCGTGGTGGGGACAGTGGTGCTGGAATAATCTTCAGAGTGCCTGTGCTGTCATCAATGTTATGTCAATCTGGGTAAATCATTTAATCTCCCCAAGCCCATTGACGGTGCATGGATACCCTCACGGGTGACAAGCCGCACTATATAAATCCACAAATGAATTATTTATTGAAATTACGGGAAGGGTGAGGTGGGGAGAAGTGAAGGCGTAGCAGAGAGATGGGAGGGTAATTGGGTTAATAAGGAGGAAGCAAGAGGATGGGTAGTGAGAACAAAAGGATAACTGTGATGGGGAGAGAGGAGGGCAAATTGGAAAGACAGAAAAGAGTAATCAAGAGTGAGAGGAGGGTGAGGAAAAGAGAAAAGGGTGAGGAAGAGAGAGATGGGTTAAGTGGAGAGAGAAGAGTGAGGTGGAGAGAGAAGAGTGAGGTGGAGAGAGAAGAGTGAGGAGGAGAGAGAAGGGTGAAGTCTAGTCAGAGTAAATTGAGGCACAGTGAGAGGTTTGCGAGTTCAGGAAAGCGAGAAAGTAGGACAAAGTGGAAAGAGAGGAGGATGAGGTGAGAGGTAGATTAAAGGGAAGTGTAGAAAGTGAAGAGACGTACGGAAACAGGTGGCCAAGATGGAGAGTGAGTTGGATGATGTAAGGAGAGAAGATAGTAGGGTGAGAGGAAGAGCGTGCAGTGAGAAGGAGAGCAAAGTGAAATGAAGAGAAAGAAGGGTGAAGTCGGAAGAGAGGGAGTGACACGGAGAGAAAATAATGTGATCTGGAAACTGCATTAGGGATGAAACCAGTAGGTGTAAACTTCTAGCAATGCTCAATGAAAACTAGTAGTCAGAACCCGGTAATAGGTATGGTATGCAGTTCAAAACCGTACAAGACCACCCAACATGCACACACCAAGCTCAAAGACACCTGGGGGTCTCTGGACAACCCCGCTTATCTTTATGGCCTATCCATTCTTCTTCTTGGCCCACCCAGATCCCAAATCCTGGAGCCAGGCCTGATTTGCAGTTGATAGTGACATGCGGATGGCCCGACTTATCTAAATAGAGGACAAACATCTGCAGTCGGGGCAGTCAATTCTAAAAGCAACTTATTTGGACAAGCTATGGGAACACCAAGTTATTTGCATCGACGCAAATAACATCACGAGCCAGTGTAGGAGTCAAAGTGCAAGTGCCGGGAGCGTGGGAACAAGTGCCAAAATTAGATTTCAGAACAGATATCTTTCAGGTAAACCGTAGGGAGCATGAAGGCAAGTGGGGGTACTACTATTACCCAATATCTCAGGATGCTTGTCTTGTGCAGTCAGCACACACACACCAGTCTCAATGGAGGCTAATATTTGATGCGGTTTAAACTGTCAACGCCCTTGGGTTGGAGATTCTCACTTGTTACTGAGGAAATGTGGCCTCGAACACACAGGAACACAAATAACTGGGATAAGAGCTCCACGATGTGCCAGCCCTGGGCTGACACCCATCAACTGGGCGCTACTGGCATCCTTTGCAGAGGAGACACACATGCCCAGCATCCCCAGGGCCGCGTCCTTCAAGTAAAAATAAATATGTCACCTACCAGACAGCAGCAAAGTAAGGAGACACGAGGAGCGGCAGGAGGTAAAGAAAAAAGAAGAAATAAAAGCACGACCCAGGGACGGAGAGGAGGGAGCGGTCCCGTTAGAGCAGCGTACAGATGACCGCCCTTCTGAATGCAGTTCTTCCTCCTCTCAAGCAGTTGCCGGCCGCTGCTAGGAAAAGCTGCCGGCGCGCCTGTCAATCGTCTCGCAGGACCCCTCCCACCATCTTTACCTTTTGTCCAATAGGAGGCGCAGTAGCGTGGCCGCGTGACTCGCGGGGTGAGTTCTGGCCCTCGAGTTGATTGGCTGAGGTCAGGTGGGATGTTCAGTGTGGAGGCGGTGGGGGTCGAAACTCGGGAAGGAAACGAAGGGAGGCTGAAAGCTTAACGAGGCGAGTTAGATTTCGAGGTGTAGGCTGCTCTTGTTACCTCGGTGGCCGTGACGTTCCTTAGGAGCTGTAGTACATGATGGAGCACAAAGATTGTTTAAGGGGAAACACTGGAAGAAACACTGAGCACAAGTGCGACGTAGCCAAGACCAGTGCGAGTCCTAATAAGGGGAAACACTGGAAGAAACACTGAGCACAAGTGCGACGTAGCCAAGACCAGTGCGAGTCCTAAAAAAACACGAGGGCACCGAAAGACACCACCGCCTTTCTCCGAGGCACAGCAGAAATGCCTCGGAGAAAGGGAGCGTCCTTTTCGGATTCGGGGGCGTGTTTTGCTGTTGTCTCCTCCCTGAGACTTTTCGCAAAAAACACGCCCCCCGATCCGAAAAGGACGGGGCATGATTGGAGTGACGGGACCTCTTCTCCAATGGCTGGCCAGCATTTACTAGGCCAGCCAATGGAGAACAGGGGAGAAGAGGGGCGGGTTCAAGCCCCTCTTCTCCCAAGTCATTATCTCTCGCGAGCGAGACTGCGCAAGCGCAGCCATCGCTAGCCGAGACCTAAAAAGGAGGTGGTAATCCATTTGCAAAAGGGGAAGGGGCCCCTTTTGGTATGTGTGCATAAAAAAATGTTTGTGTAAGTGGAGCTGGGTCCTTGTACAACTGCCTCCTCTTAAACTAACTAAACAAGCATTACAAATGCAAAAGGTCTCACATTTACAAGAGTTTGAGCTATTAACATTGCAAATGGAAATGCCTTTTATTTTTGTTTTTAAAAGATAAATAAAAGGCATTGTCATTTACAATGCCAATAGTTTAAACTCGCGTAAATGCGAGGCCTATTGCATTGCAAATGCTTGTCTCGTGCTGGAACCGTAATCCTGCTTTCCTATCCCTGCCTAGAGGGCAGCTCAGGAATGAGCTTCCAGGAGAGAAGACCGGATTTATTATGGGGTCTGTGAGCTCGACATGAAGGCCCCTTGATGTTTACAATCCCCAGGGGTGGGGAGGGGGGTTATCGCCTTCACAGACGCCTGCCAGAAGGTTTTTTAAATGTTAACTGTATCTGGGTTTGTGTTGTAATTGTGTGCACTGTGTGCAAAAAAAAGGTGGCAGCTGCTAGCTGTGGCCATTCAAAGCGTGGCTGTAAACAAAAAGAAAATAAGCAAAAACAAGAGACAGCGAAGGGGGTAGGGGAAGACCCCCGCAGCCCCCAGCTGCAGTACTTAAAGGAGACACCACGAATGGGGGGTGATGTCCCCTCCACTGCCTGAGACACCACCCAGGCCTGCGAATGATGGAGGTGATGGTGACCACAGGACGGGGCTGATGGGAGCAGTGTGACACCGTCCCTGTGACCGGCATCCGAGGCGCGGGAGGGTTTCCGCTGCAAGGATGGCTCTCCTCCAGTTACCCACCTGCAGGCAGGCTCTGTGAGAGGGGGTGCTGCTGGTGGCTGCTCTCGGAAGTGAGAATTTAGCAGGCACGTTTCCTGTGAGACACACAACACGGTCTCTTCCGTTGCAGAGAGGCAGCTGGGATGCCAGGTCCGTGTCCTGCGAGACACACAACACGATCTCTTTGTCTGCCACTCATTCCACTTCAAACACTTCCAGCCATCTCTTCCCAATCTTGGACTGACACTTCCCAGCGCCTAGAGGCTGTCCTGTGCACGACGTCAGACAATAAGAAAAAGAAAAGCGGCTGCCCTCGCATAACTACGCACCACCTCTCTCGCCTTCCTTACCACCCAAGAAAACTAGGCGCGTTGTTTGGCCACAAAGATTGGGGAAGTGGGCTTCGGATCTCCCAGCTATCACTCTGGCATGGAATGTGAAAGTACATCACACACAAGCAGTCCGCATGAGAGGGGCTGTAGGGGCACTGGAAAGGGAGAGCAATACGGATGGGTGCGGGTACTAGGGGAGAGTAAAACACAATATGTGGTGAAATATTCAACACCTTTGAAGACTGAAAACAGAGAGGAAGTGAGAGCTTGTGCGTTTGTCTGTGTGGGGATGTAAACATTCCCTGTGTAATCCGACAGACTTAGGGACTTCTCAGGATACCGATTGAAAGCACCTGGCTGTGCTGAATTAATTCCCAAAAATACATTTATATTGGGGGGGGGGGGGGAAACACACCAGCCCCCCCCCCCTCCTGGAAGCTACACCCCTCAACAAAATGTGAAGTACAATACTATCTGCACCTTAGGGTCGTATAAAACTTATGTCCGTGACCTTCCGAGTTGCAGTGCCCAACTTTTCCCTTAAGTTTGGGGCGATGGACAGCAGCAGGCGCGCGGGAGGCCTTGATACCTTAACTCCCCTCCAGGAAGCGAACGGAGGCTACACTCGGCTGAATTCTAACCGAGGAAGGAACGGATGGGGACTAGTTGAAGGGGGTCTTTGTTACTTGTAGCCCATAAGATTCACCTTACCCCCCTCGAAAGCCCGAAGAGTTCAACGCGAATAAAGACAAGCGCTCGCCAGACACGCAGGCATCCGCTGTTTATTTTTGCATCGCGCTTTCAAAAGTGAAAGCGAGATGTAAAAATAAACACGCGGCGCCCCCTGTCTGCTTTTTTGTCCGGCCCAATCAAAGAGCCGGACTGGCGCGTGCAAGGCAGTGTGACGGATCTCCTGATAAGAAACTTCGTCACGACAGCCATAATACAGGCGAGCCAGTCAGGGTGGGCCGGTCAAAAAAGGCACCCTGGGAAGCTTATTCCCAATGGCGGTGCACCATTTAACATAAACGGTGACGCGAGCCAATGGGAATAAGGGGTGGGGCTTCAAGCCCTTTACAGAAACTACTCATCGGCATCAAATCTCGCCGAGCGAGCTACGCATGTGCGCATCAACGCTAGGCGAGACCTAAAAAGGTACACTTTTGTTTAAGGGAAAAATCAAAAACACCGTGGTCTGCTCACTGCAGCAGGCGACCATCCTTGTGATGGCCTCCAATAGTAATGAGTCATCCTCCAGTCAGTAAAAAATGTATTCGATTTTTCCACCGAAAATCATTAAAACTAAATACACAAACAATAGATTCCAAGAAACAATATCTAAACACACAGTAATAAGAGTTAAAACAGCATGTAATACAAAAAATCCAAGTAATTCCATTTTCAAAACACCGGATGGGTGTCAGGATAAAAAGAACCACACTTTCGATGAAGATAAAAGTTGTAAAAATTATATGGCTGGTCTGACTTGTTTAAAATTCATGGGTAACAAGAGAGGAAGTATATGTTTGTAACGTAGTTTGCTAAACCTGGGACAAATCATGACAATGTGCAAAGTGTCTGGAATAGATAAATAATCAGAGGCACACACTGGTAGTTCGAAACAGGTTTAGCCTGAAATAAAGCAGCAGCCTTCGACGGTGATTGGAGATATCCAAATTCAGGTAGGTTTCCAAGCTGCTCACGTATGTAACCATAATGAAGTAGCGCATTGGATCGCTTGGTCAAAGCATGAGCCTCATGCTCCGCTGCACCCCTCGAGATAAAGGGCCCACTTAACCCAGTCAATGTCTTCTTGGACAGAATCATCAGGATCATAAAAAAAGTTCCAGTCTCCCAAGGACTCTCAAATTGTGCACAATGTAATGCGACCATGTGATATATAACATGTTATCGAAATCCATGCAGTCATGTACAATTAATTAATGGAGATTCAGCTAATTCTTTAGTCAAACCGATTACCATACCAAAGGACGAAGGCAAATAAAATCTCAAATATATCCCATGCCCAACGCTTCATGTGAGATCTCCAATGGAGTACTTTGCAGAATTTTCAAAAGACCTCTTTTAAAACCTATTCTTGGTGGCATGGCCAACCGCTGAAGAAAATGGCTGCTCACTGAAGTGGCTCCTGTCACACCCACTGCCTAAATCCTACCCCATCCATGAATAAATCAGGCATCCACAGCTTTAAACGGCTGCTATGTAACCTACTCTACTTGTATGCCACGCTACATGTTACTGCTGAATCGCTGTATTGGCCTGGGTGACAAGGTGCAGCCAGGGCTTTGAGTAGGCTTGCGAATCGAAGAGTGTGAGGACTGCCAGGGGCAATGTATGGCAGAAACTTTGGGGCCCCACATCGGAAGACCATGGATGCAGCCCAGGAGTTTTGTGGAACCCTGTTTGCTGGGAGAGGTGAGGACCTGCGATCGCCCGGCACTGCAGTGGGTGTGGGCCGCCGCCTGATGACAAAGTTGCAAGCTGAGTGGCTAAGGAGAGCTGCAGCCTCTGCTGTCACCGCTGCTGGGCAGAAGCTGGAGCCGACGACTGCAGCCCACGGAGGAAACGCAGCTGGCCCGGTCGGGGACTACCCTGTAGCTGCCTACCGGGACGTTCTTAACCTGTTCCTTTGCCGGAGAGGCTGGAGTGAACACAGTGACCTTGTGCTGCCAGGGGCACTGCGTGAGTGCTGGCGGAGTGCCCCACTCGAGTTCCGCGCTGAGGTTTCAACACGCCGTGTCCAGGAGGGTAGAGCTGATGGACTCCCTCGTGTTTTGACAGAGCCTGTACCTTGTTAGCCAGCCCCTGCACTGACTGCTGCTGCTGCATGCCGCTCCCCGCCACGTTACTGTGCCACGGATGCCCTGTTAAGTTGGCTTGGCTTTCCCGGTTGGGATCCCTGGGTGCAGCGCACAGAGCGCATGATGATTTGGGGACTTCTACTGTGGTGCCAGTGATTGGCAACGCCAGCTACCTAGAGCAGTGTATTCCAAGCGCCACATAGTGCCCTGAATATTAGCTGCACTTCCTGTGGGCGTCTCTCACTCTCTCTCTCTAAGAGCGTCAGGACTCCTCCACAGACTCTTCTTCCCACTGTGGCACAAGTTGAATAAAGCTGATTCAATGTGTTATCTGAGGGGTGTGCGTCTGCTGAACTTGAGACAGTGAGTAAAGCAGAGCGTAGGGGTGATGACTGAACCCTGACATCTTGAGAACTACTTAAGAGACAGACTCTCCCTGCAAAGCATACTCACCCATACACTGCTCTCCCTGAGACCATTTGCTCTCTCTTTTCCTGGCTTCCGGTCGCCTGATCACACTGTGTCCCAGAGGGTCGCCTGATAATACACAAGGAACCTTTACTACCCACTATGTGGAGGTCGAGCATCATCGCAGGCAGGGGGTGGGACCTATTGCAATAGGGCATATCACTGCCTAAGTATTTAGGGAAGGAGCAAGGAAAGCAGACAGGCCACGGTACAATATACGTATCCCACTCTGGCAGGCGGCGGTGCGTACTAAACTCTCTCCCCTCCCTCTTCATCGCATTGGAGGGCGTGCAGGGAAATGAGGAGCTTCATTGGAGATGACTGGCAGCAGTGGTACTCACACATCCCACCAAACTAAACTCTATAAATTCACTCAGCCAACGCGGAGACAGTGGGGCTGCACCAATTGCAGAAGAGCAACATGATCTCAGATCAGTTGCCCCCCCCCCCCCTCCCTCAGCTTTAAAAAACGTCTACCCTCACAGACATCATGGCGGCGATACAGGGGATTCACATGACCCTCGAAGCCAAGATAGACTCTGTCTCGACTTGTGCGTGCTGACCTCTTCAACATGGGGGCCCGCGTCAAAGTGGACTCCATCATCACACTGAAAGCAGACGCGAAGACCTTGGAAATCAAAGTTAAGGAGCCAAGTACAACCTCCCAAATTCTAGAAGCCAAGTTGGAAGATTTTGAGGGGCGGTCTAGGAGGAACAATGTCCACATAATAGGGTACCAGAGTGCCTGGAGGTACTGGCGTTAGATTTGTAGAGGATATCATACTGAAACAGGTGTAGCCCAGTAGTCACTCGGTTTCTCTGTTGAAATTGCCCTCCAAAGCTGGGCGCACTCCCACGTCCCATCATATCTCTAAATTATAACTATCGAGATTGAGACGTCATTCTCCAGACCACCCATAATGCACCACCAGTCAAATGTGACAATACCTCAGTCACCTTTTTCTCAGACTTTACCGCCCGAGTACAAAGATTGTGCTGATCCTTTCTTGAAGTCAAAAGAGAATTGAGAGACCATGAGATCAAGTACAAGTGGTCGCAGGTGGGAAAACCTGGTACTTTACCCCACCCCTGAGGAGGTTTGGGCCCAACTAGAGGCGTGGAGAGTGATGGGAAAGGGCAGGATGCAGATCCCACCCTAAGCGGCAGCAGGCTGGCAACGGGACATATACATACACCAAGATAACTAGGTATTTTAGACAGAAAGTAAAAGAAAGAGACAAGGGGAACACTTAGAGACCCTATTGGGACGCCTCAACCACTAAATAGTGGCCTGCTTTATCATCAGCGACTATCCACACCTTAATACCATAAGGGTGGACTGAACCACGAATGGGAGTTCTTATATAGAATGTGAATCTGGACAAAGCAAGGATCCAGTTAAAGGAGAGAAAAACTTTAAAATAACCTCAAGGTATACCCTTTCAGAACTACCTTATTAGTAGGGTACTGTGTGTAAATTAAAAAAACAGTACTGGTTTCTGATTGAATGTTAATCTCTCAATCACCCTTGATTTATTGCTGAAATGTTTCGGCCCAACAATGAGCCCAATTTGATGTGGGACTTTCTCTGGGCTAAGTATATATATCTTTGCCTGAACTATTATGCGTTCCATGCAATTGTATTGACGTATAACGCTCTCACCAGACAAGCAAGGGCTCTTTCGTATTTCAGATGTATTAAAATGGATTTTTACATGAAAACCATGAAGTGGGGTATCGTCCAACATAAATCTCTTGTGCGATTTCGTGTATATAACTACTGTGACACAGAATTCTGTGATAATTCTGCGGTTCTTTATGTAGTGGGAAACCTAACAAGAAATTCTTTAATTTATTGAATTTTCACATTAATTCATACCGGACTCACTATGAGAAGTGCACTTTAACAACATGCGTGATATTCACCAAAATAAATACATGCATGAGAAACACCAGAATCATTGAGACTTTTCACACTCCTGTCTTTTACCCTGTCTTGTCTTAATTCAGGGATCATGCGTGTCTGGCAGCGGGGATCATCCTGTTGTCAAACACTTGAGGGAAAGAGAAAGAGTACATATATCTGTATTTTATTGTACAGGTTATGGCTCAATTTTTGGATGGTCAAACATCCTATATCTGAAGTGACTGCTATATTTGAGATCTTCAGGGACATTGAAACCCTTCTCCTAATCAGTAGGCGATATAAGTGCCTTTGATGGTAAAGCTAACCGGTAAGTTTTCAAAGCGGGTAAGCACCGTTATCCCTACATATTCATTTTGGCGAGTGTCTCGCAATAGATGTCATCCCAGTTTCTTCCAATTTGATGTCATCCCAGTTTCTTCTAGTTTGATGCCATTCTATAGAATGTGCTTTACTAAAATAGTGCAATGAAAATCATTGTGGTGTAGGACCAAGGCACCCATAATTAAAGCCCCAGCCAAGGGTTCCTGTTTTCGTCTGTCTCCATGAATATATAGATCTCATACTGAGTAAACCATTGCATTTTTTTTTTTAAACAGATTTAGCATGAATCCTTTCCCGATCAGCCTGCGATCTCTTTGGCAAGAGTCACGGCTCCATAAAGCTGCAGCTCCCGCCGAGAGTTCCGACTCCTGTCCGTCTAAGCGTACCTGGATCTCAATTACAAATAACTTTGTGAGTTTTTTGGGTGATGGGTTTTGTTAAAAAAAAACTAAAAAAAACGTTGTGGCCGTTATTGGTATGCTAATTCCTCTGTATGGAACATTTAAACAAACAATATCAATGGGTCACAGCTCCCACCCAGCATTCCTGTTTCTATTTGGATATTCAAATGGTACCAGATGACGTTCGTTACGGGCCAACCAAATCCCCCAGTACGGGAATTACAAACAGTTCAAAATGAGAGAATTTTCATGATCCCCCAAAATCAAATGTGCACAATGAGGCTCCACTCTTCCTTTACAGGTACTTACTGCTCCAAGGTCCTGGTCCCGCAATTTCACCTATATAGGTTGCCTAGAACGCCACCGACCGCCCTGTGTTAGAGCACAGCTGTTTATGAAGGGGCTAGGTCCATGGAGGAAGAGCGTCGGCATGACATCCTCCTCTGCGTGGACCCAGGGATGTTGAGAGGTGTAGTTCCTAATACCTATGAATGGTTCAAACCTTTGCTCAGGCATTCTCCCTCATACCATGACTCAGAGTGGGCGGAGCCTTGTGAGGTACATCTGAAGGCTAATTAAAATGCGTGTGTGGATAAATAGATTGGTGGAAATGTGGCACATGTATATGCTTTAGTCACCTTTAATGTATGGTGTTAGACTCATGTGTTCTAATCCGGATGGATGAAAAGCACATTTTAGCATCCATTCTCTAAATGTGCACCCTGCTAGGACTTCGGATAATGGTGTATTCCTCCATATCGAACTCCATACATCAAATAGTGATTATCAAGAAAACTTTAAAGTCTTTTTTTGAGTATGTACCTTTATGGAATACCCATGCGAGTAATGGATATTTCTAATTTTGCCCTATTGTCTAGTCTTATCTGTGGGGCCTGGAGCTGTACCATGCTTGTCCCAGTTGTTTCCTGTTTTTTTTTTTGTTGTATTTACATTCTGTATGGATTCCCCTACACAGTGGTGCCCCGTTCATTACTTCAATAGGGTGTCTAACTGAATTATCATCTATGATTCATTTTGGCCTTCGAGGTAGCCAGATGGCAACAGTACTTCAGCTAGATGTCAGGTGAATCCATGAAAATGTCATCGTTCAGCCGAGTGGTTGCACTTGATAATCTGTAAATCTATCTCCGTTCGTATCTTAGAAGCCATTGGTCTATTACGGGTTGGGAAAAGATTTCTATGATGTACCATGAGAAGTCGTTTTCAGTGTGCCAAGAGGATTCGAAATGGTGCATCAGCCTGGTGTTGTGTTTTTTTTTTTACACCTAAATGTGCTACGGTGTTCATTGATGCAGACCCTCGCCTTTCTTCTGGTCAGCCTACGTACTGTAGCCCACACTTGCAGATCAAAATGTATAATTACATTGCTGATCTCAAAATGTATGTGTTTTTTAAAAATCCAAGGCCTCCGGAGGCCGATGTTAAGTTCTTTTATTGCTTTTGTGAACGGGCAGTGCCCGCATGCAAAATGGCCCACTACTGGTGGCAGATGCCACATGGCAGGAATGCTGGGGATAGTGGTGATTTTTTGTTTAGGTCTCGTGTGGACCTAAAGGTTTAGTATTGGTTTTCCTTTCTTGAAGGAGAACCATAGGTTTCTTGAAGTCAAATGATCCTGACAAGAAGACCCTCTAGTAATTTGAGATTAGATTTTGTATTTGGTTGGAGTAAGTGCTAAAAGTGGTCAAGCAAACAGACTGTCGTTCTCGGTTTTTCAAAGTTTTCTAACAACGATTTTGCTTTCTGGCTTTTCTTTAATCAATCAGATATTGACCGTATTATTTTCCATCAAGTTTCTTTGTTATTCATTTAGCATGTTCCTCATAAGCATCCTTATATGTGCAGTTCCTACGTAACCAAAGAAACTGGCCTACTGGTAGGTTGCCTTTCTAAGATTTTGGATGGAAACTATCATATCTCAGTAAGTTGTTTACATCAGTTGGTTTCAATAAACCTCAGTCTTCAAAAGATTATCTTAAGACCATATACTTAGGTCTACCAAAGTGATTGATTCCCTATTGGTGGTGATTGAGAATCGCAGAAATTAGTCTTTGCTGTTGAGTCAGTCCAGGAAATACAAGGCTTCGGCGCTTCACCATATAACCAGTACGTCTTCGATAAAACGCTTCCAAATCTTGATTTTTTTCATTAAAAGGTTTGGCATTCTTGTAAATATATTTCTGTTAAAAATTGTGGACGTACAGACAGGCAATATTTGGGGCAAATGTGCTGCCCGATGAAATCACATGTGTTTGTATTCTTCAAATTCTATTAATCCTGGGCGAGTGCCAAATGTGTACAGTACAGCACAAAACTCGTAGGTGTTATGGAATCCCATTGGATCTCATTCAGTAACCATTCCAAGACTTTCAGGGAGGCTTCCTGGAGGATGCTCGTATAAAGAGCTTCAACATCAAGAATAACAAACAGATCAATGTTTGGTCCACAGGTGAAATCCTGTATTTTTGTCAGAATGTCTTTTGCATGTTTCAAATGGATGGCATCTAGCTCACTAGATGTCTCAAAAATAAATTGGTAAACTTGGACAGAGGTTCCAGTAGGGAGCCAATGCCTGACATGATTAGTATTCCTGGTGGAGGCATGGTTCCCTTATGAATTTTTTGAAGAATAGAATAGTATGGTACATTTAGATTTCGCTCAACAAGGAGATCTGCTTCGTGGACAGTCACCCAACCCTTGTCTTTCGCTTCAATTACCATAAATTTTATGTCTTTAGATATGTCTTAGTGAGGTCTCTTTACAATTTTTTGTAGTTCTTCTGGTCTTGTAGGAGTCTAAGACACTCTCTGCAGTACATTTCCTTCGGGATATTCACCGTGGCACCACCTTTATCAGCCGGTTTTATCATAATTGACTCCATCTCATCAATTTCCTTTAACGCCTAGTCTTCAAGATTACTCAGGTTATTAATGTGTGGCTATTATGATCTTTTATGTTGTCTATCTCTTTTAAAACAGCTTTTTCAAAAGCTAGAACTGCAGGAGACATGGCTTTTGTAGATGGGTTGAAGTCTGATCTATTACTTAGCCCTGTATTCTTCTCCTGTTCACTCGCTGGGGGAACTTGCTCTTTACAAAAGACAGAAAGGCGGATCTGGCAGAAAAATCCTGCTACTTCTGGTCTCATTTGAAATATGTCTGACCGTGGGGTAAGTACAAAGCCCAGACCCTTACTTAGTAATTTCATCTCAAGATCAGAGAAGATTTGCAGATTTAAATTTACTACTCCTCTGTAGTCATGCTGGTTCTTGGTTGGGGATCTTGATCCAGGACTTATGGAGGTTGAGCTTGCCACTGACCTTTTGTTCCCTACTTCTTTCTCTTCCTCGATTGTGGCCTCTACCAAAAAATAGAGCGTTTATTTCTTGCCAGGGAAAGCAAAATTGTGGTAGTTGGAAGAAAGGCCTGGCGTACGGGTTCCATCCATATGCTTGGGGTGGAATTGTGGGGGCTGAATGTAAGCGCTTCTCCCTCTACATGAACGGTCTCCCCATTTCCGAGTTCAATTTTTATTTCCACTCTTGTTTGAAGAGTCACTGGCTGACCATCTGGATCCTGAACTTTCAGAGTCAGAATTCTCAGTTGACTAGTTAGAAAACCAGTATTGAATGTGGTGACCCGACCTCGAGGGAGCTACGAGATGATACCAGCTAGTATCACTGCAACAACGGTACTGCAAAGAAGGCGCAGAGAGAGCAACCCACGAGTTTGCTTGGATGTCGTTTTCGTATATGGGGACATAATATCTTTTTCTATGTTGGCAATACAACTGCGGTAACATTCACTTGTTTTCTTTGGGCGGTGGTTGGCTGACACCTAGGTGGTGCACAAAGCCCTCTCTCGTACTCGAGGACACGGCTGACTTTCTGAAGACGGACTACTCACTCTGAAACGGTACGTGGGGTTTACTCATACAAGAGGATGCCTGCAGGGGACTTACATGTCTGTCTCCCAACGCATCGACTTTAGCCATAATTGGATCGAATTAGGATCTTCAGCAAGTTCAAATTATGGATATTCAACCTGAACTGTGGAATATTGTCCTAGTTACATGTGGGGTGGAATTATCACCATATGAGAAATTACTACCAGAGACACTGGAGCCTTGAAAACGTTGCGAGACAATTTCCCAGTATGGCGACGAAACACGTGTTGGCTGGCTAAGAACTCTATAAAGTAACAAGAAAAGGAAAAGAATAAAAGAAAGAAAGGATTACGACTACTTTGTTTATAATTTGTGTACACTATTTCACATTATTATGGTCTTACCCTGCAGACATGTGCTGAGGTTTGTATATACCTGTTGTGTTGGCCTAGGCCACATTTTGGGGAAGTTGGTGGTTCTCTTCACCTTACAGTGCCGTCATCTGATGTTGTCTCATTGTAAATACATGTGTGACGTTTCCTGAGTGGCGCCAGTATACCTAGTCATATACCACCGATCTTTGAAACCAGGATGGGCATTGGCCCTAATTTCATAGCATCGGTAAGAATCCTTTATACCAAGCCCAAAGCCAAGGTTACTGTTATAGGGGGGAATTTTCAGATGTTTAGCCTTCAACGCGACACAATACAGGGCTGCCCACTTCACCACTCCTCTTCTCCTTCGTTCTGGAACCCATGGCAGCCTGGACCGGGAGAGATCCACTGATCCATGGTGGCAATGGGAGAACTACATTTTGCTCTATGCGGATGACACCCTGCTTTATGTGGTGGACTCCTAGTATTTCCTTAACAGAAATATGCACATACTAACTCTCTTTTGTCATTATTAAGGATATGTGATCAACTGGACGAAATCGCTAATTTATATTCTTTATGGGCCAACACCCGAGTTGTCCCAGGGGTGTGAAGTGCAGGTGGTCTTTAATGAGTTCCGCTATCTCAGTATCTTTGTCACGGTTGACCCAGCCCTCTTCTATGAAAAAAAATTTACAACCACCCCTGAAGGACTAAAGAACGATGTACAGGACTGGAGGTCCCTGCAGTCATCTTTATGCTGTAGGGCTACGTTATTTAAAATGATGGCCCTGCCCTGTTACCTTTACGCACTACACAATACACCATACCCAGTCCCTGCTGCCTATTTTAAGGTTATAAAGTATGCCAACAGGACACTGCTGTTGGATGGAGGGCTGGCACGCATAGCACTTAAACTCACGAGGGGGTGGTATGACGGAGGAATCTCTTTCTGACATCCGTAAATATTACTGGGCCGCTCAACTAATGACCACTAACCAATGGATATATCTCCCTGCAGACAAGATTGCACTTTGTATGAACCGATTAGATATTCAACCTACAGGTTACTTACGAGCCTCTACGCAAGACCACAACACTTGACACTCCAGGGTGCCACGGATGTCACTGTTACAGTCTGGCACACTATACTCGCAGCCCTGGACTGGAGGAGTAAAATAACGCTGGCCATCCCCTGTGGGATTCTGAAGCTTTAGGTACCCTTGGGAGGCAACCTGGGTTTGACAGGTGGGATCTTATTGGGCTCTCCAAGGTGAGTGATCAATGGCTCGAGGGGACGTTGTCCCATTCACTAACTTCAGCAACACTATCAGTTGGTCTCTATTGATACCTTCTACTACTAGCAGGTCCGACATGCTCTCTGGGAGAGTACTTCCTCCGGGAGAGCAGCTGCCTGAATCGTCCCCCTTGGAAGAAAAACTGCTTGACGACAACTTGCCCCGCAAGGCTGCTTCCCTCACATACCACAAACTGATTAACAACTCCCCGGACTCTCTCCAACATTTGTGGAAACACTGGGACCTAGATTTGGGAGGTTTGGAGGATGATGAATGGCCTGAGGCCCTTGCCTCCCCGAAAGAGATAGCGATTAGGTCTGGGTTTCGGGGAGCACAGCTCAAGAGTATATAGCATAATGCTCTGCCAAAAGGAGTACAAGAGGATAAAGGCTTCATTTGTGCATAAGAAGCAATATATTTTATATGGAATTGAATGTTCTAGGAGTAGATGTTAAATCATTTACTCTTATTAACTTTTTGTCCTTAAGGGTTCAAAAAACTATGCACTGGGGACAGTTGTTGTGTCATTGACAGTCAGTCTGGCGTTGCAAGTGGTCATCAAGGACACTCATAGCTGGAACTTCGCGTTGGCTGTCTCCGCGTACTGTAGTTGATGTAGCACAAAGTGCAGATCCTGCGCTGCTGGCTGTAGTTCGTTACAGCATGAACAGTCAGGTACACCTGAACTTCACTTTGGAGGGAGGCAGTTTCGAAGAGTCCAAAACATCAGATTTTCAACTTTTTTTTGCAGAGGAGTGCACTCTGAGGACAACATAGGGTCCAAGACCTAAAGAGGCCCCTGTTGGGGGATCAGTGACTCACTCAAGCAGAAGCCAGCAAGGCTCAGGCAGATCCAGTTGCAGCAGATCAGTTGTAGAGAGCCCCTTGAGCTTGTTGTGTCCCTGTAGCCCAGAACAGGTGGTCAGTCAACTGCCATTTGGAGTCTCTCAAGATAACCAGGGATGAGGAGAGCAGGTCCAGTCCTCCTTCACAGAGAGCAGAGAAGACCTCAAGCCTGAGGAACAAGGCAGCCTTTCTTCCGTAGTCCACAGGTCCAAGAGTGTCCAGAAGAGTTGGTATGAGGGTCCTATATTTATACCTGGTGCCATCCTTTGAAGTGAGAAAAAAGTCTAGGCTATTCCACCCACAAAGCCACCCGCCCCCCGGCTGTATATGATTTCATAGAAAAATGATCTCATGGAATACCACTACTGAGGAACTATCTCATCTAAACTGTTTAATGTAGTGGAGGGAAATTTTCAGAATGAATGGCATTTACCCTTTTGTAGAAACCAATTTATAGAATGTCTTTTTGGTCGAAATTGCCTTTTGAATGATTATTTATTTTTGTGCAAATGCAATGGTTGGAGGTCTTACTTTCCGAAACAGTTTTATTGGAGATGTTTACTTCAGCATTTTACTTCAAAAGGACATTGTGTCATATCTATATTTTTTACATTGTCAAACAACTACTTTGGATGCTATGAATATGCGGAGCACTCTCCACCCATAAACATCATCCACTGATGTCCTCTCACAACAGCTAATTACCATCAATCCCTGCCCCATAAAACTGCTCACCACACCTAAACTCTGCCCATCTCTGATCCCTATATCCCCTCAACACCCTCACACTCTACCCATCCTTAATACTTAAAAACGCCTCACACGCAAACACCACTCATCCGTGACCCTAAAAACCTCTGACCAGCCCTGCACTCCACTCATCTCATCTCTGAATCCTAAAAATCTCTTTGCATGCCTGAAGTCCAATTTTTCCTCAGCCCCAAAGAACCTTTTATTACCATAAAAATTACTCTCCTCTAAACCCAAAAAACCCACAGTAGTCTTAAACTCCACCGAAGTTCAATTTATTGTTTGGATCTTCCTTAAAATTACCTTTTCTTTAAAATGTTTGATTTAGTTTTTGATTTCTTTCATATTTCCTTAAAATTGTGTTTTCTTTAAATAGTTTTTTTTTTAATGATTTGGTTTCCTCCAATGTGGTTTCTTAGTTTTCCTTTTGCATTAATTCACACTCATCATAGCCCCCATCTGGTTCTGTAAATTTCCTTCCTCCCCTTACCCATGCTCCAAGTGGTCTACGGTGACAAAAGGCTGGTGTCAAGATACTTTGTGAGTGTGTGGAAGGTAGCCCCCCTTTGAAATGTAAGTGGGGCAGGGAACAGCTCCACCCACCTGCTCCCAATTTAAAGCTATTGCTTAAGTGTAATAAGAAAACCCATTGTTACCTTAAGTTGTGAGATGTAGGTCTCACAGTAGTAAAAAACGTGTTATTTTTTCACTATTAGGACATGTAAACCGTAAAAACGCATCATACCTTATAAATACAACACACCCTGCTCTAAGGGATATAAAGACTACTTTAGAGGCGACATATGCATTAACAAGGAAGGTTTAAGCCTGGCAAAATAGTTATTTTGCCTGGTAAAAGTGGCAGTTTAGAACTGTACACCGGCTTTAATGGCAGACTTGAAACATGTTTAAAGGGGCTATTTAAGTGGGTGACAGAAAGGCTGCAAGATGCCTACTAGTAGCATTTCATTTACAGGCTCTGGCTACATGTAGTACCACTTTACTAGGGACTTCTAAGAAATGTAAAAGTGCCAATTAATTGGGTGTAAGCAAATGTTACCATGTTTAGAGAGCAAAAGCAGTTTAGAACTGGCAAGTTACAAAGAGTCCGGAACGCCAACAAAAAGTGGGTTCAGAAAACAAAATGGGTGGAGTCAAAAAGTTTGAGGGTGATCCTGCTGAAAGGGCAAGTCCAACAAAAGACAAAGTAATGAGTTTGTTTTTTATTTATTATACAGTATGGAAGTACTAAAGGCAACAAAAACTAAAGGAAACAGGAGCTGAGAAGGTAAAACGTTTGAGGGAAGGCCTCACCAGAGGCCATCAGGTCCAACAGCAGGCAGGTACACCTAGATCAGTAAAAACAAAGTATTGCAAAATAAATTAAGAATAAAGTACATTGTCCGAGGAGAGTAGCTTCCATGAGCTGAATTGCATAAAAGACCTAGACAGTGAGTTGGGGCCTAGCACATTTTAGGGATACTGTTGAGTGGAAACCCTGCAAACTGAAAACAATGTTTTACTATGATTTATTCCAACAATAACCTGCAGCAATCTCACCTTTTTAGATCTGCTTTAGAGATACCATTGATGATCTCACCAGCTTCATGTTTTCCAAAATATATATATTTGTACTTAGGGGGGTTTTAAGTTAGCCCTCTGCAACCACTGGTCTGAAAAAGTTTAATTTACATTTTTCTTCCAACCATAATAGCATACAGAATGGGGAAATGGGCTTCTATCCATTGCAAGTCGTGCATGGTTAGTGTAGGAAATTGAGTTATTAGTTGTGCAGGATGTGAGGCATGCCCAAGTAATAGGTCCACAATTTTCCCTTACAGGGACCCAGGCACCCTAATATAGCACTCGGCTACCTCAGAGTAGCAAAGCACAGCAGTCCAAGGCCTACTCAGGGGAGGTGGTGTGGGCTAGTAACCACCGCTCGCCGGCACTCAATTTATTGTCCGGTCAGTGATTCTTCTTTGAAAAACAGAAAAGCAAATGTAACACTAACACACACACACACACACACACCCCAACACACACACACACACACACACAAACACACATACACACACACACAAACACACACACACGCAGGCAGATAGCAAACACTTTTAATTACATCATGAAATCAAATTTGACCTCGAAAGATCGGGTGGGGGTATCACATTAGGTAAAATGGGCTTCTGGCTTTATCTAGGGTCCACCATATTACTGGAACAACCAACCACATGTTAAAAACACAATCTTGTGTCTAAATTCAAAGAATAATGACAACCATGGGTAACTGGAATGGTCAAAAAAGCATATAAAACCTTCATCAGTAATCACTATCAGTATCATCATTTCAATAAAACAGTTTAAAATAAAAATAGCTAGTTTGTGTGATTTTAATATACTTTCAGGCCACATAAAAAGCAACCATAAAAACCCAGGACACCTTCAAGCTAAAGCTACATAAAATGCAGCCATAAAACCAGCACTAGAGGGCGCTGCGCTTTCAGCTGTAGAGAAAACACTGCAACCTTGGGAGTGCTTTAAAAAATTATGTGGAAATCCAGGAGGAATATGGATTCCTTGACTCTGCAAATGTAGGGTCAGTTTGCATAGATTAATTTGGGTGGGCTGCTGTAATTCCTACACAGCCCACCCCCCACTACACTTTCTGTATTTGTTAGTGGTGTTTCTGTCATTCTGGGGTCACCACATGGCAAGAAAAGTATGCAAATACGGAAGCCCAGTAGGGCATTATGGGGCGCTCCAGCCGGCAGTAGTGAATTTTTAATTATCGGCTCTTCCACTACTATAGGGAGAGACGTGCTGCCTGTGAGCGGCCTTGTGCTGCAGCTTCCTTTTTTGGGGGTGGGTGGGGTGGTGTCCAATCCTAGGGTGCCAAATCATGTCTCCACCCCGTCCTTACCCGCCTGCACAGCATGCTGTGACAGTTCAAGATGTAGTCACCCAGGTATCACTGGTCACATCAGCTCCTGGGGTATCAGCTCTGCCTCTCGCTGGGATCACTGCCAGGGCCTCTCCCACCAAAATTTCAAAGAGGAGCCCCCTCCTGTGTTGGCTTCAGTTGTCTGGGCTTCATCATTTGTTCAGCGGGCCTCGGCTGCCCCCTCTCTGGATAGAGTGCAACAGGTAACTAACAGATGCTGATTTTCATCCCAACTCCTTCCTTGCTAAGGAGCTGAGAGCAGCACTGTTAAGTACTCCTTTTGCGTGGGGTGAGCTTTGTTCCTGCTGCTGGAGAGAAATGTTATCAACTTGGCCCAGCAGGATGACAAAAGGCCTGGGATATGACCCCGAGTCAGAGACATATGACAATTTTGGATGATCCATAAAATTTAAATGTTTGGTCTTGGGACCTGCTAATATGAACTGAGCACACATTTCCCACCCCAGTTTTATACCCACTGAGACTTTGTAGGCCTAAGGAGAGAGATCGGTACTCTAACTGCAGATTTCCACCTATAATTATAATAAGGTGTCAGTACAGAAAAAGACAGTAAATAACAATGAACTTTCCCTCTAAGTGCCCACCTAATATAACAAGGCATATCCCAGGTCAAGATCTAACTCTTCGGAGTTACCCTACGCCAGGCTACCTGTGCCTAGTTACCAGGCTGGTCACGACAGTAGTCTCCCAGGTGAAGTCTCCAGACGTGTGCACATGCATATGCTCATGTATAACCAGTGAAGTCCCCCTTACCTTAGCTGCGTAGCAGTGGCCTTATTTAAAAGGCAGACACTGGTGATAAACACACTCATTCCATTTACTGTGTAATTACAGTGGGTTAGACATGTAGTGAGACTCACCCACAGGAAAAAAAAAAAGCCAAAACCAGTGATCCGAAAAGCAAAACATCTGAGCGTATTAAATGGGAGGTACCCATTTTGAAACAGTGAGCGATTTCATACAGCATACTAACACCTGCACAGCTGCCTGAAAACGAGTGCATTTCAGTGTTGGGCTGGTGTACCTAGGCTTCAGGACCACTCCTTTATTTTAATATTTTAGTCACTGTTTTGCATGTATTTGGCCAAAAAACAAAACTAGAAAAAAGCACTGCAAGTGTGCTAAAGCCAGGTCTATTGGCTTTACTAATGCTTGTTGGAGGCAGGATGGACTTCAGAACGCATACTGTATTGCAAAGTCACAAGCCAGCATTTCATCCCCATCCTCTCGATCAACTAAAAAAACAACTTCACACTTTCAACTAAAACAATCAATTTAACAACTTGAACATTCATGAAACAAAAACAACTCAAGGTAGAAAGAGATCACGTGCAGTATTCCTACTCAACCTATGCGTTGCCTTTGATAACACCTGCCATCACATATTGCTTAAGCACCAAGCAACAATCACAGAGCTAGGAAATGTCCTAATTATGCTGTTACCCATCCCACCTAGAGTAGCCACCAGAAGAAGGATTTGTACTTTTCATGATATTCTTCACTTACACTTAACACCACGGGCCAGTTTCCTATTCATCATCAACATCAGTTATCACATGAACACTGGTAACACACAGCTTCATCTCACGATGTCCAAGAGACTAGAGGACCTGCAAGCATGTAGCAACCTCAAACTACCTACATTAATTTCATGACTAGCTGAATTAAAGTTGGTTCTTTTTCAATGACTTTTAGAATGACAGAATACCTTTTCCATTTAGCTGGAACACTGCAACAGGACCTTCCTACACCTCTCTGAAACCAAGAAGCAAATCTTATTTTTGCCTGCTCAACTTTAAAACATAACATCTGCGCTGAAGGCCTCCACTGCCTTCCAACCAAGGAAAGAATACAATCACAATATGAAGCCCGGAAAGCCCGGTATGGCCAGATCCAAACAAATCTTCTAGGTATTCCAAACCTCACTTCCAAAGACACTCAAGTAAGGCTTTCCGCAATCTACCTGCAGCACTCTCAACTCTTGGTACTTACCCAAAAAGGACAATTAACAACGGTCTGGAGGGTAGATAGGAACAAGAGAAATGTTTGACCTGTTTGCAAAAACTCTCCTGCTCATGCTCAAGCCAGACTTAATGTTTTCCAAAGGACTGAAAACATATTTGTTGGAAATTACCATCTTTTGTGTAGTATTCCCACAGATGTGTTCCTTCTTTTAATGAACCTATTTTTGCTGGCAGAGGACCCTGCACACCAGTGGTAAAGTGCGTGTGCTCTCCTTTCAAAACAGGTTAGGATTGGCATACCCCGAAGGCCACATTTAATTTCCTTTACGTCTCTAGTATCAATCAATAAATCTTTATTCGGATATAAAATTTCCATAAAAGCACAGAGCAAAATACCAGCAAAAATGTACATTTTAAAAACATTACATTACATAATTTAAAAACAATAAACACACAATTTAAAACAAACACACAGAGACCTGTGAGATGTGCAAAGTGACGCAACAAATTCTTCTTAAACTTACGATAAGATTAAGACTTATGACAAAGTTTATCATAGCATGTAGCAGCATAATTTGTTAAAGTGCAGAAAGATTTAACAGATAGCAGCAAAATATGGTCTGGATACGGTCGGGTGTAAACAGCTAGCAGCATAATACTTTAAAGCGCGATCAAATTAAAATGTAAGGTTTGGGCCATAGAATAAATTACAGCACTTTCCAGGGAGCCGACCAAGGTCCAAACTTAAGTTCCCTATCAAATAGGAGCAAGATGTAAAAAGTGCAATCATATCAGTCTATAAAATACTCATGGAGGCGCGTGACTGGATTGCCATTTTCAGAAAAGTGCTGACACAGAAAATTAAGTCTTCCCCATTAAGCTTAAGGATATCCCTATAGGCTACTTTATAGCCAGTAATGGCCAGTGCCTTGAAAAAAAAAGGGATCAGCAATTGTTTACTATATTTTTACAGAAGAATAGAAATGTAACAGATTAATTGCCATGATTGCCGCAGGGACAGGGCGTTTCTCACGGTTAATGTTAAAGCCTAAAGGGAAGCACAGCAAGTATTTTAAAGTGCCAGCCCTAAGGCGAAAGAGCAAGCTTCTCTCCCAGCTACTAATTACTTTTAGGAGGTAACTGGCTGGCAAATGTGAGGGGGGGGGAAATCAGCACCCACCAGGGACATATACCGAGCAACTGATGATTTCGATAGTTCTATTTCATGTCTCATATCGCTATAATGTTCATATAGGGCCTCCTGAAGAATCTTTTTATTTATACCCTCCATGTAGCTTGGGTTTAAAAAGATATGATTGAAATTCACGATGGTCAGGCTTTCCCTGAAAGCCGCCCGCCACGGTATATCCCCACCCTTTTGACATTTAAGGCAGTCAACTATAATTTCTCTTGTTAATGTTGCTGCTGGGTTTTGCCAAACCTTAAGCCAAAATATGGCCGGGCGAGACCTAATGTAGTCCTCTATATAGAACTATTTTAGCTCCTTGTGGCAAACAAACATGAGGAAGAAATCGGCGCCCCCAAAAATCTCCAGCAAAATCTATTCTCTTCTACCTGAATGCTACGCCAGTTTGTAAGGCCCCAAACTTCTGCCTCATATGTTGCAGTAGGTATACACTGTGTTTTGTATATTTTCAGTAGAGATACCACTACCTCAGTTCTTTTAGGTCTCTAGTATATATTTATATTACATCACTTGAATCCAGGGCCTGTAAATTAAATGTTACTAGCGGGATGCAGCACTCCTTGTGCCACCCACTAAAAAAGCACTGTAAAACATGTCTCGAGGCCAGTCACTGCATTCTGGGTGGGCAGTTTAACCAGCCATTTCAACCTGGTGAATCTAATCTTATTCCAGGCCTAAACCTTCCTTCTTAATACTAAACAGTTGCCCCAAAGGTAGGCTATACATGCACACAGGACAGGGTGCATGGTATTTTTAAAAAAATCAGGGCAAGTATATTTAATGTTTTACATGGTCTGGCAGTGAAAAACCTGCAAAGTTGTTTTTCACTATGGCAAGGCGGGCTCTCACATAGGAAAACACTGGGTTACATTATAACAACTTACATGCTTAATTTCACTTTGGGAGCAGTAAAAGAATGGGTCAGGGACTATTTTAGTAGTAATTTAAAATCCAAATGAATGATCAAGTTTGCTTTTATATCACTAATTTGCTAATGACGCTTTTAGAAAAAGTTGTCATAGTCCTGCCTGTAGCCAAAAAGGGCTTTTTTCCAGTGTCCAGTACATAACTGCCGACTGCCCTGTGATGAAATATGGATTGGTCCAAGACAATCGATAAGGGGCTTGGGTGTGGGGAGGAGTATTTCTTCTTTGAACAGGATGGCCTGGGGCTGTGCCCAAGCCCTTCCAGAGCTTCAAAGGATGCCTAACCTGTCATAGACCTAAGCATTCCTTTTTAATATTATACGTCACCCCTAAGGTAGGCCCTAAATGCCCACAGGACAGGGTGCATGGTATTTAAAATATAGGGTTTTACATGATCTGGCAGGGAAAACCTCTAAATTCATTTTTTACTGTAGGAAGGCTCAAACTTCAATAGAAAAGGACTAGTTATATTATAACAACGTATAATGTCTAATATCAGTTTGGGAGCAGCTAGAAAAATGATTTAAGGACTCATGTTAATAGTAATATAAAATCCAATTTAATGCTCAAGTCGGATTTTATATTACTTTTAGAAATGGCACTTTCAGAAAATTGAATTTCACTACACAAGCCAAAAGGGCCTTTCGAAGAGTGTCCTGTGTTACTTGACTGCTGAATGAGATGTGGATTGCTCCCAGACTGGAGACAAAAGGCTTTGGTGTAGAGACATGTTTGTATTCCTTTAGCAGGATGACTTGGGGGTTGTTCTCAGCCCATTCCTCAGCTTCTAAGGGTGCCTCCTCTGTCACTGGCAGATGTCGCTCACACCTAGGCCTGCCTTCCTTTTGTCTTGCTAGAACTCGGGCTCAAGCCCATTGGGAGAGGGAGCTACCACAGACCATTTTTAGGTCTCGCTGAGCCCCAGCGCTTGCGCTGGCTCGAAGAGACATTTTATATGTGGGATTTTCAAAGTGCTGCCTGTGGCCTAAAGCTTGAGTGCACGTGAGCGTGCACGCGCGCAGCCGGCCGCCAGCAGCACTTTGAAAACTCGTGTGCGTCATCGCGATCACTTTCGCTTTCAGAGCGATCGCGATGACGCACGCGCACACACAACTCCTCCCCCACCACATTTTTCGTCTCCGGCCGCTCGCGCGCGGCCAACGCTTGTTTAATCATGTTCCCGCCCCCCTCCCGCTGTCTCCCAGCTTATGGGCCATGGACGAGCTTGTTTTTTTTTTTTTTAATTGCAGGAAGAGTGCTTCAGAGGACAGCGTGTTCTTTTAACAGCTCTCCCACAATTGTTTTTCCACCATGTGGCATGTGTACGCAAAATAAAAGAAGCATTTTTTCTCATTAGCACAGGCACAGTTTTCGCCCTTCCACCCGTCGCAGATTATTTTTATTGCACCGCCCTCTCTAACTATTCTGGAACTGCAGCAATGGTGCTCGTGCTCGCTTCTCGAAAGCAGAGCTATGGCTGCGCCACTGCCGCTCCTCTGCTGCCTGCAGTCTGCAACTCTCTCGCCACGGAAGGGTCCACCACATTACTGCCGCCCTTCATTGCACAAACCAGCTGTTTCAGTCACGGGGCTTCCTCCTTCTCTCAATAGGTGACTGCATCCTACAGATGGCAAGAACAGCCTGGCACCGGCGCTGATGTGCTCCCAGTTTCTCCACATTAGGTGAGTGCATTTAGTAATGCTCATGTTGTTTTCACCTTCCGCCCGTGACAGTTTATCATTTAGCCGGGTACAGTTTAATTTACACGTCCTGCCCGCTGCTTTTCATTAGATTTTTATTTATTTTTTAACTTATGAGGTATTGTACTTCCAACTAACTTTCCAGCAAGCACTTTGTCGCATGGTTATTTAAAATAATGGCCCATTCCGGAGAGAATGAAAATAACCATATGCGTTCTCGATTTTATTAAGCTATTTTACTATTACTCCCGTTCTAACTTTTATTCGCCTCCACTCATTGGCTGTTTTTCTTCAGATCGTCACTCCTCTTCTTCACCACCTGCACTGCACTAACTAGCCTTAGTATTCGTTTTGTCTTCCTGCCATGCCGCCTTTCTAACACATTTATATTCTTGTATCAGTCTGTGGTGTAGAGTGAAGCAACACGACGTTGAGCGCAAAGGTGAAAAATGCAGAGGCATCGAATTAATAGTTTGTTCAGTGGTGCGTGTTTCAGAGCAGTAATTGATTTGTGGCTTGCCGTGGGAAAATAACCTGTCACGGATTCCTACGTGAATGAATACGAGACTGCCAGAGTGTACGCCCGGGTCCCAATTCAGTGTCCCTCATTAGCAAATCAGTTAGCTAAAAAAAGCATCGCACATTTGTAAATCAGGGCAGTTCGAAAATCATGAAGACCCACTACATGTTGTAATGGACGAGAGACTACACGCATTTGTGCTTGCTGCAGGCAATGATTGTTGCAGTTTCAGATTGATCAACTGGAAAAACCGCCCCGATCATACAGGGCCACAAACAGCCCAAAAATACAAACTTAAAAACCAGCCTCTACACTCATCACCCCTTAAGACATTGCCAGATTGTCCTAAAGGCCAATACGTCGCTGTCTGGTAGTTGTCGATTTAACTCTATCTGGTTACGTAAAAAAACAGCCTATTGTCCATGTTGCTATTCGCTCATTGCTTATGGGGAAGATTAGCTTTCACTACTGGCTTTGCCAAAGCTGTTTGAGAATGAATTTGCATTTTTACTCGCCTGTAATGCTGGTGTCAGGGTACTCTGAGTGGGAAGTCTACTTCTGTGCTGGGGATGGGCAGAATAGTACAGCAAGTTAGAGTCTCAGCATCGGTTCAACATCCTGTGATTCTGGTCAAATCATGTAATCTCCCCAGTGTAATGGGTCTCGCATTTGCAAAAGATTGAGCTATTGGCATTGTGAATTACAATACATTTTATTTATATGTTGTTTTACAATAAAGATAAATAAAAGGCATTGTCATTTACAATGCCAATAGCTTAAACTCTCGCAAATGCGAGACCTATTGCATTGCAAATGCTTGTTAGAGTTACCACAAGGGAGGGGTTGCCAATTATTCTAGCCATTCCTCCGAGTGGGCACAGGGAGGTCTGACAAAGGTTAAGAAAGGTCCCCATGATGTATCGAAGTAAAAAGGGGTACTGTGGAACAGTTTACCGTAAAGCACACAAGTGCTACAAAAGTGGGAAGGGTCACCATTTGACCTTTCGCCTAATTGGTTAGGTAGTGGGCAGAGTTTTTCCCACCCACAGGCTGGCAATGGGCATAAATGTGGCCTCCCCAGTACCCACCTCAAAACATCACTGGATCTGTGAAGATCAAAAGGATGACTGCTCTATTGTCTGAAACCTGAAGAACTGGTCCTGCTTGCTTGAACCAAGGTCACCAGAATTGACTCCAAGTGTCAGTTGGCTGATTTCCTGTTTGAGCTACAGGGACACGCCAAGCTTCCAGAGGCCTCTCTTCCTGCACTGCCCAGTTCCAACTGGATCTGCCCAAACCAAGCTACTGGCCTCTACTGGATGGACCCCTAATCCCCAAGTGGCTACCCCTAGATCCGGAACCCTTTGCTAGTGTTAGAGTGTACTCCTTGTAACTCCCAAAACTTCAAGAAGTGGGACTTCGCCAACTTTCTACCTGGAGAACAGACAGAGACAGGGACTGCAGCTTCAGCTCTGAAATCACCTGTCTGCCTCAAATTGTTGGTTTGCCCCACTGAAGGAAATCTGACTTCTAGAAATGTTTCTAAGTCCGAATGTACGGAGGCCTCATTGGCACAGACACCTAGAAGCATTCAATCAATGCGGAAGCATTCTTGGGCACGGGTTTCGCCCTCCTTCATCTCCAACTGCACCAGGACCCCACGCTTCAGCAGAGCGCCGTCAAGCCCCATTTCAGATCCAGTTTGCTCTGCCGACAAGTCAGCCACACAAAGTTTCCTTAAAGTTTTCTATGTCCATAGGTAAACTTTCCACTGGGACAAACCTGGTCCCTGTACGAGACAGGTGATTCGTCACAGTAGGCCTTAACTTTTAATTTGACCCAGAGTAGTACAACCAGGTGGCCGCAGTAAGCGCTTTGTGCCTTTTGGTGCTATTTTTAATTCAAACTTTAGAAATTGATATCTTGTGCTACAACTTTTGGATTTTTGTTGTTTTGGTGTCATTTTGGTCAATACAATTGACGGCAATTCTCTAAATTGGCTTGGGATTTTGCTTGTCGTGGTTTTTCATTTTATTACAGTTGGAGTACTGTATAAATATTTTATACATCACCTTTAAATTAAGCCCGCCTGCCATGTACCAAGCTACCAGAGGATTCAGCACAGGTTTTAGTGACTTTTATGGTTCACCCTAACAAGTACTGTGATTATTATATGAGGATGGGCCTCAACCCCCTCAATTAAAACTCCAAATCAATAAAATACTTATTCCGCTAGGCTATTGACCGCCAACACGCTAGAGATGGGTTCTCATCAGTCATTCTGCTCAGCCCTGATATTTTGGTCATCTTCCAGAACAGTTCCTTCAGTCTGTGGGAAGCTGGGCAATCCTACTCTTTTTGACCCTATGTCTCTTTCCTCCCAGTGGCCTTGACAACCTGGAGACCATTAGGTGTTCCATGCTGGATTGGAGCTGTCCCAAAGTGCACTAACGTATAAGCAAATGGTTGCTAGCAATATCTGTCAGATGAGTAGGTCAGCATTTTGGAACTCCATTCCATGGAGAACATTGAAACACAATTGTACAATACTAATCTATTTACTTCCTCAAAATCGGTCCTTCAGTTTCCCTGCCTGTGACAAATGATGTATTCAGAAGTTAACGTTCTGTGTGGTTGATGAATTCCATGCAGACTGTTCTACAAGACACTGCACCCAACATATGACTAACAATGCCCAAACCCGCACATCACATGATGACAATTAGGTATGCAATACTTAACATGTTATTATTAACTTGTAAATGGTACATTCTACTTCCAATTTAAAAAAACAAGCATTTGCAATGCAATAGGTCTGGCATTATAAAAGTGTGAGCAGTTGGCATTGCTAATAATAATGCAACACTAGCTATTGGCATTGTAAATTATGCCATTTATTTATGTGCTTGTTTTATAAAATAGATAAACAAGCATTTGCAATGCAAAAGGTCTCGCATTTGCAAGAGTTTAAGCAATTGGCATTGTAAATGACAATGCCTTTTATTTATCTGTTATGATAATTAACACATAAATAAAAAGCATTGTCATTTACAATGCCAATAGCTCAAACATGTGTAAATGCGAGACCTATTTTATTTCAAAGAAGCAGCCGCCATTGTCCCAGAGAAACGCGCATGGCACTGCTATAAATGACCAGAGCCTCTGGCATAATGAGCAGCAATGCTGACATAATTGCCATTATTCAGCAACACAAGTGGTGTAACTGAACTGCACCACTAGCACAATTGCCCTGCACTCTGGGACCTGGCAATTATCCTTAACTACTCTCTCTCTTTTTCTCCAGTAATTTCCAGCATTGTGCTGTTGGGTGCCACTGGCATACCTGAGCAGCAGTTTAGAGCTGGAAAGCCCCATTGTGGTACCCGGTCACCACAGGTGACATCCCACTCCAGAAAGATGCACGATTGTGAGTTCGGAGCCATAATTTCCCGAAATGTGTCAGGACGGAACCCCTAGGCTCAGGTGTTTGTAACTTCCACTGCGTACTGGAAAACTAAGTTACCATATAAGCCAAGGCCCTGGTGTGTTTCAGTGCGGGCGACTCTCCGGACACTTACTTGTAGTAGTCAGACGAGCAGAGGCAGCTCCACAGACCGCCAAGGAGAGCACCAGGAGGGCACCGCCAACCCTGAGTGCCGCGACCCTCCGCATCATGGTCCTTACTATGTTCTGCCAGCACAGGTAGCTAGATGTCCGGCTGAATTGACCAAGTCTCCCTTCAGAGAGTCACAAAGGTAAACCTCTAGCATCTGTTGTAACCTGCGAATGACTGACTGGCCTCAGTGCAGTGGGTGTCTCCTTCCCAACCCCAGCCCGACTCCTCCTCCCTCTTCCGGGCCCCAGGTAGCCTCCACCCGCCGCATTCTCCAAGGTTTCAACAGAAACCCAGAAGGTCTATGGACTAAGTCCAGCCCTCTCGGACAGCAGGTGAGGCCCCATGGCTTATGTCATGCGCGAGGCAGGCATTAGCACCGCTTCACGGCTTCTAAGGGAAGTTCACAGAGGTTCAGGTAACAATTGGAGGGTCATTAGCTTTTCCAATGACTCAAGCTGCGTTTTGGAGTAGCCACTTTACGACTAGGGCAAGAGAATTGAAGAGCTGGTTGAAAATATGTCGAGCCCAGTACTCTGGTGTGGCCTCGGAAGTTGTGGCTTTGTGAGGGGAAATTTTGGAAGGGGTCATCGTAATCGATTGTCACCTGGCTGGTATTTTACTGGCCTGCCTGTAGGTAATTTATTGAGTCCTTGCAAAAATTTTGCGAAATGCAGTGACATCCGGTAATTTTTCTCTTCTGAAACATAAACTAAAACAGTAAGCACATAAAGAAATAAGTAAAGTTTTTGAGAGCTGTCTGACTCGTTTCAGAATGGTTATGAACAAGGTACCAGCCGAGGGCAGTTGCGGGCGTATGGATCCCCCCACTATTTCTAACAAGCAAAAGAGAAAGCAGCTCCAAATCAGGGCAAGGGAGGAGACCTGGGAGGGTGAGGGCTGCCCGTGCATGCGCGGTACCTGTCACTTTTGCGTGCCCAGTGGCGGCGCGTGCAGCAGGTGCAGCCAGCACCTGTCCCCTTCCGGGGCTCCCGTGGTGAAGAGGGAGCCCCGGCGCCAGAGAGGAAGTGTGGGAGCTGAAGTCCCGGGTCCCAGGAGGGGGCCCGGGAGAAGAGCAGCAGATAGCAGTGCCGGGCTCCCATGCCTAAGGAGAGAGCCCCGCGTCTTGCTGGCAGTAGTGGAGCTGGAGTGCTCCGGGGGCGCCGCAGCCAGCCGCCGTTCAGGATGATTCCCCCGCAGACCGGGTGAGTGGGGGATTCTCCACTTGTCCAGAGGTTTTGCCGATGAAGGCACAGTGTCAGTGTTTGTTTCCTGAGCGGACCCGCCGTTGCGGGCCACTCCAACGAAAGGGCGAGTTTCAAAAAAAAAAAATATATAAGAAAGTGAAACTGCATGCTGGCTTGAGAGGGAAGGGGGACAGTAGATGTGCACGCCGCGTGGCTGTAAGCGCGTACACAGGCACCAATCCGCCAAAAGCCTGCGCGTGCACATCTCCTGTCCCACTTCCGAGGCAAGTCAGCAACAATAGATCTCGCTGGCGACAGCAGCGCTTCGCGCTGTGTTCGCTAGGCGAGACTTAAAAAGGCATGGTCATGAACAATGACAATAGCTGAAACGTTTGCAAATGCAAGACCTATTGCATTGCAAATGCTTGTTTCAGTACTGCAAGCTTTTTTAAAGTTTTAGTCGCTACTCAAAATGAAATCCATTTTATCAGCGTTGCCAGTGCTCGTTTATGTTTAATGCCCTAAATGAAACACAATGTTATAAGCAGATTGCTAAACATCATCTCCAGCCCCGATCACAATGTCTCACTTCATGCTGGACAGTGGGCACCCTGTTTTTATGCAGCGCCAAGCCAGGGTGAACTAATGCGCAGACTGTCAGCCTCCGAGGCTCAAAGCATTCCTTGCAACAGTCCGCTGTGTCAAGGTATTGCCATGTGTACAGCACACACTCTGCAAGTGGTTTCAAAGTTGGGGGTGACTTCCCAAACTTTCCCGAGGTGTTCATTGTGTTTGGTGACAGTGTATTTATGCTGACAGCCAAAAAAACTGGTTGTGTGTGTGTGTTGTGTGGTTGTGGTTGTGTGTTTGTGTTATTGTGTGTGTGGTTGTGTGTGGTTGTGGGGTTGTGTGTGTGTGGTTGTGTGTGTGTGGTGGGGGGTGTGTGGTGGGGGTGTGTGGTGGGGGTGTGTGGTGGGGGTGTGTGGTGGGGGTGTGTTTGTGTGTGTGTGGTTGTGTGTGTATGTGGTTGTGTGTGTATGTGGTTGTGTGTGTGTGGTTGTGTGTGTGTGGTTGTGTGTGTGGTTGTGGTTGTGTGTGGTTGTGTGTGGTTGTGTGTGGTTGTGTGTGGTTGTGTGTGGTTGTGTGTGTGTGTGTGTGTGTGGTTGTGTGTGGGTGTGTGTGGGTGTGTGAGTGGTTGTGGTTTTGTGTGTGTGTTTGTGGTTGTGTGTGTGGTTCTGTGTGTGGTTGTATTGTTGTGTGTGTGGTTGTGTGTTGTGGTTGTGTGTGTAGTTGTGGTTGTGTGTGGTGGTGTGTGTGGTTGTGGTTGTGGTTGTGTGTGGTTGTGGAAGGCAGAGGTAAAGTAGGCAAAGTAATTCCACTGATAATTCTAATGACATTTTGCATTACTCTTCTGGGTAAGCTAATTATACTTTAGAGTGACAATTGATTTGATTTGATTTATGGTTTTGTATAGCGCTGAATCACCCCAAGGGGTAGCTCTACGCTTGGAACGGCCCTACTGAACCGGCAGACCGATTAAAAAAGGTAGGTTTTAAGGAGCTTTCTGAAATGAGAGATGGTCAGACAATCACGAAGATGTAGTGGCAATTCATTCCAGAGGACAGGGGCCAGATATGAGAAAGCTTTGCCACCGCTACGTGATTTTTTAATTCTGGGGATGCAAAGTAGGCGTTAAGATCCTGACCTAAGATAGCGCAGAGGAGTGTAGTTAGTTATTTTACTACAGAGATAGGACGGACCTAGATCGTTTAAGGCCTTGAAGACAATGCAACCTATCTTAAATTTCACTCGTTTCCTTACCGGGAGCCAGTGGAGTTTTTTCAAGAGGGGCATAGAGGGAGTTCTAAGTGGGGCCCCCGCAACTAGGCGGGCAGCCGCGTTCTGCACAACCTGTAGTTTGTTAAAAGAGGCTTCATTGGTCGAGAGAAGCAGGGCATTGCAGTAATCTATTCTACTCAGAATCAGGGCCTGCATCAACGTTTTTTTAGTCGCAGGGGCGGAGTAAAGGAAAAATTCTCGTGAGTAGACCCAAGACATAGTAGCAAGTGCCAATGGTGGAGTTGACATGGGCATCTAGAGTGAGCTTTTGATCAATTTTGACACCTAGATTTTTGACCACTTCTTTAGGTGTTGGAGCTTTACCCAACTCCTCAGGCCACCAAGTAGGTGACCAACAAATGACAGCTCCTCCAAACAGCATGATCTCGGATTTTTCGGAGTTTAGTTGGAGGAAATTGCTTTGCATCCAAGAGGCAATAGCCATCATGCCCTTGGAGAAGATGTGTTGGATGTCAGGTCTACTTTTGTCAAAAGTAAGGAGGAGTTGGGTATCATCTGCATATGAAATGGTATTAAAGCCCAAATTCCTCATAAGTTTAGCCAAAGGGGTCACATAGATATTAAAAAGAGTCTGGCTCAAACACGAGCCCTGGGGGACCCCCTTGGTAACCCGGGATGGGGCAGACAAAAAAGGGCCCAGGGTGACTCTCTGGGTTCTATCCGTTAAAAAAATCAGTCAACCACTTCAGTCCAAGTCCCTGGACACCCATATCTTGTAGCCTCTTCAACAGAATATGATGGGAAATAGTGTCAAATGCTTCTGAAAGGTCAAGCAGCACCAAAAGTGCTGCCTGACCATTGTCCAGTGCCATCCTGATGTTATCAGTCACCTCCACTAAGGCAGTGTCCGTACTATATTTGGCCCGAAAGCTTGATTGTGAAACATCAAGAAAGTGGGTGGATTCAACAAACGCCGATAGAGGTTTATTGATATGTCTTTCTATAAGCTTACTCTGTAAGGGGAGCAAGGAGATGGGACAGTAGTTAGTCAGCTCGGAAGTATGAATTTTAAGGTTTTTGCGGATGGGGATTATTTTAGCATGTTTCCATTCCGACGGGAGGCTACCGGAGCTCAAAAGCTATTAAGAATGGAGCAAATGGGTAGTGCAAGTTGGGCCGAGAGTCTAGAGGATACTTTGGCAGGGATAATGTCAAGAGGAGAACCTGATTTGGTACACTTAAGAAGGGATATAACTTCTGTAACATCAACAGAAGGTAAAGTATGGAGTTGAAGGTGTGTGTTTATATAGTTCGAATAATCTGCTACGGAGGAGGAAGTATTGACCGAGATAATTTTCTGATAAATGTTTTCAATTTTCTGAATGAAAAAAAAAGAAATTTTATCACACAAAGCTTGCGAAGGAATATCAGTGGTCTCACAAGCTTTTGGGCTGGTAAAAGATTTCAAAATTTGGAAAAGCGTCCTGGAATTATTTCCAGCTTGATCCAATAAAGATGCAATGTAAAATTTGCAGGCCTTTTTAATATTTTTATGGTATATGGTCAAAGCGGTCTTGTAACTAACTTTATTTTGCTCATTATGAGAGAGTCCCCATGTCCGCTCTAGCTTCTTACATAGGCTCTTTTCATCCCGCAAAGCAGGGGAGTACCAATTCGTGGGAGTGGTTTTCAGAGAGTGGGTTTGGAGCTTCATAGGAGCTACCTTGTCTAAGACGTTAAAAATGACTGAATTAAAATGAAGAAGTTGTTGTTTAACATTGTAAGAGACGGTTTTGGAGAAAATAAAAGGCATGATATCAGGCGTGGCAGATAGTGCCACAAGCATTAAGATACGTAGTGGAATAATAACTTGTAACCCAGAGCCAAATAAATGAGAAGAAGTAAATGATAAAGCCTAATTAATGATTTTAAGCCATTAAAAATGGAATTACTAAAATAGTAAAGAAATTAAACCCACATAGTAGATCATTGTTACTCGCTATTTTGTGGTTCAGAGATCAAGCTCTCTACTTAGCTGCTAATAACTGCTATTACTTTTCAAGTAGGGCACTAGAACTTGCTACAACTGCATGAAATTGAACAGATACAAAAAACCCTATCCACTAAGAAGCTGCCATCATGGATCTTGGTTGGGTCATATTTTCCAATGGCCTGGTTGGCAGTGATGTTGCTTTTGGGTGGTAGTGGTCAGTTGCTCATTGATACTGCATTCAGTTTCAATGGCAGTTTTGAGAAACAGATAAGTCCCTCTTTTCACATTTAGATAAACAAGACACTTGTCTGAAACATAACACCAAAAGACTTGCCTGGGTAAACTCTTGCACTGCGTTCCAAAACTAAGGGGTTCAGATGAGACATCCGGATCGTGGAGTGTAGTGCTAATATTTACTGAAATGTACTCTTTCGTGCCTGTATGTTCATCGAGGCACTGCGCAATCCTGAGAATTAAGTCAACAGAAAACCTTTTACCTAAGAGAGTTATGAAATAGAGTTTGGTAACTGTCCTTTGCAATGTGAATCAATATATTTGTCAAAACCTGCTTGGGTATTTTAGAGAATAATTAACTTTGCCCTTCGTGGTTCTGAAGAAACAACTGCGTGCAAACATTTGTTACATATTATTGAGTGTTTTCATGGAGAGAGATGGCTAAAGCCGCCAAAAGGCTAAAATATATATGGTCAGCCCTTATAACATTAGGACTTAGAACGAATGACGACAAACCTCCTGTTTTACCACAGTTTTTTTTTTAACCTCATCAATGCTTCCCTACTCTTTTTTGGGGCAGCTCGCAGTGCTTAAGAGCTCTCTTCTACTAACAGTATATTCGACATTGAGCTTAAACCACCCGAGAAACGTAATCCCACACTTTGGTGGGATAATCATTCAGCAGAATATCCAAATCTGTAATTAACATGTGTACAATTCGTTTAATGCTGTCATTTATTCACTGGAAAAAAGTGTTCCTTTCTTCGACATTTTCAATTAATAAAAAAAAATTATTAGCAATTTGTGTGTGAATAAAATATGCTATTTTTTACAGGTCCAAACTGCACAAAACTGAAGATCAAGTATAAAGCTGGGATACACATGCGAGTCTAGTACTTGGTAAAAGCAATCACATAAAAATCAGATCACCATTAGCGAAGAGAAAAACGTGACATAAATTGTCAGTAAAAGGCCTTAGTTGGTTAAAAGGCGCTCAAGTTGAAAGGGCTTTTAAACTAGAGCACACAAGTTAAATCCTGGTAGCATCGTTCAAGCCATCCTTATTAAAGGGTCTACACAATGGTAACAACGGAGATGAGTCCTAGTAGAATTGATTATTTGCAATACTATGGAGCAGCAACATTTGCAGAGGTAACTGCGACACAGACGCGTCATCAGAAATTGCAATTTTCCCAATAGTCTGTTGACCACTGCTCTCCTTTATCTACTGCCCAGGCCCCATTCCTTTCAAAGACCTCGAAAGGCTGGCCACCAACAGACGTAACCCACCCCTTTCACCAAACAATCTCTACAACCAGTTTGATAAGAATTCATTAAAAGCCACTCCTTAGAAATAGCGGTCTCCGATTCCTCTGCTTCAGCTTGCCCACATTCCACATACCAGCCTTGCTCATCCTCCACTAGAGATGTGGCATCACATACTCCCAATTCCTTTTCAACAATGCACATCAAACTGCCTTTTGGTTATGAAGTAGAGGATGAACCCCGATACTCAACCAGTGTAAGACTGAGCTAGTTTACTTTTGTTGATCTTGCATTTTTAATGCCGCTACATTCCTCCTCCCATTTCCTCCAAACTCGTCACTCTGTGTGTGTGCAAATCTTTTACAGCAAAACCTCCCATTCAACATTCAACACCTAAACAACAACTACTGTGCTCTACAATGTACCAGTTCTCAGCAAAATAACCTCCCCTTTCATGAAACAAAAAAACTAAAATGCCCTACCACAGCCAGGACTGAATAATATCGAACTGATTAACTTATCCTTATTTAGCTGGTAATCACTATTTAGGGATATGAACATTTGGGAGTCAATCAGCATAAATGTGGGAACTTTATCCTTTATCCAATACATCATGCAATCACTGCATGTAGATGTTAAATAGGAGTATAAGATTAGAAGGCAATCATGTAGTAATCAAGGAAATTACATGAGCTGGACATATACCTATTGGGGTACTGTTGGAGTAAAACACATCTTAAAGCCAGACTATTGAGAAGAAAGAAACTCACACTCAAGGAGATGTAGCTGTGTTTCACGATTGATCGGGTCATAGTCTGCTGACAACAAAAGCAGCTTGTTTTCACCCCGTAGACTACCAATATATACTAGTAGTGGGGTTGTCGAGAATATTCATCGCTTGCCACCTATTAACCCATCTGTTGTTAGCTTTGTTTATAAGTACCACCAATGGCACACAACAAACGAAAATTGTACGACCTTGATTTCTGATCAAAAAGCTTGACAATTTTAATTTACATTTGGCATTATATATATATATATATATATATATATATAGAGAGAGAGAGAGTGAATCAACCCAGCCCTTTTGTTGTTCTTGAAATGGCTTAAATATTCACATACCTGAAGCTGTTCCACAGCAGAGAGGTACCCACCAGGCAGAAGAAAAGATACTTGAAATAACGTCCGGAGGAAAAAGTGTTACGTTCCTTTGAATTTGGAGTAAGTTCAATACTAATGCAAGAAAAACTCCAACCAAAAAAAGTACACATCCTCGAACCACAAGGCTCATCTTCCAACTGAGTAGGTGTGAAATGTTTTGCTTGTACCTCCTTGGTACGGAAGATGCATCGTCCTCTTCCATTGTGGAACGCGTCCTGAAAGTGAGCCTGATACAGACAGTAACACTAGGATCACATGAAGGTCGGATGGGGTCGTTTCTCTCGATTTTGAAACTGGAGTACCTTTAATAGAAAAATACAAAAGTTAGACATATGCTCGCTATCACCTGTAAAACTAGCATTGACAAGTGGTCCGTTTTTAAGTGATAGTGCTTCTTCATTGACTGCTGTTCTTGTGTATGTGTCACTGTGTGGGCGGGCGGGCTTGTAGATGTGAGAACAAGCCATTGGTTGCTGGGTGATTACATGGTGGATGAACTGGATGAAAGAAAGAACTGGATGAGGGCATGAGTAGATAAATGGGAGTACACTGATGGTTGCAGACCTGTTACACCAATCTTCCATGCTGTGGTCTCAGAGAGCAGTAATGAGGTGTTGAAAAGTGTTAAACTTGCTAATGAACTATGTCCATGAGCCTTTAAATGAATGCAAGTGACCTTAGGCACAAAGTAAATAACACCACCAGAACAAAAATATCAGACTCAAACACATTTTGAAAATGCAATTATTTTGCCAATTTTTGAAAATATGCAAGTTGTGCTACCAAATGCAAGATTTCACTGTTTAATAAATCATTTCTCCCAAACAAAGAACCTTCCAGTTCAAAGGAAAAACACTATATAGATCACAAAAGTGTTATGTTTTAGCAAATATGCATTTCGTCCCATCGAGATAATTGAACGGATTTTGTATAACGTGTCACTATACCCCCACCGCGCCATCACGTTTAGGATTTCCAGCATTATACCAGGGATAGCCATAATTTTGGAAAAATTCCCACATGTCCAGAATGTACACTATTCTGAAGGGTCAGCATTGTTCTAGGGTGGGCCTCCTGTTACAAATTTTCATCATAATGCCAATACAAACGTTACATGTGGGATATGCACTACGGTGCCAAGGATAACAAAACATTGCCATGAATTAAAACCATTATGCCAGTGCAAACATTTCTCAAGTTTGGCTATTCCGTAAAATCCATTACGAATTACCACCATTACCCTAGTGCACTCAATTAGCCATGTGGACACCATCATGACTAGAACACCCACAATATACCAAAAAATAAAACTATTTTGTCATGGCAGGTATTATACACTGGTGTGTACCACACAGCTTAGCTAGAAATGCTGCAAATGTCACAAGCATCTGGTGAATTGGCATCGAGTTACACTTGGCTAAATGTAAACTAGCCAGCACCAATCACTGTAACCAGGGTCTTTCAATCCCTGCCTCAGAGCCGGGAGCAAGCTCACTAAGACGAAGTCAGCCTGGAGTCTCCAACCTTTTCTGTACTGAGAACTACTAATATTAGTCATGCATAATCTCCATTTGTTTGTATGTATACTAATTCAACCAAGCAACATCTTTCTAATTTGATAAGTTGGGCTACACACAGATGAGCTACTCAGAGGTTGCTGGAGAGCTACTGTAGCTCATGAGCTACTAGTTGGAGACCCGTTTAGTAGAGTCAGATGAGACTATGAAGCAGGTCAAATCTGTGACAGATGAAGTTGTCAAGACATCACAGCCATATAACTGTTGGCAAGCCTGTCCTCAGCCAGTCTTAAGACACTAAACAGTCTGGGAGGCCCAACAGCCAATAAACAGAAACAAACTACCCTAATTAAAGCCAAAAAGCCCAAGAACATTCTTTCTGCCACTACGGTTATATTTTCTCTCCTACATGACTGGCTGCGAGCACCTCAATGTCGAAATTCCAGAGGTCCGTGAGAATTATGGGATATAAGGCACCTCTGTGAAGAGGATACAACAATCAATTGCCGGAATGAGGTCTGATAAACATGCGAGATAAAACAATCAAATACTGTCAGAGCACTGACCTATTGTCCACCTTTCCATGTATTGATGGTACACCCTCTGTCTCAAGCCAAATAAGCAAATAATGCCAAGCAACCAAGACTTTTTCAATTTGTTGTGCATTTGTTTCGAGACCCAAACATTGCTGCTGACGGTACAACGATTTAGTGTCCATAAAGCATGTAAGAACTCGTTCACTCTACACTTCTCTCCTAGCTTTATGAAATGGATGCAACAGAAATAAACACAAGTGCAAATGTACAATGAAGGTGCTTATTCGTGGAAGGTAGTCAATGCTATGTAAGTGACAGATGTTATGAAACTGAGAAATGTACTTATTGATTGAAAATGATCCTGGTAAGCGACAATCCAAGGTCAACATCGCCACTATTTACATACCCAATTCCAAGTAATGAAGCAAGGTCTTTATTAAGCTCTTAGAGATGGAACATTTAATGCCAGTCAACATCTACCACAAACTAATGTGGAGTGCCGATAGAAGGGCACACGTTACAGAAAATAAGAAGATAATCGTTTTGCAGTCAGCCATTATTCAATTTACAAGTATTATGCTAGTTAATTTTAAAAAATGTGGACATTTTTTCCGCAGCGTGGACTAATGTTTTGTCCTAATGAGTATAGAATCCATAACAATTGGAGATTTTATGTAAGCCATCGATAGAGAAAATAGAACCATTTTTAGTCTTTGCTATATGGCTCAATGCAACCTCATTTGGTAGTATTCATAAACAGTGTTGGGTACAAACAATGCCTTTAAGCAAGAAGGTCTACCCACAAAGGCATTTAACAGTGAAGCAGAGTGTGTGGGCGAGTGTAAAACGCCTTTCCAGATGTTTAGTTAACTGCTTCGTATTCGATGTTGGATTTTCACTGCAAGGCAAAAGACACTAACACCAACACCCCTGATAATGTACTCCAAGCTTAGGAAACACCAAACAGAAGCTAGACTTTTCCCTAAGATGAGATTTGGATTTTTTGTAGCATGATGTCGTGGACTGTCAGGCAGATTTCTATATGGCTTAGTGTGGCAGCCTACGTAGAACACATGCTGTTAGTTGTTTAATATGTAACTGAATTATTTCACCTGTCCCATCTTAGATACTATTCTTTGTTGATTTAATTACTTACTTAAAGAACCAAATAGAGAGATCAACATTTAGAGGACTACTGGAGAACAGAGAAAAGGAAAAACATAGCAGGTGACCAGGTAGCAACAAGCTAAATACTCGTGGTCCTTTAACGGAGAGTAGGAATTTCCTAGTGCAAAGGTACTCAGGTTAGAACATTAAAAAGATCTAATAACATTGGATGGCCTTATAGAGACTTGATCAAGTGAACCTACACAGATCTGTGCTGTACATGCTCAGCCTAATAAGCTAAACATTTGGAAAGTCTCAAAATTACCATTACAAAATATGGGAATGGAATTTTGTGTGAGTTAAACTATCACTGCTGGCCCCCAAAAGCTCACCTCTGAATCTTCCAAGAGTTCAATCAGCTTCGACATGGCTAAAACAAAATTAAAAATATTGAATGGATATTGCTAGCCACGGAAGTCACAGGACAGTCGATTACTCAAGTTATTACTCCAAACAGCCCCACCCAAAAGTCTTGTCTTTGGCGTTCTCACTGCCACATATACTGCCATGACCCAATTTGGCACCTATGGAAGTGTCTAAGATACTGAAGTTCATTGCTGCTATTGGGAGGTGATTGTGTCGCTGGTCACATGGACAGGGATGCCTAATAGGAAGACAGAAGTGTTGTGTGCATGTGTTCTACTAACCGAGCCACTTAGCTTACACCTGCAAAGAAATAAGATCGTGTTAACAGTCATGACAAAAATGAAGGTATATTTGTGCAATTCAAATGATTGTTCTCTCTAGCCCATATATATTTCCATGCAGCACAAGCTCCAAGTTGCTGCTGACCAGCCCACGAGTGTCAGTTTTCCTGTTCTATAGATTTGTACATCAACTAGTGAAATTAAATGAACTGGTTTAAATATTAGGAAACCAAGTTATTAAATACATCTCAGGGACATTTCCTTTCCATCAGCGAAATCTGGAGTAACAGCATCCGCCTCAAGCATCTTTATGCTCAAAGTCTTAGGCTGGAGGAATTTTACCCTCAAATGATAACTAACTGTTCACTGTGATGGCCATCGCGCTTTCTAGGAATCTGAGTGCAAGACCACAGGAAGTTCTAAAAGATACCAAAAGAGATGCATTTGGGAGCAGTCCCTGCACTACATTCCAGAGGGACAAGGTTGCCACCACTAAAATAGCTCCTTCTGAGAGCAGGAACACAGACCACTTAGCTGTTGTGTGTGCAACACCATTTAGTTGCACGAAATCAGATCATAGGTATACGATCAGTGCTAAGTAGCACACACTCGTTAAATCCCTGGGAAAGTCCATTCAGAATCAATTAGCAATATTTAAACACATGTTTATCAAACTAATACACCATTTGGTGATACATTTTGTAATGAAGCAGCAGAGACCAGGAAACAGGGATCACCGTTTACATGAAAAAGTACTGCCGAACCTATCAGCTGTATTATAGTTCCAAGTAAGGATTGCAAATGTAGCGAAAACTCAATTTGAAATGGAATTAAAATGTGAAATATTTTAAAACTACTTTTTTTTTTCTTTTTTAAAATTCTTTTTAAATTTGATTTGCCAACAAAGAGAAATACAGTGATAGAATCAAGTCAACACCTACCACCCACCCCCCCCCCCCAACCCCCGGAAACCCCGACATTATACAAAGAGTTAGGCACTTGATGACAAAAAAACAACTAACGCAGTTTTCAAATCCAAGTTCTAAAAATTAAATCAGAAATGGAAGTAAGGAATTTCTTCAGCATCAAAAAACAAGAAAACAATTAGAAAAACAGGAAAGAGCATAACTTTCAAAAAACCCTGCTGCTATACCTGGTTTAGCCACGTAGTTAAAGGATCCCATGTAATTAGACCCTTTCTTTTTCCCCGAAGGCCCTTCTTTGCATAGATGGCTTTCTCAAGATGACATGTCATGACCAATCAGGCCAGACAGTAGGAGAACAGTGGGGGATTTAGATGTATCCATGTAGAGGCTATCCAGATGCGCAAGACTGTCATAGCTACAAAAATAAATGCTCCACCACTTTTCCTATTAACCTTGTCTGGGATCCCTAACAAAATAGTCGTTGGGGTTAATTCAATGTCTGTAGAAAGAACTTTCCCCAGAAAATCCTGTATTTTGATAAGGAGAGGAATAAGCTTTGGGCATGTAGCAAACATGTGTACTGAATCTGCACAGTACTCCGAACATCTAGGACACAGCGTCCCTTTTCCAGTTCCCCATTTTGCGACCCGGCTACGTGTAATGTACAAAAAAAAAGCAGTTTTAAAAAATTGAGCCTGTAATTTAGTTGAGAGCAAATCTTCTTGGGCGGATCTCAAGGCGTTGTAAAAGATGTTATGGGGGATCTCCAATTTAGAATGCCACTTGCCGGCTATTTTGAGAAGATCGTCAGGCATTTGGCTATTCAATGCGGAATAAATTGTTACTATCCGGTGTAGTAGAGGGGCTTTTAGTTTGTCAAAGAGATCTATCTGTGAAAATCCTATAGCACCACCGGCCTTTCGGGCCAAGAAATCTCTTATAGCAATATACTTAAAGGTATCTTGATCCCGTAGATTATATTGGCTATTCAATGCGGAAAAAAATTGTTCCTATCCGGCGTAGTAAAGGAGCTTTTAGTTTGTCAAAGAGATCTATCTGTGCAAATCCTATAGCACCACCGGCCTTTCGGGCCAAGAAATCTCTTATAGCAATATACTTAAAGGTATCTTGATCCCGTAAATTATATTGGGTTTTTAGGTCAATAAATGACATTAATCCATCGGTGGTTATTAAACCTCCTAATTTTTCGATTCCCGCATTGTACCAATCCTGGAGATAACACCTTCGAAAAATATCTGGCAAGTTGGGATTCATATTAATGGGTGCATAATAATTCAAACGGCCTAGTCCATACATCTTACGAACATTAGAAAATACTTTAAATACACTCCCCAAGGTCAAATATTTTAAAACTACGATGATTTTATTTTCCAAGACTCATATTTGAGTGGCTTTGCCCCCAAAGCAAGATGAAATGAAAAGCACATCACATCATACGATGTGCTGGGTAAACGGTCCAGAGTACTGCAGTGCTTGGAATCTAGTGAAGGATGCAGGCATCATCACATAACTACAGGAGAGTCCATCTTCATTCTGAGAGAGCAGTGGGTAAAGTATGGGGATGGGTAAGCCTACGCCAAAAAATGGGGGTAACCTGGACTTAGACAGCCCATTGCTAGCCAATGGAACAGGTTGTGCAGTGCCCAGACCATTGCACGAGGGAGCCTAACCTGAACCTCAAGAAACTAGAGGCAGACAAGCATAGCAAAGGGTCAGCCAAGTGGCTGGCTTGGGCTAACCCCTGGAACCAGAGTGACTAGCTACAAAACTGAGCCAGGATGAGCACACCCGGTACTGCCTGAACCTCTCCCAACAGCAGTTGTTGGAACTCAAGAGTTTTTAAACACATGACAGCGGAGCAGATTTATAAAACCTGCTTTCCCACTTGAACTAAAATCAGAACATTTTTATGAATGTCTCTTCACTGCAATTCACATCTATCTCATGAAGTCCAAGAAGCCAATATGGGATCAATCTCAGAGTTCGATTAAACAGCAGAGACTAAGGTTTTGAAACAGACCTAACATTATTCAGTTTAGGTCTCGCCTGAGGCAGCGCATGTGCCATCACTTGCAAAGATCTTTAGTTTCTTGGTTTTCACTGGTTATCCCGTCCAGTTTCAATTTGAGTCATTGTCCCTTCAATGGAGCATGGACCAAGTATTGATCGATTGCTTTATAAGTGTACCTCTACTGGTTGTGATCCGAGTGGTGTACTTTTTCTACTCTCTCTCCTGCTCCGTTGCGGTTGTTGCATGTCCTTTTTTAGGCCAGTGTAGTTCTCACAGAGGTGCGATGGGCAAAGACTTGCAATCTGTTGTTTTGTCAGAAATCCATGATGGTGCCTGCCATGTAAAGGGAACTGCATCTTGAGTTCAACCCTCCTCTTCTATTACGAGCAGATGCGGGCCCCCAGAGAGGTGGAAATCCACAAGGGCAACATGATGCCCATGACAAAAGAAGACACGAGGTATGGGTAGCGGCAAGCCTGACCAGTGTAAGCTGCGCTGCAGCCATGGGGAGTGATGCAAGTGGTGTGTGGCGGAGCTAAACAACGGACTATATACTAAGAACTGCTGTGTCATTGGGCGACAAGACCATATGTGCTCTGTTGAGGCATGGAGGGCTATTCAGTATTTAATTTCGTTTTGCAATTTTATATAGCTCAAACCCAACCTGAAGGTATTGGGAACGCCTTACATGAGCACCAGTTACATTACACAAGGTCATAAAGCACGGGGAGATTGAGTGATTTACCCAGAATCACAGGAAGTTCAGCAGACGCCAAAACTCGAACCTGGTTGCCCAGTTCCAAAATCAGCAGCTATGGCCAGAACCCTACATCCTCACCCCCCCCCCCCCCTTCCAGATCAACAGTCCAGTTGAGTCCTTTGAGCAGCACAGCAGTTTTTCTGGAAGAGCTTCAGTTGTGTCTTATTTTAGGGGGTCAGAGACCCAGTTCATATACCCAAGAGTGCATTTGATGTGGGAGTGACTTCAAAGCACCTCCTTGAAGTGCACAGGTCCTCTTTTCAATCCAGTGCTGCCTGGCAGGCTATCGAAATGTGTGGGGTACATTAGCCCTTTGCGTGGGGAGAGAAAACTGCCTATTTAGTGAAGTGTTAGCCCCTTCCTTCCATTCTGCCCAGACAGGACCACCAAAATGCAGATGTATGTGGATGGGTACTCAGACACACCCATCCTACCTACGTTTGTGCTTGTCTAAAGGAAATACACAAAGTGTAGCTGTCACCCACCCCAGACATGTATTGGAGACAGGCTGCAAAGCAGACAGAGCAGTAAGTGCAGAGTTATATCCACTTTCTAAAAGTGGCATTTCTTATCTTATATGGATTTGTAAAGCGCGTAGCTACCCAAAGAATTCTCAGTGCTGTGAAGTTGTAGCATGCACCTTCAAACCTGTGTATTACGCCAAGAGGAAATCATTTAAGTAGAGCCACATTTTTAGCAGTTTTCTAAATTTGGTTCCATCAAGCTCAGTTCTCGGACCAATTGGCAATAACTTCTATAGTAAAGGGCTGTAACAGGGTTACAGTGATGACCCAGACCAAGTGGTATCGTTAGGTATGGTTTATTATCTCTTTAACAGCAGAGATATCAATTTGTGTAAGAAAGACAAAGAATGGTAAGTCCACACAATCGTGTTTTTCCCTCTGGATTGGATACTGAAGGATGGCGTCTTCTCCTTCCCGGTACGTCAGGGTTGGCCCTCAGGGAAAGCATACACAGGAGAGAGACTGTTAGTCATAGGCCTTACCCTGGGAGACATAACTGCCACCACACCGTGCAGTCTATCCTACAGATTGTCATGGGTATTGTGCATGGGTTGTTTACTTTAATGCTTTCTCTCTCTGTCTGGTCGATCCAGCAGACAGAAAAACATGAAAAATTGGCCCTCCTTGCCCTGCTGGTCCGGATACATATGCTCCTGGTGTTCCCCCTAACCCTGTTTGTAGGGTTATACTCACGGAGTCTGAACAGTCTTTTTTTCCACAAGCTCCCGCCCTCAAGACTCCCTTTCCACCCACAAAACCCCATTAATGCCTCTCATGTAACGCCTGTGCCCAAGAGACCACCTGGTGAGGACCCTTTTCTGGTACTCGCCTGATGCCGTGATTTGGTCCGTGAGTCACAGCAGTCTCGTCCTTATTGTCTTTCACTGGGGTTTGGTTGAGTTACTCTGTCAGCGGCTGCAGTTCCGCGTCACGCGTCTCGGCTGGTCCATTCGTCTTGTGGACACTCACGTCCACTTCTGCTTCACTCCTTGTTCCGTGGTTCCGCCTTCTGCTTCTTCCTTCTGCCTGTTCTTTCTCTGGTTTTTGCCTCTCCTCCGTCCTGAGCTGCTTCCACTTCATCTAGCTTGTGACCACCTAGTAGCTCAGGAGCTGGCCTATAAGCGGCCGTAACTGATTGAGAGGGCATGGATTTCTCCACCACTAGAATGGCTGCCTGTATCAGGCTCGGGCACCCGGGGTCCCGATCCGAGCTACTGCTGCCGTAGTTGCTTTACAACTCCCCATCTGGCGTGGTATCCTCTGGAGACCTGTATTAGAGGATCTTAAAGTCCTGTTGGGGTGTAAGATATCAGGACAGCCCTAATCATATGAGGTTCTCTAAAATTAATTGCCCTATCAGCTTCTCTTCTCCAAGGTGAGACAGTGCAAGGAGACCAAGGCACTTCCGGCTGAAGAGCATTTGGGTAGCTTGAAGATGGTTCTAGCTGTAGCATTTTGTACCACTTGAAGACTGATTTGGGTGTGCCCAAATACAAGGAATTCCCATAGTCCAGGCAAGATAGAATAAGTGTCTGGACCATGATTCTTCTGGGGAGAGTGGGTATTAAATTCAGAATGTTCTGCAGAGTTCTCAACATTGCAAAGCAGGAAATAGTCAGTTTTTAGGTCTCGCCTAGCAGCGCGCATGCACTGCTCTGCGAGACTTATTGTAAGGCTTTCAAAAAGCTCACGACACACACGCTCGTGCGTGTGGCCTATTGCTTGCGGTTACCCGCACGGCACTATATGTTTTGAATTATCGTGCCCAGACGCGGGCGAGATAATTAAAAACATATGGCCTGGTGCTCGCGTGCACCACTCCTGGGACGCTGCATTCCTTGTTAACTTCCTGCGCGTTCTTTCACGCCTGTGCACCTCACAAATGCTTTTCTAGAGCTGGGACGCCCCGGTTGGGCAGTCTTGCGCTTTACAATTTCTAAGCGTAAACAATGAAGCCTCGAGAAGTGGACAGACTTTGGCAGTACTACAGACAGCTGGAACGCACCCCCTTCCTTTCTGTATTGTTAGCCTTCTTTATGCACCTGACACCCCTCTGACCACCCTAGCTGAAGGCCCTGTTTGAATACAAGCAGCTGGAGCCTGCCCTACTTGTGGGGCCTTATAAGTGTTTAACCATGCAACAGTTAATGTTGTTGCACCAAGGATATTGTGCTGCATAACTAAATACTTATACGGTCAAAAAAGCGAGACCCATTGGCTATGCCAATGCTTGTTTAGTGATTAGGGGAAAGTTGAGGAGACAATATGCCTCTCCAGCCATGGGCAGTATCTCAAGGTCAGTGGATGGAAGTTCCCTGGACTTTTGTAGTTCACTGTAAATAGAGAACACTTGGTCTTGAAAATAGGTAGCTAGTTCATTGCAGCGTCCTTTTTAGGGACTAGGAAGTGAATTTTCAGTGTTAAGGGTATTGAGTGATTTTACAATCCCAAATAGCTCCCTAGGAGCACTGGCTGCCTTACCCAATAGGTCTTCATAGTATGGCGCCTGTGCACTTTTTTTTATCTTTATGGTAATGCCGGGTGGCTGCTCGATAGGCAAGTTTTGCATTTTCATATTTTTGTCTCCCCTTTCTCTCTATTTTTGTTTACACCTTTTTTTTTTTAGGGAGACTAAATGCTTGTTAAACCATTTCTAAACCAATAACTTCAAATCCAACTTCACCAGTAAGGAGGATTTATCATTACCATTCCAAAGTTATTGAACACGAAGTAACTACTCTGTTCTGTAATGGTGCTCTAAGAGAGTTGGACTAGGCCTATGTGCGAAAAACAAAATTTAGCGCTTTGTCACAAGGACACGTAAAATATAAAAGTACATGGCCTACCTTTTACTTACAGAACACCCTGCCCTTAGGGCTACCAAGCGCCTACCTTAGGGGTGACCTATATGTTGTAAAAGGGGAGTTTAAGGCTTGACAAGTAGTTTTAAATGCCAAATCGAAGTGGCAGTAAACTGCACACACAAGCCCTACAATGGCAGGCCTGAGACAGGTTAGAAGGTTGTGTGGGAGACACAATCAGTGCTGCAGGATTACTAGTAGAAATTAACTTACAGGACCTGGGTATATGGTAGAATACTGTACAAGGGACTTACAGATAACTATGCCAATCAAGTATACACAAATTACACACATGTTTTGGGAAGAAGCACATGCACTTTAGCACTGGCCACCAGTCGTAAAGTGCTAAGGTAAGAGTCGTATGGCCAACAAAGATTCAGAAAAACGGAGGTGCAAAAAGCTTGTGGGGGAAGAGCACCTCAAGGATGACAGGTCTAACAAACCTAGCTAATAAAAAACAGACAGTCGATGGAGTTCTCATAGGCGAGTAGCCAATGTTTGTTTTCTTAAGAGAGGCTGCTGGTGAAAATAAATGGGGATAAAAATAAAGTACCCGGTCTTTCTTTCTGCTGAAGAGCATAATTTTTCCTGGAAAGAATAACATATTATCAGACTGATTTAACAAAATATTTGAGTATACTAAACACAAGGCCAGATTTTCTGTGAATCGCAATTAAGAAATTTGTATTCCTAAAGTATGAAACTCTTGAGTTTTATTAGCGATTCCTAGTGGGTTGAAAACAGACCTAACTTATGCATATTAATGAGGTTGGTTGCGATTTGAGACACATTAGGAATCGCAGCCATCACAGGGATGGTGGGCCTGCTGAGGTTAGCAGACTATCACAAAAAATTGGGGACCTAGAGCGCATAAAGGACCAGCATATATGCTCCACTGTTAATTCTCAAAAGAACAAGCATTGGCATAGTCAATAGATCTCGTCTTTGGGACCTTTTAAATGTTTAGCCATGCAGCACATGCATACACAGTTTACAAACCGTCCTCATGTCAGAAGTGCATCCTGCTGCAAGTTCTGGATTTTCATTTAACAAACCAGTGTTTTCTGAGGACTTTTCTTTCCGGTTTGCAGCTCAGCGAATGGAAGGAGACCCATGCGGCTCTGGGTGATTTCAAAAGCTTCCTCCTTTTCATTCCCTTCATTTGCTGCAAAATACAGCTCTCCACATGCATAATATGTGTAAGCAATTCTTCTGTTTGTTAGCCTCCAGTCCTAGGTACAGGGTCTGCAAGTCTCCTTGCTGGGTAAAGGACATCACTCAGGACAATCAAGATCACTTGCCCTGGAGCCGGCCATCGATCCCGTATGCCAGCAGGGCCGCCGAGAAAAGCAAAAGCCCTTGCCCTAGTGCACCACTACGAAGAGTGAGGGCCATCGCCCAGGTGCAGCGTGCCAATGTGAAGAGTCACATGTTCTGAGCCGCGCATCAGAGCACTGATCAGGGCATTGGAGAATGAGTAGCTGCCCAAGACCTGCTGTTAGGATGAGAGAAACTTATTGCATCACCAGAGGAACGCCATTTTCAAGTGGGCCTTGACATCTGCAAGGCATGCTTGGTAAGAAAGCGTAGTGGGATCCATGCACATCACATAACCATAGCTTCCCCGGGTGTCTAATTTTCAGGAATGTCTGGAGTGGAGAGGCTGCCGTTGGCCCGGGTGAGCCCTGGTCCAATTACTATTATATTGCAGGAATTGGTGAATTTGAAAGGAAGAATCTGGATAGCTCGTTGTGGTTTGCTGTGGCCTCTCCCGTCAAAGGCAAGAGGCCCAGCCACCCATGTTGTGTATCAGAATTATAAAACGTGTAGGACTATAGAATGGTATAACATGTATTACTATCAAATGAATTCCTGAGACCAGAAGAGTGCGACTGTATATTACTTTTGTTAATCCGCAACCATGGCAAAAAATTTAAATTAAAAACTCTCACCAATTGCTACTTTGTTACTTATTTTCATCTCAATAATTAGTTTGGGAAAAACCATCAGTAATCTATGCAAATGACACCTTCCTTATTTCTTAATGTTGCCTACTTTTCATAAATGCATTGCTTTCCAGGATCACCGTTGGTTTGGCGCTGGTTTCCAACACAGACTGCATGTAACTAAAATATAACAAGCATTGGCATAGCCAATAGGTCTTGCTTTTGGAACCTTATAAGTGTTTAGCCATGCAACAGTTGATGTTGTTGCACCAAGGATATTGTGCTGCATAACTAAATACTTATAAGGTCCCAAAAGCGAGACCTATTGGCTATGCCAATGCTTGTTGAATTTTGTTTTAGCCACAATACATTGCATCCACACTGCTGTCCAGCATGGCTAATAAAAACATTGCCAAAAGCAGTAGCTTTCATAGGAGAGAGCTATTGGCTTCGCCAATGCTTGTGGTTTTTTTTTTAGGTTAGCCACAGGGAGATGTGCCTAATTCGTCTAATTGCCCAGAATCACAGGATGTTGAGAAGAGGCCGGTAACTGCACCTGGCTCTCCTGTTCCAAAGTTTGCAAGTCAGGCCTTTAGGCCACATCCCCTACCCTTCTTAAGAACTGCTGCCTGTTAAGGAAAGCATGTGGCCTAAGGGGTAGGGCGGTGGGTCTTGGAGCTGGGGAACCAGGTTCGAGTTTTGGCAGGGACGCTCAACGTTATGTCGTTCTGGGCAAATCAGTTAATGTCCCCGTACCTAACAAAAATGAATGTGTCAGCCTGTAACGTAACTGGTGCTCATGTAAAGCGCTCGGATACCTTCGGGTCTAGTTCGCGCTATATAAAACTCCACAAGATAAAGATGAGTTTCTAGGAATTAAATGCCCAGATGTCGAGTTTACTGGATTTGTAGTACGTCACATCCTTGCCAGAAAAGGTTGGTAAATGTGTTTCTCTATATCACTTTAAAATATGTGTTTACTTACCAACTCTGTTTTTTACAACGATCACGTTTAATGGATAATAATGGCAAACCTACCCGACAGCAAAGGCAGAGAACAGGATCCCTCTGGAGATAGTAATCAGATACTCGCCCACCCCATTTGAGTAAACAACAGGCCCCATTTACAATTCATTAATTGTGCGCTGCATTTTCTGAAAGCATGAAGGGATGTTGCTCAAACAACGATATTTTCTTTACAGCCCCAGAGAGGCAGATGCGTTTGTAAATTGAGCATCGTTTTGTAATTCTTCTTTTTTACAATTTCCATCCTTAAGAAATTCTTACATTTTTTAAGACAGGAAAGAATCACGGGGGGTGTTTTTGTTTGCCTCCCTGAAGCAACCATCATCAAATACAAATGGAACTTCTTGTTTACAGACATTTACTGGAAAGGGTTTTTTTTTTAACAATTCTTGTCCTCAAGTGCCGCTTTGTGTGTGCATGCGTGCTTCAGTGGAATGCAGCTTTTTGTGGCTGTGTGCGTTTCATTTCAATCTGGAATTTAGCACCAGTATGGAAAGGGCAACAGATTTGATTAGGAAGATGTCTGCCACATGTTGATAGGAAAAATAACAAGCCTGGCGGAGCGTGGCGCGCTCGCGCTTGACGGGGGCAGGGGAGCGCATTCGAGGAGGGTGAGCGGACCCTTTGAAGTACGAGTACGATGCCAAAAGCGGATTGCATGGCGGCACGATGCACGTGATTGTGCGCGTGCTCGCCATGCAATCCGCTTTTGGGAGCACTTTTGGGAGCCCCTTACAATAGTCTCGCTTTGCGATCGCTTACGCGATAGCAAGGCAAGACCTAAAAAAAGACTACTACTTTGAAAAAAGCAAAAACAGAGGAACAGGAGTCCTCAGCACTTACAGGGTTAAGCACCCAAACAGCCAAAACACATGTGGGGTTGCAGCTGGACGGCTCCGTCGGAGTGGGTGTGCCCTCGACTACCCCCAGTGACAGGCGGTTTTGCACCAGAGGGGGGTGGTACATTCACTATCTATGCCTAATAAACCCAAGACCCAGATACCAAGTGGAACCGCAAGCGAAAATAGGCAAGAGTGCTATGTGGCAAAACAGTGGCTTGCACATCTCACCAACTACAAAAAACAAGCGCGGCATGACCCGAAACAGATGGCACACTGCAAGCTGCTGCTAATTAAAACAAGCCCGTGAGTGGTGCGCGCGCGCACGCACTGCAAAAAATGTCAGGAATGCAGCAGGCACAGTGCGAGGCTGCTGCCCGCTCCCGAGCTCCCTAGGCCAGGGGAGAGAGAAGGTGGGACATGCACCCGCCTCTGGCCAATTGCTTGCTGTCTTTCTTAGAAAGACGCATGCCAAGGCCAATAGCGGGTGATGACAAAAAAAAAAGCACACGCATGAGCGTGTGTTCGGAGTTTAAAGCCCTTACTAAAAACCTCACAAAGCAGCGCATGCGCGCTGTCTCAGGCGAGACCTAAAAAGGTGTGCTGTTCCTAAAGGGGACAAAGGACAGTGGGGAGTAGGTCAGAGGAAAGGAGCCACTACAAGGGGAGTAGTTCCTTTTTGGACAAGTGGCCCACACACACCCTTGTGGGTGTCATGCTTCATCATTGAGCTTGCTCCTTGTCCGGACGGCGCTGAAGTGCCTGACAGGCACCCTCAAGGGGGTTCTTTATCAGAGATCTTTTCCCAAAGCTGTGATGTGAAATGCAAGTTAAGCACCCTTTGTGTAGATTGAGGAAACGTAGGTGTCGGTTTAGTGATTAGTGACTTAAAAAAGGCTAGGCAAGTTTCAAATCAAATTTTAATCCAGGAGTATGCCTGACTTATTAAAAACGTGATGTCAGCAGGGGATGGTTGATGTAGATCCCATCTATGGTGTGGCCTACTGAGTGGGTAGGTCCAGCCACTAGTTGAGGGGGGAGGTCTAGGATGGTATGGGTCTCGGGGGGGGGGGGGGGAAGCCTTGACAACAGAAGCATTACAACGCATGCCATTACAACGCATGTCGTTACAACGCAAAAGGTTTGTTGCAGGGGGTAGAAGGTGTTGGAGTTAACTCCCAACACCTTCCCGACTGTTCCACACACTGGAGTTAGAGTAGTAAATTATACTATTCCAACTTCCAGCGCACCCCCGACAGCAAGTCGGGGTAAAGGTCTGCGTTGTAACAGCATGCGTTGTAAAGTCATACTACCTCTCGGTGAGGCTAACTGTATCTGGATTGCTAATATCATCCAAATCATAGTCGAAATCTCCTCATATAGTGAAGTTTGCATATTGGAGAAGTACTGGAGGTAAGGGCTCTCCAAGAATAGTCAAGAAGTCAGGAACAGGTGGCCGATAGACTAGAGAGCCGGCAAAAGTCTGAGAAATGCTAATTTTAGAGCAAAACAATAGACTTTCGGCTTCCTTCAGGGAGCCCAACCCAAAGGAGCTGAACTGAAAGGAATCATAAAAAATAATGGCGAGGCCTGTTCCCCGATGCTATCAACTGTACGGATCGCATAGCCTGGGGGAAGAGGAAAAGTGATGTCCGGGTTTGAGAAAGGTGTGAGCCAGGACACAGTGATAAACTGGAAATCCAGATAAAGGTCGGTAATCCGGTTGTGCATTTCATGTGTGTGCTTGGGGAGGGAGCGTGAATCAAATCAATATCCCCACAGGAGAATTGTTAACAGAAGGCGGCTCATAAGAACAAACTCGCCTTCGCAACATATACCATTCATTGTGCTCTCTAAACGGGTGGGGTCAAGCATGTGGCCACAATGGGGTAATTTATTAATAAAACTTTTTTAGGAAATTGGTGGGTAGTGAGTTCAAAATATTACTGCTCAAGAGGACACACGGGGTGGCAGTGATTCTGACTGTAAGGCCAAGGACTACCCTTCCCAGGGAAACGCCATGGAGGTGTAGGGTATGGGTATGCCGGTATTTAGATCAGTGTATATTTCCGTCATATTAAGGGGAAGAGGAAAAGGAAAGATTAGCTGTGAAGTGTCCTAGTTCATTGGTTAAATGGTACCCGTTTCCCACTGGACCAAAGCTAGCTCTGTCTACCCATTGCAGACAACACTAAGGGTCCTGTAAATAAATTATTGTTTTTAGGGTAGTTGTTTCCTGTACTGAGTCTGTTCATGACCTCTCCCAATATTGTAAAACAACAGGAATACAATAGAACTAGATTGTGAGACCTTTTCTTTGAGTCATGTAGAAAGAGGTGGCAACTGTCCAGTATCAGGGTGGTGTGTTGATATTTTCCACCAGTGTTTCTGCACTTTACACTCTTTCATTCCACTTGCGTAACAGGGATATTCAATTTGTAACCTTGTCACTGCGAGCTGACCCAATAGCATTTAAGGTGGCCTGACTTTGAGGAGAGAGTTGTCAAATGAAATCCAAAAGGGACCAACAAACGTTTACTGAAGAGAGCTCAACGTAACCTGCAAAGTTGGTAATGGAAAGTTGTTGTAGTAACTTCAAAGTGACACCAAACCAGTAGAGAAGTTGTAAGCAGGATTCTTTATTTTATTTCCAGTCCCTGCGTAGAAGGCACAGCCAGCACAAACGGTCTCCAAGCAGAACTGACTGCAAGAAGAATGCTTACAACATCATACAATTATGAGTTTCTAGATTATTGGTGCAGTTCAAAGAATGTCTCACAACTTACCATAAAAGCACTATACTACACAACCCCAACAACAAAACAAAAAAAATCAAATTACAACCAAACATTTCTTAACATTTAGGTTTCTTAACAATCCTCCCACTAGAAGTTTTAATAACATTGTAATCACAGGAGGGTACAACAGTTTTGGAAATAGATTGTAATGTAGGTTTGAGAGTAGGAGAGATGCTTTGAGTGCCAGCTGGCTCAAGAGAAACGTTTGCTGTATCAGAATCAGAAAGGCTAGAATTTCCGAATTCTGGAATGATATCCAAAGTGTCTAACCACCAATGGTTTTTACTTTTACCCTAAACATTCTCAATTTTTCGACCTAAATCAGACGTGACTGGTGCAAGGCGACTAAAATGCCAAACTTCACCATTTACAGCAAGGCAGTGTTGTTCAGGACCTTCACAGCCAATTTGGGGCCACTAAATTTGCTTTCCCCCTTAGGAAACTTTTTTGCATAATCCACACAAACCCATTGACCTTTGCACAAATTCACTTGCTTAGTACCATGCTTTTGGTCATAGTACTTTTGGTTCTTCATTTGAGATGCCTTGATACATTCTCTCGCTTTGGGTATGTCACACTGAACCATTCAATTTCTGTTCAACCAGCCGCAATTAATCTTGGAATGAGGAATCCTACCCCTCATCAAGGAAAAGGGGCTTTTGCCAACAGAGCAGTGGATGGTGCTTCTATAGGCCCATAACAATTTTTTCAACTCCTCATCCCAAGACAAATTCCCTTTATTGGCTAGCTGGAGAACACCTTTAATACTGCGGTTGGCTCTCTCAACAATGCCATTGCCGCTGGGATGATAAAGTGCGTTGAACCTTTGTTGGATACCAGAAGCAGCCAAGTAATTCTTCATTTCAGAAGATTTGAATTGTACACCATTGTCAGATAAGATAACTCTGGAAAACCCCTCTCTAAGGAAAATGGCATCAAGGAATGTGATAACAGTTTTACTGTTGCTTACATTTACTACACACAGTTCTAACCACCATGAAAAGGTATCCACCAGCACTAAAATATACTTTTGTAAACCATCTTGCCATAAAACAGGACCCATGAAGTCTATTGCAACTACTTCCCAAGGAAGTCCTGGGCAATTGGGAGAAGCCACGGGTGGATTGAACGTTTTGAAAGTTTTGTCAGAGGCTTCACACTTGACGCACGACCTCACACACCTTTCCACATCAATGTCTATCTTAGGCCACCAATAAAGTTCTTTCAAACGAAACTTGGTGCGTGTAATGCCAGAATGTCCTTCATGACAAAGGTCAAGTATCTTGCTTCTTAAACTCTTCAAATGAATTATTTTGTCACCTCTTAGAACTAAGAAATCAGAAAGATTGAGTTCATCACAAACTTCCCAGAATCCTCTCAGTTCATCAGTAACTAACTTGTTGTCCATACCATTCCAACCACTCACAATTAATGGTTTAAGTTCGAGCAAAATTGGGTCAGAATTCTCAGCTTCAAGCCATTCCTCTTTACTAAAAGTACTATGAGCTTAGTCAAGGGATACTGAAGCAACTAAGAAATCATTCCAAGAGTTCTTGACCACTACAGTCAATGGTAGGGACATAGGACTCAAAAAATCAGCAGTGAAGTTCTTAACACCAGGTACATATTGTATGTCATACATGAAATCTTGCAACCTCATCGAAAGTAGAGCAATTCTATCTGTGGCATTGGTCACACCTTCAGTAGTTAGTAGTTTAGTGAGGGGCTTGTGGTCGCAACGTAAAACGAATTTCCTGCCCCAGAGAAACTTTCTAAAATACTCTAGAGCCCAAACACATGCGAGTGTTTCACGTTCAATTACAAAATAAGTTCCTCAGCAGGACTAAGAGAACGTGAAGCAAAGGCAATGACTGACTCTATATTATCGCCATCCAGTTGAGTTAGAACACTACCCAAACCTTTGCTACTAGCATCCGTGGTGACGATAGTATTAGCAAGAGGATCAGAACCTTGGAGATTTGGAGCTTGAACAATTGCCATTTTAATTTCTTCAGATAACTGTTGGCACGCAGAACACCAAGAAAACTGCACCTTGTTCTTGAGCAAGGACCTCATGATACGAGTCTATTCAGAAAAGTTTCCAACAAATTTTGCATAGAACTCTGCAAGTCCCAAGAATGATCTAAGATCATCCTGGACTCGGGTACAGGCGCATCAGTAATCACTTTCACTAAACTGGATTTAGGTCTAATACCCAAGGAACTAACTTCGTGACCCAGCTAAGTAACTTTATTTTCCGCAAATTTGCATTTAGAAATCTTTGCTGTAACTCCCTTATCTTGTAAAACACTGATCGCTTTCCTTAAGCGTTCATCATGTATCTTCTTGTTGGCTCCCATCACCAGAATATCATCCTGAAAGAACACAACCCCTTGCATATCACCAAACAACTCATGCATGAGCCTCTGAAAAATTGCGACAGCAGACGCTAGCCCGAATGGCATGCTCAAAACTGGAAACAGCCAAAAGGGGTGCAGAAAGCGGTAAAAGGTCTACTCATGGGATGCAAGGAGATTTGGTGATATGCACAAGAAAGGTCAATGGTTGAAAACCGTTTTGCACCCTTGGGTAAAGATAGCATTTCATCGATCCTAGGGAGTGGAAACTAATCAATAATTATATTATTATTCAAGTATCTTAAATCAATACACATGCAAATTTTCCATTGGCACGTCTGGCAATCACGATGGGGGTGATCCAGTCTGATGCTTCCACTGGCTCAATTATGCAAGCATCTTGCATTTTATTAAGTTCCTTTTTTACTTCATCTCGTACAATCAATGGAATGTGGTGAATTTTATGTATTTTAGGAACAGCATTAGGTTTAACAAGGATTTTGTGAGTGAATCCATCAAGTTTACCAATACTGCCACTAAACACCTTAGGAAATTCTTCCAAAACCCATTGTTTGTGTTTTCAGTATCACACATAACCAACACTTGTTCAGGACTGTTAGGGTCCATAATAATGTAAAGAGAACGTTGATCCTTACAACCTAGAATAGAAGGCCCATCATCAGCTACATATAACTTGCACAAAGACCTCCTGCCGTTAAATTCGAACATGAGGGATCTGTACCCCAGCATGTCAATTTTTTCTCCAGTGAAGCTTTCTGGATTGACATCAATGGGTTGCAAGTGAGAACCAATGGTATTTGCAAATTTATCTTCCCAGACAGATCGGGCAAGAATAGTGAATGGTGATCCCAAATCTACTGCAACCTGTACATTTATACCACCAAAAGAAATTGTACATAGAGGTTTGTTACTATCACCCACATTAATAATCACAACAACATATTTATTTGTAGCAACGGACAATGAATCAGGCTTGTCAGGAGACTCATAAGAGTCATTGCCTGACAAATCTGAATCATTATCCGCAACACAAGTTTTCTTAAAATGTTTCTTCCTACAAACTTTAGAAAAATGTCCTAATGCTTCCACATCTGTAACAGACAAAACCTGGATGAATGGTGTTCTCTTCTTTCTTGAAGTTAGCATTTTGATATGACCTTGGTTGTTTATACGTAGATGTCTTTCCTTTTTTATTGTCACAAATCTTATTAACAGATACAACATCACTAGAGAGAGTTACAGCTTTGGCACATCTCTCTGAAAGTTCCGCTTTCTTGACTAGAGTGATGATGTCCTTGAGAGATGCCTCACCTTCAATCCACAACTTGTCCTGAATATTTTTAGTTTTGGTGCACATGACTACTTGATCCCTGATCATGTCATCATGTAACGTGCCAAATGTGCACTTAATCGCTAGGTGTTTTAACGCAAATACATAATCTTCAATTGACTCATTAGAGTCTTGTGTACGTTTATAATGTGTGTCTGGATACAGCTACACATGGAGCTGGTGAGTAGTGATCATCAAGGTCAGCTATTGCGCATTTAAAAACAACTAAATCTCCACTCCTTTCTATTTTCTGCATTTGGTTGTAAACCCCGATGCCTTCCGGTCCTAAAGAGTGCATCAAAATAATTTTTTTCTCTCTGTAGACATGACACTGCCATTATCTTCAAGAGTGGCTATATAATTAACAAAGTATTCTTTCCACTCTAGCCATTTCACAATAGGTTCCCCAGGATCGGTTAAAAAATATTTGGGGTTATAGAGAGTGATGCTGACGCTTTAGGTTTGTGCAGGGTTTGATGTTATAGAAGTTGTACTGGAATTCCGCTCCACAGGTATTCAACAGTACCGCCCACAGTGAGTAGAGGATAAACGATGGAGGAATAAATCTTTTTTTTTTTTAAACCTTCTTACTGTAGTACACTGTAAGAACTGCAAGGATTTTCTTCAAGAAGCGGTTGGAATCGGAATCGTCGGAGGAGATGGAGGGAATTACCAAAAGTGCTATTAATATGGTTAAGCACTGGGGAGTAATGAAAATGGAAAACAAATATGGCCGCTGGGATCACGCAACTTGACCTCGTACGTTTGGGCGTCGTGGCGCTGAAATGCTGTGACGTCTCGGCTGGCAGAAGTGCAATCAGTGGAACGCAGGAGGAGAGTCATGGAACACTCGTCCTCGCATTCATGGAAGCAGCGCGTGGAATGAGAGTTAAAGACGATTCAAAAGTAGGCAGCGGAGTACAGCATTGTAAATTTGCAGAAGAGGTAGAGAAAAAAATGGTAGACTCACGAAACTAGCAGAGTTCCCTCGCTGGATATCTCTTCTGTTTGCTTCATGTGATCAAAGAAGCGAACACACTTTGTAATAATTCGTAGAATTCTCGGTGCTTACAGGACACCATGGATTTTCTTGTAGAAATTAGCAGGGGCTGGACCATCAATCGTCGCCAAAACGATGTAGTAACTTCAAAGTGACACCAAATCAGTAGAGAAGTTGTAAGCAGGATTCTTTATTTCCAGCCCCTGCACAGAAGGCACAACCAGAATAGGAAGGCGGGGCCGGCATCGGACACGCCGAATGTATGGCGGTCGTGCCGGCCCCCGATGACCACACAGGGGCGGGCCTATCATGCGCAAGGGTGACGCGACAGGCGCGCCCTGTCAATGGTTGGTCTCTAGGTTTTAGGGGCGTGCCCCGGAAGTGATTGTAATCACTTCCGGGGCACGCGTCACATCAATGCTAGGCCGGGTAGAACCGGCCTGGCCTGACTAGGTTTGAATAAAAGGCTGGGGAGCGGCAGATTCTACCTCTTTGCTCGCCGCTCCCACAGCCTGCCCCTTAAGGACAACAGCCTCGCTATGAGGCTGTATATTAATTTCACATCTGTTATTCAGCACCAAGATGCCCACTGGTGAACGTGAGCTTTGCAAATACAGGTTAGATTATACGGTGGACAAATACTCAAAGATGGATGTTCAGGGGTTCAGTTGAGGGCTTAAGTAACATTTCTGCATCAAAGTGCCAACCGGTGGCAGACTTCCTAAGATCTTCAACAGGGCCAACCAACTCCCAGAAAGGGTCAACTGACACCGGTCGGAGCCATATGTTCACATGTTGCAATACAGGAATACTTAGAAACTCTACAGAAAGCAACTGAATTAACACAGTTAATACTGTGCGTAAAAGGTACTTTTCTACACGACGGTGCCTCACTGTCTGTGGGTTAATGTTTTATGCAGATTTTCGGCGCTGTCAATGTACGCCCTTTGTGTCCCTTGCCGGGTTTTTATGAGACCTGGTCTCCCTGCGTTAATTTGAACAATCCAGCAGTCCTCTGTTCACTGACCTCATTTATTGTCGCATCGATGGCACCGCTGAAAGCTGCACGCCTCCTGCCAGACTTCCAATCTCTGGCTGTTTGGGCACATGCGCTGGTGACTCTCCTAAACACAGCCGTTATCGATTTGACCAGATAACCCAAGCGTAATGGCAATGTGCGTGTTGCAATGTGCAGGGGCTTAGCAATACTAGGCTGAGCAGCAGACAACAAGGAAAAAATTAACATGAAAGTAAATGTCAGCCAGGTTGGTGCAAAAAATACGGGAGGGTCATGGGCGTAGCTGCAGAATCCCCTTCGTATAACTTCGGGCGCAAACCATATACAGTTTGGAAACAGACGATGAGGAGCACTTGTAGGGCGCACATTGCAGCTTTTGTTAGGTACACATCCATTCCACATTTGGTCAACTTTTGGGGTATTACTGACTTGTGTGGTTACTCTTAGTGTGATGAGGTGGGCTGGTCCGGCAGAATACGAAGACCTCAAGGTTATATACCCAGGGGTGTTGTTAATGGTCACTTTTTTAAGTAGCAGCAGACAAGCATTTGGTACCAAAGGTCTGGCTGGGGCAATTTGTTGCCACCAGAATGGCCAAACAATTGGCGTTTGCAGTGCAAAACGTGATGGGCCTGTCGGTTGGCATTCACATCTAGACATTGCAAACCGTCATGTGACAACAACCCACTACACGGTTTTGAGGTCAGTCTTACAAGGCGCGAGCCCCGGTGATGTCACTCAAGCGCATTATTGCCACGTATGATGTCACATCATTACGTCCCATGCCTAACGATCACGCCATCATGAGTACTTAAGCATGCAGGGGCAGTTATACATACAAATTAGGGGACTGCCAAGAAGCATCTAGGCACCCACTGAAACTACACGTATGAAGTAGAAACCCGTTATGCCACAAGCAAGGTGCAGCAATATATGCCGGTAGTTGTCACACGGTACTGGTACACCCATGTGCTACTTATATGTATGCATACTACTGACGTATTGTGTCGCTCAGTACCCCTGCACCCAGGTGCCGGAACACTGGTGATTTGGGTGTCTGTGTTGTGGCGCACGGTCCGGTGCGCCCTATGTGCCTGAGCAAACATTATAGGCCTATGGTTTGAAAAGCAGTATCCCTGCACTCTATTCCTTTGCTACACTGTACCTACCGCTCATGGGCTTGGGCATTTTTAGTATTTTTGATGCCTATGTTATCTTGCATTTGTGTCGTGTCACACATTGTATCACACTGTATCTTTAACCCAAAGACAAAAGCACTAATCATCTGTGTTTTGTTTTCATTTATGTATGGCTGGATTCATGACTGATACGTGGGAGGCGCTCCACACCGCAATGGCTGCAAGATGTGGGCAGGCAAGGGGACCGGAAGATCCGGGACAGGAGTGGCAAGCAGCGGCATAAAGGCTGATGGGCGATCATTAGAAAAGCTCAAGAGGTGCCAGCGTGCATGGGGGAGATAATGCTGCCCATGCACTATATTGGTTGAATATAGGTGCGTCAACCACTGGTTGTTGCCAGCCCGCGTATTGTAGCAGTACGCTGCTTTACAAGTGTAAGTGTGTCAACCATTTGTTGTTGCCAGAGCTGGTATCTTGCAGTACGCTACTCCACAGGTGTGAACAAAACTTGCCATAAAGCTAAAGTAGCTTCTCTATTCTGTAATTTGGCTCCTCTATATTTACTTTTTAGATATGTAATGCTGTTCAATTATTTTGTCATTGAATGTCCCTTCTTTTGGCCATGGATATGTATTTATGTTTTAGGGTGGCTTTAAACCATTCTATTTTACATTGTTGCAATTTTCTTTGATAGTGTGGAAAAGTATCTGGCATATGTGCCAAGGAAGTCTCCATGATCATATCCATGGCCAAAAGTGTATGCCTTGCCAGCTGAACTGAACCGGGTATAAAAGGCGGATATAACACCCCTGGGCGGGAAAAGGTGTTCAGCCATTACGGCGCCTGTGCTCGCAGGTGCCATCATAGGCGAGCTGTTGGAGGCTAGTCCTCCGGTTAGGTTGTTCATGGATTTTCCATGATATGTACAAGGGAGATCTTGGGGCCTGTAGGGGCACTCCCGGTGTAGCTTTCCAATGGGGCAGTTCCACCGGCATGGATGTCATTGTCTGGGGCATTGTATCTATCGGGCACATCGCACTCCTACCAATTGGGGCCATTTAGTGGCTCTCAGACGATGTGCCACTTTTCCCCTTAGCCGGTCAGCCCTAACATCATTTTCCTAAACTCGGGGTGGGAATGACCGGGTACGCTTAGGTAATAAGGGGGCCGGGCAAAACATTAATCACGAAGTAGGTGGGTAGGTGTGTCCATGCCCGGGGTACACCCTGGCACGAGGACTGCAGAGATCCACTAAGGGGGAGGCTGTCTAGGGCTCCACACCTCCAGACTATAGAGTCGTGCTTCTTAAAAAAGACGGCATCCATCTGTCGAAGTTAGGGATTGTAATCGTTATGGAGGATCTTCTGGCCGAGTTCGTTGGGTATAGGGGCAGGGCATGACCTTTCAGTGAGTTTTAGGGGGGCCTGATAGTCGGTCAACTATGCAGGCCTGTGGCGGTAAGGTCATGATTGGTGAGCAGTAAATTTAAGGTCCTTAGAGGGCGGCGCCATTCTTGAATGGCGTCGCCCAAGGGGGAGGGACAAGTGGTCTCTCATAGAACTCCAGGGGCAGTTACAGCCGGTTGGCTGGATGGGTGCAGGGGAGTCACGCTTTTCCAGTAGGATGCTTGGCACCCCGCACGTGCACAATGGCGCATAACTGCAAGGGCCCCTTATTGAGATAATTTACAGGACGTACGGGGGTGACCGGGGGGGGGGATGGGGGAAGTACCCTCACGGGGAATGGGCCCTCTGCGCATGCGCACTCCGCTTGGAGGGTGGGCAAAAGGGCGTATGGGGGGGACCGGGGGGGGGGGTGGGGAGTACCCTCACGGTAAACGGGCCGCCTGCGCACTCCGTTGGAGTGCGGGCAGAATTTGGTAAGGATCTGGCACCTGTTAATGACCTTGCCGTAGGCTCAAAATAGGGATACGCAGAAAATGAAATGTTATTGTTATGATTATTGATTATGGAATGTTTAGATTCGGATAGGAATATATATGTATTAGAGATATGTTAAGGTTAGGAAAATTACATCTGTACCTATCCAAGTAATCAATGTAATGGTTTTTCTGCGTATTGTTTAAATATTATCATTAAAAAATTGTTGATTTAATTTTATGTTAATAAATACGGCCGGGGGTTTACGACTCCCTAATCCAAAAATTCCTTGTGCTAAAGCGTGTTACTGTCTTAGTATTGATAAGGGAGGAGGGGGTCTAGGCTGTACCTGACCATACAAACGGTCTCCAAGCAGAACTGACTGCAAGGAGAATGCTTACAACATCATACAACTCTGAGAGTCTAGATTATTGGTGCAGTTCTAACAATGACTCACAACTTACCATGAAAGCACTATACTACAGTTGGCTACCCTACATCTCCTCAAAACCTTGATTTTCAAGAAATGTCACTCAAAGCTCCGATATAATCTAATGCATTAAACTGAAACACTCACAAATGTCTAGGTATTATTTTTTGGAGTTTTAGATGTATTTTTATCATTTTTTATTGATATTCCTTGCGTGATGATATACGTGCACATCCTGTGAATGCTCGGACCCGTGTCTCTATTTTCAGGGCCACGTTAGACGCCTGCATCAGCTCTCTTATGAATCAAGGTGGGATACAGCATTGTCGCACCACCGCCCCTAAACTAGACATGCAAACCTGAGGAAAGCAGTATCTGCAAGCAAAGCCACATGTGCCTTACGGAAAAATGAAACTCAGTTTCATATCAAATGTACCAAACACATAGCAACGAGGCAACTCTCTACTTCAGATAGTTTGTGATGAAAAGAACAAACATTCAAACACTGAGTAATCAACACAAGTTGCAAATTGTTATACGAAACCTGCACAGAATGTAGCAGCCGTTACACAACACCCAGTATCACGAGACACTGAAGCAGACAAAATCGATGATGTGACAATCTAGTAACTACAAAATATTCACACACCATAGATATCACTTCACAATAAAGAAATGGCAATCTTCCACCTTTAGCTTAATATACATAAGGTATCGCAATATTATACAATAAGAAGCACTGTAAACAGCTAGATTTGACAATACGTGTACAGGTAGAAATACTAATTAAGCATTAGGTATTCTAATTGCTTTGGGGGAAAGCAGGGATGGTGTAGTCATGAGGATTAGTGTGCAGTGTAGAATAAGAAACCTGAGGGTAGGCAGGTGTGAGCTCACAACACCTCCGTGCGTGTAAGTCACGTAGGTCTTACCTACCACGAACTCAGTGACCCCAAGCGGATATGTAGTGACTGGAGGAACAGAAATGGGTCCCTGCGGCGGAAAACTCTGAATTTACCCGAGACACCGATCACCAGCACGGGATGTTCCTAGGTCGATGAGTAATCACGCTCCGGCGAAACAACAAGGAGGGGGGGACGACGGAGCACAGGAGGTGACGTACTCGTGACACAAGTATCAGCCGGGTGGCTCTCGGCAACAGAGGGCGCCAGAGACGGTGGTAGAAGAGGCGAAGTCAATTAAACTGAGAAGTTCATCAAAACGAACCGTCATTGAACTCTCATATTGCCAACATAGTTTGTTGAGAAGTACAGGAATTGAGAAAATAACAATAGTTTGGAAAACCGTAAATCGATAGTCAATATGTGGCAGCAAAAAAAAGGGCGGAGTGATGGAAAGCGGAGTCTGAGCGTCAACTTATTTACGCTTATGTTTTTTTTATTGTTTTTTATTCTACTACTAATAAATTGGTAACAAGGACAAACGTGTCAGCAAATCTGCTCTGACTTACTTATTTTGTCACACAGAGACGGCATTTTAAAATATCTTACCGAGTTAAGGCGCCTGCTACAGAGATCTTCGTGTGCCTAGCAATTTTAAGATGATAATATTATTGGTCAGATAATTATGCACTTGCTGGAGAGAGCTGTTTTGATTAGTCACAGTTTTGACTCACAAAGTAGCGTAGAGACAGGGATTTAAGTGGACAAGGTCTAAGACCCTGTAGTAATTAAAAATTGACATTTAAAGGGGTTGCTTTCAGGCCCAATATTCATGTCCTTAATTTTATTGGCAAAACCACTGATCCAGTTGCTAAACAAAAAATGTAAAACATGTTAAAGTAATCCACATCAGTGATTTAGTTGCTAGTTATATTTCATATGTTTTACTTAATCCTGCATTCTATAAAAGCGTTAGCTATTTCCAGGATGTTGTGTACCTTTAATTTTTTGTGTAGCATATTACTCTTTCACAGCAGAGTCACCTCTAGGGGTTTAAAACTGACCTTGATTGAGAGCTATGGATTTGAGGCTCAAGACAGTGCGAGTTTCTCTCAGTGCCGGTCAGTGGTCCTTTAAGGTGTCAATGTAGAAAATGTGTATCGAAATGTAGATTTTCTTAATATACTATGACGGAAAGTTTTAATTTTATTAAAGACACGGAGGCGAGTATTATGCTTACTTTTCTTGCTTTATTCTAATAGCAGCAAGATAAAACCACAATTCCCAGAAGGCTTGGTGAAACAACTACCAACCAATGGGAAACAAAGAAACAATCATTATCCAATCAGAACATAGATAGTAGTATAAGGTCTATCGTGACTGCGAACAGCCCTCTTTCTTGTGCGAGCAATTACAGAGAATTCAAAAACAAAGGAAAAACTCTTTCTCAAAGACCACCAGAGGAGATTCGGAGAGAAGGTCAGATCCAGGCACAGTAGGTGATGGAGCAGAAGAAACGATCGTGGCAGAATCCGGGATAGCCTCAGGATGATGCAGGTGGAAGCGCTGGAGTGCCTGTAGGGAGGGAGAACACCAATTAGAAGTGTTGTGGCGGGATAATACTCGCCTCCGTGTCTTTAATAAAATTAAGACTTTCCGTCATAGTATATTAGGAAAATCTACATTTTATGGCAAGACCGGAGGCTCCTATTATGCTTGTTTAAAGCATATCTACCACCAGAGAAGATGCAGTAACCACAGGCTTGCAATAAAATGTACGAAACACTGTATCGTTAGACCAATCAGCTGATTTCAGGATGTCCTCCAGACGGGAGCCAGCCCAAAAGGCTTTAGAAGCCATTGCTCCCCTAGTGGAATGAGCTCCGAAAACGGAGACGTCAATACCGGCCAGGGACATGACCCAACGAACCCAGCGGGCCAGAGTAGCAGAAGAAACAGGACGGAAAGGTTTACGGAAAGAAATAAGAAGTTGGGAGCTGGAGGAAGTCCTGAGATCAGAGGTCTTACTTTCATAAACTTTTAGGCATTGACCGACACACAACTTGGGATTGGAGGGAAAATAGGGATAGAAGACAGTATGTAAATTAGTCTTGGTGCGTTTGTGAATATGAAACAGCACACCAGTAGGAGTGAACTGGCGAAAAGAGACATCCATGGCTTTCACATCAGATACTCGTTTGATAGAAATTAAACATAACAACATAGTGAGTTTAGCTGAAATCATTTTCAAAGAAAGAGCAGAGTTATCAGGCCAATTAGAAAACAATTGCAAAACCAGATTAACATCCCATAAATTAGAATACTTAGCCAACGGAGGTTTGGAAAAACGAACTCCTCTAAGCAATCTGCAGATCAAGGGATGAGCTCCCGCAGGTTTTCCATCGATATGGGCATGATTAAGAGAAATAGCTGATCTGTACAGTTTGATGGTACGATAGGATTTGCCAGAGCTGGCCTCAGAAGCCAGAAAATTAACAATAAAGTTTAAAGAGGCTGAAAAGGGATCGACAGATTTTTGCAGATACCAGCTTGACCAAAGAGACCAGGCGGATTTGTAAGCCTTGGAGGTGCCTGGGGCCCATGCACGACTAATGAAGACTGAAGCTTCCTGCGAAATGACGAGATCAGAAGAGGAAGGCTGGAAATTTTCCAGGCGGACAACACCAGGGATTGGTCGATAATTAAAGGGTGAGGATTGCCCAGAGGGTCCAAAAGTAGATTGGGGAATGGGGGAAGAAGGACGGGAAAGTCCACAGCCAATTCCAGAAGAGATGGAAACCAAATCTGGGACTGCCAGAAGGGAGTTACTACCACCAGAGACGTCATTTGTCGACGTACCTGCGACAAGACTCTGTTGATTAACAGGAAAGGAGGAAACGCATAGTTGAGGTGAAGGGACCAATCTTGAAGGAAGGCATCGGTCGCCAGAGCCAAGGGGTCCGGATGCCAACTGAAGAAGAGGGGTAACTGAGAATTGAGTCGGGAAGCAAAAAGGTCTACTGAGAAAGGACCCCACAATCGAGAGAGGGAGAGAAACACGGAGGGAAGAAGCTTCCAATCGCTGGAATCTCGGAGATACCGAGAATGCCAATCGGCGACGGCGTTGAGATCCCCCGGGAGGTATTCCGCAGAGAGCGAGAGTTTGTTGGAGAGGCAAAATTCCCAAAGACTTTTCGCCAGATCCGCTAGGACCTTTGACTTGGTGCCACCGAGATGGTTTATATAGCGAACCGCAGAAACATTGTCCATGCGAAGGAGGATGGTACAACTTACTTTGTCCTTTGCCAGACTCTGAATTGCAAAGGAGCCTGCCAGCATCTCTAAACAATTGATGTGCAATTTGGACTCCTCTTTTGACCATGTACCTCCAGTCGATATTGGTCCACAACGGGCGCCCCATCCGACAGGCTTGCATCGGATTCTAATACAAGATCTGGGGTGGAAGCGAAAATGGTTCGTCCATTCCAAGCTTCCAAATGGTTCATCCACCATTGAAGTTCTAGGCGGGACTCGAGATCTAATTCTATGTGATCGGAATGCGCGAGGCCTTGTCGAATATGTCTGATCTTTAGGCGTTGAAGAGCCCGACAATGGAGAGGACCTGGAAAGATTGCCTGAATGGAGGCCGAGAGAAGGCCGACAATTCTTGCTAGGGATCTGAGGGAAATCAAGGGACGGCGCAGAACCTGGGATATTTCCGTATGAATAGTGGAGATTTTGGACTGAGGAAGGAAAAGGGAGGCCGTGGGGGAATCTATGCGAAAACCCAGAAACTCCATACTCTGAGCCGGAATGAGAGAGGACTTTTCCAAATTGAGGAGGAAGCCCAATTCGAGTAACAGAGAGCGAGTAGTGTTGAGATCGTTCAATAAGGCCTGTTTGTCTAGATTCATGATGAGGATATCGTCGAGATAAATGATGAGTCTGATCCCCAGAGATCGTAGATAAGCTACGACAGGTCTCATGACCTTTGTGAAGCACCAAGGTGCTGAAGAAAGTCTGAAAGGCAGAGAGCGAAAACGATAGGTGGCGCTTTGCCATTGAAATTGAAGGAATTTCGTGTGCGAATCGTGAATGGGGATAGAAAGATAAGCATCTTGGAGATCGATGCGAATCATCCAATCGTGTTGACGCAAAGTATCCCGTAGATGTAGAATTGTCTCCATTTTGAAGTGGCGATAAACCACAAACTGATTGAAAAATCTGAGATTGATCACTGGCCTCATCTTTTTGTTCTTCTTTTGAACGAGAAAAAGGGTACTGAGAAAACCTGAGGGGTCGAAGGGAGAAGCGAGAATAGCTTTTTTGGCTAGAAGGGACTGTATTTCCGAGGTCACCAGAAGAGACATTTCTGTGGAGAACACTAGAGGAGGAGGAAGAACCCTTTGAAAAGGTGGAGCGTAGAACTCGATACGATAACCTTGGACGGTGTCGAGTACCCAAGGATCTGCAGTAAGGGACTGCCATCTGTGAAGGAAAAGGGATAAACGACCCCCCACAGGAGCTGCTGCACCTACCTTGATGAGAGGAGTTGTGGCGGAAGCCACGTTGTCCCCTGCCTCTGTACCCCCGACCTCTCTGGGGGTAAAACTGGGGCTTGAAGTCCTGTTGGATTGAGTTGAAGGAGCCACGGGAGCCTTGAGATTGGAAACCACGGCCGGTAGAGCGGCTCCTGCCTTTTCCGGCCCTGCCAAAAACCCGCGATGGGAAGACTTTCTTAATGGATTGCTGCGCTTTATCCAAGGAGGCAAAAGTGGTAACGAACTTACTCAAGTCTTTCACCAATGATTCCCCAAAAAGAAGACCGTCAGCCTTGACGCCAGGATCAAGAGGGGCATGATTGGCCAGTTTTGGGTCTAACTTAATTAAGAGGCCCTTGCGGCGCTCATGAGTCATGGCCGCGTTGGCATTGCCAAGAAGACAAAAGGCTCGCTGGACCCGCATAGAAACATCCTCCGGATGAGGTCAGCGCCCTCCAGGCGTGCTGTCTCTGCCAAATCAAAAATACGGGCAAGGGGACCCACTAAATCAAGCAACTTGTCTTGGCAGGAAGACCATGCCCTATCAACCCCTTTACGTGGATCTTTGCCAAATTTGGAGAAAAAGGTAATGAGTGGTTGATCTATAGCGGGAGTAAAAGTGATATGCGAAGGGAGAGAGGGTTTCGGACACTCAGACTTTAGCTTTGCTCTGACAGTCTTATCCAGGGGAAGGCGAAGCCTTGCAGTGATATACTCTCCCACGTGATCAATGGGAAACCATTCTGTTGAATTTGGGTGTCTGATGGAAGCAGGATCAAAGAGAGGAGTACCTTCGGGGTCAAGCACTGGCTCAGATGCAAAAGCATCCAACTTCCTTTTCTTGGAAGGAGGAGACGATGGATCCACAATGTCAAAGAGATCAGAAAGATCAGTGGCGTCACCCAAATCGTCATCCGTATCATAAATAGTAGAAATGACCAATTTCTGAGGTACCTCCAGGAAGTTGGCCTTGGCTTTATGTTTGCCATCTGAACATTTTAACCCCTCCTTGGAAGGAGGCCTGGGAGGAACCGCGTCCTCTGTCATATGTGAGGAAGACTCACCAACCACTTTTGACGCCAAAGAAGGAACCTTGGAGTGTACCACCTTATGTTTTCTGCTATCCCCCGCAGAATGGGCCATTGCTTTGGTCATTAAACTCAAAATAGAATTTTCCATGCTTTTAGAAAAACGTTTCATTGATGTTTCAACAGCATTTTCAACAGAGGTATTTATAAAAGAATTTAAATCCTCCTTAAAAACTTCCCCTTCATTATCATTGTACTCCTCTGAATGGGCATAATTGCGGAAAGCAGGGAAAACTGGCAAGAAACCAGTAGAGAAAGGGTTAAAAGCCTGAAGAAAATCCAATGGGCGTGTAAAAGAGAAAAACTCCTCCTTCTAGGGGCGTGTGAACACAGGAGGCGTCTGTCCGAAGACACGGAGCAGAGGGGAACGGAGCGCGGAAAGACCAACAGGCCTGGGCAGCGAGGAGCGTCGCTTGAGAGATTAATGCCGGGCTAAAAGAACGCTGCGCCACCAGCTGAGGAAAACTCGGAGGCCGGTGAGAGGCGCGCGCAGACAGGGCTACGCGTGTGAATCACGGGGGGGGAGGGAAGGGAAAGCCCACATACGCGCGCAGGAGCGCAAAGCACAAAGAAGCAACAAAGCTTCATAGAACGATAAGCCAACATATAATTAAAGTAACGCTATCAGCATGTCAAAGTTAAACACTTAATTAAATGAATATAAAAAGGTAGAAAGGTACTTATTTTGACTGCGAGCAGCAAGAAAAGAGGGCTGTTCGCAGTCACGATAGACCTTATACTACTATCTATGTTCTGATTGGATAATGATTGTTTCTTTGTTTCCCATTGGTTGGTAGTTGTTTCACCAAGCCTTCTGGGAATTGTGGTTTTATCTTGCTGCTATTAGAATAAAGCAAGAAAAGTAAGCATAATAGGAGCCTCCGGTCTTGCCATAAAATTAATTAATGAAGATGCTAGTTTGCCTTTCCATTAAAACGAAAACTGCACTCCAAAATGATACGCAGACAAACTGTACAAAACGTCGCAAGCTTTCATTTTTACTGGTAGCCCTTAACTATACTATATTAATAAATATATGTTCTTTAGGAAATGCTGCACCGCTCACGAGTGTATTAAATAGCTTGACTCTAATGTGACTTTCTTAGATTCTGTCCTATCTGCAGAATGTGCAGAGTTTATAAAATGTATTTTCTTTCTTCTTAAGTTACATGTTTCAATGAATTAAACTATACCCCATAACATCTCATGTTCATACAATACAATACTCAATAAAAAATGGTGTCTTAACTATATATGTATGCTTATAAGAAATGTGAATATCATTACCTAACGGAAGATCTGAAAGCAAATGTTTGTCTTCAGTGTAGTTCATTATTGCTCAGTTGAACATTTAATAAATAACAGAATAAACACTTCAATAATCTTCTCTGGGAACCAAGATTATCTGCTCCCAGTAATACAAATGTGTTAGTGTAGTAAGATGCATTTTGATAGTGAATAGTGAACATCATATGTCCACGGTGGGAAAGGAAGAACGAAGCTGCTTAGAGTCAGAAGATGACTTCTCATTGGATAGGAACAACCAGACCTGCAACTTTCCGTTAGCTTGGTTCATGCCTTTTATATTAGTGCCTGTTTCTAGCTAGCTGTTACCATTCTTGCCCCAATGCACCTTTCCTGTGCCATGCGTCATTCCTATGCCTTTTTCCATTCCTATTTGCCTTTTTTATTATTTTTGCTATGAGCTACTGCTGATGGTGATTGCTGTTGCCTGACACTTTGTAGGTGACAATTTTACCCTTGTGTCCTGACGGAAACAGCTACTGCTGTGTCTGTCTGCTAATATCTTTTGAGAAATGAGACTCGGCTCAGTTTCAAGAACTACTCTTTATGGGGAATTCAACGTGACTTAACATTTGATTGACACTTCTTTGATGTTGCTCTGTTCCAAGAATTATTCATGAGTTCTGTTAGGTTAGGTTTCTTTTAGCTAGAATAAGGATCTTTTCCTTTATGAAACACACTTGTTGTTGTTATATTATTGTTGGCTGCAACCATATTTTTACTTGATGATTTCTGTAACCAGATTATTTTATTTACTAATAGAATTAAAAGACAAATAATAAGAACTTACTAATGTCTTAAAGAGAAATAAAGAATAAAACTTACTTAAAACTCTCATCATTGGCTGAGCTTAAACTGTAGATTACGTTGATAATTGATTTGATCTGGTTTCATTCAAAATATGGTGGCAAAGATCTGTTGTCTCGATGAAGAAATTATAGTATGGAGCTGGAGTCCAGTCTTGTAAGTAAAAAGGTTGAATTAGTACCGGAGAGAACATTTGGACTCTTTCCGTGCTATCAAAGGCGTTCAGAATACATGGTCATCCAATCCTTGGCGCCTCTGCTGAGTGCACAGAGCCATGGTCAGGTATTCAAGTTGCAATTGTGATTCTGTGCAAATGCCTATGAAGGAATTACCAAGTTGTCAAAATATTGACAGGGGGAAAGTAAAGAAAATGGCATGCTCACCAGTGAGTGGGTTGTGTTACGGAGATGGTAAAGTGAAGGAGATGCAAGGAAGTGCATTCATCAGAGAGTGAATAGATGGTGCTGAACAGGAAAGAGATGAGGTGTAAGATATGTAGATGGATAAGATGTGGAGAAAAAAACAGTGTAGTTGTATAACAGAGAGTGAGCAAAAAAAGTGATTGAGATACTGTGAAGCCTTTCCCTTGGCCTCAATAATGTTTAATTCACAGTATCACGATCTCAGAATTGAAACATTTTCAATAATATATATTTTAAACAAAATCTTTGTTGTTACTCATGTTTCTTTCTAACAAACATTGACAAAGCCAATAGTCCTGGATGGTTTTAGTTATAAGTTACTTGTTGTGTTATATACCTGGATGTAGTAACAGAAAGCTCAGAGTGGAACCAAAATACCAGTCAGTGAAAGATTATGGGAGTCACAGAAACTCAAGTTACAGGTCTCAGCCACACCCCTAATTACAGATGGAGTACTACGTTGTGTTGCTGGTTAGTATTCACCATACAATAATCTAACAGACCCCAAAGATGGTCCTTGGATTCACAAAAATAAATCCTTAGCTCCATCCTGGTAGTGTGGCAAACAGCAGTCTGTCTCTACTAGAGGAACATGTGTTGAACATTTCAGAGTACCAACATGGCCAATAAGTAATTAACAAAAATCAAGAGAAATCAGACACTAATTTATAAAAAATAAAGTGTATTTTTATCTTAATTTAGACACCAAAACAAACTGAATACCGTGCATATAACCGCTGTTATATAGTTTAGAAGGAATATAAAATCAGTGCAAAAGAATGCAGTGATAATTTAACATTGAGGTCAATGGGAGAAAACACCTGTGACAATCAGTCACTTGCAGGTCGAGCAGCATGGAATCCTTGCAGGGTAAAGGTGATGCGGGTCCCAGGACCAAGCCACTACAGTCAGTTCACTATTACCTGAATCGGGGAGCCTGTGGTGCAGAGTTGTCCTGGCTGTCCCTTTTGCTGAACGGAACCTGCGGAAGAGCTCCTTTCACTGATACACAGTGCTGAGGGGAACAAAATGCAAAAACACAAGGGGGTGGTTGCTGATGTTGGTCGAAGGTCAGACGGAGTGCCCCCAATCACATTAAAAATACAAATTATACTTAAAACAATATTCTTACCTTCGATATTTCTGTTGACAATATTTTTGTCATCACAATATTCTTAACACAATTTTTTTATTAACCCAATATTTTCTTTTCAACATTTATTAGCCCAAATACCATCTGAAGGAAGGCAGGATCCTTCTACATGGATACCCCCACTTTCTGCCTGGTGATGTTATGGTTTCTGACGAGTCTTTCTGGGATCCTGCTAACCAGGACCCCAGTCTCTGTGCTTTCTTCCCTAAATTGGTTATGTTAAGTACCTAGGTACATCCCAGATTGGATACTGGTGTATACTTATAAGTCCCAACTATATGGTACTGAGGTACCCTGGGCACAGGTGCACTAGGGGTCCACCATGTGCTTAAGCATGTATTATGCCACCCATGGGAGATCACTAAGACTGTAACTACAGGTCTGCCATGGCAGCATGTGTAAGCTGGTGCTAACACCACTTACAACAGATATAGGTTTCCCTATATCTTAGATCACTGCGCTAAAAACCTATAAGTCACCCCTAAAGCAGACCTTTCAATCCTGAAGGCAGGATGCTCGGTTCTAAGTATTAGGGTGCCCCTGCATGAGCAGGACACCCCTGCAACCTTCGGAGTCCATTCTCCCGGGTTGTAAATGCATCAGCCATTATGATACATAGAGAGGCCATGCACATCCCTAAACTGGCTGAAACGAACCCTCTCATGTTTGGTATCAAACATGTTGGAATCATACCCCCACACCGTACATGGTGTGGAAGGTATGATTCCATGCACTGTAAAGCTCCTCCCGGAGGCCCCCAGTGCACCCGGTACCAGTCTTCTAGACCCAAGCAGCACAACATGGCTGCTGCCGACCAGAGACACGATTCTGCCATCCTGCTGCAAGAGCCACGCTCGAGCAGGGGAAGGCAGAACAATAGGTATCCTGTCACAGGGATGTGTGACCACCTCCCTGACAGGGTTTAGTGTATTTGGCCAAGTGGGGGTGCTTGCCAAGACCACTCAGTCCTTAGGGTACTTAAGGGATTACCTGGAGGTGGGTCCCTTGATTAGTCGTGGGACAAGATTCATATCAAGACACCACTTCTTCTTTGACCATCTGGGCACTCTGGACTTCGCTCTGGGTTTCGAGAAGCAACTGGGAAGACATTGGCTGTACCTGAAGGAATCTCCCTTGAAGTGAAGGAGTCACTTCCCTGCATCGGCAGGGACCCCAATGAAGCTGCCCGGTCTGCTGATCCTGGGCTCCCATGGACTCTGAAAGGCTCAGCAACACAGGTCATGGTTCTTCACATCCGCGGAGGCCTGCTCTGTCCTCTCACCAAGTTTGAGGCCAGTATTCCTCGTAGGAGCTGCAGGGACCAAATCACTATGCACCACGTTGACTTGCCATTGCAAAGGGTTGTTGGCTTACTTCCTCCAAGATCTTGGGGCTCCAAGTAGCCCCAACCTAAAGCATCTCCCGTGACCAAGATCTTTGTCCTCACAGCATCGCTTGCACCGTGGGTCTGAACATTTGGTGAGCTTCTCGAGGTCCTCTTGCGACTCCAGTGCCTGTGGGTCCTCGTGAGGATCTTCTTTGATGTCATCAGGCTCCCCTGATTGCTCGGGCGGGCTCTGACTCCCCTGCTTGTGGTGAGTCACCTGGACCTTGCTGGTCCCGACACTGCACCTTTTTCGCTTGCCATGTTGGTTGCAGTTGCCAAGGCTTGTTGCTGCTCCCAATGGACACCTACCCCTCAACTCTCGACATCCAACGTGGGACAGCTTGTGAACGGCTCCTGGTCTTCCACAGCGTCGCCTGGTCTGCACAGCTGTAGCTCCAAGGTCACCGTCAGCCTTCCTGCAGCACCCAATATAGGTGGGCGTTCGTCTTTCGTGCCTCCTGGTCACTCCTGAGTGGTATAGACTCTGTCCCCTCTGCTTGCAGGTACTTCATATCTTGAATCCAACTTTCACCTTCTCTAGCAGCTGCATCTTCCTGAAGTCCTCCATTGAGTTCAATGGCGGTTTTTGATGCCACTTCACACCTATGCACCCGACTTCCCTGGTGTAGGTATCCTGGTTCCTAGGGTATCCATGGGTGGGGTGGCTCACTAAGCTTCTGTCTTCCACAGGGTTTCTTCAGGGTCCAATGGGAGGGGTCCTTCTTCTTGAAAATTTTAACCGCGACTTACCCTTTGACTTGTATTAAGCCCGCAGTCATGTTCCTACTCTGCACATGGCCTCCGTGGGGGTTCCTGGTTACTTACCTCAAGTGCTTCCTTGGGTCCCCGGCACTTCTACGTCTTCTGGGTATAGTCTTGACTTGAGTTGTGGTTCGCATACCACTATTTTAGTATACGGTTTGGTCACCCCCTGGTGACCACTGTGTATTTGTGCTACTCACCTGTTTCTATTGCAAAGTATTATGTGCATTGTGTATATATCCGGGGAGGAGATATCTGTATGTGTTAGTGAGTGTCTTATACTAAATACATATTTTTATAAATACATTGTGCGCTTCTTTTTCAGTTAGTCTATACCAATAAGATTATCCTTTGGTAAAACAAGCTGCTTTACACTCTTTTTGGACTAAGCCTGAAGGCTGCTCTCCACATCTACCACTTAGAGAGCTTTCTAAGATTCTCTAAGACCACTAAATTCACCATAAGGGCTGTCTGGATTGGTGCAGGGTGCCCACTTACATAAGTGTGCACCACATACCAAGCCAGCTTCTCACACCATTTAAATCAGTCGAAAGTATTCTTTCAATCATTGTCAATCTATAAACCTGTTTGTACCACTTCTCAGGTTCCTCTCGCAATTTCGAAAAATTTGTCATAAAAGAATAAAGATCACCTCTCCTCCAAGGCATATACACATAGTTGCCTCCATGCATGTCTCTCAAAGGAAATTCAGAATCTGTCTCTAACACTAAATCACTATCGGCCCATTTGCTTTCTTTCTTGCCTCTGAAGCCTCCTTTTATTAGTAGTAACCTTCTTTTCCATCTTTCTCTGTACTTCTTTAAATCTCTCCAGTCCTTTATTTTTTCAACCAGATTCTTAATGTTCGCTTGTAATGATATTAAACCCAACTCTTTTATTTCACCATTGGTCAAATCCATTTTATAATTCCTTTGCACATTTCTCATCTACTGATATTAACATCACACTTGTCAGCCAATTACTCAAGCCTATCATGAGCTTCATTTACACAATTCCCTGCTTCTCTGATGAAATACCTCATCTCATCCACATTCTATGACATGAATCTGTTTGTGTTGATTGTCCCCTGCAAAGTTTCTTCCAATTGAATTTTTAAAAGCCCAACATTTATGTCTCTCTCTTTGGAAGATTCTTCACCAATAGCAGTAGTAACAGGCATGTCATTTGAGACTATAGAAACAACTGTAGTAAATCTGCTAATAAACTGTCAACGTATTTCCAAGAGGGGCACTTGCTGATGCATCTGCAACTGCAAGCGCTGTCAATCACTGTGACTGTTTACTCTTTCCATCTCCTGCTGCACCTGCATCGGATACTACAAAACCCCGCCCCTATTTCTGGACCCCATCAGTGTATAGAGGAATTAAAAAAATAATTTAAAAAGGTATTCTCACTCCCTCTGTCATATCATCATCCCAACATTTCTCCTGATGATCCCATTTGTCTCGAAGCTATTGTCTAAATGAACCCTTCACCTGTCTCTTCATTTTTTTCTCTCGTTTTCTGTAAGAATTTGATCCCATTTATTCAGTGCCTCAAACTGTTTAGGTCTAGGTCATGGCGTCCTCTCATTCACGGTTTTTCTCAAGAAATCTAGCTCTAAAGAAAACTGCAAACCCCTTAACGAAAACTGCAAGTACTTTGTCAGAAAAAGTGTATTCATGCCAGTTGTGAATCGAGGTACATGTATAAAAAACATTTTTCATCTTCATTTCATATGCAGGCGAACCCTCTGCAGGTGTTTTCTAGTCCACTAGGAGCTTAAGGCTTCTTCAACACTCCATCCATTATTCTCTTTCAAAATAATCTAATATCCACACAAAAAGAGCAAGCGAACAAAAAACTATATCAGCGTGGCTATGCCAAAACTCAACAAATCACATTGTGGCTTTGACAGCAACCAACGAATGACAATGCAAATCTGCAGTGATATCTCACCAATACCAGCACAACTCCTTTTCTGACCAACCAACCAATCGCAGCACAACTTCTTTGTGAATGAGAAAACAATTGTACAACTGTTATCAATGAATGCACACTAAATAAACCAATATAATTTTTTTTTTGCTCAACCTAATTAGGAGGAAAACCAGCATCCTGGGATAAGACAAATCTTGCAAACAACAGAAACAAGACTAGCACCTTTGCAGCACTTGTCAAGCTTAATTCACACCAAAGCCGACCGCTGTCCAGCAACAATCCACCTCTAGACAGTGTATTTACTCCCATGCACAGAGGAGAAAAGAACACCAACCTAGATTAGACAAGCGAACACATGGAAAGGAAAACTCATTAATTCTGGAAAAACCCTATCCCTGTGTATGCCGCGCCACACAAAACACACTAGCTTTATACAGACAATTTCAACAACAATATATCGAAATCTTGGATTTTCATGAAACAAATAACCAAATCAAACAATAATAAGCCAAAACTCCTTCAACACTGATCACAACTAAGAATAGTACATCAAAATAACAGTGATCAAACTACCAACTGAACCTAAAATTAGCATTGAATAACTAAAAGCCTCAAATGCAGCATAGAAATGCATCACGCAACACAAATCTGAACATTTTAATATCACACTTGAACACTTTCGAATGCTAGAATCATTCTGCACTATTCACACTGACAATCCAGATTGTTCAGGAATAGACCCACAAGTTAGGTTTCTGGAAAAATCCACCAAGAAGATCCATACCGGAAAATCCACTAACACTAAGGGCTGGGCAGAAAGAAAACACTTCTGAAGCTGAAAAGAGGGACATTTAACTTGCAACCATCATCTGCAACCACAAATTTGTCGGTGGGGGACCTCAACAAGTCACCTACAATTCAGTGAATCAGAGACAGTGTTAAACCTCCATTTCATGCAGTAATATATGATCAAGGTAAAGCACATCCCAGCACATCAAACAGCAGAAAACAATTAAGTAAAAGGGCCCACTCAATAACTGAGATCTAGATCAGCAGAATAGTTAAAGGGTTTAATTGCAAAAATTCAAAAGTAAGGCAATACAGATTCAATGCAATGAAGGCTCTCAGAACATTTTTGATAGCAGGAGATAAACAGATAGCATCCCTAGCAGCACAGGCAAGGTCTCAGGGAAGTTCTGGCTCTCCCCTAAAATTGAGGATTTTTATACATTACTTTTGCATATGAAATTACCATAATTGCAGTATCACTGTGGTGTGAGCAAATGTATCAATTAATTATCAAACCATAACACAGAAATATAAAATATCACATTGCCTTAATACATAAGCACTAACCCACTACATGAATAATTATGCGGCCCACTCTATGCTATCACCACCCGCAGATGGCTGTACAAACGTGATACAAGAATGATAGAATCTTATTATGAATGAATTGGGTACAGTGAGCTAGCGGAAGGACCTTGAGATGTAGTTACAGTTAGTGACTGAGCCAGGGCAAAGGTCAGCGAAAACAGCATAAACCATGACAATGGAAAAAAAACTGACAAGGACTCTGTTTGAACATGTGACGCAGAAATAATTAACAGTGAGATGCACAAAGGTAGAGGACAAGAATGACAAGGGTGAAATCCATTTTGGACAAAATGGCTGCGAGACCTAAATTGAGGCCTAGTTTATGAAGGTCAGGAAAACACTTCCGCTCAACATATTTAAATTTTTTCAAAAGGAACAGTACTATATAAGTGTGTATATGTGTAATCGAGTGTGAAACTGCATTCTGTACAGTGGCGGCTCCCCCATTGGGGTGTGGGGGTGTTGCCCCACTGCTTTCTCGCCGTGCAAGAAGGCAGAAACATAAATGGTAGTAACTACCATTTTATGTATCTGCCTTCTCGCATGGCGAGAAAGCAGAAGTGCCTGGTTGGGGGTGGGCGGTCCTGCTCGAGGGCAGGGGGGTGTGGCTTGCCCACTGTTGTGTGTACTAACTGTTTGGTCAGCCCTGGGGCCGACCAAACAGTCAGTATACACAATAGTGGGCAAGCCACTCCCCCCTGCCCTCGAGCAGGACCGCCCACTCTCCCTTTTTAGGTCTTGCCTGACCCAGCGCATGCGCTGGTCTGGCGAGACTTATTGAGAGGGCTCCAAAAAGTGCTCCCAGGCCAGCCTAGAGCTACAGTGCATGTGTGCGGGCGCGCGCGCCATGCTTTACCGCGATTACTTTCACTTTCGCGGCCACACGACCGCTTTGATGTTTGATCGTGATCACAATCGCGAGCACTTTCACCAATAGGTCTCGCTTTTGGGACCTTATAAGTATTTAGTCATGCAACTGTTGCATAGCTAAACACTTATAAGGTCCCAAAGGCGAGATCTATTGGCTATGCCTACAGAGCAGCCTACAAAGAGAAAATGGCCTGGGTGAGGCGCGCTCTGCTGCGCCTCACCAATCACAACGCTGCCATTGCAGCGTTGTGATTTGCGGAGGGGAGGGAGGAAGGCTGCCTTTCCTGGCTGATGACAATCCAGGACTTGGAAAATACAGGACGGCGGGAGTCGGACGTCCGAACCCATCCAGAAGCTGAGGTGGTAGGGGCGCAGGACAGTAAGTTAAGTTATGTATTTTTTTAATTAAACAAACCCCTCCCGCCTCCCCCCAAACTTCCCCCCACAACCCATTTCCACCCCCTCTCCCCCCACCCGCTCCGAGCTCCCGCTCTTTTCCATAAACAGTCAGAATGTAAAGCGTTTTCAGTCACAAAGATTAAGTCAGTCTCAAAAGAAAAGCTCCGAAATGACAGCAACATTTTTCAAGTTTCCCTAAAAACAGACGAAAATATCATTTCCACTCGAGACTGTCGGTATTTTCCATTCTGAATGAAGATATGGTCGATAATCAAAATATAACTGGCTCCCCGGCTGCAGAATGGGGGTGCCGTTCCTTCAGACGGAAAACAGACACAGAAAGACGGCTCGAAGGTCATAAGACTGAGGTGCAGTATTGGGGATTTAGGTAATAAAACGGCTCTTCCGAAGGCCTCAACACCGAGCCCCGCCCTCAGGAGTCACATGACGACCACTTATACTGCATGTCCATCCAGATTCATTGGATGTCCATTTAGCATATGTGGATATAATGACACTTTATCATGGGTCCGGCCCTCCTGGGCTCACGCTGGACACTCCTGGGATAAGAAAGTGTACTGAATGCGAAGTGAACAACTTTCTGATTCCCCCGGGAGAGTTTAATGACAGCACAGACACTTGAGAGAGACATGCCAGTTCCACACACCATCTGGACAACACCAGTGAGGAAAACAAAATGGAGAATTGTTCAAACCGAAAACAATCCGTAAGAAAACAATATCTGGACTTCTGTTCTGCACTTGTGTTTAACAACACTGAGTGTACGGTGCATAGTGGTGCCAACCAGACACAATCCGAATTAAACCAATGCTAGTCCGTTTCCACGCATTGGCCATTAATGTTGTTAATGAGTCTGGAGTTCGGCAAAACCCTTTGATTTTATTAAAGTCATAGATATATGATCAACTTACTTAAAGGGGGTTTCAATCAGCCCCTTTCATCGAATAGTATGTAGTTGTGTCAATCACCTTTGTCTTCCTGCCTGTCATGCCGGCCGCGACTGCTAATGATACCCGCATCTGGAGACTTGAATCTGCAAATATCTAGTATGGGAGCGAGTGATTCATTCAAAACAACACTAGTTAGAGTGACGTGATGATGTGCAGACAGCCGGCATGAGGTGTCAGGTGAGTTTGTCACAGCGCAGCCAGATACGAGCACACACTCACCTCCCTTCACAGAGAGCCCAGAGCGGCGCACCTTGCAGTTTGCTGTAATCCACATGTGTAAAAGATGATAGTCACATATTTTTATATTGCCGTTGTTACCGCGGTGAGCAGCTGTGTACACAAACCGGTCCTGCTATTCCGCTCAAAGGCCCTCATTTAACTAACACCTCAGTGATAAAAGTGTGCGTCATTGATGTCGAAACCCATTCCGCGACCTGCAGGATGCGCACAATCTGCCTCTGCAGGTACCATAACCATCTAAGCTATGGGTGCTTTTCCTGGCGCAGGTCCTACAGCAGCACTCCCCCGCTGACACAGGAAAGGGTTCTGAGGACAGCACAGGACATGAAGGGCACAAGCAAGTATGCACGACGGACAGTGTGCACGACACACAGTGTGGGTGATAACACCCACATCATAAAAATAAAGGTGTGGCCATTTCCTTTACTTTTCTGCCCTACCACTTTCAAATTTCACCAGCCGCCACTGATTCTGTATGTTGTTATTGATGCACAAAAATCCTCTAGACTGTGTTGAACATGAGAATACTATATATATTTGGTATGAAGGATTAATACAACTGGTTTGTTTATTGTAGAACACGCTCCAAAGCTAATACAGCCAAACTATCTAAGGCATCCAAATATGTAGTTTAATAATCTAGGGCCCAAACCTTGCAAGTTTGGCCTTACTCGGTGCCCTTTTCTTTCCTCTTCAAATTACGACTTTAGTTGTAGTACATTGTACCACAAAGGTGTTCATAACAATATATGCACCTACTATTAGAACTTTGTTTATCCTTCTCCCTTCTCTTCCTCTGTACTTATTTTGCTGTAGTACATGTCCTTACGTTTGATATGACAGCCTAGCTCAAATCTTGCTTTCGAGACAGATGCAGAGGCTGTAAAAAGAGAATATAGTACATAACAACGTGATGTATTACATTGCGTGCTTTTACAACGCGGTTGTTACAACGACCGCGTTGTTAGTATGCAATGCATTACATCGCAAGTCATTAAAACGACTTGCTGTAGGGGGCGCGCTGGACGTAGGAATAGTATTATTAACTATTCCTACTCCAGTTTGAGCAACAGTAGGGAAGGTGTTGGAATTCATTTCCAATACCTCAGCGCCCCCTACAGCAAGTTGTTGTAATGACTTGCGATGTAAATGCATTGGGAACTAACAACGCGGTCATTGTAACAACCACGTTGTAATAGTCTTGCGATGTAATGACTGCATTGTAAACGCTGTTTCCCGTAAAAAGACTGCCACCTCTTCATGACATTAGAGTGGGGCTGGTCTTTAGCGAAAAAAGTATTTGACATGTTTCATAATGACAGTACTGGGTGCAAGGGTCACAATGTGGAATATATGTTTGGCCTCCTGGTCTCACAGTTGCAGACTCCTGACCCTACGGTTGACCAGTAAGAGCAAAAGTCATCTCTGGAGCAGGTTCCTTGGTAAAATATTTGCTTCAAGTGGAGCTCTTTCTGTGGTTCCTCACCATATGGAAGAAGTATGGAAGGTTAAACTATGTATCAATATTAAGATTGGCTTTGATGTTAGAACATATTGTGGCACCAAAGCTATCAATGTTGATAGAGCAATGGACGGTGAGCAGTGCCTTGACATCAAACAGGTTGTCATTAAGCCTCTCGACTTTGTATGTTTCATCAAATCTTTAGATGTGACATATTTGTAGGAAAATATATAGTCTATGAGGGGACCAAGACTGAAATAAAGTAAGTAGTTTCAACCAAATAAGATTTGATACAGAGCTCTGCTGCCTTGGTGCCCTTGATGGACTGTGAGACCCAATTTAGAGTTCCTATCAAAGGGGACACATTAATCCCAACAGAAATAGCTTCCTGTTCTTGTGAAAACAGTTTCACAATTCAGTATTAGAAATGAAATATAGATAGAAAGATACAGTAAATATTAGGATTTGTGGCTTCTGGGAGCAGGAAATGAACTGGTCTTAACTGGGAGTATTTTTCGTCATCAACATCATCAACATCATCAAATAAATCTTTATTCAGTTGACAACCATAAAAGCTACAAGATCATATAAATATATATAAAAAAAATCACAGCACAATTTCATAAAAAGGATGCACATTAAAATACAATAGAACCCAAGTTCTTTAAAGTTTTGAGGCACAAATCCTTAAAGTATCACTCATAGAAGAGGGTCACATAACTTCGACCTTTAAGGTTGATTATGCCAAATCAGTCTTCCCTAATTATTCTACTAAGTTACGATTGATGGTCTTTTATTTGCTTGCTAAAAGTAGTAGAGGGGAGTAAAACAAGTCATGGTTATACTTTCAAATTTAGTCATACTCTAAAGGACCACAGACTCCGAATTCCAATTTTGTGGATTTAATATAAGGCCAAATATAATTGAATGTAAATACACCTGAGTATAAGACTATACAGATGCATGAAAATCAATACAGAGCCAATTTTACCAATATAGTTCATCCGGCATAAAAGGCATAATATGATGAACTCCAAAATCAAAATACAGCAAAGAATAGAAGTTGAGTCGAGTTCTCTTTTCATCTGGGAGTCAAATAAAACAAAGAAAAATAATCTTTCCCTACACTGCTCTAATCAAGGGTCCTACCTAATTTTCCTATATCATTTCCCAAAGGTGTCAGCACGTCTTGACTTCCTAAGAAGTACTCACGTCAAATGGGTTTCCTAGCTTAAGGCTATGGAGCTCACTCTAAGATGCTCCTTCTCCTTCGAGAATCAGCAGAAGTCTTTAGACTCTGTCCCTGCGCATCATATCAAAAACAGACAAAGTTCAACCCCCAATGTATCATGTGGTAAACTTCTCTATTGTATCATTTCAGTAACTTTCCAGTAGCTTTAATTAATTCTTCTTCATCTTCCAGTGACCTTTGTTCCCAGACAGGCCAGGCACAAAAGGAGTCCTCCCTTCATGCCTTCCAGTCTTCTTCAAAGACATTCCAGGTATCTCCTTAAATTTAAGAATAACAAGGCTGAATTCCTGCACCTGCAGTAGGATGAGAACACGCTACTTTCGAGTACAAAAGAGATTCATTTAATTAATGTTTTGAGCGGCCAAGGAGAATCAAAACTATCAACATTTTTACAATTTTGGGCCTACGATTCAGGCAACTTAAACTAAACATGGTTACATTGCACGAATATGATTTCACCCTGTTCATTATAGATACAGGAATTATGAATGTTTCTAATACATATAAAATCCGACTTGAATGTCCATACTACATTTCAATGTGAAGATAACGTTGGTTAAATGCATCTTAATACTCATAAAACACTGCAAACGATAAAATACACCTGAGTGCGTTTAAACCATGAGTATAGTGCACCCATATTATTTAGAGTGCTGTAAGCGCTCTATCAGTTCCCCCCGCTTATGACTAGTGTCATAACAACACCATTCTATCCTCTCACAATTTCTCCCTGCAGAAGAGACCGACCTAAACAGATGCTGTAGCTTGCCGTCCCTGTCCAATTCTTTCTAACCCTTTAAGATGCAGATAATGACTGTCCTGCAGTCGTTCTAACTGCTGCTCTTGCCTTTTCATGGAATTTTCATTATGTCGTGCTTTCTGCCACTTGTAAGCTTTGATGGCTCCCAGTAGTACAATTGCACAAAAGACAGCTATTATGATAGGTTTGAAGGTGTATCCCATTATCCCTTGTCCCAGACTTCAAAACCAGCTTACAACCTTTTCAAATCCATTACCAATTTGTTCCCAGAGTCCATCAGCAGCCAAATCCTGAAAATCTTGATGTATTTCTGAAATGTTACTAATGTACTTTCGTATATCCTGACTATTGTCAGGAACATACGTGCAGCACTGTTGAACTTTCAATAATTTACAGACTCCTCCGGCTTTTGCTAGTAACACATCTAAAGCAAGATTATTTTGAAGGACCATAGCCCTTATCGAAACCATCTCTCCATCTACAAGCAATAGAATCTGGGCCGTATTTATAGAGAGCTTGTCCACCAGAGTTGCCAACCTTCTGATTTTCAAATCATTCAAAATCACACCCACACTAGTTATCATGGCTCCAAATATATCCCCAACATTCCTCCTGCACTTACACCACGTTTTCCTCTGTGAGATCTTTTCCCTTCCAAAAGCCACAAATCTTCCACATGAAAGCTTTTGGGGAACACCACAGCCAGGTAACATGTGCCATACCAATTCTTAGGCAGCGTTACATAAGCATTTGTTCCGCACACAAAATACACATTTGGCACTATGGTTATTTTATCCCAGATCGCCTTTCTAATTGACTCTTCAATCAAGAAAATGTGTACACAATCACTCTCACCCACAAATATCTTAGCATAACATGTTGATGGGTGTCTAATGCACAGTTTTCCTTTTTGCTTAAAGTCCAAAGCTCTTAGACCTGAACTTCCTTTTGCCTTATGATCTAATTCTTCTGGTGTCCATGGAATGACATTATGCTTTGGATCTGGTCTAAATAAGGTCTGCCTATCTTCTATCTGATCCACAAATTTCTTTTCAATGTCTGTTAGCATGCAGGTCAAATTGTGTCTAAGGGCATATGATGTATCTAAGGTAATAGTAGGCACAAAATACTAAGACATCTACTTCCTTATAGTAATCATATTTGTTCAAGTACTTAAGAACTGGAACTTCTGAGAGTACCACATCATAATTCAAGAAGTAGTACTCAAAATGAGCCTTACTATAAAACATGCTCAACAACACACTACATGTAATACCATATGTCACAGGTAAGTAATGGTATTGAATGCCTTCTTCCACTGATGCAGGCAATTGCATACACACATAACAGTCTTTTGCTTCCATCGTATTGACATATTCATACAACAAACAAGCAAATGCATTCATCTTGAAATCACCTTTTGATAGGTCTACATGTAACATCCGACTAGGCTCCCTGATCATTTCTCTATCTTTTGCGGATGCACCCCCTTCCAAATCTGTGACAGGTGGGGTAAGTGTCGCCTGTTCCCTACGGCATTTTGAGATTCGACTAAAGATGTAACAATTACCACAGTTATGACAATAAGCACCACGACAATAAGGGTACCAGTTATGCACTTTTTCTTGCGTTCTGAAGTGTCAGACTGCATTTTGAACCACTGTTGGTATCTTGAGGAACAAACAAAATCAACAAAGTCTCTTGTCTTCTTTTCTTTGCTTTATTCTGTTATTTGCAATGTCTCTTTATTACTCTTTGTCTAATTGAATGTTGCGATATATAGTTCAATAACACTAAACCTATTGTAGAGATGTAGTCAGCCCTATCCTTTAATTCTTCTTCTATTGAACGTCCCTAAATTTAAATCTTCCTCCACTTGGGCCTAGGTTATCTTCTTTCAAAAGCCTAATGAGTTCTCATTTCACAGTTCAAGCTTCATTATTAATGATATTAGATGCAAGTACTGTAAGAACAAGTTGCAGAATCTCTGCACAAATTTCTCCCAGTTCTTTGTGCAGCGGGGTGTCGATCGAAGGTCAGGAAATGAACCTGGTTAAGGATCAGAAATAGTAACCCACTCAGCCTTGGTGGATTGGGGATGGTCAGTGTTAAGATTCCGAAAGCCTCAATTCCAGGTACCTGCAACTGAATATCAATCGATTGGGTGTCCCCTCTGTAACTTACTTTGCTTGTCCCCAACCTCCCGGAGTTCCTCGGTTTCTGAATCTGCTGCCAGGTATGTCCACTCAGGAGATGCGTACTTTTGAGACGGTAGCCTCTCCCTTCGGGATCGTCTTAGACCACCTGGTCTCTCTTCGGCTTCACTTTGATCTGATTCAGACGTTTCAGGAATCGGAACGAGATTTTTCTCAGATACAAGCCTTATGTTTAGCCTTTCTTTTCTTGTCGGCCACTTTTCTGCTTCTGCACCTGTTCTCCTCTTTTCCTCTTGATCTGATCCTTCTACACCAGGACTTTCACCTTGCTCTGGTTCACCGTTCACTTCTGCAATCTCGTCTATCTCAGGTTCTGAACTCAACTCTGTAACGGCTTGATCTCTTCTTTCTTGCTCAGTTGATTGTTCAGCCTCATCACCGATGCTTATGATTTGACCAGTTCCTGCACCGACTGTTGCATTTTCAATTTCTCTTCTCAAAACGATGGGAGTCGTTTCCTCCGCAGGCTCTGGGACTCACCGAGTATGCGAAGCGTGAATCCAATTTGGTAATCCTCCACACTTCACAGCTGTACTTGTGACCAGAATCACCTGGTAGGGTCCTCGCCAGCGAGCATCAAGGCAGCTCTTCCTCACGTGTTTTCGGACAAGCACCCAGTCACCAGGGTTGAGATCATGCAGCAGGTCTCTCGAGGTAGATGCAGTCGCAGCGTCAACCTGGTGGGACACAGAATTAACCACATCAGCCAGTCCCCCACAATAATCCAATACCAAATCATCTGTGATGTTTATCAATGCTGTAGCTGGCACCTTAGGCAACCGCATAGCTCTTCCCATTAGTATCTCATGGGGAGAGAGCCCTGTCCTCCTATCAGGAGTACTACGCAAACTCATTAGCACCAAAGGCAGTGCATCTGGCCATTTCAGTGAAGTTGACGAACACACCTTTAACACCATCATCTTGATTGTACCATTTATCTGCTCTACAAGACCAGAAGCCTCAGGCCTGTAACTACAGTGCAATCTCTGATCAATATTCAAAGCAGTACACAACAACTTTATGATTTCATTATGGAAGTGTGTTCCTCTATCTGTCTCCACCGAAGTCGGAAATCCAAACCGCGGTATCAGTTCTCTTAAGAGCAGTTTTGCCACTGTGAGACTGTCACATCGTCTAGTTGAATATGCTTCAACCCAACGTGAAAAGATACACACCACCACCAAAACATATCTCAACCTATTGCACCTCGGAATCTCAATAAAGTCCAATTGTATCCTATTGAAAGGACCTCCTGATTTTCCAATGTGATTCATCGCCACCACAGTTCCCTTTCCAACATTCATTTGTTGACACGTAACACACCTGTGACACACTGCTTCAGCACTCACGCGAAATAGTGGGTTAAACCAAGTTTGACTAAACACTTGCACCATGGCATCTCTCCCAAGATGAACTGCTCTGTGAATTTGCCTTGCCATTGGGCTCAGTAAACAGTTGGGTAGTACTGCTCTGTTATCTGTTGATACCCAAATGCCATCTTCTCTCTGTTCACAACCTGCTCTAACCCATGATGCAGCTTCCTCCTCTGGGACCTCATCCTGTAGCTGCTTCACCTTATCCCAAGTATTGGTTACAGCTAACTTCATGCTGAGCTCGGTCTCTTCTGTGTTCTCTCCTACATTTTCTCCATTGAAAACACAAACATATATAGCACAAAAATGAGTCACTTCGTCACCGTAGTTGTTTCCCTTCGTTACAAAATCCTCTCCTCTCCCATGGGCTGCACATTTAACCACTGCAATCTCTTTAGGTTTCTGCAAAGCCTCTAGTAGTTGTCGTCCATATTCTCCTTTACGCATTTGGGATCCTGAGGATGTCAAAAATCCCCTCTGTGACAACAACTGCCCAAAGTCATGAAACACTCTGAACCCATATTAGCTGTCAGTATAGATAGTCACTCAGACACCATTAGCGATTGTACAGGCACATATCAGAGCAATAATTTCGGCCACCTGAGCAGAGTATACTCTTTTCAAACAGGCAGCTTCTACCACCCCTAGGATGGTGCACACGACAAATGCTGCTCTCAAACACACTTCATTGTCTCTTAAGCATGAACCATCAACAAAAAGGATCAAATCAGATTCAGACAGTGGTTCATCAACAATGTCAGGTCTGGGTTTGGTAGACAGTTCAGTCACATCCAAGCAGTCATGCTCTTCACAATCTTCTTCTTCCTCTTGCAGAACAGGTAACAATGTGGCAGAGGGGGGAGGAGCCTAGCCTGCAGCCGAGATGGCCGCCTAGCTCTTCGGCTCCGCCGACCCTTTCGCCCTTCGTCGATATCCTGGCAAGAATCCTGCGCCTCCGAGCCCTACGCGTACCTGCGCCACGTTCCTGACCACGATACTTTGACTCCGGTCGAAAACGGAGCTGCCCCGGCGGAGTTGGGCCCCGGTTTCCATTCCGGCCTTCCAAGCGGTCGCAGCCGGGCCATAGCTTAGTGGGGACGGCCGGCGGCGACAACGATAGCAGCGGCCGCTGTGGAGAGGGAGGAGCCGGTGCACCGGATCTGGAGCGCGGCGCTGGGATTCTCACAGCAGCCTTTTCCATGCTCGGCTGCCCAGCGCGCCCCGCTCGCAACATTGTATCCAGCTCCCGTATACTGTATCCCGGCCCAGCTGGGAGAGGGCCGGGATCGCTTCTTTGTTGCAGCCTACAGCAGCGGACGCCATCTTCCGCATCGGAAGCCCTGGTCTCGCCGGTGGGTTTCCCTGCACCACAGATTCCCCTGTCCTTGAAGCTCTTCCACGACCGGCTGCCTCCACGTTTCCTGCACCGCCGGGGCCCCGCAGAGAGCTTATCACCTTCCAGATACCGATGGCCGGTGAAGGGGGGCTTGCTTCCCGGGGCGCTCGATGGTTGCTTGCCTAAGATGGCGGACGCAACAGCACCCTCCATCCTTGATCCACCGCTGGGGCTTCGCGACATCCTGGCAGCTCTGGAGGACCTGTGGTTGGCCTTCCGCGACTCTGCCACTGGTTTGGAGGACCGGTTTGATCGGACTTTTTCAGCTGGCCATGATGATTCTCCAGTGCGGCATGTTAAGCCACATCTTCAGCCGACTGTCGGTGGATCACCCGAGTTGAGGTGTGTGGCAGTGACGGGGGGACGTGTCCCAGTGCCCGCTGCGGTACTCCTCGGCTCTGCCCTGGAGGAGTCTGACAATCCTGCTCCCTTGGTAAGGCCGGAGCTTGTGCCTCAGCCGCCGTTTTGCCCATCTCCTTTGTCCTTTGGTGCCACGTTTCTGAGCGTCCTCCTGGACTTGCTTCCTGTACATCGGCCGGCCGCTACTCTGGGATTTATGCATCGTCCTGCTCCCTGTTGTACTAGCCACCGCATAGCAGTGGCGCATTCTGTGGTCCTTTACTATCGAGCTTCGCTCCAGTTTGACTTGTCTCTTACCCCTCGATTGCTGCAACGGACTCCATGGTGGCCCATCCCGTCCAGGTTGGCTGTACTGCAATTGGATTCTGTTGGACTGCAGATTCGAAGGGGCCAAGGTTGAGGGAGGGGGTTTTTCTTGTTGCACATTGATACGTATATGGCTGGGACTGGGACTTGTGACTGTTGGAGGTACATGTAGCAGGGTGTTAGGTCGGGGCCTGGGGTTGGGTGACCGCGGGTAACGATTTTGCTTGTATTGAATAGATCCTTGGCCCTCCTCCGATCAACCGTGACATTCTTTTTCTTTTTCTTCTCTTTCTCTTCTCCTACATTTCGGGTACTCTTTTGGGGCGACAGACACACTGCTAGGGGGGGTAGGCCGTAGCCTCTGCATGCGTGTAGGGTGGGGGGTATATTTCCTTGTTGGTTTTTTTTTTCTATGGGCCTCCTTTTCCTTTCTTTCTTTTCTCTCTTTCTCTTCTCCCTTTCTACTCTTTACCTTTCTCGTTTGCTCTTTCCTTTCTTATTTCTGGGGTCGAGGGGAGGATTGGGAACTTGTGGGTAGTGCTTGGGGATCGTCATGTGATATGCTTCTTTTCTATCCTGATTTCATTGAGTGCGATTGATTACCTTACGGATAATGCTTGCTGACTCTTCTGATGATCGTTGCCCACTATAGTCCTAACTGCATTGCTCTGATTCGGATCCTTCTAGACCTGTTGCTATGGACTTATTTCAAAACTTTATAAAACTTAAACCTCATCATCCTGGCGCTCGGCGGCACAATTGTGTATAAACGTAATCTGGTCTATTCGTGCTTGTACTGATATGCTGCTGAATCGTATAATTGCTTGCTGATGTGCCCTTTATTGTCGAGGCCGGCCTGAGGGTTGTAGGCCCGTATCTGTCTGCGCATACTGTTAAATAAAGGTTTTCCAAAAAAAAAAAAAAAAAAAAAAAAACAATGTGGCAGAATTCAAAGTAGTACAGCATCTTAATGTAACATTTTCAGAATCCAAAATAACCTGCTCATACTTTGTAAGTCTGTTATTCGTTAGATACTGTGTCTTTGTTCTTGTCAGTAACAGTTCTACTGAATGTGGTCCATAAACAATAAGCGGATGACCCATCACTATGCTTTCGCATCTCTCAATGCTGACACCTGTTGCAGCAACGGATTTGAGACATCCGGGCAACGCAGAAGCTACTGGATCTAATGTAGCTGAAAAGTATGCCACTGGTCTACGGGCACCTCCATGAGGCTATACTATGACTGCTAAAGCACATCCCTCCTTCTCACAACAGAAGAGCAAAAACGCTTTGTTATAATCCGGCATTCCCAGAGCTGGAGCGCGACATAGGCTCTCTCTCAGCTCGTGGAAGGCTTTCAAGCAATCGTTATCCCATGGTGCCGGATCACTAATGTCCTTTCGAGTCAATCTCAATAGTGGCTTTGCTTGCAAGGAAAAATTTGGAATCCACTGTCGACAATAGCCGACCATTCCCAAAAACATGCAGACTTCTTTCTGTGTTTTCGGAGTACCCATTTGCAGAATCGCCTCAATGCGATCTGGTGACACTCTTCGTTTTCCCTTCTCAATCCGGTGGCCCAGATACTGAACTTCAGTCAAACAATATTGGAGTTTGTTTGGAGACACTTTGTGTCCATTTTCTGCCAGATGATTCAGCAATGCCACAGTATCGATCCTGAAAGCATCTGCAGTCTCAGAAGCGACCAGAAGGTCGTCATTGTACTGCACTAGGACTGACCTCTGAGGCATCGCCAGCCCTTCAAGATTCTTTTTTAGACACTGACTAAAGAAATCCAATTTCCTCTCCTGTGAAATCCCACACCTTCAGAGAGACAGAGTCTCTCAAGTCATGTGGCAACTCCTCTGCCGTGAGTACCACGAATATTTCTGCACACAAGTTCATATTGGCATTTTAAAATCTGCATCGTCATCACAGGTTTGCAACTCCACACCTCTCGATGTGCAAGATATGGTACAATTTAGCTTACACAAAGGAGCTCGCCCCAAACGGCAGACTGGGCTTGAATTGCACACCACAAATTGGTGTCTATCTTGAAATGGTCCTATCCTCACAGGTTGTTTGTCAATGGGTTTGTCATTTTCTGGTTAGAAACTCCCACCACTTGGATCGATTCTCCTGAAAGAGATAAATTTGGAACCACTTCTCTTCTTACTGTGTAGCGCGCAGCTCCAGTGTCTAACAAAAAGGTAACAGGATGCCCATTCACTTTTGCATTTACAAACGGTCCACTCTGATCTACTTCTAAGGCCGCACCCAAAGTGCGATCTCCCTGCACCCCCCCTCTGACACTCCTAAGGATCTTGGGTTCGGTCAAATCTGTCTTGAATTTCAAAGTAGGGCATCTGATGATACACCTGATTATTCATAGGTATTCTGGGAGGCTGAGGGACCTGCATTTGTGGCTCAAATCCTCTCTCATACATGGACCTAGGTCTAGTCACAGTGTTTAAAGTCTCGGACATCTGTCCCTCTCCTTCATTCTGTATTTGATTTGATGGATTGTTGGAGCCGGCCTCGTGGCGTGGTCCTGTTCCCCCTCGCTCAGCTGCACGAGGTCCCATGCACCTCGGGGCTCCTCCATCTTGGATTACACGTCACTCCACGTGACCACCTCCGTGACCCTGCTCTACCCGGCCTCGGTCCCAGCGAGGCCCGACATCGAGGCGCCCACCCCTGGCCCGGGGGATACCACGTGAGCCCTTCCCACTCCCGGCGGAGGGCAGTATCGATGGGACCCCCAACCGTCTTTCCACACCTAGGTGCGACCGCCCCACAGCTCTCTGGGGCCTGGCGCCTCTCCTGCTGGGCGTCTGGCCGCGCCCTACCCGGCGTCTCCGCCCTCCTGGGCGCAAGGGTCCGGACATCAAAGGGCTCAAGACCTATATCTGGGGCGACCCGACAACAAGATGACAGTTGTATCCTGGAGTCAAGAGCCCTGCTGATCGGATCGCGGCTGACCCTACGGAGAAAGACTCTTCCTGAAACTACCTGCTGAGCCCTGCTGACGACTTCGCGGCTCCATCGTGCTTACAAGACCTTCACGAACCTTTGGGGCCCTGCTGACGCCGTCGCGGCCCGACCTCGTTGCAACAGACCATCAGAGCCCAGCTGACCTCGTCGCGGCTCGACCGAAGCGGACCTACCACCGGAGCCCTGCTGACTGTGTCGCGGCTCGACCTGAGCGGAACTACCACCCGAGCCCTGCTGACGCCGTCGCGGCTCTCCACGTCCGAGCCGCTCTGAGACAGCATCCAAGGTCTGGCGCAGAGCCCTCCCGTACCTGGATGGTACTAAGACTGTCCCGCTACCGTATTCCTTCCAAGACATTGAGACTCTTACTGGATCTCTCGATCCCACTGTACATATTGAACGTGCTCCTTTGTTTTATATAAAGAACCAAGATAAGCAACTGATCCGGAGTCCTGTGTGGTGGTGTTACTGGGCCTAGTACGATTATAGGAGAAGGACCTCTCCTAGGAGGCTTCTCAGCGGCGCTCGGCTATAACTTCGCGGTAGGAAGGTACCCGGAGTAGTCCCTCCGACTCCCCGGTGGTCCTCCCTCCAACATGGATTCAATCGACACTCGTGCTTCCAATGCCCGATTTTGTGACAAAAATGACATGCAGTGACCCTCTTTTGATTTGCTACCCAAGCACCTCCTGTACCGGCATCCATTCCCCTTCCTCTTTCCTGTCCAGGTTGGGGTACCTTCTGTTGACCCATTCCTCTACCACTTCCTCTACCTCGACCCATTTCTCCTCCAACCCCATACATCTGATCAGGCCTTTCGACATTCCTTAGTTGTACCAACATCAACTTGTCTTTCACTTTATTTTGTGTCGATTCCACTTGATCACTACAGTACTTTGCATAACGCAGAATTTCATCAATCGTTTTATTCTGCCAACAGATCAAGTAGGTCTATATCATCAAGCTAATATCAGATTTCAATCACAGCACAAACTTCGAGATAAACTGCCCCATGTCTTTCTGCTCAATTGCGTCCAATCCACTATGCTATTTAAAAGCCAGTAACAGTCGTTAATAATAGTCATGCACCGACTCTTTAGAATCTTGGGTTGTACAATCGATTTTAAGCCAATCAACAATTTGAGGAGCTACCTTGGATTGTAACCAGGTAATTACTTACTCAAATTTCTTCATCACCACGGGTGAAGGACCATTATTCGCCAGATCTCTAGCTGGTTCTGCAGCAGGCCATTCAATGGCAACTTTACATGTCGACCATAAATCACCTGGAACCACTATATCAAACAATATATTCAAGTCAATCCATAACACTTTGGAAATCTTAACAAACCGATTCAATTGTTTGTACCAATCAGCAGGTTTTTTCCTCAGCCGAGGAAAATCATTAGTGAAAGCTGCCAAAGTGCCTCTACTCCATGGTACATGTACATATCCTCCATTTTGTACTTTTCTCAAAGGGAATATCCCTGTTGTTCCCATCCCTCCACCCGGAGGTGGAGTATTCCCTATACTATTTCTGGTGCTTTTCTTTTTGGCCCACCTTTCTTCCCATTTGTCTAATGCTTTCCAACCTCGCATCCCTATCACCAGTTCCCTGATGTGTGCCTTTAATCCTATCATTCGCTTCTCTTCCAATTCCTTATCTGTTTAATTCAATCGGCAGGTTCCCTGCATCATTTTAGTCTTTGTCAAATCCACCTCGTACCTTTGTGCCAATTGTGATAAGGCCTCATGAGCTCTCTTTGCCTTTCTAGTAATGTCCTTAGCTACGAATAGCAATTCACTTGGGTCATAAGTATAAATTCTTTCCAGTGGCAGATTCCTTTCAATCACCTCATCGATTTCTGCTTTTAATCTAACAACGGTGCCTTTAATGCAACCTGAATCCTCATCTGGTCTCTTTCACTTCCCGATTCCTCCCTGTCGCAACTTTGTGTTCCCCTTGGATCCCCACTTTCTTCCTTTCTCCCAACTGGGCGACTTTCTCTCTCCCAGCTTCGGCTTCTCCAATGATTCCCTGGGCACACAAAATGTGAACACAACGGTGCTACTCTAGGTGCTTCTCGTCTCATCTTTCTTTCTTCATTCTGTATCATTGACTCCCTCACCGGTGGAACCCACATTCTGATGTCTGATCTAGAATTTGCCAAAGCTCCTGTTAGCCTTCGCTCTGACACACTATCCATCCTTGATGGATCTGCTGTAGCTGGCAGTGGGGTACTAGCTTCCACTGGTATCTGAACCGTACCCATTCCACTCATCGTAAGGCTTCCTGCTGATAGAGTCTCTTCCCCTGCTCTTGTTTGCTGTTGATGTCCACTTGTTCCCTCTCTAGGGTTATATATCAAAACCACTTGTCCAATAGTAACTGGTACCGAAAGTGCTTCCGGCAACAGCATATTACATGCAGTGTCTTCTGGCTCAGTAGCAGAATACCCTAATCCACCTGACCTGCATTAAGCAGCACACATAGAAGTTACAAAACAGCATTTCAAGATTCCCTTCAACACAGGCACCCTTGTATTATGGTGCAAGGGTGCCTGCGTTGGTGTTAGGCAGCTAAATTTAGCGCCAGCGCAGGGGAAACGCAGGGCTGCATCATATTCTTGAAATATGTCGCAGCTCTGCGTTTTCAGAATGCAGAAGCGTGGCATTAGCAATGTTTGCTTGCCGCTATACTTCTCCATTCTGTTGTACATATGCCCATAGGTCTCTTCAGCAATGACAAAGTTGATCAATGGTCCTGTGATGTTGGTTTTCTATGATGTAAATTCTTGTGATGTCACATTCAAATTAGAGGGGCCTCACATCTTCCCTTTCGCCCAGGGCCCCACAAGTCCTAGGACCGGCCCTGGAGTGCCGTGTATCATGAAGAAGGATGCCAGGGGGGTGAGTGGCAGGTGAATAAGCATGAAGGTATTTAAGACTGATCCATCATATAACCAGAAGGGTTGGATCGAAGGGCATTAACATATGATATGCATTATGTGGGTAGGTAGTGTCTTGTAGGCACGTCCAGGCTCCATAGAGAATAGAAAGGCCTGTGTCCGCTGAGAGTACGTTCCGTTCTATGTGTACTCGTTTCAGCGGATCCGAGGCATCTGGCAGCTTGTGCGCCAGTTGGGACATTTGGAGAGCAAGGGCACAGTGTTCCACTGACCTGAGGCCCAGGCTTCCGCTGGAACAGCGAGACGTCAGTTTAGTTGCGGCTAGTCTGGGTTTCGAGGAGCCCCACACGAAGGACAGGATTGGAGAATCAATTAGACAAATTGTGGAAAGAGGCACCTGGACGGGGAGCATCCCGAGGGTATACATAAAACATGGTAGGGTTACCATCCGTACTGCCTGCACTCTGCCCCACATAGAAAACTTCAAAACAGACCATTTTGCTAAATCCCGTTTCATCTGAGCAATTAGTGGGTTCAGATTATCCGGGAAAATTTCCGCCGTGCCTTTGTTCACCAGTATCCCCAGATATTTGAGATGTGATGGTTGGATGGTTAGAAAGGGTATCCGTGTATAGCCGCCTTTGTGCTACCAGCCGAAATGGGAAGAACTTCGCTCTTATCCCAATTTATTTTATAGCTGGAGAATGTCAAGAAGTCGTTGATAATGGCCAGCAAGAATGGTAAGGCTCGTTGTAGATCAGATACGGTTCGCAGGATGTCACCCGTTTAAAGATAGAGCTTGGAGTGGCCTGTCGGAAGTGGGACGCCCACAATGCTGGCAGAGTTTTGAATAGTGGAGGCTAAGGGTTCCATGGCCAAAAGGATGAGAAGTGGGGATAGGGGGCATCCCTGACAAGTTACCTGACGAACTGTAAAAGGGTCGGTTATGAAGCCCCAGCAGTTAACCTGGGCAGTGCAGCCATCATACCGCAGCCGTACTTTAGCAATCAATTGGGCTCCCAGGCCGAAGCGATCCCTTACCGCAAATAAGTAGCTTCATTCATTGCGGTCAAATGCCTTTTCTGCGTCAAGGGAAAGGGCCAATGCATCAGAATAGAGGTCTTTAGCTGACCAGAAAGTGTGTGCCAAGGTGCGGAGATGGTTCCTGGAAGACCATCCTGGTACGAAACCTACTTGCGTTTGATGTATCAGAGAGGGGAGAACTTTACGCAGGTGGTTTGCCTAGGTACTGGCCAGTATCTTAATGTTGTAGTTCAACAAGGAGATGGACCGGTAGCTGCCGCATAGTAAGGGGTCTTTCCCAGATTTGGGCAGGACAGCAATCTTCGCCTTATTGGGCAAGGGACCCAAGGAGGATGTCTGCTCCGTCTCCTGGAATGCAGCCTGCAGGGTATCAACAATCTCTTCCCCCGACCACCTACAAATCTGACAGAAAACCATTGTCCCCGGCAGCTTTATGATAGGGTAGTTTAGATATTGCGAACTCTATCTCTTCTTTGCTGAATTCCCCTTCTAGGAGCTCCCTGCCCTTACTTAAAAAGATGGGGAAGATTTGCCTTGTTTAAAAAAGTTGTCATTCGGTCTCCTCCATTCGGGTTTCTGGGAGTATAGAGGGATTAATAGAACAAGGCAAATTTGTTCACTATGTCTTGGGGCAGTTGAGGATTTCGCACCCTGCTGATTTTATAGCAGAGATAGCCATGGCTGCTTCCCTTTGACGGAGCTGCGCTGCTACCAGTCACCCGGCTTTCTCCTCCTGCTCGTAGTGTTGCCCTTTCATCTGTTGTAATATTCAGCTTTAGAAGTAAAAAGGCTGTTTAGGGCCATCGGAGCTAGTTCCAAGGATCTGCGGTGCTGCAGTGTGGAATGGGCAGAATAGAGGCAGGTATAGGATGAAATGTCCCTTTCCTGGTCCTTCTGGTGATCCACTACCTATTTGTTGGCCGCTGCAGTGTCCCTCATGAGTTGGCCCCTATTTGCGGCCCTTGCGGCAGCCCAGAGTATTCTGCATGAGGTCACTGAATTCTGATTGTCGGAGAGATACTCAGAGAGGTGGACCTTCAGTTGGGATTTGCCCTGAGGGGTTCGGTGCCTCTGTACGTTCATGCGCCATGGTTTACATCCCCGTGATGTCAGCCTAACCTCCATAGATAATAGGACCGGGAAGTGATCTGACAATGCTAACTCTAGGATTTGAGAGTCTCGAATTATCGCAACAGTTCTGTGGGAGATTAGGAAGTAGTCCAGCCTGGAGAATGTCCCATGGGATAAAGAGGCGGAAGTATACTCTATATCTGTCGGTTGGCTGAGACGCCAATGATCCACCAGTCCATTGTCCGACAGAACATCGTCCATCAGGGCCCTAGCTGTAGCATTGCCTCTGTCTAAGGGTTCTGTTCTGTCCAGGACTGGGTCTCTCGTGAGGTTCCAGTCTTCACAAATGACATACTGCGAGGTGCCTATCTCTACCTGCAGGCATTTCAAGTGGAAGAGAAATGATCGCTTCGCCCCTGTCGGGGCATAGATTGACCCCACAGAAAAGGAATTGTCTTCCAGGTGCAATTTGGCAAATGCATATCTGCCATCTGGGTCGGACCATATCTTCATTACTGTGACCGGCAGGGTTTTGCGGAGAGGAATCGCTATCCCACATTTGCGGGTGCATCCTCTGTCTGAGGTTACTACTGAGTGCATACTGCTATGTGTTGGACCCGGCCTCGTAGCATGGCTCTACTTGTCCCCGCAGCACCTAACCTGGTACCTGCAGCCCCAAGCACACGGCCTAGCCAGTCCTTCCCACCAAAACACACGCACCCGACCCGGACATCCTCATCCATGGCCTCTCTCCTTTCGGCCACCCCGGGCCAGCGTGCCCACTTCATGCACCAAGATGGCTGCCCGGCCCCAGCGCGACCCTGGCCTAGAGGCGCCACTCCGGCTGGAGGACATCACGCTTCCAGGAGATGAGAGAGGGAGGAGCAGTTTCTGTCGCACCTCTGAACTCCCCTGGGACGATGGGTTTCGATCGGCCCTCCGGCCTCCCTGAGGGGGTGTGCGCCACCACCTGATCTATGTCCGCACGACTCACCCCCCTGGGAGAAGTCGAAGACGACCCGACCGAAGCAGTCAGAACAGTCCCCACCGAGGGTCCTCCCGTCCCCCCATCGGAAGGGTCAGTCGCCAGCGACGAACCCTCACCGTCCGACACCGCCCCGGTCCCCGAGTTAGGCGACCTACCCGAATTGGCCCAATGGCGCCACGAGGGCGGGCCCACCCGGGAGGAATTTTGCCGGGAGCAAGCCACCTGTCCTTCCCTGGTCGGACTGCGGCGCCAGGCCGAGGGCCAAGCCGCAGGCGACCAAACCGGAACGCACCGAGTTTATTGGGAGAATAACATTTTGTACAGTGAGCAGAAGTCGGTGGAGCTGGGATCCGGCCGGGTGCTGGTAGTACCTCTACGCTTCCGAGACTTCCTCCTGGGCTTAGCCCACGACGTCCCCCTCGCCGGCCACCTGGGTCAGGACAAGACCTACAGCCGTCTCGTGACCCACTTTTACTGGCCTAGAATGAGAGCAGCTGTAGAAGCCCACTGCAAGTCCTGTCCCACGTGCCAAGCTAGTGGGAAGAGTGGGGGGAAGCGCAAGGCTCCCCTCCAACCCTTCCCGGTCGTCAGTACCCCATTCGAACGAGTCGGGATCGACATCGTGGGGCCCCTGGATCCCCCCACCTCCCAAGGTCACCGTTTTATCCTGGTCCTAGTGGATCACGCCACCCGATACCCTGAGGCTATCCCCCTACGCACCGTCACGGCCCCCCGTGGTGGGCCGGGCCCTGATGGGGATCTTTTCCCGGGTGGGGTTTCCCCGCGAGGTCGTGAGCGATCGCGGCACTAATTTTATCTCGAAATACATGACGTCCCTGTGGCAACAATGTGGAGTGTCCTATAAGTTCACCACCCCGTACCATCCCCAAGGGAACGGCCTAGTAGAGAGGTTTAACAGGACTCTGAAAGGGATGATCACCGGCCTAGAAGAGCCCCTCCGGCGTAAGTGGGACGTCCTGCTCCCCTGCCTCTTGTTCGCTTACCGGGAAGTCCCCCAGAAGTCCCTACGGTTCAGCCCGTTTGAATTACTCTATGGACACCCCGTCAGAGGTCCCCTCAGTTTGGTCAAGGAAGGGTGGGAGGCGGCACCCCAGACCACCCCACGAGATGTGTTCCAATACGTTCTGACCCTCTGGAACCAGACCAGGAATTTCCGAGAACTGGCCGAGGCCAACCTGAGGGCAAGCCAAGAAGAGATGAAGCGCTGGTACGACCAGAATTCCACTCTGGTCGAGTTCCAGCCGGGCCAGCAGGTATGGGTCATGGCCCCCGTGAAGCCTGGCGCCCTCCAGGACAGGTGGACCGGGCCCTACAAAGTGATTGAGCGGAAGAGTCAAGTCACATACTTGGTGGACGTCCAGTCGCCTCGGGATCCCCTTCGGGTCCTTCACGTGAACCGCCTCAAGCCTCACTTCGTGCGGACAGAACTGAGCCTCCTGCTGGCCACCGATGACGGGGCCGAAGATGAGTCCGATCCCCTCCCGGACCTCCTGTGTGTCAAGGAGCAGGATGGCTCCATGGAAGGAGTGAACCTCTCCCCAGCCCTCACTGCCCAGCAACAAGGGGACTGCCGCCAGCTCCTAGGAGAATTTTCCGACCTCTTCTCCCTGATCCCCCGAGTCACCGACTGGTGTGTCCATGACGTGGACACCGGGGACAGCCCGCCGGTGAGACACCGAGCATACCGAGTCCCTGACCGGGTCCGGTCCTGCATTCAAGCGGAAGTCTCGAAGATGCTGACCCTGGGGGTGATCGAGCAATCAGCCCCGTGGTCCTCGTCCCGAAGGCCGCGGCCCCCGGTGTCGCCCCCGAGCTCCGATTCTGCGTGGACTACCGGGGGCTCAATGACGTCACTCGAGCCGATGCCCACCCCA